>NC_072801.1:76763640-77368015 GCF_028583425.1 Eublepharis macularius
AACTGGACTATGAAACTGGCGTAGTGATCCATAGATGGAACGCTTCCTGCCTGTGCCCCAGTGTGTGTTCTCCTTTGAACTGTCGAGTATTTTGCTAGGGCAGTTCCATCCAAAAAGCAAACACAGACATCCACGAAGTAAGAGCTTGTTGGCTCATTTTCCGTAACTTGCTCCACAGACTTCTGCCCAGACTCGGGCATGAGAGGCACAGAGGGATCGAGGAGCAGCCCGGATGCGGTGCAAGGTTCAAGTTGGTCTAGAGGCTAGAAAGTTGGGTGGCCTTGGACATCATCTCCCTTAGCCTCCAAGTGAGAAACCCACCTCTGCTTCGCAGGGCCGTAGTGGAGAAGGGCTCCCCAGTGGTTTGCAGACTGCTTTGTATCAATGAAGCCCTGCCTGGTGGAGACAAATCGCTGGCTTGTAGAATATACAGCACTTCAGAGCATGCAAGGAACTTCCTAGAACGGAAAGGATGAGCTCCGTAACCCGTGCCCCAACACGGTGTGGTAGAGTCAAAACATAAGTGCCTTCTTGAGCTACGTTTTTCCAGTAACCATTGCCCCCTGACGACAGCAGACAGCCGTGTAGCTGAGCACCCTCCACCCCCGTAGAAACCCAGGCACATCTGCCAGAAGCGCCCAGGGACCTCATGAGTGGCGCTGCCTGAAGGCCTTCTCCTCGGGAGCAGTGTGTTCACATGCACAGTTCCAGGAGGGAGGCAGCCCTCAGCCCGCTGCTAGCCTTGTTGCAACTGAACTCCTGGGTAGCTGAACTGCAAAGCAGAAGGGAGGGACGTTTGGGGCCAAGGCAGCTGCTTTCCAACGGTTTGTGCTGGCTGGGCCGTTAGGGAAGACCTTTTAGAGCTAAGCTACAAGTGACGCCTGACACAGGTTGGACACTTGTCAGCTTCCCGCAAGTTTTGATGGGAAATGTAGGCGTCCTGGTCTTGCAGCTGTAATGGAGAGCCAAGCTGTAAAACCAGGACGCCTACATTTCCCATCAAAACTTGAGGGAAGCTGACAAGTGTCCAACCTGTGTCAGGCGTCACTTGTAGCTTGGCTCTCAGTCTTTTTGACCTCCTTTTTCTTGGAAAAAATGATGGGGAGTTGGGAGTGGAGAGAGAATGAAAGTGTCTCCAAATTGTACGTGTGGATAAGCCTTAACATCAAGGATGGGGGAAAGGAAGAGTTATTGTTCGTCTCCTCCGGGTGCTCAGAATTCAAGACTCAACCTGGTGCCTTCCAAACATACAGCCCACTCAGTTGAGTAGGTAGCCTGAGAAGAGGCACAGGCTGTGCGTTCTGAAAACAGTTGGATGGCTGGCCTGCTGAAGTAGCCCAGGCCACCAGTGAAGGAGTCTCCAAACTTCCCCTCTGCCCAGCACTTAGAAAGCCGTTTCTTTCAGCCTCTGGGGCCACTCACGCCTTCTCAGCCTAACCTACCTTTCAAGGATGTCGCAAAGATAAAACGGGGAAGGGGAGAATGATAAAAGCCACTTTGGGTCCCCATGGGGAAAAAAGTGGGATATAAATGAAGAAAAAATAATTCTACTGGAAAGGAGAATATTGCTATTCTCTTTTCTGGCAGCTGTCCCATGCTTCAGACTTGCTTACATTGAGGTCTGGCCTGGCTTGCAAAATTCCTGTACGCACAATTTGTTAGAAGTAATGCCCTGGCTTTTTTCTCACTGCCCTGGAAAGGAGATCTCTCCTTAAAAACAGCTTGATCAGCTTTGTCCTATCCAATCATCTGAGCAGCAGGAATGGAGACATGAAAGAGCAGGTTGCAGAATGACTGCAAGGAATGCAAACTTTCAAAACGGAGGCGCTTGGAGATGCTTCTTCACATGCACCCCTCCTCCCTCCTCCTCTCTGGTGACACACCAGTACTGGGAAAAGCCTGTTGTCTCATCCCCCGCTGAAAAAAACACACTGACACACCTAACACATTGTAAACCAGCTGTACCTGAATCTCATGCCATGGTGAAGCACGGACCGGTGGACTGTTGACTTGCTTCGCCTCATTTTGCCCTGTGCAAACATAGATAGCGTGTGTGTGTGTGTGTGTGTGTGTGTGTGTGTGTGTGTGTGTGTGTGTGTGTGTGTGTAGGGGGGGTCTTTATTTGTACATTTGAATCTCCTGCACAGAGTGCTGCAGTACAGGCATATACAAATCAATAGTGTGGCCTAGGCAGAGTGCTAAGAGGTTATGGGGGTGGAGGAGACCGTGGCTGGAAGATACTTTCCTTCCAAATACTACCTTGGAGACCTCTTTGCTTTGCTCCCTCTGTGCTAACCAAACTGCACCGAGGCAGGAATTCCATCATTTGAAATAAAAAGCAGCTGTGAATGTGTAGGGGACGGGGATTCTGGGTCGGCACTGAGGAACTTGTTGGTTTTACCTTTTGTCCCTGTGCAGTCTTGCCAATAAAAAATTCTCCCATTGCTGCAAAGTTGGAGGGGGTGCGGAAGAAAGGCATCCATGTAGTGCCAGACTTTCCCCTTCTGAGGCTTAAAGCAGTCTGGGGAGGGAAACCAGTGAAGGGGGGGGTGAGGTAACCCACTCTTCCCAATCTTTATCAGCCCCTCCCCTGTCGCCACTTGTTAGAGTCACATCATATGCCTGGAGTTGCAGTCATAGAACTCTGGTACCAGGTGTAAGTTTTGGCCCATGGGAAGTTCTGTATCAGGAGTATCTCTTCCCCCAGAGCGCCATCCCAGCATGACTCGAGCTCCCTGGAAAGCTTTCTGCTTTTGCCGGGGCAGCCTCAGGTTCATTCCCTAGCACGTCCAGTTCAAAGACCACCGGGTCTCTGCTTGAGGTCATTGGAGAGGCGCCGCCAGTCAGAGTGGACTGCACAAGGCTAGGTGGACTACAGGTGGTCTTCCCCCAGGGGCAGCTCCTTACCAATGCTGTATAAAAATAAATCACTCCCTCCAGACGAGCTGTAAGATGTCCCTTTTATTAACACACACGCTCCCCCCGGTTCCAAACACTGCCTTGGGTCTGCCCCACTCTCCGCCCCCAGGGGGATTCAGCTGCAGCCCCCCAACCCTTTGATAAGCCCAGCCGCCTCAGGCACTTGGCGGAAAATGTCACGCAGGGTCTCTGTCTCCTGCATCAGCTGCTCCACGCGGCTCCGGAGCCTCTCGTTTTCACCCAGGAGCTCCACCATGCGCTGCTGCGTCTCCATTACTCTGCGCTTGGCTTTGTCGCGGCTTTTGCGCACAGCAATGTTGTTGCGCTCGCGACGCAATCGATACTCCAAGCTGTCCTTGTTCACTGATTTCTTCCCCTTGGGGGCACCGCAGGACGGTGTGGGGCTGCAAGAAGGGCCCTGTTGGGGGAGAGAGGAACAGGAGGCCAAGGGTCAGGGGATGCAGCTCAGTGGAGAGAGACCACTTGCCCAAGTTTACTGAGAGCAGAACCACAAGTGACAAAAGGCACAGGTTGGACACTTGTCAGCTTCCCTCAAGTTTTGATGGGAAATGTAGGCATCCTGGTCTTGCAGCTTGGCTCTCCGACTGCTGTCCAATGGACTTTTCAACTGTCACTTGTCCAACATTCTGCCAAGCTGCCTACATTTCCCGCCAAAACTTGAGGGAAGCTGGCAAGTGTCCAACCTGTGCCTTTTGTCACTTGTAGTTCCACTCTTAGATGAAAAGGAAATGGTGTGCATTGCAACGGGTGCTCTCCTTAATCGGTTTCGGTTTGGAGATGAGAAGGCCGGACCCTTAGAGTCACATTCCTCGGCTATCTCCTGCGGACAGACATCAAAGCAAATAGCCTCTTTTTAAAACCAGGTTGGCTAAATTTATCAAGGCCTTTCACCTGGTGGTTTAATATGTCTGGATCAGAAAGGATAAATATCTTTTATTTCTTCTGTTTGCTCGCAGCCATGCTGGCTTGATGTTACACACAATTACAATAAGTAACCATTTCCAGTATGGGCCATCTGGGTTAACCTGTTTGTATGGGTTTAGTAGTACTTGGAAGAGTCAGCCTGAGGATGGGGGAAACCGGATGAGATGCGGGGTCCTCCAAGAGTGGTGATGCTGAAAATCTCCCCGTGCCAAGGAAGAAACGGGCATCTTCTTGAGCCCTCCTGGCTAAGCTTTTAGAGTGTCAGATTGCGATCTGGAAGACTCGGTTACAAACTCCACTCAGTCATAAATGCCACGAGTGGTCTTGGGCCATCATTCTCTCTCAGCCTAACCTACCTCGCAGGGTTGTTGTGAGGATAAAATGAGGGAGGGAGGACCAAGAACCCTGCGCTTCTGGGAGGGCAAGATAAAAGTGCACCAGATAGATGGATTCAGGAAGGTAGCCATGCCGGTCCGCAGTTAGAACAGGGCAATTTGAATCTAGTGGCACCTTAGAGACCAACACAATTTTCAGGGCGTGAGCTTTCAAGAGTCAGAGCTCCCTTCTTCAGATACAGGCAGATGGCTCCTTGCTCGGGCTGGGAGGGAATGTGTAGATTCTCCGCTTTGTGAGCTCTCCTCTCATACCAAGCCATTATAGCCGTGTCTTGGATTTCCCTCTCTTACCGCAGCCTCTGCCTTTGCTGAGGTCTTTCTACCCAAAACAGCCCCCAGCTCCATGGATGAAAGCCACTTCCCTCCTTTCTTTCAGTTCCCTGTTTTTAACAAACCCAGAACTCTTCACCCAGCATCTCTGTTGGCATTTAACTATCGCCCACTTTAATGCCTTTTCCCTTTCATTCTAGGCTTGCCTAGCATCCTGCTCTTTGAGGACTTTGGTCAAAAAGATAAAAACAATACAGACTAGTAAACCAGATCAGGGCCGTTATCAGTCCTCTGCTGTTTGCCGAGCTACCACGGAACAAAATAACTGTTTGTACTCAACACGCTTGTCTTCTGTATTAAGTTGGACAAAATTACCACACTGTCTCCTAAGCTAAACATGTTGGGATTTCCACCTCAACCACCAACACCCATCGAAGGGCAGTGGGAAACCTACCCAAGAATGGCAGGTTGTGAGTGTGACTAAAGGACGCATTTGATCTCGGATTCACTAGTGGAGTGGTCCAACCTTAGTCTGGAATGTGGAATGAGTTACTCCTGTGTGACAGCTAATGTTTCAGTGAAAGGATACTCATGGGGATTGGTGGGCATCGGGCTCTAAAGATGGGATCACAATTTAAGAATACAGAACACTTTCAGCTCTGAGGGTTATGGGCGCCCCATGAATCTTATCATTTAAGGCAGACAGAATCAGGAGCCCACCAGAAATCTTACTAGGGGTTAGAAATGAGGAGAAGCAGGTTCTAAGAGGAACAAATCAAGATGAAGAGGCATTGGATGTTTTAATCAGAAGGATGCCTGGGCTATGCTTAAGGAGGATCAAAATTTGGGCAAACTCTGGGGCAGGACTGACAGGTTTGCTGGGCTCTGGTCAGGAGTTAATGGTTTGAGCAAGACCGTCTCCAAGATGGGTGGCAAGAGCCAAGGGAAGCAGCGGATAGACCGAGTCCTTACCTTGAGCACTCTCAGGGCTTGCCCAGCACGCATTCCAGGCGGACTCAGGGCCACCTGCGCACAGTGAGCAGCTGGAAAGTGCGTGGCATTGTATGGGTGGCGTCCACCTGCCCGCCCAGGGTCCCCTCCGCGTGGCTCTTCTTTGACGGCGACGGAACGGGGCTCGAGGGTCCCGAGAGCTTTGCGTTCTCCTCCATAAGACAGGAAGGGGTACGGCTCCCCAGGGAAGTAGTTGGGGAAGGGGACGCCTTTGGGCATGCGCTGCTGGACTCCTTGCAGCACCTCCGACAGCAGTTGCTCATCCCCAATACACGAGGCCAGGTCTGATTCACAGAAGGGGGCCAGATCGGTACCCGCAGGCCTCGTGGGGGGCATTTCTAGGGCTTGGTAGTGCCGTTCACTCTCATAATATCCTCCTTGGGACATGGTGCTGAGAGACCGTCTCCAATTCCCTTCTTGCCTCTCTTTGCCTTGCCTGCCGCTGGGCTCCAGGTCACACGTTTACTGCCACGATGTCCCCCCCACCTCTTGCTTTCCCGTGTTCTTTTCTTCTCCTTTCTTCAGTGCGTCTCCCTTCCTGGCTGGTTTTCTTCTTTCTTTCCCCTTTTGACACAATTCTCTTCTCCTCTGTTGTGTCGGGGAACCTTGTGCCTTTTCCTCTTATGGTTGTCGGACCTGAGTTTATGTTCTCTATCAGTTGCTCGTGGCTTTTCTCATCTCTGCTTGCTTCTACCTTCTTGCTTCATTCCCTCCGTCTGTCTGAGTCTTGTTCCTTCTCTCTCTCTGCCTTGTCCCTTTCCTCCTTTGTCTTCCTCCCCCTTCCTTCCTCTTTCTGAGGTGCACCCCAGCTCCTCTTAATTACAATTACACCTAATGATCTCTCCCCACGGCCCTCAACAAGGCCGTTAAGACTCCTTCGGAGGTCGGGTGCATTGCTATGGGCTGCGAAGGATGCCTATGGACCTGGTGATATTTCCTTCCCAGCGAAGCTTCTTCCGAATGCCTCAATAGCCGCCTAATTCTCCCTTGCCACACGACTGAGCTCCGGGTTTTGCTATTCCCACGGTGCTAAAAAGTGCCCTTTGAGCTTCTTTCTTGCTGTTTCTGCCATGTGTGAATGTAATAACTGTTGTAAGGATACAGAAGTGTGCCTCTTCAGCAGAACAATCTTTACATTTGCACCAGAGACCCATTTAAGGAAAAGCCACTTTCAGCCTCCTGTGTGAAAACACCCAAAGACTTCAGCCGCTTTAAAGGCGCATGTCAAGAACCCCAGGATAGCGTTGAATTGCAAAACCGAAGCATTGCATCAGTGTCTGCTCCAGCAGGTGGAGCCAAGAGGCAGGAAAACAGATCTACACAGATACTACATGGAGTAATGCTAGGACACAAAATCATGGAAAGGAAAACGGGACTGTTTAGATCTCTTGCAGCATTATTCTGGTTGCTAATATATACTGGTTTCTTATTAGTCTCATTTTCCAGCTTTGGAGGCTACAAGATTTAGGGTAGAAGCCCTGACAATAAGTGGTTGGGGTTTATATCTCACAGACCCTAACGTTCTACTGGAACCAGGTGAAGCACCTCCTTGGTCTCGTGTGCATTAGAGACCATTGGCTTTTCTGAAGGCAGGAGAAGCCGGGCACTTTTACATTGTATTTGGATCCAACTTCAGCGAAGTGTTTTTCCCAGCTTCCAATTATCTCTGTTTTAAATTCTTGCAGGCTGCTTTGGGGGCCAGCTCTTGTCTGAAAAGTGTGGCAAAAGCCACAACCAGTAAAACTAGGGTTAACCAAGGGCAATCTGAAACCTTGCAGCAGTCTAGTTAATATGTCTACTGCTGTAGCCACCGTGCTTAATTCGAATGTGGAATGCTGAATCCGTCTATTTTGATGAGCAAGGATATGACCGGTGAACTCTGCTGAGGCGAAAAGGAGAGGGCTCTCCATTTCCGAAAAGGCAAACTGTCTCTCCCTGCCATTTCTTTCACCTGATGCTTACTTAACAGTCAGCAGGCATATTGGTGGTAGTATTGGTGCCCCAAATAAGTTTCTTCAGCCCTTTGTGTACAGTGAATGAGTTTCTCAAGAGGAAAAAAGTGGCTCACGTGGAGCTACAAACAAGTGTCTTGGTGACCACTTTCCCATGAGTTAAGATTTCTTAAGGTATCGGACCATTGCACTGGATTCTTAAAACATTGCTAGTTCGGTGTGTTATACATTCAAAAAAAGTTCCTCCAAGACCATAACATGTCCCCAGGTGCCAATGGGGGACCAGTGAGTACAGGGTCATGTTGGTTGTTGTGGATTGTAGTTCCTGACATTTCGCCAGCAGCTATGACTGGCATCTTCAGAGGTGTAGCACCAAAAGGTGTAGCATCTTCAGAGGTGCTACACCTCTGAAGATGCCAGTCACAGCTGCTGGCGAAACGTCAGGAACTACAATGCCAAGACCACGGCTATACAGCCCAGAAAATCCACAACAACCATCTTTCTCCGGCCATGAAGGCCTTCGACAATACAGGGTCATGTTGATCAGAAATTCAGGCAACCTTGATCTAAACTGAACAATATGTTTATGAGCTTTCAATACAGCTACCAACCTGAATACACTCGGTCTGAATGGCAGAGCTGAGAACTGGAGCCTCCTGGAGTTGCTCACAAGGACCAAGAACCCAGAGTGGGTCAGGCAGATGGAAACATGGGAAGAAGTCTTCTTCAAACCATCGGCGTCTCCATAAGGAACAACAATCTGTTAAGGATCTTCAAATCTGCAGTAGCTCCCTTATCAGTTCTCTTGTCTTAGGGCATAGTGAAGAAATAGAGGAGATGCCAGAGGTTCTTGCTGACAATGCAGTTTTTTCATGTAGGATGTTTCTATGAATCTAGAGCAGGACAACACCAGATACCTATCTGGAGAGATTGGTACTGAGCAGTGCAAGCGGTTCAATTCCCCCACCCCCAGTTCTGGTATCCTTTCTCAGAGAAGCTCCAGTCTTCATTGCTTCACATGGTTTTTACCATGAGTCACTGGATTTAAAGATGGTTTTGTGTGCATAAAGGAAACAGATTCGTGGCTGCTAGCAGGGACTGAGCCACTAGCTTTTCTCCTCCCGTACCCTTCATGAAGATGGAAGAAAGCAGGTTTTGTCTGTATGTGGAGTGTTTTAGTACTCAAATGTTTTTATCATGATTATGGCTCAGGCCAGAGACTGATACCAAAAATGTTGTGGCTGTTATGGCTAAAACCTGTAGACTGTAGCCAATTTTTTGTGGCTCTATTGAGGGTGTTTGTGGTTCAGAAGAACCCATTCTGAGTAGGTTTATGGCCTGTAGAAAACGGCGGGGAAAGCTGCTTAATTGCAAAGGCTGTTTGCCTGGTGAAATTTGCATTAAATTGTTCTCCTTTTCCTTTCACTCCGGATCCTTAGGCTTGGTCTATCATCTCCATTGTTGAGCTCCTGATAAGATTGTTCCAGGCGCTTTGATCTGAAGATAATATTCTTGGGCAACATTAAAAACCCTTTCAAAAGGATTTTTTCCTGACTGTTTCTGGTAATTGGGGGTTGTGAAGAACAGAACCGTGTGGTGTGTGATTTTGTTGGGAGCTGTTCCTGACAACTCTGCCTCCAATCTACAGGCCATTCACTAGAGAAATGCCTTGAGACAGAAAAATATGAGCCAGTGGGCTGTTCTGTGTTTAATTTCTTCTGTGGATTAAGTTCCCCTGTTTCCAAAGTCTGGCCCGTCTGAGGGCCTGTGCTCTCAAGGGCTGATTCTGCACACGTTGGATAATGCACTTCCAATCCTCTTTAGAGATCATTTGGAACTGAATTTTTCGAGTGTGAAACAAAAATCCCACTTCCAAATGATAGCTAAAGTACATTGAAAGTGCATTATCCAATGTATGCGGAATCAGCCAGTGGCTGATTCCGCACACGTTGGATAATGCACTTTCAATGCACTTTAGTTATTGTTTGGAACTGGATTTTTGGTGTGCTTCTCCTTTGCTGGCCATCTCATTGGGATCTGGTTTTGCCATACCCTTCCAGCCATCTCCATTATTACAATCTCCTTGAAGCTGTATCTACTTATGCAGTTCTACCTTGGAGAGCAGCTAGTTCAGTCAGGCTGCAATCCAAAGAACACTTTCTTGGGAGTAAGCCCCTGAGAGACATTTGAAACCAAATGTAGAGACTGGGAAAGTGTTGTGCAGTAGAGGTTCTGCCACTGGGCTGGTGTCTGTACATCTAGGGGTGTGATGGGGGCTGGCAGTGTGTGTAGTTTGACAAATTCCCACATGGCCAGTAGTTGTGAGCATGAGGGGGAACCTCTGAGGAATAGGCTTTGAGAGCTCACTCTTGGAGTTTTGGGGAAACATCAGGGCTTGCAGGATGGCATCTTTCATTACCAGCCTCTAAGGAAACACAGCAGGGAGAGAGTCTTCATGAATCTGTCCCCTACAGAATACCCGCTGTCCAAGTTAGATAGATTTACCCATCAATTGCACCCCACCCTCCACTCCTGGTGCGGGGTGGCCTTGGATAGTAAGTGGATGGGAGTCCTCCATTGAAGACCAGGGTTGTGGAGGCAGGCAATGGCAAACCACCTCTGTTAGTCTCTTGCCATGAAAAACCCACCAGGGGCTGCCATGTCAACTATGACTTGAGGGCAAGATTTCCTTCAGCTTACAAGGCAATAAAACACTGCTTTCATAATAAGACAGGAATAAATTGGAGGGGGGGGTCAACTTCTCCCATCTGGATATCAGAATAATTTAAGTCTGCCTTCTGATATAGGATTTCCAGAGTTAATTCATTCCAAGCTGCTTTTCTTCCACTGGATGAGAACTCCCTGGCACTGCCTACCAAGTATTTCCAATGGGAAACTAGGGTGGGGGCAGAAAACGACCTCCTACACACCAGCCCTTAAGGCAACAGGGAAGACAAGTTCAGCTTAATTTATTACATCAAAAAAAGAGAGAGAGAGAGAAAAAGACAACTGTGAAAAATACAAGTTCACAAAACTGAGGGGGAACCCTCCCCCCCCATAAGGTTCAAGCCTAAAGAGAATATTCCCAACAATATAAGGCAACAACAACGAAGGAGCCCCTTCCAGCAGGGGATGTGGGGTGGCATTGTTGGCTGTGAGTAGAGCTCCCATTTAGTCCAGCTTCAGCAAAGGGGTGCTGCCAGGAGTGGAGGGAACGGGGCAGCACTCCAGCCCCGGCAGGGTTCACCGTAGGAAGCTGATGCAGGATCTTGCAGAGCTCTCCCAGCTATTCCACTCCCAGTCGGAAATACTAGCTGTGGGGAGCTCCCGCTTACTTCAGCCCCAGCAAGGGCTCTCTGCAGTCCACAGCTGGCTGCTGCGACACCCTCCCAAGCCCGAGGGCTCAGTTCTGAGGGCTGTTGAGGTCTTCAGTCCCACACATCGGCTCAAGCTGTTCTTTGGTCTCTTTGCTGAGATTGCTTTCAGGTTCTCCCCCACCCATTTGGGGGTATACAACTACACAGAGCTTCTGCCCTGCCCGGGTCAGTGCATCTGTAGGAAGACAGAGTTAAGCGGATGAGCTTTAATGGGAAGAGAGAAGCTGCTGCCTCCACATGCTCATTCATAAAATCGTGGGGTTGGAAGGTACCTCCATGGTCATCTAGTCCAACCCCTTGCACAATGCAGGAAATTCACAACTATCTCCCCCACACACCCCCAATGACACACACTCCATGCCCAGAAGATGGCAAAACGCCTCCAGGATCCCTAGACAAACTGGACTGGAGAGAGTTGCTTCCTGACCCCAAAGTGGCAATCAGCATTACCCTGGGCGTGTAAGAAGGGGCCATGAGAATGAAGCACTGATGTAACTCTTCCTGCCCTCCCTCTCATGATCTGACTAGGTTTCCCTCCATCTGCCTGTGACTTACCAACAAAAGTGTTGATGGCAGGTGGTTTGTGCTCCCAGTGCACTCCCAGGAAGTAGACCGGCACTCCCGTCAGCATGATGGCCAGGCCAATGCCACACACCACGGGTTCTGACCACAGGCTGAACACCAACAGAAAGGCCCAGAACAGCAGGTAAATTATGGGGAAGAACAGGCTCACCTGGGGAGGAGAGAGATGGGTTGAGAATGGGCAGGAATACCAGAAATGGGAGATGCAGGGGAGGAAATGATGGCAGAAGGAAGGTTCCTTTACTTAGCAAGGATGGAGCGAGATACCTGCTAGAAGTGATGAATATACCTTACCTTGATATTGGGTTGGGCAGGCAAAAGTGCAGGGAACCAGAATCATGCAGGATAAAAGTGGGTGGCTTTAAAAAGTTGGTTTTCCTTGCTTTTTTTTAACAGTTCAATTACTTCTAGTGTATTTTAGAATTACCCAGTTTTAAAAGGAGTCCTGAATGTAAACCCCGCTCCAAAAGTTTTACAGTTTATATTCAGTTTCTTTAAAAAATGAATCCACAACATTAAATACAGCAAGTTAAATCTTGTTCTTCTATGTAAAATCTATGTAAAAACAAGCCAGGGACAAAAGTAAGGCTTCTGTACATACTTACATGGGAGTAAGTGCCATTCAACACAGCAGAACTTACTGCTGAGTAAACATGCATAAGATTGCTCTGAACACAGCTTCTGAGGTCCAGCATTTTAAAATACACAATATTGTATTAACTGTTGTACAAGTTGTGTTTATCAACTAAAACAGGATGGACATGCTTATCAATATGGAAACTGTTTTGCCCAGTTAATTACAAGTCTTTTCCTTTGAAAAGTTCTGGGCATTTAATCTTCAACTAAATGATTTTGCATAATATCCTTACACTAGTACGGTCAGAGTGAAACTGACCTTGATTTCACAGTTTCCCCCCAAAGCAGATGCAAAATGCTGCATTGCAAAGTTTTTGGATTATGCTCATGGGTAACGGGCAATATAAAAGTTCTGTGTAGTTGCCAATGGATATGTTTTAATTGTTACAGCAACCAATTGTGCTTGTTCAGACAATATTGATTAGAAAGTTAAAAATTGATTTAGATTAATTCTCTGTTCTGATCCTAAGAGAAGAACTGTGACACGGTGCAGAAAAGGGGGCCCGCTGTGCAGTCTGCGTGAAGGGAAACGGGAGTCTCTCACCTTGATGGGACGGTGCCGGTGAGGTTCCCGCCAGCGTAGCACGACTTGCCCAGCCACGGTCACTCCATAGAAGAGGTAGTTGATGAATCCCACGTAATTGATCAGGGTGTAGATGTCACTTGTCACCAGCATAAGCAAGGTTGAAAGGCACTGTCAGAGACAGCCAGAGAAAAATTTTGAGGATGCAGGAGTCATATTTTGCCGAACTGATGTCACCCAAACACTAATCCTGAACCTTTCAGAAACTCAAAATGTCAGAGTCTACTGGTCCGCAAATGACTATGTTGTAATAAAATTCAAGATGTTGTTTTTGACCTTTACAGCCCTTAGTGGACAGGGATCGGGATACCTACAGAACTGCCTCTCACCATATGTGCCCCAGAGAGTGCTGAGATCAGCCAATAAAAATCTACAGGTGGTCCCGGGCCCCAGGGAGGTGAGACTGGTCTCGACCAGAGCCAGAGTCTTTTCGGTCCGGGCTCCAATCTGGTGGAACTCTCTATCAGCGGATATGCAGACCCGCCAGATCTTGTATCATTCCATGGGCCTGCGAGACTGAGATATTTCGCCTGGCATATGGTTGAGGCTGGATCAGCAGTTATCCAGAAAGCCTCCCAACCGGCCGCCTGGCGAGGGGGCCATGTGATCATCTGCCCCCCCCCATATGAGTTACAGCTTGATCATCTCCCCCCCCCCTCCCCATAGGAGTTATAGCCTGATTGAAAAGGCCTGTTCCCCCTCTTTTTACCCACCCCTCTGTGATTTACTGGCAAGGGTGAGTTGCAAGCCTGCTTTCTGGGGGTGGTGTTATTGGGAATTGTTGTTGTTTCATTGATATGTTTAAATGTAAATTATGTTTTATTGTTGTAACCCGCCCTGAGCCTGCTTGCGGGGAGGGCAGGATAGAAGTCCAATAAATAGGACGTTAGTCTTTAAGGTGCCCCAAGACTCCTGCTTATTTGAGCATGTACCAAGAACCAACAATCTCAGCCCTACTTTATAACTTGAGGCATGAATGTAAAAATTACTTCGACGGTAGTATATTAGCAAAGGAAAGAAACCTGAATGCTGCCCGTAGCCCCTTCACAGATCCTTTGTTTACAGATATCCTCCCCTCATTCCACATGTACCCAACCATCCTGATTTATATCCCCTAAACCCCTCTGCCCAAGGACTCACAGTGAAGAGGAGGGCAGGTATGGGAGTGCAGCGTCGCACATGGATCATGGCCAGTACACTAGGAAGATGGCCCTCCCGGGCTCCGGCAAAGAAGAGTCTGGAAGTGGGGAAGAGAAGATATCAGAAAGAAAACCTGGTAGGTGCAAGAATATTTCCCCAAACCGACTGGCGGTAGGGAAAGTGCTTAGATGAGCTCCATGTAGACCGCAGAGCTGGGAGATAACGTGCCAAGAAACTGTTGAAAAGACTCCGTGGGACAAAGATGCCTCTTAGATCCCAAGTGCTTCCCTAATCCTACATTAGGGAGTTGTGGCCAAGAAGGTACAAGGTGACAGCAATATGAAGACAGGGGGTACACCCTCTCCCAAGTCAGATGAACTGCCCTCATCAAACTTGATGGGTGTTGATTTCGGGAGAACTTGTCACTGAGAATAGTAAGTTCAGTCACCATGTTGAAGATCATGTTCGCTTACCTAGAGGAAGTGAAGAGTGATCCGTTAACTCCCCCAAAGGTGGAAAGAGCAACAGAGATAGGCATGATCCAGGCCATGACTCCCAACAGCTTCTCCCCAAATGTCTGTAGGGAAGGAAAGCGGGAGAGACGGCATGTGGTTAGCTGCAGTTCCAACTGGAACCTGGGGGTAGGAGGAATTTGGGATAAATGGCACCTCACCACTGCAACAGCATTGGAGGCCAGCAGTTCCTGGGGTGACATGGCAGTGACATAGGCCACATTGGCGAAGACATACACAAAGGTGACCAGGGGAATGGAGATGAAGATGGCTCGAGGCAGATTCCTGCAAGGAGAGAAAGTTTGAGATGGAAGAGGGGAACAGCTATTAATCTGGGCCTGTTCCCTCTCTGCCACCGTCAAGGGGCACCTGGGTCCCTGACTCACTTGTAAGGATCAACCAGCTCCTCGGTCACGTAGTTAAGGAAGTTCCAGCCCCCGTAGGCAAAGGAGCCCTGTAAGAAAGCCAGCGCCACCAATCCCACATCCGGTGTCTGGAAGAACTCAAAGGCATGCCGGGGTTCCAGCCAGAAATATTCACCTACAGGGAGGAGAAAAGCACAGAGATGGTTCTTGGTCAGATTTCCTTGGATCAGCTGATTCTCCCACTCTCCAATGTAGGCTGGGTCTGGAAACTATGGCAACCAATTTCCTCTTGAAATCCGCTTACTAAGGAATGTTGTCCGTATCTCTGGGTAAAAGGCTGCCGCTTGTTCCTTTAAAGTGGGCAAGGTACAGCGTACGGGGGCGGGGGGAACTGCCCCCCTCTTTTGGCAGACCAGACAGAGCCTCACCTTTGCAAATCTGCACAATTCCCATAACAATGATAAGTCCCAGCGCCAGCAGTTTCCCTGCTGTGAAGACATCCTGGACGCGTGTGGCCCACCGCACACTGGCACAGTTCACCCAAGTCAGCAGCACTGCAAAGAAGCAAAAAAGTCACTGTGGAGAGAAACCTTACATATTCCCCTTCGCCTAGCCCAAATCTCCCAGTCAAGGCCGCTTACACCCCTGCAGGACACAATGTCTGCCAGGAGCAGTGTGTTTGGGGGAAGTCGGTTATTGTCTTGGCGCCGCCTCCAGCGCAGAACGAGGACTGCTTTCGAGGTCAGGGCAGCTGCCCTTCCCTTTCTGGCCTAGACTGATTCTAGCCTAGTCTGTTTACAGATTTCTCGCTATGTCACTATCTCTGATAATGCAGCATGTTTGTCTCCCTGTAATGTATGGATAAAATTACATTATGCTTATTTCTTTCAGGGCAAGAGATTACAAGTTTTAAGGGGTCAGACGATCACAGGGTCTCATTCCTCCCTTGTTTTCCCCCCTTACTATTTGAGCGGGGCCAGAGTTACAGCCGGATTGCAGCCTGGGGTTAATTCTGTGCACGGCAATATATGGAAAGGAAAGAAACAGGGATCTTATGACTGTTCCTGTAGGTTTGAGGGAATGAAAAACAAGCAGTGGAGGGAGGGAGGCTATGACCTATTTGGCTGTCAGCCTGACTGCACCAAAACATCCCGTCTGCACAAACAGCCATTGGCCCCTGGTAACCTGACACCACACAAACAGGGCTTACCTGAGATAGACAGAGCACTGGAAATGAAGGAAGGGGTTGCTATCGAACTACGGCAGAGTTTAGTTACTTTAAGGAAGAGCACTCCCCTGGACCTCTGCCTGCACAAAGCTATCGCACCTTCACTGTCCCACAATAATACCTGCAGAGTTGTGTGCCTAGATACACAGTTCCAGAGGTGTTAGCCACGTTAGTCTGTAGTAGCAAAATCAAAAAGAGTCCAGTAGCACCTTTAAGACTAACCAATTTTATTGTAGCATAAGCTTTTGAGAATCACAGTTCTCTTCATCAGATGCATCAGATTCATCAGTTCGGATCATGCATCTGATGAAGAGAACTTGATTCTCGAAAGCTTATGCTACAATAAAATTGGTTAGTCTTAAAGGTGCTACTGGACTCTTTTTGATTTAGATATACAGTGACAGCAACGTGACTCAATGCAGAATGAAAAGCTTGCACATGTACAAATGATTTTCCACAGTTACCAAAATGGTACATGTACATAAACACCCACAGCAACGAGACTGCAACCTAACATCTGTACAGCATGCCTACTAGCAAACGGAGCACCGCCAATACATAACCATAACCTATACATACTCTCAATTTAATCCTGCTAATACAAATAAAACCTTAAAAAAACCCACATTAAGGTATACTTGGATATTGAGCTTAAAAAGGTTGGGGGCCACCTTTTGAGCTGGACTTCATATTTCTCACTAAAAATATCAACTCCTTGATGTCAGTTCATCAACTCCACCTAAGCTTGCCGTTAATTTTTTTAAAGCGCAAATCTTTCCTGCAACGCTGAGTGTTCTTTAAATTTATAGCCTGAATACAGTAAATAAGAGAGATTGTGCAATACACGTTTGCCTTTGATAGCCTGCAGCTATCAAAACATATAAGCAAGCATCCATCCAAGATATATACTCGCCTGGTACTTTAATTTGTATGAAATGTGGGCCACATTAGAAACCCCTAACAGACCTGATACGGCCCTCCAGGCTTTTTGTTTGACAGCCGTGCCCGAACAGCATGTATGAACACAGGCATGTGTGGAAATACAAAATAACGATTGCTACACCGCCAGTGTCTTTCCTGTTCTGTCCAGATTGTTGAGAGATACCAGTGCATCTCTTTTCTGTCCAGCCTCCTGCTTAGTTTTTTTTCACACAGGGGGAGGGGAGAGTTAATAGAGATCCCCAAAACTTGACAGAGCAGGAGGAAATGGGAACTTCTCTGCTGACTCAGCTTCTCTTTTGCACAAACAAGTTCAAGTCAGACAGGCTCAAAACAGGAAACTTGGAGATTAACACAAGCTGACCAGAGATGGCGATAGGAAAGAGAAGGGTCTGCTTCACACATGCAAGTTTTCCACTACGGACATGATCATTAGGGTAGTATGTATACCCGTTGTTGTTTGTGAACATTAAATGTGCTGTGAGTTCACAATTTCAAAGCTGATGTGGATATCCTTTTGTCACACAGAGAAACACACAGAAACACAGAGCTGGGAGGCACCCCCAAGGGTCATCTAGCCCAACCCCTTGCTCAGTGCAGGAAAATCACAGCTATCTTCCCCCTTCACCTCCCTCACTGACCCATGTTCTATACCCATTATCCTGATTGTAAAAATGAACCAGGGAAACTACAAATATAAAGCATGTTAAAACATAACTGGGGGTTGGACTAGATGACCCTGGAGGTCCCTTCCAACCCTATGCTTCTATGATAACTGATATGCTTTTATTGCTCTGGAATACAAAATATAAATGTGTGTTCCATGGGGCACATATTTCACATATCTCATAAGGGGCACTGAGGTGGTGAGATCTCTGGTGTGTAAGAAGAGGAATACTGGACATCAGTTAGGGAGTGAGGCCAAATGTACAGATGACATCTCTAATATCCAGTCGCCCTTGGAACTGAGGTTGCCTGTTGGTGTAGGGTCTCTGATCAAGTATAGGTCTGCCTCTGAGATCAAGGACTAGATTTGGCCGCGAGATCCCAGGAATAGTTTAAGACTAGCTAAAGTTACATTTGGGATCCTGAGAAGAGTACAGGAATAGCTCCGAGAGGGAGAGTAGATCTGAGGGTTGGACTTCAACTGGTTGTTTTGAGGTGGTGCTGTGTGTGGGAGATGAACTATTTCGGCATTGGAAATAAAAGTTCAGGGGAGACGGGACAGAGAGCTTGCTTCACAATATATATTACTGCATTCTTCTCCAAACCGGCTGAACTCCGGGAAGTTCCCAGTTCCCTTGTTTCTCAGTATTCCTGGCACCCAGCAGGACTGGAGAAGAGCCAGTGAGGCTCAGATTCCCTGGGATCCTTTCAGGCACAGATCTAGGAGATGACGCTAGAGCAAGAGGGTGTGGCTGGCTCAGGACTGTTGCGAAATCTTGAGCACGCTCCGTTCCCAGGATCCATCCAAACCAGCCACCCCGCTACCTTTCTTCTGGCCTCAAAATAGATCCAGTGCTTGATCTGGAGAGGTCAGTGACCGGTAGATCCAGTGCTTGATTCAGAGAGGTCAATGACCAGTAATGCCAACACCATGGCATTCCTACTTCCTCCTTACACCACCCACAAATTCATATGGTCCATCTCACAGCAACCAAGCCCAGCCAGGTACAGAAAACAACTTTCTGACCACTTCTAGGCTGCTTAGCTCAGCATGTAGATAAGAGACAGAAAACAACGCACCAGATAAGACTTGCTTCACAGAGCTCTTGGTGACACCTCCCCGCAGCCTACGACTATCCTGCCCAAGAGGCGTTCCACCCTTGAGCTCTCTTTCAGTCCTAGACCCTTCAGCCTATTTTCCTGTCGTATGTTTTTCTCCTGACATGTAGTTCTAAGGCTCAGTACTCTTCAATCAAAACTTAAAGCAGATTTTTTAAAAACTCTATTATTCATAAACGGACCAGTATGTGGCTCTTTAAAAAGCGCTTTTTGCTATAGCTGATGGGAAAATCAGAGCTAAATGTATGCTGTCTGTCTACTGCCGTGTCTTGCAGAGATGACCTCTTAAATTGTGTTTATTATAATAAATATGCTACGTGTCTATTTAGGAGGTTTCCTATTCTGGCTTGTTGGTTAATTAATGTAATGTCTATTTATATACTGAGTCCTGCTGGGCATTTTTAAGTACACGCTTGGGACTGTTGTTTGACTTATGATTTTAAGCAAATAAATCAAACTGTGTTGAGAAACTCACAAGCAGAACTCGATTTGTCTCCCCAGTTTCTGGTTGCTGATCTATACTGACTCCAAGCTTATCATTTTCATTTTCTAGCTCTGGAGAATTCAGAGCAGAAGGGTCTGAATAAGGCAGTTCCTCGTTGTTGAGATTTAAGGTATAGATTTCTCTCCTCCTCTGTCTCTTTCCCCCCATGTGCACACATACACTCTTTCTCTTTCTTTTCTGCCGACTCAGCGCTGAGCAACTGGTTTTGACCTGATTAATAAATTCTTGCTGAGCTGCAGCAGCTGGCTTGCATAAGCACTTCGGTTATCCCTCCCTGGCCGTCCCTTATCCTTCCCCCTCTCCTGCCGTGGGCCTGGAAAGAAAGGAACAAAACCAGTTCAAACTTGATTTTCCTAGCATTTGATGTCCTGAAGTAACCTTTGCCAAGGATTACCCCTCATAAATATAATCTTCATTTCAGTTCATGGAACAGAATTGTGCCTGTTCATGAAGCCTGGGACAGCTGCGTATACATCTAAAGAAAAATAAAAGAGCAAGGACGGATGGAGAGAGGCGGATTAATAGACAGCCCAAAGGTGTGTTGGGACACACAGACACATCTTCCATTTGTATCCTCTCCCCTTTTACGTTCCTTTGGGAATGATAGTTACTGTGAATCAAGCTCAAGGCAGCTTTTGCCCTGAGATTTCAGGCCAGAGACAGCAAAATTCACAAAGAGGATGTAATACCAACTGCGCTGTAAGAGCATTTCTTATGGTCATTTCTTTTTTTTTACACTTCACAGCAATTAGAATAATGTTGTCAAAGGCTAAACAACCACACAGATTCTTTTTTAAGCAAAGGGATTAATGCTTCTGTAAGCAAGCCAAGCACCTAAGCCCATCCTATTGTTTATAACAATAATTACTCAATGCGTAGAAACTGAGCTGAGAGTTCCTGAAGAATAATTCCATGTGCTCTGCAATTCCATGGGAAGGGGCAGGCCCCCCCTCCCTAAATGCCAGACCTGCTGCCTGCTAGATCAGGTGTAACGTAATCCCAAGGGTTCAAATGACAATCCGTAGTGGGATGCACTCATTAATTCACTGTGGGGCAGCTGTAAACATATGCGGAATAAGTTCTCTTTAACCTTTTTTTACTGGGAGACTTTCCGCATTTCCATTTCATGTTGCGGTTACTGGGTTCACTTCAAGGTTTTGGTTATCAGCTGTGAAGCTCACATACCTACAGGACTGCCACTCTTGCTATGGTCCACCATGACAGCTTCACTCATCTGAGCAAAGCCATCTGAAGATGCCACCTTGCAAACAGGTAAGATCAACAGTGGCCCGCTCGAAAGCATTCTCTGCGGTGGCTCTCTCCTTGTGGGACTGCCTGCCTGAGGAGTTTAGGAAGACCCCGCCCCCCCCCCCCGCCCCGCACTTCTATCATTTTGTAGAATGTGTGAAATGGAAAACGTTCAGAAAAGCACTTTAACAAAGGGATTCAAACTGTTGTATAATGGAACAGCTCAGGAGGTTGCTTCTATAAGCAAATAGATTATCGTCTGTTGCAATGTATGGATTCATAGAATCATAGAGTTGGAAGGGGCCATACAGACCATCTAGTCCAACCCCCTGCCCAGTGCAGGATCAGCCTAAAGCATCTCTGACAAGTATTCATCCAGCCTCTTCTTGAAAACTGCCAGTGAAGGGGAGCTCACCACCTCCCTAGGCAGCTGATTCCACTTTTGAACTACTCTGACCGTGAAAAAGTTTTTCCTAATATCCAGCCGGTACCTTTGTGCATGTAGTTTTAGCCCATTGCTTCGCGTCCTACCCTCTGCTGCCAACTGGAACAGCTCTTTGCCCTCCTCCAAATGACAGCCTTTCAAATATTTAAAGAGAGCAATCATGTCCCCCCTCAACCTCCTCTTCTCCAAACTAAACATTCCCAAGGCCCTCAGCCTTTCCTCGTAGGGCTCAGTCTCCAGACCCCTGATCATTCTTGTTGCTCTCCTCTGCACCCTCTCGATTTTGTCCACATCCTTTTTGAAGTGAGGCCTCCAGAACTTCACACAATACTCCAGGTGTGGCCTGACCAAGGCAGTATAGAGAGGGGCTATGACCTCCTGCGATTTCGATGCTATGGCCCCTTTGATACAACCCAAGATGGAATTAGCCTTTTTTACCACCGCATCACACTGACTGCTCATATTCAGTTTACAGTCCACTCTTACCCCAAGATCCCTTTCACATATACTACTGCCCAGAAGTGTATCCCCCATCCAGTATTTGTGCTTCTCATTTTTGTGGCCCAGATGTAATACTGTGCATTAGTGCATTTTCTTCTACCTGTGTATCTAACTTTCTGCATTATGGTACGTCGTGTCTTAGACAGGTTTCTTTTGTTTGTTTGTATTGTTTTCCAATCTGTAATCCTAGTCCTACTGCATGGCTGCATTTTAAAAAATATTTTGTAATCCTCCTTGAGCCTCAGTGAGAAAGGTGGACTATAAATGAAGTAAATAAAAAACAAAGTAAATAGAGAGGATGCCAAGACACTGGGAGGGAAGGTGGCATGGTATAGGCCGATCTCATCAGATCTCAGAAGCTAAGCAGGGCCGGTATTTGGACAGGGGACCACCAAGGAAGACTCTGCGGAGGAAAAGGCATTGGCCAACCACTTCTTCTCACGTGCCTGGAAAGCCCCTTGCTGGGGTCGCCATAAGTCAGTTGCAACTTGATAGCGCATACACACACATGGCCAAGACACTACCTTCACCACATAGCCAGACTCTGCAGAGGACCAATTATCCAGGCAGCTGCTTCTGCTTTACAAGTTCATCTACCAGGAAGCAGCAACCATTCAGAAGCAACCCGATGTTAGTGGCTGGGAGGATGTTCATTGTTAATGGAGGGTGGTACTTACGGAGACAGACCCCAGCCAGCAGTCGCAGTCCAGTTTCAGGGGGAAGGCAGGTGGGGAAGAGCGGCTGTAGGACGTAGTTTGAGAAGGTGAGAGCAATAACAGCCTGATTGGTAGGGTAGATGACCAGCACAGCAATCCATAGCCGCAGGAATCTAGTATGGAAAATGCCAGTATAAAAGACGTGTACATCCCATCCCCGCAACGTCATCCCTTCTAGTCTCACCTACCCCAATTCCATGTCATCCCCTTACTCAGCTAGCTTCATCCATCCTGTTCAGCCCTCTACTAGTCTTCCCCACTTACCCAGCTAGTCCCCCAAAGATGTCCTTGACATAGGAATAGTCGCCTCCAGATTTGGGGATAGTGACTCCCAGTTCTGCATAGCAGAGCGCTCCTACAGCCGTAATGAGGCCAGTTACGATCCAGACAATTAGTGCCAGCCCAACTGAGCCTGCGTTTTCCAACACGCCTTTGGGTGAAACAAAGATGCCCGATCCAATGATGTTACCTGGAGAAGGAACAAATAGAAACTGTAAGGTTAGATGAGAGTGGAAATTCACAATGAAGATGGTGGCATCTGCTGGAATTTGGAGAATCGAAGACATTGGGCTTGAGAAGGGGCCTTGGCCACGATTTTCCCAGTGCCTAAGGAGAAAAGTTAACTTAGAATTGCATTTAAATGTCAGCTTCTTCACATGCCATCAGTAGAAGAACCCACAAAACCTTGGCCATTTCCACACTTCCCAGCATAGTGCTAAATTCGCACAACAAGGGCGTCTTTCTGGCGTGATTTCTGATGTCATCGCGCCACAAAAATGGGATCATATCGTGATGACATCAGAAATTGCGCCAGGAAGATGCCCTCATTGTGTGAGTCTAGCGCTATGCCAGGATGTGTGGAAACGGTCCTTAGCTCCAAACTCAAAGTCCAATAAAAATGCTTGTTTATCAGCTTTTCAAAACTGTTTTTTTTCACATCACAGTAAAGAGTCCAGTAGCACCTTTAAGACTAACCAACTTTATTGTAGTATAAGCTTTCGAGAACCACAGTTCCGGCATCCACAGCATGGCATCTGACGAAGAGAGCTGTGGTTCTCAAAAGCTTATGCTACAATAAAGTTGGTTAGTCTTAAAGGTGCTACTGGACTCTTTACTATTTTGCAACTACAGACTAATGCAGCTAACTCCTCTGCATCTTTTTTCACATCATTTAACCTGTTCTTTTGTTTTAACTGTCTATAGCTTGATTCCTTTAAAAAACGGTAGCTAAAATGCCCACTAGGCCACCGTCCTAAACACACTTACATGAGGGCCAAACTAAATATCCTTGTTTTTAAAGAGCTGGTCCCAGGTTCTCCAGACACAACTCAGGTTCCTCGCAACTACATAGCATTTGCAGGGAATGTCCTTTTCAAAATAAAGACCTGTTTGGCCTCAGAAGGCCACTGTAAAAGGGCTCCTACCTACCCCACAAGCTACTTTCTTGTGACAAAGCAGCACTTGGGGCGGGGGGGGAGGCGGGGTTATGTTCCTGTTTTGCTATTTCACAATGCACATATTCCATGTAGAATAGCTAAAATGTAGAAATAACTCCTCCCACAGTTGCAGTATGGCAAAATGGCAGAAGCTCTTCCTCCCCACACAATAGTAAAGAGTCCAGTAGCACCTTTAAGACTAACCAACTTGATTGTAGCATAAGCTTTCGAGAACCACAGCTCTTTGTCAGATGCATCTAACCAACTTTATTGTAGCATAAGCTTTCGAGAACCACAGCTCTCTTCATCAGATGCATCTAACCAATGCATCTAACCAATCTAACCAACGATGCATCTGACGAAGAGAGCTGTGGCTCTCAAAAGCTTATGCTACAATAAAGTTGATTAGTCTTAAAGGTGCTACTGGACTCTCTACTATTTTGCAACTATAGACTAACATGGCTAATGCTTCTGGATCTATCCCCACACAATGGCATTCCAAATGGGCTCTCTTTAATTTTTGAAAAACCATTCCCCACAACTGTTGTGTGGTTGTGGGGAACCCGAGCTGTGTCCTGGAAACCTGGACCCAACTCTTTAAAAACAAGCATGCTTAGTTTGGCCTCGAGTTCCACTGAAATCAATGGAAATGATCTATGCAACATGTTTATATGACTGGTTGTTGTGGGTTTTCCGGGCTGTATTGCCGTGGTCTTGGCATTGTAGTTCCTGACGTTTCGCTAGCAGCTGTGGCTGGCATCTTCAGAGGTGTAGCACCAAAAGTCAGAGATCTCTCAGTGTCACAGTGTCACTGAGAGATCTCTGACTTTTGGTGCTACACCTCTGAAGATGCCAGCCACAGCTGCTGGCGAAACGTCAGGAACTACAATGCCAAGACCATGGCAATACAGCCCAGAAAACCCACAACAATCATCGTTCTCCAGCCGTGAAAGCCTTCGACAATACATGTTTATATGACTATTACTGCAATCCTATGCATACTTAGGAGGAGTCACAATGTAAGAAGTAACAGAGGGTGTTTTACTTCTGAGTAAATATGCATAGGCTCAGGTTGTAAACAAGTTGGGTTTTTTTCAGTGGATTAGGTGATGAACCAAGTCCTGTGAATACTTCACCATAGCTAGCTCAGACCACGGCCTGGTTCAATCCAGTTTTTCAGGTGGTGAGTCAATCTGTACACATGACGAATTCAAGGCTTTCAGTTCCATGTAGATTGTGTTGCTTGTGACATAAAAAGCACTGAATTCTCAGCAAATCTTACTATGATTGGGACATAATAGGGTCTTTTTTGGATTGCTGTCATTGCAGCTGTGCGGAACCATGAGCATGTCACATTGTCTATACGGGCTGAGGTTGCCTGCACCATGGCTTGGCTCTTGGTGACTTTTGAAACATTCGTTGGCAGTTTTCAGGGACACTTTAATTTAGGAACTCAGTAGCCTGCTTCTTTTCAATATGCTGAAGGGGTGCACTTGCTCCAAAGGTACATAGCCTAGGGTTAGGCCTGACTGAGTATTGCAGGTACAGGCTTATGAAAAAACCCATGTCAGTTACCAGGCTTACAAATCTGTCTGCTGCCCTTGAATGCTGTAAGTAGTCCACAAGCCACACAAAACTATGTGTAGAAGATGCTCTTCTGTGAGTTTTGAAACGCTCGACCCTCTTTGGTGGGAATCTGTGCAGCACACTTCTCTTTGTGAAAAAGCACTTTTGCTTAAAAATATTCAGTCCACATTTCTCATGGCAATATTTGTCTGCCTATGTGCCTGCTCATTGCATCTGTGACTCAGCGCCTCGCAGTCAATCCCAATTCTTCATCCTTGCCAATACATTCTGTGTCTCTGCCCCTCTGGCACAGCAAGTTCACATTTTTTCATTAAGAAAATTAAAACTTTGCAGCTACAAAGTGGAGCCAAGAATTTGGGCAGAAATGGAGCAGAAAGTATCAGCTGCAGCGTCAGGTTGGGTTGTATTGCAACAGGACTCTGAAGAGAGGGCCCAGGACGTACAGACAAGAGTTGGAGAAGCCGGGAGAGGGAGCATGGAGCTGTTAAGAGAGTAGGTGAAGGAAAGAGTAGGTTGAAAGTATGGGAAGAAAAGGTACATGTGGTGCTGTGGGTATCTAAGCTGGGCCTTAATTGTACCCCAGAGCTGGGTGAAGAACCTGGGAAATGAAGACACATCTACAGTCATCCCAGCTGTTCAAATACGGGGAGAAGAGCTAGAAGAGTGCAGTAAGAGGAAATCATATAAGACACACAGGCAACTGCAGGAAAGCTCAGGAATGGGGCTCAATTAGCTCTGAATTATGGGGCACTAGCGGGGCTGGTGTTGATCAGCAGGAACGGGGTCTCCATCTGTCATTCCAGGGGCCTCCTGCTCTTGGTGTTTGCTCTGCGGTCTCCTGGCACCTGCTGAAACAAAGCCATCTGGAGTGGGATAGATGGAACAAACACGCTCCAAGAGTTGCCGCTTCAGCTGCACTGGAGTGGAAAACAAACTCCTGGGGCCAAGTGACCGGGGAAGTGTCGAAGGCACTTTCTGCTCTTCCATGGTTTTGCTGTTCAAGCCTGAAGTGCCCTAGTGCCAGGGCAACTTTAGAGAAGGATTCCCAGTTCCCTTATACTAAGATGCTGTTCCTTATGAGGCAGGGGCAACTAGAGGAAGTAACTGCTTGTCCAGCTCTGAGATTAAATTGCTTTTGCCCAGCTGCATATTCCAGTTGTCTGCCACCTGTTGTCTGCCACAGATTTGCAACTCTCTCTGGGAAAAAAACAGTTGTGTACGCTGGCGTATCTTGCCTGGGGATCCAATTCCCTTTAGCTCAGGGCAGATTGCTACCCGTTGTGTACAAGCATTTCTCATCCACTGCTGAAATGTTGTAATTTCTACCTTACAATTTAAGAGCAAAGGATGAAGAGTTCCAAAATATGGCAAGGTTGAGAGGAGGACTAGTACAGTGTCAAGAGCTGCCATTTGGCCAGAAATCTGGGGTCTGTGCCCAGAAGAAAGCTAAAACAACAGGGAGTTAGGAGGACATTACATGGTGGTGCTAGAACTGCAACAGGGAGAGAACCAGTTCTGATTAGATGCAAGCTGACAGCTCTAAGGTATTTATAGAAAGGAGGGAAAGGAAGAGAAAGAAAGGTGAAACGATTGCGAGAATTGGAAAAGGGATAACTATAGTAGGAATACTTTCATCATCTTTTTTTCAAGACTTGGGAAAGCAACATACTAAAAGAGTGCAAAGGATCTTCTGCTACAGTAATAATGGTACAAATTGATGGATGTATGAAAAACAGAGGACCCAAGACCAAGATAAAAGGTTTCAGGGTTCTTACTTCCAGCGGCATGCAATTATAAGGGGGGGGAGCACAGCCCATTTCAGAGAACGTATTTTATTTATTTATTTCAGATTTGTATTCCGCCCTCCCTGCAAGCGGGCTCGGGGTGGATAACAACATATTAAAAATACAATTACAAAAATCATGTACATTAAAAAACAACACTTAAAACAGGATAGTGGACAGCCTTCACAGGGAGGGTTAAGATTTATACATACATTTATACAACATAGGGAGAATACCATCCCACCAGAGTCCCCACTCACCCACGATAATGCCACATGCGCTTATCAGTCCGATTTCTTTCTTGAGTGCAACACCACCACCATCTGATTTTTCTGGGCTGGCTGAATCCTTTTCAGAACCACCTCGACGACGTGCTCCGTCCTCCATGGTGTTCTATGTCTCAGGGGAGGTGAACTAGGTAGGCCTGAATTCCTGAAGCTGAACCCAAAAGAACTTTGGATCAGCAATTCTGAACAGCGCTCCTAGAGAATTTGGGCAATGCTGGATTGGTTCCGAGTCTGCTGTCCTGGTTAAGGTACTGGATCCTGGGAACTGGGCTTATTCAAACTCCCAAACTCCAGATTATCTTTCTGATATGTCCCCAGTCTGAGTCTCTTTCTGAGCCCAGTTCACTTTGGGGCTTGCTCTAATCCAGGCTTGTAATTTTAGTATCGAGGTGCCCAGGCCCTGCTTCGGAGGGTGGCCAGCTCTCCCAAACCAAGCTTCTTCTACCGCCTTAAACGTGGTTCTAGTACCAGAAAAAGGCTGGATTTGCTTTGGCTCGAACACCAGCCTCGTTAGAAAGCTGGTTCTCTCTTATCACGTTCGGGTGCCAGCTAAAGCTAGTTTTCCTTTGCTTCTTGTACCAAGTCCACAGGTGCAGTACCAGTCACTCTGGACTCCAAAGCGCAGGAGAGGATGGTGCGAGCTCCCTCTCCCCCTGCTTTGAAATCTCTGTCGCTTGCCCTTTCACGTTGTTTTGGCCGTTTCCTTTCCTGTAAAGTTTCTCCCGAAGCGGGGGAGAGAACAAGGCAGAGCGC
The DNA here is from genome assembly GCF_028583425.1 of Eublepharis macularius. Taxonomy (NCBI): domain Eukaryota; kingdom Metazoa; phylum Chordata; class Lepidosauria; order Squamata; family Eublepharidae; genus Eublepharis; species Eublepharis macularius. The sequence goes on from NC_072801.1 coordinate 76,791,542, forward strand.
AAAAGGAAACGGAGCCGGGCGGTCTTGTTTATTTGGCTCCTACAGCCCCGTATCACCGTTTTATTCCCTGGAATCGCCCCTCGTGCTCAGCTTTCCCTGGATCTTCGCTCTGGTTCAGAGTTTGTGCAGGGACCTCCGGAGCAGCCTGTGCCAGGGAACTCGCATGCCGGCTTCGGTCCCCTCTCCTTCGCAGCAACGGCCCTCCCGCTCTCTGCTCCCAGCGGAGCTCCTTTCTCCCGCCGGGTTTCTCAGTCTCTCATCCTCCCGAGCGCAGTTTCTGCTCCTCTCTTCATAGGCTTCCCTGCCTACGGTCTGGAACCGGCTGCTGCCGGAGCCCCTGGGGCGGGGTTAATCCTTGGACCCGGCTTCGGCAGATACGGAGCCAGGCTCCTCCCCCGGTCAGAGCTAAGTAAGCTTCAAAAACAGAAGCCGCTGATACGGTGAAAAGGACCGTCTTGTCATCTCCCTCCTCTGCCCGCTCACTTGGAGACGCTCTCCGGACGCGCTGGCTTGTTTCCCATCCATCCATTTTCCATCCAGAAGGCGTTTAGACAGAGCCTCCCCGAAGGCTGTCAATTTCACCTCCCCTTCGGGAAGGCGAAGGTGAAATTAACAGACCCTCTGAGGAGCGATCTCCCCCGGCTCTGTTTTTTTTTAAACTACCTTCAGGTAGAAAAGTGAAATTGACAGAGCCTTTCGCTCTGTCTTTTTAAACTAGGCTTCCCGGCCAACATTGTCTCCCTACGCTTGAGCCTCCAGTGCAAGAAGTCTCGTGCAGAGAGACTCATAGGATTTTTTTTCAATTTGCCTGGCTCCTGCCTCTTTAACAGCAACCTGGCGCACAAGAGTTTCCTAGTATGTCAGGCTACCAACAGGAAAGGGCCAAATTTTAAAAGGAGGCAACCCTAATTCAGATTGACTTTCTAATCCTTAGTCACCCTGTGTGTGTGTGTGTGGGGGGGGGTAATCCACTAGTTAGTGGTGATGGAGGAAAGTGCCGTCAAGTCATAGCTGAATTATGGTGACACCCCCCCCCCCCTTTCAAGGTAAGCGACTAATAGAGGTGGTTTCCCATTGCCTGCCTCTGCAACTCAACCCTTCTTTGGAGGTTTCCTCTTCAATCACTAATCAAGGCAAACTACTTCCTTTCCAAGATCTCTAGTCAAGTCAGGGGTCCGGGTCAGAGCAATACATTAGTTGGCAAGAGACAAATCAACCTTGCGAACTGTTTGATGAGCTTCTGGTTTATCTTATTGGTCCTAGTTAAATGTAGCTGGGTTTTTGATTTGCAATGCAACCAATTTCTACCCCGCCCCAAGTACGCTATGCTTCAATACATTCTCCCGTCTTTGTAAGACCCTGAGGCAGGTAGTTCCTCTAGTTAACCGAGTAAGAAATAATGGCTACCTCTCTCTTTCTTGGTTTTATTTATCTAGAATGCATAATTTTTTCACTCTAGTATACATTTGTTCCTCTTTCTATATTCCCTTCTACTCCTCTCTGTCGGCCCTGCACATATATTTGTAGGCTTCTGCTAGAACACTTATGCCACATCAAGTCCACTCTCAAGTTTTCCCTACATAATTCTTTACTTCTCCTTGCTCTAATGCTGCATGTCAGCGAGACCCAGATTGCATGCTACAGTATTTCCTCACAAAATGGATACACAACAGACTCTCCTCCGTTGTCATGACTCCATCTTTCCTGCTTGAAATTGCAAAGTCCCCAAATTCGAGACGAATTTCTTACTCCTTAGATGGAGCCTGCAAAGGAGTCTTTGGAACCACTGAAACAGAAATAATAACTTAAATAATTAAACAAGGCGCTTTATAAATAACAGTAACCCTTGGAGACAGACACCCATTCGCCTCTGCTGTTCGCGGTAGAGGATAAATCTTTCAGTTATCTCCGTTGCTCAGCACAGCCGTTGCATCAAAAAATAAACAGGAGGCATAAGAACGAACAGCCTAAACCCTCCTGGACTACAGCCCGCTTCCCCCTGTCATGCGTGTGGAAGGCCTGGTTTAAACCCCGAGCTGCACGCAGCTTTGCACGGGTAGCGCCAGCGCAGCTTAAAGGAGACGCTGGGCTAGTGCAAAAAGAGAGAAGCTTGTGTCTCCCTGACCCTGCACAAACGGCAAAGAAATCACTTTTGTTGCAGCGCCATGGCTTTGCAAATGGAAGCGAGACCTGAGATAAGGGAAGGGTGGAGGCCTAGAAAAAGAAAGGGGGGGGAGGGTTATGATGACAGGATGCTGTGCCCCCCCCCCCGCCCCCGGTTCCCTGTGCACTGTTCTTCCTTCTTCCCCCGCACCATTGCTCCAGCCCTTCTGCTCGCTGTCCCCGTTTCCCCTTGCTTGGCACATTCCGCCGCTTTGGCTCTGCTGACCTCGCACCTTCCTCCTGCGATATTGGGGGTGAAGTCCAGCCCTTGGGGAGCACCTTGTCTCCGTATCGACATCTCAGCAAGAGTACTGGAGGAGCAAAGGTCAAGGGGTTGGGAAGGAGCGGAGATAACCGCGGAGGGTGAGATGAAAGCGGCGCCTGGGGGCAGGGAGGGGCTCGGCAGCTCTTCCATCTCCGATGATGCACACGGAGGGGAGGGGTCAAAGAGGAATGAGACCTAAATGGGAGGGAAATGCAAGAAAACTTCAATTACAAACAACCAAAAACAAAACAGCGATGGCTGCAACTTCCTCTCTCCCTGCCCGCAATTCAACAGGTTCTCAAAATGCCTTTTTTTTTTTAACCTTGCATCCTGGCAAAGGCTCACTCGACCCCCTCCTGGAAGCATTCTGAAATGACTGAGTGCCACAGAACCAGATTATCTGAAGAAGGGGCAGCTTTGACTCTCCAAAGCTCACACCTTGGAAATCTTGTTGGTCCCTAAGGGGTGCCACTGGACTCAAATCCTGCTGTTCTACCGCAGACCAGCACAGCTGCCCACCTGAAACCAGCTATGGCTCACCCCCAACACCGCCTCCCTCTGCATTTTCAGGGCCTCCCCTTACCTCTTCCCCACTACCTTTTAACATTTGAGGTTATCTTTTTTTTTTTTGCTGTTCCTTTCCTCAAGTTTCAGAGGGGGACAAACCAAAGAGTTAGAAAGATAGAGAGGTCAGGACACTCTGTTTACTGTTCTGACTGTCCTTTGATATGTAGATTGCTATTCTCAGGATTTCCTTCTCCTGACTTCCTCCCTCTCACTCCTTCTCTTCCTGGCGTTGTTCCAGGCAACACCTCTCTCCTGCTCCTCCCTCCATCTTGGCAGCGTGGATGCAGGCCTTGTCCAGCTATCTATGTCCATCCTTAGACTAGGTAGGTAGTTAGGCTCTGTCTCTCTTCCTTTCCCATCAGAGTATGGAGTTCCTGCAATAAAGAACTCTTATTTCTTTTCTAAATATAACGCAAGTGTATGATTTATTTTCTCTCCTGCACACACACCAGCCAGCAGAACGAGCTCACAACCACCCATAATCATGCTTCCTATGCCAAACGATAGATTCTGCTAATGGCCCAAACATGGAATCCTTTAATTAGGTTTCCGGGGCCTACATAACAATTTATTTATCACCACATGTGATGCTTCCCTGGCTATGCTTTCAAAAAGCTGGACCTCATGCACTTGTTAATAATAATAATGGTGTTGGAGAGTGCCCGCAAGTCATAGTTGACTTATGGCGACCCCTGGCGGAGGTTTTCATGGCAAGAGACTAACAGAGGTGGTTTGCAGTTGCCTGCCTCTGCCACCCTTGTCTTCATTGGAGGTCTCCCATCCTCCAATTACTAACCAAGGCTGACCGGACCCAGCTTAGCTTCTGAGATCTGACCAGATCAGGCTCACTTGGGCTAGTTAAATCAGTGTAATAATAACTGTGCTTATATACCACTCTTCTAGACAGATCAGTGTTCCACTCAAGAGTGGTGAACAAAGTCAGCATTATTATTATCCCCACAATACAGCTGGGGAGATGGGGCTGAGAGGTTTACTCACGTCCACCTTCTACGTTGGGGCAGTAGTGGGATTCAAAGCAGCCCAACCACTTAACCATTATGCTACAGCAGTTAAAGACACAGCAACCCCCTGCCCCCAAACCTGGTTCCTTTACTTAGCATTCCTTCTTTCCCATTAAACTCTTTCACACTCAGGCTTTGCTTTATTCGTGAGCTGCTAGCCTGGAAGCTTGGGTCCTGTAAGCACCCACAGCAGCTCTTGTTTTGTGACATTTTGGGCTGTCCTAATAAAAGGGATTACGTGTCTTCTGTATTTAGTTGTTGCTTTGGACCAAGGCAGCTGCCTGCAATCTCCTGCTCTTCCCCCATTGCCTGCTTCTGACTCACCTCATTTTCTCTTAATGCCACCCACAGTCCCTGCAACACTTTCACTCCCTTCAGCAGCTCCCTGTTCTTTTTTATCACCTTGCTCTTAAGCACTCCTGGCTCCTGCTTTCTGTGACCGCTATTCGTCAGCAACCAGCCTACGTTACTCAGTACTTTCTTCCTCAGAAAATCCATCCAGCCGCCAACCCCACCTCATTTCTGCTCCCACCTTCTTCTAGCAACTCACTGGGTGCTCCCTTAAGTGGGGCCAGTCTGAATCAAAGCGGCACCACGTAAAGCGGGAGCAGAGACAAACAGAGAGTGAAAAGTATGTTCACTCTACACATTTACACTGGTTCTACGATTCTAGAGGGGTAGCTTTAATAAACTGTTGCAACAAAAATAAACAGGAGTCGTGTTTCGGGTAGCTGGCTATGTTGGCCTGCAATAGAACAGCAGGATCTGAGCCCACTGGTACCTTAGAGACTAATAAGATTTCAGTGTATCAGCTTTTGAGAGTTAGAGCTCCCTTCTTCAGATATGAGTAGAAATTGACATCCCTGCGCCTTTCAATCCCAGCCAGAAGATGGGAAGGTTGTTACAAGGAGGGGAGTCAGGATGCGAAGGTCCAATGCAGCTTGGTTAGAAACCAACAAGATTTTCCAGGTATAAGCTTTTGAGAATCAAAGCTAAGTTTCTATTCCAGTGTAAGCTTTATGGACCAAAGTCCATTTTGTTAGGTACCCTCCTATCAAGTCCAAGGCCTGGTAAGGACATGCAACTAGGCAGCTCCCAGTGACTGCTGCCTAAGCACTGAGCCCGTTTCCATTTATCAGCATGGATAAAATAATTATAATAATAACAACAACATTCAATTTATATCCCACCCTTCAGGACAACTTAACGCCTACTCAGAGCGGTTTACAAAGTATGTCATTACTATCCCCACAAAAATCACCCTGTGAGGTGGGTGGGGCTGAGAGAGTTCCTAGAAGCTGTGACTGACCCAAGGTCACCCAGCTGGCTTCAAGCAGAGGAGTGGGGAATCAAACACGGTTCTCTAGATTAGAGTCCTGCTGCTCTTAACCACTACACCAAACTGGCTCTCTCTGTCTCCAAAAGCCTTTCTCCATCTGTTGATTTGGTTTGCCATGCAACAGATTTAAAAGCCTTGGTTAAAGGTATGCTAGAAAATCATCAGAGGGCTGAATGTGGTGCCTTCCATGAAGATAGTTTCAGGTGGTGGGTAGCCATGTTGGTCTGTAGTGCAATTGCTGTGTGTGAAATCTCTAAAAAAAATGACCAGCAACACCACACACTGTAGCTTAAACTGAATTCACACAGGTCAGATTCTTAAATGCTTCTCAGCTCCTGAAAGGCACTTTGAAATGCACTTATGTTGGTTATTATAAACCCTTGGATGATGGCTAAACAGCAGGAAATGGTTGATTTACAACCACATTTTTACCTTCCTGCCCCTTACCATGCAGGAGTGACTTCCATCTTAGTGTTTATGCAAGTGCCTTTACATGGATAGTAAAAAGTCTAGTAGCACGTTTAGAACTAACCAACTTTATCATAGCATAAGCTTTCGAGAACCACAGCTCTCTTTGTCAGATGCATCGTCAACTTTCGAGAACCACAGCTCTCTTTGTCAGATGCAACTGACGAAGAGAGCTGTGGTTCTTGAAAGCTTATGCTTCGATAAAGTTGGTTAGTCTTAAAGGTGCTACTGGACTCTTTACTATTTTGCAATTACAGACTAACATGGCTAACTCCTCTGGATCTATTTACATGGATAAACTCTACAAAATGCAGACAGGTTTTCCCTTCCCAGAGTTTTCCCTTCTGGGGAACGAATTGAAGCCTGAAGAATGATTAAGATGAAACCTCATACTAACATTTCATTGGGGCATCCCTTCACCCCCCAAAAATCAGAAAATGAGGTCAAATCCAGGACCAGAAATAGAGGCTGTTCCATATTTTCTAGGAATGCCTCAGGCTAGAGCACTCCTGTTACCCAACTCCATAGCTCCTCCATTTTAGGTTCCCCACACATTTCTTCCTTAGATTCCATTAACAACCTCCTACTACCCCACAGCCGTCGCCATTATCCCCCTGCCCCATCCTATGATCTAAACTGCATTCACTGCCCCATCTCTCTTTCCCCACAGAGCTATTCTCTTGGCCCCGCCAGTTTGATGCCTCACGGGGGCTTGTTGGGCCCCCATTTTCCTGCCTCTTTTTTTCTCCCTCAGCTCTGAGGTAGGAAAAGCGCCTCACGAAAAGGGCAGGAAAGGGGGCCAGTGAGGCGGGGAGGGAAAAGAAAACACTTGCCTTTAGTTTTCAGGGAAGCAAACCTATCAGAACAGAAGGGTTAGATTACATGTATGGATGAAATTATGACATGTGTGATTTTTAGCAAGCTAGACACCAAGCAAATTAATATGAGTGCAGTCCTTGAGGGGGGCAGCTCCTCACAAGAAGAAGAAGCTGTTCTCATGTAGGGGTTCCTTCTGGCAACCCCCTTTTAACACTGATTTTTCAAGTATGAATTTCTCTATATTACATATTCCTCCACCCTGGAGAGTGAATGCATACATGTCTCTATTTATGACAGACTGTCCCTATTTTCTGATAATGGTGCTTGATAAGTTCATTGTCCTATTTTGCCTTGCGGATAAAACTGGATCTAACAGGATGCTTCTGAATGTGCATGATTTTTAATACAGTAAATAAGTATTCAAATCTCTCAAATCCTTGTCCACAGAATGCAGCAATGGAGCATAAAAATGAAAGACTCGTAGGGTTGCCAGGTCCAGGTTGGGAAATTCCTGGAGATTTTGGGGGTGGAGCTTGGAGAGGGTAGGGTTTGGGGAGAGGAGTCTGCAGATGACACACAACTCTGCATCTGCTTTCCATCTAATTCTGAGGAGGCAATGGAAACCCGTAATCAGTGATCTGAGGAGTTAAAAGGCTGAATGTGGGTTAATAAACTGAAACTTAATCCAGACAAAAGTGCTGTTTGTTGATGCTGTAGTGTTAGATGTACTGCTTGTTCTCAGTGCAGTTACCACTTGGTAAGCTGTCAATGAGGAAGACTAGGCTGACAGAGACACAAAGCAGGGCATGGTTGCTGCTAGCCCCAACTGCGTGGGGTGCACGGTGGAGTTGATGAAACTCCTATCTCAGCAACTCCACCATGCACCCTCATTTTTAGCCTTTTGAAAATTTTGGACAGGTTCAGCACACATGTTCATTTCTTCTAAACAGATGTATACATAAACCTCTCCATGTTTTAGAAGAACGACTATAACTTTAAAGTTAATATAGCGGAGGGGGGCTTCTTCGTGTATTGTTCTGAACAGAGGATTTCAGGAAAAGTACTAATAATTTTAAGAGCTCTTTTAATTTGCAAACTACTGTTCAATCCTAATTCTAACAACAGTTGATAATTATTTATTTCCACATGCAGGGCTTTTTTTCAGCTGGAACGCGGTGGAACGGAGTTCCGGAACCTCTTGGAAATGGTCACATGGCTGTTGGCCCCACCCCCTGATCTCCAGACAGAGGGGAGTTTAGATCGCCCTCCACACCGCTGGAGCAGCTTGGAGGACAATCTAAACTCCCCTCTGTCTGGAGATCAGAGGGCAGGGCCAACAGCCATGTGACCATGTTCACCGAGCGTGATTTAAACTTTTAAAAACTTCCCCTTTGTTCCAGCTTACCCAAAGTGACATCATTGGCCCTGGGAGCATGCGTGCTCCCCACCTCCCACCAAGAGTTGCCCCCTGTGCTGGCAACCCACTGATTTCCACCACCTCTTTTCCCAGAAAAAAAGCCCTGTCCACATGTATGTCTAGAAATTGCAACTGAAATGCAGAGGCTGACCAAGAGCCACTCAAGTCTATGCTGATGAGGAATTTGAACTCCAATCTCTCTAATATGTGGTATAGTGGTTACAGTGTCAGACTAGGATCTGGGAGACAAAGGTCCAAATCTTTGCTCTGCCATGGAAGCTTCTTGGCTGACCTTGGGTTAGTCACACACTCTCAGCCTAACCTCTTCCAGGGTGGTTGTGCAGATAAAATAGAGAAGAGTAGAATGATGTAAACAGCTTTGGGTTCCCATTGGCAAAAAAGGTGGGGTATAAATTAATAAATAAAAAACCGGTTGAAACACTGAACATCTCAATATTTTCAGCCTATTTCGAATATTAGATGCTGGTTCTTTTCCTTAAAGTATTTCTCTCTGTCTTCCTGACACTCAGATGAAACCAGATATAAAAAAATAAACCTGTTGAAATTGCACTCAAATATATTGCCAATATACCTCAGGTAAGAATTATAAGCCAGGTATTCTTTTGGTAGTACTTCATAAACTTTGAATTCTACAATGTGAGACTGGCAAGGGATAGCACAAGGAAGGAAATGCCAACATCCTAGAGTTAAATCTGTAGAACTCTGCAGCCAGGAAAGAAAGTAAGAGTGCTTAAATGAGAGAACGGCTGATTCCGCACACATTGGATAATGCACTTTCAATGCACTTTATCAATCATTTGAGGTGGATTTTTTGTTCCGCACACAAAAAAGTCCGTTCCAAGTGATCTATAAAGAGGATTGGAAGTGCATTATCCAACGTGTGCAGAATCACTCAACATCATGCTAACGGATGCTTAGGGGGTATTCAGAAGAACTGCTGAACAGATCCTCAGAACATGTCTATCCACCAAGTAATACACTCCTCAGCCCAATGAACCAGCCGTTTCCTGTGACATGGAAGTTACATTTCACCCAATTTCTAATGACCAGGGGCTATTTCTGGTGGGGGTAAGATCAGTTAAAGGACTAGTTAATAACCAATCTGAACAAAAAGTTAATAATCATGGTGGTCCCCATTTGCCAACTGAGCAAATTAATTACAATAACTAATCCTGATAAGAGAGACAGATAAATATGGAAGAAGGCAAGCTGGTTAATCATCAAAGAGAATTTCAGTAAAATCAGCAAGCACTTGAAGATTAAAATTCACCAAGGTTCTCTATTCTGTATATCTCACAGGCTTTGGCAATCACTGTCTCAGAGAATTCCTCTGTCCGAGAACTGAGTTTGTTTTGGGGCTGGGGAGGACATATTTTGTTAATGTTTATATATTTATTTAGAAAATTCCTAACAATTTTCAGGGGGAGAAGAATAGGGAGAGAACTAAAACCAGAATACAATTAAAACAACAATAAAATTGACCAAATTACACACTAAGTGTGTGCTGGAGGTTGGGGGAGGGATGGGGTGGACAAGGCCAGGCACGTTAATCAGTAAAAGCCAATAGGCATATTAATCATAAAATTCTTGCCTAAAGTATTTAAAGGGGCCTATATACCAAATCTGGCAGGCGTCACTATGAAATTGGTTCCATAAAAAGGCCAACAAAATGAGACAGGTGGCCCAACCTAACAGAAGATGAAATTATCAGAAGATTCTCTCTGTTAAGGCAAAAGAATGAATCCTTCATTCTGCATGATCCATGACTATGCTCTCCCACGATCTTCTCTTATCCCTTTCTACATTTGATTACATCATTTCTTCTTTCTTCCATCCCACCTGAGGAGTTGACTACCTGGTTGATCTCATCCATTTTTTCCATATCTCCTGACTGTATCCTTTTCTGACTTCTGATTGTCATCTTCCCTGTCATTATCTCATCTCCATCATGTAAAAAGCTATCATTCTCTCCTGGCTCTATCACTTGGGAAAGGGGAGGGGGGATGCTCTCCAAATTGTTCCACCCTCTTGCAAATTCCTTGTGGCCTCCACCTTGTGACACCATAATCACCGAGTGGCCATGCCACCTAGAATGCAAAGGGACCCATGTGCTAGTCCGCATCTCCCTAAGTAAGCCATAGCCATCAAATGTGACTGGATAAGAAGAGGAGCTCTACATTCTTCAAATGACTGTATCTCCTATTCCCCTTCGTTCTCTTCCTAGGTGTGGACATTCCAGAAGGGCCAGATAGAGCTACTGGTCTCTTTCTACAAAAGCAATGCTTCAGAAATGGAGTGAGCCCTGCAGCAAGCTCACGAGAAACTGACTACTCAGGAAAAGTGAGGCATGCAGGTTGTGTTCACATGAAAGGAAAATAGCGGGTCATGTCTTCAGGAGTTAGTCCAAGAAAGCAAATCTTACTTTTTCACAGTTCTCACGCGCTTTATGTAACAGAAGTTGACCCTGAATCACATCAGTGACATCTGAACCGCGTCAGTGAAGACCCATGAAGTATCATTGAGTTCTCTTTATAAGTATTAAAGTTCATTTCAAGATTTTTTAGATTTTAAAAACATGAAAAAAACCTTCATTACCCAGCTACCTCACCTGTGAAGTAGCATAAAGAGGACAAAGAGAGAACAGGTAGTGAAAGTGAATTTATTTTCTACTCCGAGGGTGGAGCTGCTCTCTCTTGTGGACTGAGGCACCCTGGTAAGGGATAGAGCAGGCCCTGTCTTAGGTTATAATGAACGAGCACCTTGGGGGCAGAGGCTCTCGCTCTCTTTAAAAATGTACTCCATACGGTTGCTCCATTCTAATATTATTTTTTCCCTATTAAGAGACTAGAGCATGTTTATCATTAGTAAAACAGATGAGTTGCTCAGGACCCAGAGGTAATTCCTCTGTTTTATCAGTCTACCTGTCTTGTCCCCTCTTCACTGCTTAGGGAACTAGGGGTAACAGGGAATGAGAATAAGGAGCTAAAAAGGAAATAACCAGGAGCTGTTTGCTGGAAACAAATAACTTTCTGTGATTTGATGTCTAATGCCCTCTGCTGGAGGAAATGAGTCCTGCTTGATGGTGCATTTATAAAGAAATGGAAAGCAAACTGTATGCGCATCTGTGTCCTGTAAACCCTCTACTTTCTCTCTGTAGGCTTCTCCAAGGCACCACCATGGAAACAGGTCAGATTATGTGTTCTGCCTCATTTAGACATTCATCAGGAGGCGCTGAGGGTGCATGACATGTAGACAGTGGGGGCTATTCATTCCAAAACGGGGGCTGAGGGCATAGGGTGACTGATCTAAGGGAGAAAAAAAAGGCCCGTGTCACTTGTGTTTTGACTGAAAACAACCTATTTTAATTTGCTGCAGAAACAGTACCTCAAGGCCAGTTGCCATCACACACACACACACACACACACACCCCCATCACAGACAGGTAGGAAGACGGAGCCCTATTACGTAAGTCACATAATTATTTCCTTGAGTAACTCAGCAGTGTATCTTTGGGGAAACGAGCATGTGAGTGCGTATGTTATGACCCTACAGATGCAGAATCAAACATATCCTTGCTCGAAAGAGCAAAAAAAATTGTCTGCATATGTGCACATGATATACACATATGAACATACACCCAAATATTCCTCTGTAAAAGCCATGGTAGAACTTTTTGACTCACAAATGAATACTTATTGTCTTTCCTCATCTGTGGTTTTGCAAGTTGCCTTATAATTAACCCAGACCAGAAGGTGTTTCTAATAGAGTGAATAAACTGCTATGTTCTGCAACAATCCACTATTTTATTCTTTGCAGTTAACACCCTGGCTTAGCTTTCAGCATTCCAGCAGTGGTCAGGTAGGCATGCAAGAAAATTAATGTTCTTTGGTTGTGGGTAATGGTAAAGGTAAAGGTAGTCCCCTGTGCAAGCACCGAGTCATTACTGACCCATGGGGGGACGTCGCATCACGTTTTCTTGGCAGACTTTTTTTACAGGGTGGTTTGCCATGGCCTTCCCCAGTCATCTACACTTTACCCCCAGGAAACTGGGTACTCATTTTACCGACCTCGGAAGGATGGAAGGCTGAGTCAACCTTGAGCCGGCTACCTGAACCCAGCTTCTGCCGGGATCGAACTCAGGTCGTGAGCAGAGCTTTGACTGCAGTACTGCAGCTTACCATGCTGTGCCACAGGGCTCTTGGTTGTAGGTATTCTAACAAAAAAAAATCCAGAACTTGTTCAGAATGGCAGAGGGATTTCAGATTTTATTTTTTTAAGAAAAGTAAAATTCTAACCCTCCCGAGTTGTACAAAGAGGGGGGAAATGCAAATATATGGCTGTATCCTATTTAAAAATTTAAGATCTAGGATGGGGGAGAAGAGATTCAAGTCAGTATAGGAGCTGCCTTATGCAGCAACTGTGTCATTATGGCTGAGTGCATCCTGCCATAGTATTCTTCTTGCAGTGATCACGCCTGCATCCTCTGTCCAGTTCTTTAACAGCAGAACAAGACCAGGACTCCAAACGTTGCAACTTCTCGTTACCTATCTTAAAACACACTGGGTGAGCGTGTGTGCAAATTATTTTAAATGTTTACCTTTATTCCCAACACAAAATTGGGATTTCTAACCGGAGATTCTACTCTTCCAAATCTAGATTTCTTAACAGATCTCATTTGTCGGTCCCTCCTTCCACCAATTAGGACGTGACTGTTTGTGCCTCTGTATCCCGTAGTCACTCTACTTCCATGGACTCTTCTCTTGCGAGTGAATCACCCATCAACCTTTCAAGTAAGTCCCCCCTCACCTCTCTATCCTTTTCCCAGGAAAGGAGATGATGTTTTGAAACTCATAGTGGGGAATCTCTCTTTTTTACCTAGCATGCTACAGGGCCATCCAGATTACTCGGGCATGATTCCAGCTGACTACAGTAATGGTAAGAAATACTGGAAGCAGATTTCAAACTCAGCTTGTTTAGACTTGCTGCAAAGTGTACAAGACCCCACAAGATGGCAATACAGAGCCGGAGATAAGAGAATGCGGGCTGAGACAAAGCTTTGGAGCCAAGGAGCACAAACTATGGCTTACAGGTGTAAGATGAATTATTCAGAGATGCAACTAATGTAAATTATACGTTCCACATAGTGTACAAACGATGTACACTGATTGCTTGTTGAACTCTATGGAGCAGCCTGCCTGAGGAAGTTGGGACAGCCCCCAACTCTCCTGGCCTTCCATAAACTATGCAACACTGAATTATTCAAAAGGGCTTTTTACGTGTCTGTTTTGGTCATCTTGGGAGAGTCACATTTAAAATTCATAGAAACAGAACTCTATAAATAATCAAAACAAGGGAAAGCAAGCAGGGATGAATCAGAAGTTAAGTGGCATATAGTGGCTTAGTAATTCTCAATTTCTCAAATCAGTTCCTACTGTGTAGAGGCCTTGGATTGTAAAAACCAGATATAACATGTTCACAGTTCACACAAACTATATCCTCTAGGTTCACTCATGGGCAACCAACAGGGGCAGTGAAATCCTGGGGTGTGTGTGTGTGTGAAAGTGCTCAGTGAACTGACGAGTTACCCTGGCATATCCAGACTTACACTAGAGTAACCTCCCCTCTCCTCACAATGGCATCTGGCCGTGGCGCCTATCCGCTGGTACCTGGCCACAGTGGCTGCACATGGGCATAAATGTGGCACTTCTGTGCTGGCAGCCTGGCCGGTGAGTTAGTCGGCTTCCCAAGACATTTAGGGCGTGGCCACACCCTCAGCAGTTGCGGAAAATTATGCTGCGAAAAACGGCAGCGTATCCCATTGGCGTCCACTGTATGGGGAAAACTTTTGTCTGCTCCCCCCATACCTTGCCCTGCCCTGGCTTGGGGGGGGGGGCACCACAGATGGCTCTCATTTTCCAATGCTGCATGTGGGGAGTGAGGTTGATGCGGGAAGAGGTGTGGGTGTGAAGCAATGACCTGGGATCTCTGGGGCTCCTCCACCGCGAGGCCAGACCACCCTCCTTTTTGCTGTTTGCAGAGACAGGGATGGACTCCAGGCCTGTGGTGCAGGGGGTGGTATGACGGTCCCCGGAGCAGCTTCTCTGGTCCCATAGGCTGTCATTCCACTTGGGGGGCAGGGGCCTTCTCCCAGGACCGGAGCACGGCTTTCAGGGTCCACCCTGCCTCCTTGCATCATTTTTATGATGCACTGACGAGTTTCAATGGAGCTGCCGCAGGTCGATGGGTATTTGTCACTCCCATCCCAGCCAATGGGCCTTCCAGCCTCTTCTGTGGTTTCCAGTGGGCATTCCCGTCATTCATTTCAGAACCCGCTCCCCACTTGTCTCTAAGGAGCTGCCTCACCGAGTCTTGGGGGGCTGTGGGTGTGACCCTTGCCAGGTCCCGCCGCCTTTCTGGTCTTACTTTTCAAGGAGAGGGGTGCATGTTTCTTGGAGCAGCAGTGGGGTGGGTGGGTTGCAAGCAAGCAGTGCTTCCGCTGCCAGCCTGGCCCTTACTAAGAACAGGGGTCGGGCAAGCGGGTGGGCACCTTCATTGTTCCTCCCCCCACGGAACAAGGCTCCTCTCGAGGCAGATGCCTCTGTTGGGATGTGGCAAGGGGGTCTTTCTGCCCTGTGCACCTGCTCTCTGAGGGGCAGAGGAGTAGCATTGGCAACTGGTGACGGGAAGCGTGGCCCAGCCCATGGACTGGCTACATCTTTCCCTGCCACTCACAGTGCTGTCCACTGCAGCCGCCAGGCATTCCCTGGGCAACTACGGAGCATTCTCTCCTGGCCGCGCCACAGGTATGCAGGTGTGGGGCCACCGGCACCTGGCAGGCCTCAGAATAGTGCTGTTAGTTTATGGGTTTAGAGAATCCTGATATTATTTATGGCTGGAATTTGAAGACAGAAGAAAACAAAAGGCCCACAGTTTTGCCTGTTCTCATTTTTCTGGAATTCGAAGTTGACATTGCTCTAGAATGAAAAACAGATATAAAATGGTACAGGTTATCTGGAAAGAAGGTGCCTGAATCTAAGACCATACAGCTGTAGCACTGAAAAGAGTACCTAGCTTCTTGAAGGAGGAATTAAAGAATTCGCTGGAAGAAGGAAGACAAGGCAGACACGGAGAGAGATCCATGGTAAGAGAAAAAAAACCTAGATTTGATTTTTACTTCTTATTATAAAGAGGGGTAGTAACATCTCTACAATTCAAGACAGAAGAACAGAACAACTGGATTCTAGAGCAGGGACAGGCAACTATGCTTGGAAAACTGCATGGTGGACCATTTTGCTCCATGCCCAGGGCCAGTTCTCTGCCCAAGCAACCAAAGGGAAGCCCATGCGACTCTGACAGCACAACTGGAGCCAGCAGCATGGAAGGAGGTGGCAGGCCTGGAACCTGAAGCGGTGCAGGTACCAACCACGTTGAAGGCAAACCACTGAGGCTTGCGCCTGACATGGATTGCTGAGTATAACCCTCATCTCTTCCCCTCTCCTCCCGTTTGCCAACACACCAACATTTCCGCAGGTAGATTTTGCTTTCCCCCCACAGGACTTGGGCCACAAAGCCTGCCTCTCTCTTTTCAAGAGGAAGAAAAAGATGTGGAATCTGCAAGGGGACTGAACAGAGTGTAGCCTAAACAAGTGTTGTCTTTCCAGGTTCCAGAAAACTGCTGAAGGGGTTCATAATAGGGATTCCGGATCCTGAAAAATTGTTGGAACCTTCCCCAACAACCTTTTCTGAAGAGATCTAACCACTGAGAGGAAGGGACGGGACAATGCTTTTACTTAAGGTCTAGAAGGCTTAAAAGGAAAAGACAAGATTCTAGAGCCTGAAAAGGGCCCAAATTTTGTATTTTGGAGCAGGGACAGTGGCAAGAACTTGACAGAGTAGGACCTAGCTCTAAACAGCTTTGCCAACTTATTCTCTCCCCTCCCTCAAAGCATCCTAGAAGCCCACCGTCTCTAATTTCCACACTGTATCCTACATAGTCCAATCCTCATCATCTTCCTCATCAACATCATCTTCTTCTTCTTCATAGTCTTCATCTTCCTCTTTTAACATAGCAGCCGCCATCTCCTCGTCTTCCTCATCCTCATCGTCCAAACATACCTCCACTTCACAGGGTGCGGGCGAACGTGAGTGGAACCACTTCATCACCTGCTCAGCCTCCATGCCGGATTCCTGACAAAGTAGAAACAAGTCATTATCCTGAAGCTGCTGATGGGCCGCCCAGTACCGCTCCAACGGTCTTGTGTCTGGATGAGCGGCTTGGAGCGGGTGAAGAGGCAACGACTGGAAAGGCTCTGAACTCTGTCCTGCATTGTCCCGAAACCATTTCAGTTGACCATGTTTGAGGGCATAGCGAGTGTCTCCAAACCACTGGATGATCTCTGCCCGCGGCAGCCCAGTGACCTGCTCCAGGTGGTGATAATCCTCTCTCCTGGCCCACTGGCAATGGAGGAAGAAAGATTTTAACATGTCCAGCTGCTCCTTTGTCTTTCGCCTTGGTTTGCGCAAAGTATCCGAGAAGCTGCCGGAAACGTGCTGCTGGTCACGTGCAGGGTACTGATGGTTTGGGGGGTTGGGTGATTCATCAGAAGCAGCCATAGACGATGATGGGGTGGCTTTGACAGAGGAGCACGCGGGAGGATTCGCTGGGTGATGTCTGCCATTCACAGCTGCCGGGGTGGGTTCAGATGGCTGTGGAGAGGCTTTGGCGAGGCCCCCAACCGTTGTGTGCGAGTTGTGGAATTTATAATCCGGGCTGGTGGTTGTGGCGGGTAAGTAAGCAGTGGGAAAGGTCTCTTTGGTATTATGATGAAAAGAAGATCTGCAGTTCTCCTGAGCTTTTCTAGGATGGGACAAGCCATTCCCCCTGAGTTCCCAGATATCCTGACTGATTCTCCCAAGTCCCTTTGTCCCCTGGGCTGTGCTGCAATGGCTTGAGGAAGTTACAGCACACTCTTGCTGGTGCTCCTCATATTTAATGGGATGATGGAGAGGGACAGGGGCCGGCTGGTGGTATTCCTGGTTTTTGTAAGCCTGATGAGAAGAGTCGCCATCACTCCCAGCAAGCAGGCAGCTGAAATGAAGCTGGTCCTGATGATAAATGAGGCGAGCCCGAGTCTCTTCGATCTCCTCAGCACTCCAGCTGATGCCGCAGCGGAGCCGTTGGGCCATGAACCAGGCCTTGACCTTCTCCATGTGCAGTCCATGACGCAGGCAGAGCAAGGCCAAGTCAGAAAGGCTGGGGTACGGGAAGTAGCTGAACGTCTGCAGCAGGTGCTGGTTGCCGTCCAGATCGCTAGTCTGTGCCGCTTGCGTCCACACCAACTGGAGATCTTCAGAGATGGGGGGCAAGCAGATCAGATTTGGAGGCGAGCCAAGGAAACCTGGGGCATCCTTATTTGGGGGCATGACTACCGTTGTCTAGAAGGAGGCTTTTGTCTTCGGGAATTGGCTTCAGTTGCTCAAAACAGCTGAAAAAGAAAGAGAAATGACAAAACTGATAGAAACGTGAATTGAGGGGGGCAACAGAGAACAGGTGAGATAACTATGCAAATAACTATTCAAGAGGGGGTTTTGCACAGAAAATAGAGCTACACTGTAGCAAAATGATTCATAAAAAAAAGCTTGGAGTGAAGAGTTAGGGACTGTAGACTACACCACTGTATTTAGTTTGTACTATCCGTTGCTGTAAATTACTACTATGTAATTTTTGCATTGTTTAGTGCGTCATGTTAATACTTATGTTCTGCTTCACCACAGTCTCTGGTCAGTTCCAATTTTATGCAAGTCAAATCCTATTGCATTGGCTATCGGATGTCCCATCCTGTTCCTCATATTGATTTATTCTGTGTAATCTGGCCTGACTCAGTAAAAAAAGTGGAACATAAATTCTGTAAATAACTAGCAGGGCAACAAAGGGGGTGAAAATGGCAACAAAGGATGTGGGGAAATAAAGATATCTGATGTCTTAGGCCTCCTGACCCAGATGGTAAATCTACGGTTGGGCTGTATCATTTATAACTGTAGGTGATAAACGATGAGGCAGCTGAAGACGTTTTTATTTACAACTGCTTTTAATTAACTTTTGTGTTTATGTCTGTACGGCAGTTGCCAGCCTGAGACTGGGTCTCGAGAAGAAAATGGCTGAACTTTGAAGGGGCTGTTCTCGGGAGGGCTCTGTGCTTAACCCCCTAGATTTCACACAGCTCTAATGCTAATTAACAGCTTAACCCTGATTGGTTCCTGTGTTGCCGGGTGATTCAGTGAGGTCTGGAAAAGATGGCTTCTCGGTTCACTCAGTTAAAATGGAAGATGCCAGACGAAACATGCTTACTATGTGTTTGTGCTGTGTCAACCGAGTACAAGGGAGATGGCTCACTATGTAATGGATGGGTGAGAGATGCAGCTATGGAAACCACTAAGAGATGCCTAGTTAGCTAGCATTTAAGTTTAGACAGACAGGTTTTAGTATTTAACAACTGAGGATTTCCTGTTTTATTGCTTGTTGCCTGTTTTGTGGAGACACTCCATTAATAAACGTATCTTTTATTAAGCTGAAGTCTGGAATTCATGTACACCCTAGACGTGAACCAGAGACTGGAAATCATGGCCTTTGAGAAAGGGAGATTTCAGTCTCACCTATAAATCGTGCCGCATTCTGCCTGCCTGGTCTCTGGAGTGGCTGTGGGTCAGCGCTAAGAGCTGGGAGGTGTGAAGTGTGGGTTCGTGTAATGTTCACTGCCAGTCCTAACCTGTGTTATTGGAAATTGTTTTCATTCATTTTATTATTGTTATTTTATTTATATTGTAAGCCACCTTGAGCTCCTGCCAGGCAGGAGGAGGCTCATATAGGTTTTAAGCAAATGAATAAATAAATGGCGAAATGCTCCTCTGTTGGGAGGGAAGCCCAACTCAAAGAAAACCAAGCAGCAGAGCGAAGTATGACTTGCCCTCACATTCAGCCTGACCTTGTACTGCTCCAAGACAAATTTACCACCTCAGTGAGAACTTGGCCTCACTTGTGGCCCATTGAGTTTTGAAAGATTCTTCTTCCACCCCCCGTTTTGAGAATATTTGCCATTTTTCATGACCATGTAGGACAGCCAAAACAGTTCCCAAATTACTCTCTCAAAAAGATAAAGTGATTCTTCTAAATAATAACTTTATTTGGAACTTTACTTAGTTGTTGGCAACTTTGGGGGAGGACAGAGGACATGGGAAGAAGAGAAGAAAGAAATGACAGTTACCTTCCTTTCTTAGCTAAATTCTAAACACAGCCCTTCAAGTTTCTTCCTACTGTTTGTGGGAAAATGAAGTAATCTGGATTTGGGGGGGTTATACTGGACACATGACATGTAAAGGGTCCTAGTTTTAGGTAGAAAAGTTAGGAATAATTATCTTCAGGTTCATTTTAGCCCTGAATGTATAGGTAAGAAAGGCCTTCATCAGGAGAGTCCTTCACAAGCTATTGACATAAATCTTTGTTTGCAGTAACCTATAATTGTGCCATCATCACAGAAGACAAGAGATTTCCTCCCACTCCCAACTTTTCCTAGTCATCCACAGAGACCCAATTTACCTGTTTATTGGTCTACAAATATTATTGTAGTACCACCCCTCTTTTTCACCTTCTAATGTACTGCTAGAGTCAAGCTAAGCTAGCAAGGGAAGCGGGTCTGTTGCCTCAAAAAGAGAGATTACCAGAGGAATTAAAAGTGCCAACAGATCAAACCTGATCTAACAAGACAAGCAATATTTGTACAATTTATTCTGTTCATATTCAACTGGTAGAACTAGGCTTTCTTGCTTGCCAACATTTTTTAACTTGCAGCAGGGAACGCTGTTTAGATGCACAGAAAGATGCTCTTACCTGGCATGAAGAGACCTCTGATCCGAAAGAAGCAGCCTCTCACCCTTTTAAAGGTGGTCACTTGCAGAAACATAGAAGATGGTGGTGAGCACAGCGCTAGAATTCAGGGTTCACAGCACTCTGTTCTCTTCCTGCAAGAGGGCAGGGCAGAAGGTAGGACATGGTGACAAGGTGCACGGACAAGTTGTGAAATCACTGGACAAAGATGTTTAACAGGGATACTGCACTACTGAGAATACAGCAAGTGTTGCCATTTCAAAGTAATATCTGAACAGTTTGAATAAAGGAAATATTATTAGCCCTCCTCTGCAAAGCAGATCAGACTCAAGCATTAACTCTAGAAGCAGCAGACATAAAAGGGTGGAGAGGAGTTTTTAAAATATGTATATGGTGTGTGTGTGTGTGTGTATAAGTGGCGGTAAGTATAAAGGGATGAACACTGGATCAAAAAAATCCCTACTTATTAATATATGCAGAATGGTTTTGAACTGTCTGAGACCAAGATTGAAAGAAATCTTGGGGTCACAGTGGATAGCTCAATGAAAATGTTGACTGTGTGCAGCAGCAATGAAAAAGGCAAACTCCATGCTGGGAATAATTAGAAAGAGGACTGAGAATAAAATAGCAAATATTTAATGCCCTTGTACAGAGGCTTGGCATGGCCTCATTTGGAATTCTATGTACAGTTCTAATCACAGTATCTCAAAAAGGATACGGCAGAGCAGGAAAAGTACAGAAGAGGACAAGCAAAATGATCAAGGGGGTTACAGCACCTATCCTATGAGGGACTGGGCCCTTTTAGTTTAGAAAAAAAAATAATAAAGGATAATATGACCTGCCATGCAATCCTAGGAAGAGTTACGCCAGTCTAAGCCCACTGATTTCAACGGCCTTAGACTGGAGTAACTCTTCTTAGGATTGCACTGATGGGTTTCTAAAATCAAGCCTGGGGCAGAGTGGATAGAGAGGGCTTTATCTCCCTTTCCCATAACAACAGAACTTGGGAGCAACCAATGAAGTTAATGGGCAATAGTACAGGACAGACAAAAGGAAACACTTCTTTACTCAATGAGTAATTAAATTGTGGAACTCTCTGCCAGTGGAGGTAGTGATTGCTATCAGCACAGATGGCTTTAAAAAGGGGTTAGAGGACCATCAACAACTAGTCATGGTGATTAAAGTGAACTTCCATATACAGAAGCAGTAAATTTCTGAAACTCCAAACTTCAAGGTAACTAGTTGCTCACTGTGTGAATCAGGATGCTAGACTAGAGGGGCCCCTGGTCTGATCTAATAAATATTTCCCGTGCTCAAGATTCATTCAAGGGTCCAGACAGAAATTTGCACAGGGCTTGAACTAAAAAGAAATACTTTACAGATTCGCGGCAGTTGCGTGGTGTGCCTTTCAGCTCCCCAGCCCGTTCCAAAATTCTGCTTTTGTCCAAGTTTCCAGGCATCCTCTAAATCCCAACCCATTTGTTCCCTTCTCGTTTCTCCGAGCCATTAAACTCAAAAGCCGTTCTGCGACAGGACGCCTGGCAAACATCTTTTAAGGCGACAATCGCACACCTCAAGAACTTAAAAACCGGGCGGCCCATCAATGCCAACCGACCCCCACTTAGCACCAACGCGCTATGTTAATCGGCCAGAGCAAATGGCCAAGTTTGCTCTCCATTTGTCCTGGAAACCGGCTGGCCCTTAATTAAAAAAAAGAGCAGCGGCGAAGCAATTAATGCCGGCGGAGACGCCTGCACAAAATCCGGCGTCTAAACAAACTGCGTTAAAGGAGGAAGCCATTCCGCCCCAGCTCCGAAGCGAAGCTTCTGCAAGTGGAACAGGCGAACCGACCCGGTCCTACGGCACTGCCGAGCAGCCCACCTGCCGCTCACAAAGAGCGGGGTTCTTGCACTGGGGCGGGGATGGGGAGTCTTAGGAAGAAAGCAGCCCTATGCACCCCCCCTCACCCCCCTGGAAAAACCCGACACTTCAGTCTCATCCCTTTAAATGTCCAGCATCCCGTTTAAACGCCCGATTTCCCCCAGCACCTTCTCCATTGGAACCCCCACTTACGCTCCCCGAGGGTGCACGCACTTCCATCCCCCTCTCCCTCCGCTAGACAGCCTCCTCCTCCTCCTCCACTTTAGGACTTTCCTTCCTTCTTTCTCCCCCCACCCCCCTGCAGTGCACGCTGGGAAACAGAGGGGAGAAGGCGGGGTTTCTCGGTGCTGGAGAGGCTGGCCCTTTAAGAGGAGCCGGACGCCTGGGTCCTCCGGGCTAACTTTCGCAGCCCCGTCTAGGTTCTCAGGCCGGATGGCTCCTTCGCCTCTTCTTTCTCTCCACCTGCTCTCATTAAACTGGCGGTCTTTTTAAAAAAATAAAAATAATAGATGGATCACAACTTGGAGCAGCGATACTGGGCTGCGTATTTCCAGCTTTTTCGCCTGCCCGAAGAAGAGGTCTTTCCCGTTTGCCCTCCTCCCTGTAGCCCTCGTCCCGTGTTATTTAGCCTTCACACGCGCTCAATAACGCACTTTCAACACTCTGCAACTGGATTTTACTGCGCGGTAAATGGGGAAACCCATTTGCAAACGATGGCGAAAGTGCATTATTCAGCACGTGTGAAAGCAACCTAAGACTATAATTATTTCCGCGCGTCCCAAGAACGACAAAGGACTTTTCTCCAGGGCCCAAGGGGGACCTCAGTTCCTCTTGCCCCAGCAGAAAGACTGGTAGGATCCTAGCCATTTTTATTAATTAAGACTATAATGTTCAGGTGATGCATCTACTATTAGACGAGTCAATCACAAGTGGTCTGATCCATTCATGGGGGAGACAGAATTTTGCTCAGCCACCTGGGCACAACCAGAACCTGTCCGAAAAACAAAGCGCAAATCCAAGCGATCAAAGGGAGTTCTTAGTCGTCGAATAGACAGAGAGGGGTTGTTTGGGCGCAGGGTGCCCTCTTGGGGCAAGTCCCACTTCTCTTCCCCCCCCCCGTCGTTTTCTCAGCCCCCACAAGGCTGGACAGCGAATTCAGGGCCATAGAGCCTTGAAGGGCGGTGTCAAACGGGCGGTGTGGCCTACCTCTCAAGAGAGTCGTGAAGGCAGAGGCCAAGACTGTCCAGTTTTGACACTTGGAGGTGGAACTGCTGCGCGCCTCCCCTGCCTCGACCTCTCTGCTGTTAATGTCGCTCCAGCAGCCCCTTTGCGCCGCAGTTTGGTTCCTCAACTACGGTTGCCAATTTCCGGGTTGGGAAATTCCTGGAGATTTGGGGGTGGAGCCTAGGGAGGTCAGGGTTTGGGGAGGGAGCTTAGCTGGGACTCGTGCCCCTCCGAAGCAGCCATTTCCTCCAGGGGAAGTAATCGCTGTGGCCGGGCAATCCGGGAGATCTCCAGGCCCCGCCTGGAGGCTGGCAACGCCACGGCCCAGCAGGTCGTGCGGCCCCGCCGCTGGGCCTGAGGTCTGCTCCGCCCGGCCAGGGGCCGAAGCCCGCCCCGGGCCCCCCAGCCCTAGTCCTCTTGCTCGGGATCTCCCGTGGAGACGCGCTTGCGCCTCCGCCGCGCCCCTTCCCTACCGCCGGGACTCGGACCCACTTTCCCCCCGCCCCCGACCCACGAGCCCCCCCCGCCCCCATGCCGCGCCTTCGCCCCTTCCCACGGCCCTCCGGCCAAGCTCCACGCCGCGCCAGGGCGCATTGTCTGGCGGCTCCTTTGTGCGCCAAGCGCGGCGCTCGGCGCGCGTGGGAAGGGGCGCGGAACCCGCCCGGGAGCGGCGGGGCGTGGGAAGGAGGCGGCGGCAGGCCGGGGAAGGGGCCCGAGGAAGCCCCGGCGAGGGCCGAGAAGGAGAGGCCGGAAGGGCAGCGAGCGAATCCGGCCGGGCCACTCACCCGCTGGGGCCTGCTCTCCGCCTGGCGCAGCCTGCCCGTGCGGCTCCCCGGCTTGGGGACGCCGGCGGGGCTCCCGCTGAAGCTGGGCTGGGCGGCACGGGTAGGCCCCGGGCCTGCCATTGGCTGGAGGAGGCGGGGGAGGGGGAGGGGGAGCTGCGAGCTCGGACGCCTGGGTCCGCCAGAGAGGACAGCCTGCCGGACGCCTGGGTCCGCCACAGAAAGGCGGCCAACCCAGCTAGCCGGACGCCTGGGTCCGCCACAGAAAGGCGGCCCAGCCAGCTAGCCGGACGCCTGGGTCCGCCACAGAAAGCCAGCCAGCTAGCCGGACGCCTGGGTCCGGCAGCTCCACCCCTTTACCTGAAAGTCCGGTCGGGCAGCTGCCGCGCACTCTGCACATGCTTAGAGGCGGCTTCGGCCCCATTGTTGCCTCACGCGTTCCAGAGCCCTGCGGGAGACCAGGCTCCTGCCCTGGATTTGCTGAGGGAGCGGGGTTCCATCTCGGGAAGGTGAGGGGGCCTAAGGGGGCCTCCTGGTTTTGGTGGCGTCCCTTTGAGTCGGGGCTAAGATAGGGTTGCCAACCTCCAGGTGGGGCTGGAGATCTCCCGGAATTCCAACTGATTTCCAGGCCACGGTGATCAGTTCCCCTGGAGAAAAAGGCTGCTTTGGAGGGTGGCCTCAAGGGTACCATTCTCCACCAAGCTCCCTCCCCAGGCTTCACCCCAAACCTCCAGGAATTTCCTTACCCAGAGTTGGCAACCCAAGCTAACTAGGATGGATTTGTACAAGGGGCTGCTTCCCCTGCAGGTGGAGCAGTTCTTCAGACCACCTGGTTGAACTGGGGCTGAAAAGGTGAAGCAGGAACACCCCCTATCCAAGGTCAGCTTATTTATTGATTTGATTTGATTTGATTTGATTTATACCCCGCCCTCCCCACAAATGGGCTCAGGGCGGCTAACAACATACATAAAATACATTGAAAATCACAAAACCATAAAATCAGTAATAATCTTTAAAAAGTCATTAAACTAGTCCAGGACCAGGCTATTTAAACAGATATTGAGAGTCCGTATATGGGCGTAATAGATGGGCGCTTCCTTCTCCCTCTTTGAATCGCTGCCTTGGAGAAAAGAGGCTCACAGTGGCATTCTGCCCATGCTT
Source organism: Eublepharis macularius (assembly GCF_028583425.1). Taxonomy (NCBI): domain Eukaryota; kingdom Metazoa; phylum Chordata; class Lepidosauria; order Squamata; family Eublepharidae; genus Eublepharis; species Eublepharis macularius. The sequence goes on from NC_072801.1 coordinate 76,816,552, forward strand.
AGAGGTGCTCTTTTAAAACTACAGCAGACAACCACAGCTTTTTCTTCTCCGCGCCTTTTAAAGGGGCAGGTTGTTTTGCATGCTGTGTCAGAGAACCATTGGATCAGTTTCAGGTAGGTAGCCGTGTGGGTCCCCAGTCAAAGCGCAAGATCTGGGTCCAACAGCGCTTTAAAGATCACCTAGATTTCCAAGGTACAAGTTTTTGAAAGTCAAAGTTTATCCCTTGGAAATCTAGCTGGTCTTTAATGTGCTATTGGATCAGCTCCTGGTCTTCAGATTTCCATTTGGGAGTGCCATTCCAGTCTTCTTCCCGGAGATTTGATACCAGCTCCAACCAGCAACACTGACAGTGAAATCCTATGGAGACATATTCCAGTCTAAATTTATTGACTTCAATGGGCTTAGACTGGAGCAACTCACTATAGGATTGCACGACGAGTCACCTCTGCAGAGCATTTTACACTGTATGGAGAGAAGATGGCCTACGACGTGTTGTGTGCCTCTCCTTTTGTTTTAACATCCAGCCCATTGTTTGGTGTAATGTTGGCCCGTTCTAAGAAAAGGAGCTTTTGTTTTTTGGACTTTGCTACCTGCTAAAGCTCGGTGCTGAAAACAGGACTTGGCTCTGGTGGACTCTGGGCCATGCTAAGCTTCAATTCTTTGCTACCCAGAGTGGTGTAGAGGTTTAAGTGTCAGACTAGGATCTGGGAGTCCTGGGTTCAAATCCCCACTCTTGCCATAGAAATTTCCTGGGTGATCTTGGGCCAGTCCTACATGCTCAGTCTTGTTAGCAGTCATATGCTCCCTTACACTGAAAGAACCGGCATGCCTGTTTTAGACAATCTTTTCTCAAGGTATTAGCTGAATCCCGTTGGAGAAACAAAGCTGTAACGTCATCTAAGACCACACTTCACTGAGAAGTTCACTATGTTCCCGGTTTATATTCATCTCTGCAATTAAAAAAGAACTGGGCATGTTGCATTTATATCTTGGTCCAACATACCTATGGGACCGCCTCTCTCCTTATTTTCCTCCATGGCAGCTCCGCTCATCTGAACAGGGTCTCTTGCAGGTGCCAGCCTGTTCATGGGCAAAATCAACAGCAGCCCATACATGGGATTTCCCTGTGGTGGTCCCTACCCTGTGGAACGGCCTGCCTGAGGAGGTCAGGAGAGCCCCCACCCTCCTGGCTTTCCGCAACAATGCAAAACTGAATTATTCAAAAAGGCCTTTTTTCTCAGCTAAGAGGGTGGTATTGTAGGAAAGGGATCCCAGATGTTTCACTGAGTTAGAAACCATAGATTTCACCATTATGTTGCCTTACATATTATCTGTTGCTTTAAATATGTACTCCTATATCCTACCTGTGCTTTATGTTGTTCAATGTAAGTTCTAGAATTGATTATGTTCTGTTTCAGCAATTCCTCAACCCCATACTGGATCCTTGCTAATACTATAACTTTGTAACTTACATTCTTTTACCCCATGATTATGGAAATGTTCTTGAAACTATTCATTTACCCTATGGCATTGTTTATGGAAATGTTCTTGACACTGTATGGAAATGCCTGCCCTTGTCCTTGCCACTAATTGTACTAATCTCACACTATGTAATCTGCCTTGAGTCTCAGTGAGAAAGGCGGAATATAAATAACATAAATAAAATAAATATCTATGAGTTGGATATAGTGTCATGTTCAAGTAAATTTCTCAGCTGAGTTGCTATTCTATGATTGTATGTAACTTTAAGTGTGAGACATTTCCAGTTTGTGATGAGATTGTAGTAGGAGATTATTTAAGTTCTGGATACTAATATTTTGCACTTTAGAAATTGGAGCACTTTTAAAATTGTTAATTATGCACTTTATAAAATGAATTTTGATATAAAGAAATATGCTATAAAATTGTTTTATAATTTGGGATATGCAGTGTATTTATAGTTGGCTTTTCACGGCTTATTGCTTCTTTCCAGGCCCAGATCATAAATGCTAAGCAGGGTTGGCCTTGGTTAGTAATTGGATGGGAGACCTCCAAGGAAAACCAGGGTCTCTATGCAGAGCCAGGCAATGGCAAACCACCTCTGTTAGTCTCTTACCTTGAAAACTCCAGGAGGGGTTGCTATACATCAGATATCGTTGAGGCAAAAATAAGCAAGACTCTTGGGACAAATGAACAGGCCTTTATTCTACTATCAGCTGTCACATGAAACATGTCTTAAACTGAAGCAACCCTCAATCAAGGTTAATATTGTCTACACAAGTCTGAATTAGACCCTTAGTCCATCGAGGTCAGTATTGTGTACTGGCAATAGCTCTCCAGGATCTAGGGTAAAGAGGCTTTTCAAAACACTGCCTTTAACTGGAGATGTCTGGACTTGAACCCACAACCTCCTGCCTGCATACCAGGCAGATGCTCTACCACTGAGCCATGGTTCCTCCCTTCTGTCTTGGGCTACAGTCTGCTTTGTTAGAGTCATACACATCTGGTCTGGGAAAGCTTACGCTAAAAGACAATCGTGTTAGTCTTTTACAAGCCACAAGATTCAGTTATTCAAAAGCATCTTTACCCCCACCCCCACCCCACACACACACCCGCCCTCCATACTTTTAGACACAGCTGTAGTATTTTACGCAGGCATGGGAACAGCAGTTCCTTTCTACCCCAATCCACAACTCCTTTCCGCAAATCAGTAAAAAGATTTTATTTATTTAATTATGTTATCTGTAGTTTGCCTTTCTCTCTGAGACTCAAGGCAGATTATACAGTGTGAGTTAGCGCAGTCAGTTTCAAGGACTTTTCAATGAACAATGCAATAGGGTATAGAAATGCAAGTACTACAGGAAAAATGATTGCTACAAAGTTGGTGTGTAGGTCCAAGCGATGGGTCTGGGGACGATAGGAAAGCACAGGGAATATCTGGGAAAGGAGATGCCGGGCAGCTGTAGGTGGCTGTCCAGGACAGTTCTTGGCAAGGGGCAGCCGTTGGATGCTTTCTCTTTTCCCAGTGCAGAGCAGCAAAAGGCTCTTGCTGAACTAAAGACAAAAGAAGGGGCAAATAATAGTGGAGTGATCAAGGGAAGAGGGAAGATGTGGGTAGCCACAGCTGTAGTTTATGAATCAATGCAAGGGAAAGAGATGAAGTGATGCTTGTGTGACCAAAGGGATTGACAAAGACTCTTTCACTCACTCAGAGTCTTTCTACACAAGACACCTCGGCTCGTGTTCGTCAAGTGTAGGGAGATGCAGTGTTAGCCAGGAAGCATAGTTTAAAAAGACAGAGCCAGCAGAGATCACTCCTCAGAGGGTTTGTTAATTTCCTCTTCATCTCCCTGAAGGCTCTGTCAAATTCACCTCTCTAGTGGGATCTCAACTAGAGGGCAGCAAGGAATGGAAATGGGCTGGAGCTGCCTTCCAGAGAGCCAGGCTTGGCCCTGGAGAAGTTATAACGGGCTGAAGTTTCCCGTCTGGCAATTCACAGGCCCTTCATACAGCTCCAGTGTATAGCAAAGCCTTTGTCCTGCCGCCAGCTCTGTCTTTTTAAACTACCCTTCCCAGTTAATATTGCATCTCTCGACGTGTTCTTCAAGGGTCAGATGTCGTGTATAGAGAGACTGAATAACGGGTTAAAATGAGGAAGGAGCACAGAGAGAGAAGAGTTGTGCTAGACGGGGACCGAGAGGAAAAGGTCAACCTGTGCAGACAGCATGTGTGTGTGGGGGGGGGTTGGGGGGGATCCCCCAGGTTTATTCCCGGCAGTTGGAACACTGCGCTCGAGCTCCTCCGTAGCCCCGGCAGTCCGGCCCCAAGCACTGGCAGCAGGCATTGTGGAACCAGCGGTAACGCCAGGCCCCAACCGACTGGCAGGCCGCACGGCATCGGCTCATGGACAGGCACTCATTGAAGAAGATGGCCTGGCAGGGTGGCGTCGTCACATTGAGGCCCTTGGTGTCTATAGGGGCCAATCCTGCAAAAGAGACCAGGGTGGGTGGATTGTGATGGTAGCCGGAAGCCACATGCAGCCATGCTTTTGACCTTTCCCAGGCCATGTGGATACACACAAGTGACCCATTTCTCCACCACTGCTAACACATCTCTTTGTAGGCACGCCCTCCCTCCCCCCTACCATTGAACTGGCTTTGGCAGAGGATGGTAATTGGGGGTAGGAATCTGTCTTCCCACACTGCTGGAGACACGTACGGCACATGCAGTCTTCATTTCCACATGCACACCCAGTTCCCCATGCACCGAATGCTTTCTGAACTGCCCCGGATTCTGTCCCACAACACACCTGTGTGCGGCCCCAGCAACAGGTGGCTCGTGTCTGCGTGGTTCTGCCGCAGTTCCTCTTCCACTGGCAGGGTCAGGACGCTCCATCCCACAGGGGGGTCATTGTCGGAGATGGCCATGAGTGCCCGAAAGAGCGAGGGGACGGGGGACATCAGGTTGTGCATGGAGCTTCGTTGGGCAGAACGGGGGGCTGATGCAGGACGTTCATCACAGAGCCCTTGGCGAGGGAAAAGACAGAAAGCCTTTCTGAATCTTCAGCCCAGACCGGTTTACTCTTTGGATGGGAGTGGACAGAGTCCAGGTTCGCTCCACTACCCCATCCAGGGGCACCGTTTCAGATTTTGGGTGGGAAGAGAGATTCTCATAAAAATGTAAAAGCCTGATTGTGTACATCATTAATTAAAAAAATAAATTTAAGAATACCTATGATGATTGTAAAGATCTCATAACGAACATCAGAATGTCATTAACGCAGGCCAGACACATTGTCCGCTGTGCGTGCCTGCTGTTTTAATCAAAGAGATTTGTCCTTTTAGCACGCCTGGACTCAGTTCACAGTACAGAGCTGCAGTCACTCTCTTTGAAAAACCACTGAGTTGGCATTGCACATTTCATGTTCACTGAGTGGGGTGGGGTGGGGAATTGGCCTAGAGCCCACTTCATGAGATGCCTGAAGTGTATCCTCAGTTAACGTCTCCATAACATAAAAGGCAAACCGTGTTGCTGACGACACACATTTTATCCTAGTGTGCTTGTGCAGGAGCACCAGGATAAAAAATGCGTTGTGGCCAATACAGCCTCCAGAGGGCACCACTGTCATGGTATGGCCAGGTGAGCTGCCCAGTCCCTGCAGAGGCTGCGCCGTTTTCTAGGGCCCTTTTTTAAAAATGGGCTCTGTTGCTAGTGTGTATATATATACATATGAAATGCAAGAGGTCCAGTCTCTGACCTTTCTGTGCCCGACAAACACAGTGCCCATTTTCAAGAGCAGAAATAGATGCCAACAGACACTCTTTCTAGACATGCTTTTCTGATACAGTCCCTCGGGTATGCTAAGAACCCATCATGTTTATTGAGGCCAAATGAAACAGTGTCCAACTTCTAGTCCGCAGTGATGAGTTTTTCTCAGCTGTTTTGTGCTGGAGTTTCCCTTTGTGTCTTTTGGGGTAGGGGGGGAGAATGGTGATTTTTAGGACAGCAGCAGACACTGAAAGTTGTCATTCTTTAACAAAAAAGAACTTTCAAGGGAAAGACTCCACTGGAACTGACACATCTCATCAGGCCGCAGTAAAAACAATGGATTCACACCATAGGTATAGTGCTAGCAAAGTATGTCTGGGAGAATTGTGTACTCAACATCGTCTGTCTGCTCTTCTTAAGTACATTTGCATGGAAAAGTAACAGAGGCTTTCATTTAATTGCTTTTAGAGCCTCCTCCCATTAGAGATGTTTTTTCTTCTCTCTTCCAATGTATATCAGATCAATATATCTAAGAGTCAACACGTCACCAACTGTGGATACTTACATCTGCTGATTGGGGCCACATGGAAAGAAGGGAGATTATTCTCCAAACTTGGGAGACCCACCAGCTTTGCAGAAAAATCCCAAGCCATAAAAGGGGCAGGGAGAGTAAAGCCCCTCCAAAAGAAAGACAATTTCTTGTGCAGACAACTACCTTGGAACCCATGCTGTGTTTGAATTGGGAAGGACTGGGAACCTCGGTCGCCAACACCCCCCCCCCCAAACACTGCTGCACCTGCTACCAAACCACCTCCATGCAAGGCACAGGTGCTGGTGGCAGACAGCTGGGCAATGAGAACTGGGAGCCCCCTCCACCAACACTCCCACCACCATCTAACAACAACAACAACTGTGCTTACATACCGTTCTTCTAGACAGATTAGTGCCTCACCCAGAGCAGTGAACAAGTTAGTATTATTATTATCCCCACAATACAACTGAGGAGCTGGGGCTGAGAGGAGTGGCTTACCCAAGGCCACCTACTGAGCTCGTGGCAGGAGTGGGATTTGAACCAGTAGAGTGCTGATTCACAGCTGAACCACCGCACCACTGTGCTACACCACAGGGGGTGAGTAAGGACAAGTGGGACCGTCTGTTTGTTGTGCATCCAATAACCCTCCTTCATTGCTGATCCAGCTTTGGTCACCACCACAATATGAGCCAAATGGCAGGGTGGGGGAATAGCATGATGGGCGGCTTGCAGCTGGGCATCCAGAGCCATGGAGAGGTGGCAGGCTGGTAGGCACAACAATGGGGAAGGGGCAGACAAGTGAGTCAAATTCCTCCACCACTCCTGAATCTTATAGGTTCTTTTTTGAGTATATATATACTCACATTATATATATATACACACATTATATATATATGCCACGTGAGGGCACAGTTCATGCATCAAATGAAGTGCCCTCTGGTTCACAATAAATCTCGTTGATCTCTTAAGATGCTACAGGACACACGGATGTTTGCTGTGACATTAACATAACTCTGGCATTTGCCATATGGCATCAAGCAACCAGAAAAAGGCTCAGGACTGACCAGCTAGTGATCTGCAAGGACAGGCAAAATATTTTGGCCACCTTTATCATTTGGCGTTCAGAGCCCATTTCAGTAATAAAACGCCGAAAAAGGGGACAAGTTTGACTCCCCTGTCACACTCCCCAAATTACAGCATTCCTCCAATGAATGACTGAGGCGCAGTGACGGCAAGAGTTCACTTACCCACACAGTCGCAGCAGGACTCCCACAAATTCCCCAGGCAAAAGGCACACTCCTGACAGCACGGACAGCCAGCGTGGTTCGCTTCACACTGGCACACTTCCTGTAAAGAGATGCCAAGCAGGATGTCACAACAACCTTTGCTCTATCTCTCCGGTACAGTTTAATCTCACCCTTCCTCCAAAGGAGCTCAGGGCAGCATTTGGGCTTTGATTCTCACAACAACCAGGTGAAGTAGGTTAGGCTAAGAAAGAGAGACTGGCTCACGGTTACCCAGCAAGCTTGATAGCATGGGTGTGAATTTATTAACAACAACAACAGTGTGCTTATATACCGCCAGTGCCCCACTCAGAGCTAAGCTACAAGAGACGAATTACACAAGGAGGAGCACGTGAAGGGACTCGCAGTGTTAGCCGGGAAGCTGAGTTTTAAAAGAGATCGGAAGGCTTTGTTATTTTCCCCTCTCAACAGAGCCAGGGAGAAGCTGCTCAGAGGGTTTATTTCCTCTTCACCTCTTAGAAGGGGAGGTGAAACCGACAGGGATTTAAAACTCAAATTCCTGGCTAACATTGCAACTCCATGTGCTCCCCCTCATGTCATTCGTCTCTTGTAGCTTGGCTCTCAGAGCAATTAACAGTCAGTATCCTATAACAACAACAACATTTGATTTATATACCGCCCTTCAGGACAACTTAATGCCCACTCAGAGCGGTTTACGAAGTACGGTATTATCCCCACAACAAAACACCCTGTGAGTGGGTGGGGCTGAGAGAGCTCCTAGAAGCTGTGACTAGCCCAAGGTCACCCAGTTGGCTTCAAGCAGAGGAGTGGGGAATCAAACCCAATTCTCCAGATTAGAGTCCCGCGCTCTTAACCACTACACCAAACTGGCCCTCATTATATATTAAGCAAGATGTATTGGGGACAACTCACTTTTTATCCTCGCGCAGGCGCACTGCTGACACCCCAAGGCTGCTGCGAAGCACCTCCTTTCTACTAAGAGGGGCCCGCGGAATCGATGGCCAAAGCACTCCTTCCTGCGCCTCCCCTCAGGGCCCTCCCTCCAGGCTGCTGTGAAACACTCACTTGCTGCTAGGTGGGGGCCTGCCAAATCAGTTTTCTAGAGCCTGTTTTATTTTTTCATACAATGGGCATTGTTTCTAGTTGTTATAATAATCCCCACAATGCAGCTGGGGAGTTGGGTCTGAGAAGACTGGCTGATCCAAGGCTACCTGCTGAGCTCATGGCAGTCGTGGGAGTAGAACTAGCAGAGTACTGATTTACAGCCCAACCACTTAACCATTATGCTGCAGCAGCTGTCTTGAAACCCCCTTGGCCTAAGACCAACACTCATCTCACAGATCCAGAGGAGTTAGCTATGTTAGTCTGTAGTAGCAAAATAGTAAAGAGTCCTGTAGCACCTTTAAAACTAACCAACTTTATTGTAGCATAAGCTTTCAAGAGCCACAGCTCTCTTCATCAGATGCATGGAGGGTATGATGCATCTGACAAAGAGAGCTGTGGCTCTTGAAAGCTTATGCTACAATAAAGTTGGTTAATCTTAAAGGTGCTACTGGACTCTTTACTACTCATCTGATAGATTCACTTGCTGGGTGACTTTGGGCCCATCACACACTCTCAGCCTAACCTACCTCTCAGGGTTGTTGTGAGCAGAAAAATGGAGGACAGGAGAATGATGTAAGCCACTTTGGGTAACAATTGGGGAGAAAGGCAGGGTATAAATGAAGTAAAAAATAAATAAATAGGTAAAGTGGGCCTCCAGTTTGAACTTAGAACAGAGGTGAGCTTTGGGCTACCACAAACGGAGGCAATATTGTCTTGGTGTGAGAGTCTAAGCCTGAAAGGGCACAGCCTTCCTGGAACCTCACCTGCAACAGGCACTTACTGACGTCGCTAGCACAAAGCGCCTTATTGCATCCATCGGCAGGGGACGCCACAGCCCACGTTGCTGCCACCAAGAGCAAGGTTACGCTGCAAGGCATTACTGCGGTTGAGGGGGGGCAGACCCAGCTGGAAGATGGAAAGCAAAGGGGTCACATGAGCAGAGAAAGGAAAGGTGCATCTAGAGGGCATTCAGCATCACTCAAAACTGATCTCTTGCGAATGTTTAAAGCTCCCCCCCATTGACTTGCCTATTGGCCCTCGTACTTTTGGGAGTCAGTTGTGGCGGCATTATTTTATCAATGCCTTGCCTGGTTGCCTAGAGAAGCTCTCTGCTGGCTGTGGGTGATCAGGTGCAGCTAAGATAACCCCTCTTGGCTTCCTTCCCGCCCTTCTTTTGTCTCCTAAAACCTTTTCTTCTTTTAAAAATGCTTTTCTCCTTATCTCTTTCACCTATCCTACTCCAACCAATGTGGAGATTCGGAAGGTGGGTCCCGCCAGCACCCCACACCTTCAAAAGTATGTTGTTAGGTACAGAATTACTAAGGGTACTCCTAAGGGTTGCCAGGTCCGGGTTGAGAAATTCCTGGAGATTTGGGGATGGAGCCTAGGGAGGGCAGAGTTGAAGGAGAGAAGGGACCTTATTAGGGTATAATGCCATGGAGTTCACCCTTCAACGCAGCAATTTTCTCCATGGCAACTGACCTCTGTGGCTTGGAGTTCAGTTGTAATTTGAGGAGACCTCCAGCCATCACCTGGAGGTTGGCAACCTAAAATTCTTGGAGATTTGGGGAGTGGGGGATGGGGAAGAGGAGAGGGACCTCACCAGGGTATAATGCCATACAGTCCACCCTCCAAAGCAGCCATTTCCTCCAGGGGAAATGCAGTCTGGACATCAGTTGTAATTCCTGGAGATCTCCAGGTGCCACCTGGAGGCTGGCAACCCTCCTAGGGATGGGAAACCAGCTATTCCCGGTTTAATTGGAGTAAAAGGCAAGGGAGAAAGGAATGGTCAGCCTATCCTTGGAGACTTTCTGTGATGGGGAGAGGCAGAACCCCCCTCCAGCACGTTCTGGGTGGGACTTAGTAGGAGTAGCAGCCCCCCCTCTCCGCCCCAGATCAGGCTCCAGCCTATTCTCCAAGGACAAAGCCCCCTGCCCAGTTCGTGGCCATAACTGCGGGGAGGGGGGGTGGCTGGTGGAGAAAACTAGCGAAGGCCATAAAAGCAGAGAAAAGTAGCAAACCCCCCCCCCACAAGATTTTGCAAAGAAAGTTAAATTCTGAAGGGTGTTACCTGGCAAAGGGTGTTGCAGAACTGCTGGAAGGGGGGGGGGCGCCGGAGCACAGTGGCCCCCCTCTGGGTTTCTGGTAGGAAAAGGAGGGATCTAAGCAGAGAGGAGGAGAGAAGGGATTTCTGGAGAGGGAGATGGAGAGAGGAGGGGAAAGAGGAGGAGAGCAGAAGGGGGGGCAGGCCGGGGGGTGGGGGTGGAAAGAAAGCCGCCTGGGAGGTCGGGTTGCACGCCCTTTCCAAACCCTCCCCCCAAACAGAGCGTGGTGATGTTTAGCAACAAAAATCGGCGCATGCCTTTAGTTCTTCTTTCCTAACAGAGGAAGAGTTCCAAAAGGAAAAGGCGGCCAGTGGTCCAGAAACTTACAGTGCAATCCTAAGAAGAGTATGCCCATTGAAATCAATGGGCTTAGACTGGAGTAACTCTTCTTAGGATTGCACTAGAAAAGAGCAAGAGTCCAGTTGCACCTATAAGACTAACAACGTTTGTAGCAGAGTATGGGCTTTCGTGAGTCACAGCATACTTCCGAGCTGTGACTCACGAAAGCCGATTACTACAATTTTTTTTAGTCTTGGGTGCTACTGGACTCTCGCTCTTTTCTGCTATTACAGGCAGACTATCAGGGCTACCTATCAGGACTGCACTGTTAGGGTGGGGGTGCAGGTCGGGCTGGCTTTCCCCCCATCTCTCATCAACCTTTCCTTCCGGCTGCTCCACTCTTTTTTGCTTGTAGCCAGCGTTGTGCCAGGTGCTGTACAACTGCTTAGTAGATCTCCTTTACAGGTTGCCAGCTCCAGGTTGGGAAATTCCTGGCGATTGTGTGTGGGGGGGGGGGGGGAGGTAAAACCTGGAAAGGACAGGGCTTGGGGAGAGGATGGACCTCAGCAGGGTATAATGCCATAGAGTCCACCTTCCAAAGCTGCCTTTTCTCCAGGGGAATTGGTCTCTATGGCCTGGAGATCAGTTATAATTCCAGGAGATCGCCAGTCTGGCAACTCTAGGCTGGAGCAAAACAGTATGGTATTCAGCCATCCAAAATGTTGCGTCACAAACAGCAGTGGAAAAACAAAGCCTCCAGCCCTCCCCATCTTTCACAGCTTTCTTGGATTCTTTACCAGTCCTCTCAGTCTTCGAGATTTCCTTGCATCAAAGGCTTGCGAGTTTGAGACCTCATAGATTCACTTCTGGCATGACAAACACATCAACCAGTACTTTTAATGGACTTTTTATTTCTTTGGTTCTTTTAGGATATTTTTTATTCTTTATTCATCAGTTATGAATGTTTGTATACATGATTTCACAGATGACATGTCACTGTTATATTGGAAAACACCAAAAGAATAGTAGATCAATCTGATCTAGGTGTACATCTAGTATCTTCCCCCAAACTCCTCTGAATCCTTTGGCTAACTTTTTGAGCTGATCTGACCTGGTCATTAGACGTGCATTTAGATTAATCCCCACCCCCAGCATTTATCATACTCAGGGTGGAGAAAATGATGCCTCCACCAGATACACAAAGATCCTTGTAGATACCCTTTTCTTGAACAGCAGTGGGTCTCAAACTCTGTACTGCGAGAAATAAATTAATTACAAATAAATTAAAATTAAGGAATTGATAGTTAAATAATGAAAGGTTCCTGTTAGCCCAGCCCACAGAGGAGTGAACCACTGCATCTCTGCATGAATCACCAATCTGGCCTGGCCTCTTCCTCTCATCTATTTCTTGCAGGGACAGATAACTCTGATCTATGTGCATCAAATGTAAATGTGGTTACTTTACTCCCAATATAGAGATACACCAGGATTGCTCTCAGAGGAGACTCTCTGTTGTATCTCTGTAAGAATAACTGCCCTGGCATGTTTCTTTCCAGTCCATGGTCACAAACCGAATTTTCATTTGCCCAGACACAAAAAGTGTGTAGGGGGTATACTTACATTTCTAAAGTAAAACCTTTTGGGCATAAGATTGGAGCGGGTTCAGTTTTAACCCAGCATCTCGGCTACCAGAAGTTTGGGGCCATCCACCGTTTCTAAGACCCAAAATAACTGTAGACAGAGTTAGGGATCTTGTAGGTTGTGGATGACTCATGGGCCCACACCCTAAGTGTTTAAATCAAAGCAATCAGCTCTATACTAAGCATCAATACACAACTGGGCTGACTGTCAGATACACCTTTTTTTTGTGAAAGTTGTCCAAATGTTATAGGTCCACTTTACACATTACACTTTTCCTACAATGAAGATCATTTAGCTCAAGGAAAAAAGAAGTGTAAGAACTTGGTGCAAATGCCAACTGATTTTCAATAAATATACTGGTCAGGAAGCCACTCCATTTATCAGTCAGTTTCTGGACTATTTTTTTGTGCCAGGATTTCCAGTCATGCTAGCTTCACACAAGACAGTGTACACTTTTTTTTTCTATGTAGGAGAAATGTCATGTACGAAGCAGTCCACGTTGACCATGTGAAAACATGCACAAGGAACAAAATTGCCTGACTTTTCCCCAGGTTTCCTTGAGTTCACCGCACAAGATAAAAACTTAGTGATGCAAGTATAAACATTCAGACAACTCATATTTCCCAAGTGTACATGCAGGAAGATGGGGACAAGGTAATGTGTGAACCAATCCTCGGTATGATAACCCAATGTACATTGAGTGATCTAGAACCTAGTGACGGCCAATACCAGAGGGATCCACCTGTGGGTGTGGCAGTGGAGACTGTCTGTCATCTTCTAACGCTCTCTTCTTTCCTGTGACTTCCCTTACCTTGTGAGCATGTGCATGCATTTAGCTTGCTCCAATTCTCGCTCAAAATAAGGCACCAGCAAGATCTCAATGCCAAGAGGGGAATCTCTTGATGGTCCTCAAGACAGACGTAGATTAGTTAGCAACACATAATGTTGCATGATTGAGGGACAAAGAATATCCGCCATATTTATGTAGGAGTTTCTCCCAGTCAGATCTTTCTTATCCAGTGGAAGACTGCTGGATTGAGGTGTGGGATAGCTGGTTCAAGTCTGAGCTCCCCACAGACTCGAGTCCCTCTCTTTCAGCCTGTTTCCCATCTGTAACATGGGGATAACAGCTAAGTCTTGGGGCTTTCTCTGAGGTGAAGAGATGTCATATGACTTTGCCCCCCCAGTGTTCACTGGGCCAAATGGTTTGGCGAAAGCATGCACACGCTGCTAGACAGCTAGTTACCATTTCCTGAGAGATAACTATAGAGGGATATGTAAGTTGCCATTTTCTCACTTGGTTCAGGGATTGATTAAAGGACTTGCCAGAAGGTGCTAAACTGGAAGAAATTATGGTAGACTCTGGTCATCATTTGTATTAAACCTAGCCTAGGTTTGCCATATTGGGAGCCCCTCTTATCCCCCAGGCTCAAGGCAAGTCACCCCTGTGCTTTCCTTTGGTTTCGATCATGTCCTTCCTCCTCTCTCATAGGTGTGGCTGTCTGACCCCCTATAAGAAGTGTATCCATCCTGTCTCACAGCAATCATGAGTGGGGCTGGGGGGCTCCTCCTCCTCCTCCACAGAGGGTGGGGGCTTCAGAGAATAGTTGCGACCTTGGTTGTTGTCCCAAAATTCCTTCCCACCCACAAGGTAGCAGAGGGCAAACTCTAGGCTAACCCCTGGAGGCAATGGGACAGGCAGTGGCAGGCGGAAGGCAAAGCGGTCGGCGTGGTCCCGGTCCCGGCCCGCAGGGGCGGCGTAGGATGCCCGAGCTTCACGCTGAGTGGCCCACGAGTCCCAGGTATACCGCACAGAGACCCATTTCTCATAGGCCAAGTTGAGCACCCGGATGGTGCCAGATACACTGGATCCCTCAGCTCGGGCCCCCTCCAGTAGCACACACTGTGCCAAGAGGCGTGGCAAGAAATCAGGCATGGAGAGCGGGTCCGGGAAGGCGGGTTCCAGCTGGCACCGTAGATTCAGAGGATCCTGGGGAGGCAAAGAAAGGAGCAATTGAGGACTAGAAAAAGAGGACAGTTTGAAAGTTGGCAGGAGGAATAACAGAGAGAAGAGAAACCAAAGAAAGAATAGATCAAGGTGGGTAGCCGTATTCGTCTGTCTGTAGCAGTGGAAAAGAGCAAGAGTCCAGTAGCACCTATAAGGCTCATAAAATTTGTGGTAGGGTGTGAGCTTTTGTGAGTCACAGCTCACTTCTTCAGATATGAAAGAATACAAAGAGAAAAAAGGGTTAGGCTAGGAAAGGGAAGAAAGATCGACAATATGCAGCAGACGAAGAACCACTTGGAGAAAAATGAAAAACAATTAAGGAGAAAGGAAAGGTGAAAAGAAGAATAAAATATTATAAAGAAACAGGAAGGGGAGGAGGGAATAATGCAGACACAGCTGGGAGGAGCAGAGTAAATAAGATGGAAAGAAAGATGGAGGACTGAGGGAGGAGAGGAGGGAGTTGAAGGAAATGAGGGAAGGAGGTGGAATTCTAGCTCTAGTAAACAGCCCCGCAGTGATATGAGTCCATCTGCCATGATCCAGAATAGTACAAGGTACCACAAATACATTAAAATAAAATCTTTTCCCCAAATATTTCAGTTTTCTTTTAACCTAACCCGAGTAAAATGTTAAATACTGAGAACTTAACACAAGTGAAAGATTCGCCGAGGCCCCTAATCACTAGGGAGGCTGCGTCTGCCCTGAATTCCACTCCCCGAAGAAAGAGGAATGGAGCCTTGCAAGGAAATGGGGAGGGGGGGGAGTCTAATGGAGGGATGTTAGGAAAGGAACAATGAAGATGGTAATCGATTCAAAGATGGTAATCAAAGTAATCAATGGCCAGAGAAAAGACATTCAAACGTACTGGTTTGCTGGAAGATAATGAAGAGAGGGAAAGGCCAAGAGGAGAGCTGGGGGGGGGGTGGAGAAAGAAAGGCCGAGCGAGAGGAGGAGAAGATGGAAGGCTATGAAGAAGCAAAGCGAGCAAGAACAACATGGTGGCAAGAAGGCAGAACATGACTGATTTCATGGGGGAGGTGGCAGACTGTAAGGCAGAGCCTCCGTCCTCCTGGAAGTGCCATGATATACCTTTTTCCCAGATCCTATGATCAGGAGTCCGGTGTCACCTTTAAGGATCAGCACAACTGGTGCCACTGGATGCCTGTCTCTTTTTGCTGCATGGTTTCCCCAACCCAGTCCTGCTGCTTCCCCTAAAGAGGCTGTAACATGGCAGTAACGGAGGGCCATTCCTCCTTCAGCCTGTCTTGCGTGGGGAGAGAATTCTTTTTCGTAAGGTGCAAAGAGAACAGGTGCCATCTTTGGAGAACAGGGACTGTCACAACATGTCCGATAATTCTTAGGGGAAAACTGAAGGTGCACTGAGAGGCTCTTGACTGTAGAGTCTACAGCTGCCTAAAACCCACAGTGACAGCAGATGTCAACAGATGTACCAATTCCGACTAAATCACAGAAGGTATTCTTTCACTCGTCCTCTGGGAATTGGACAACCTCAGTGGTGTTTGCAGAAGTGGCACTTCACATCTCAAGTTTTCTTTCTTTCTATGCCTGATCTGCAGGTTATCTGATTTGCAGTGCAGTCCTAAGTAGAATTACACCCTTCTAAGCCCATTGATTTATACCAGTTTGGTGTAGTGACTTAGAGCGGCAGGACTATAATCTGGAGAAGCGGATTTTCCCCACTCCTCCGCTTGAAGCCAGCTGGCCGACTTTGGGTCAGTCACAGCTTCTTGGAGCTCAGCCCCACCCACCTCACAGGGTGATTGTTGTGGGGATAATAATAACATACTTTGTAAACCAATCTGAGTGGTTGTTAAGTTGTCTTGAAGGGCAGTATATAAATCAAATATAATTATTATATTATTATCCCACCTTTCTCTCTCATGGGGAACCAAAGTGGCTGACATAGTTCTCCTCTCCTCAAATTCATCATCACATCACGGGGTAGGGTAGGTTGAGTGTGTGACTGACCCAAGGTCAAACAGTGAGTTTCCACTGCGGAGTAGAGATTTGAACGTGGGTCTCCCAGGTCCTACTACATTACTCTTACCACTACACCAGGTTTTAGATTGCAGTGAAGAGCATTTGGCTTTTTTTTGGCCAAATTTTACTTCTCCTTTTAAGCCCACCTTCCTTTCCTGCTATGCATCCCCCAGGACCCATAATGCCCCAGGGTGGTCAATAAGAGCATTACTCATAAAAGCTCTTTCCTCCCTTTCTTGCTGAGGCCGCTTGAGGTATTTTACATCAGGCCAAAGCTAGTTATCCAGGTCTCTCAAGGCCTTCTGAGTAGTGGCAGAGAGTAGAGAATATTCTTCTGTCTGGTATTAACATTTGTCCCTTCCAGTATCCCCAGTGGGGAGAATAACGAAAGCGTTGGTTCTATTCTTCCACTTGTTTTGCCACCTCCCACCTGGTCAAAGAAAGGCTTGATACACACTTCTCCCAGATAATTCACCCCACCACAATGTAGGCCAAACTATGTTACCTTCACAGGTGGGCAAAAAGGCAGGCAAGGAGCAAAATGGCTGAGAGAATCACGCCTCAGCTGGGCATGGACACGCTCCGGCACCTGTGGAAGGTCGTTGGGCCAGAACTGCCTTACGCTGGTGAGCTCGAGGCCCAGAGAGTCAGCAAAACGAACCCTTTTCCGTGTTCCAGGGCTGCGGCTGCGTGAAGCCCCCCTACTCCTGCCCCGGGCTGGAGCAGAGCGAGTTCGGCGTCTTCCCCTCCTCTTTGGGCCTCCAAAGAGATGGCGTCGTCTCCTGGTTCTACTTCGTGGCCTGCTTTCCGACTCCGATTCCGAGCCCTCAGTTCCTGAGTCCTCAGCCAGGCTTGGCCGGGCAGTACGGTAGTAGGCTCGTTCATACAGGCCTGCGATATAGCTTAAGTTACGTGGGATATTGCTGGGGGTCAGAGGTGATGGTGGGACATTGATGGGGGTCAAAGGTGAGGGTGGGGCTCGTGCCATGAGGCCTCAGCAGGCAACCCCAAGGAATGCCTTTTCTGCCCGGTCTGGACGCAGCAAGATTATTCTTCTCTCACCGTTCCCAACAAATAGAGGAACCAACTCTCACTCACTGGATCAGCTCCTTCTGGCTCTCTTCCAGGGAAGGACTATCTTGTTACTCCATTTGGGGGAAAGGCACCCCTTTATAGCTCCAATATCCACCTTCGGTCTGTTCCGGGCTCTTGGGATCTCCGATTCTCCCTTGCATCACACCTAGCTGGGGCTCGTCCCCTTCGATGGCTGCAGCCGGAGTCTGTGTGCCATAATTCTATTTGCCTGGAGGCTTCCAGCCTACCTGTCTGCTTACTTGTCACTTCCTTCTTTTCTAGTAGTTCATCACCAGGCTAGTGTATATTTGGTTTCTCTCAGTTGCTCCAGCTAGGTTTATGTTCTGGCTCTCTTTCCATCACCCGCTTCTTCCACAGATCTTCTACTTTCCGCTCTTTCTACTTCATTCCTTTGCAATCTCACGGTGCTTTTCAGAGATGACCTGTCTGTATCATTCCATCAGAGCGCTTTCTCACACTATCGATCCAACTGGGAGTCTTCCTTTTCCTTTCCCAACGGCTCTGGCACCTGGTGCAGTCTCTTCCACCTTTCACAGTCCTTTCCAGGATTTAGTCCCGTGAGGATATCTGCTGTTTGATCCCTCCCATGACTTCTCTCTCTGTCTCTTTCTCTCTCTCTCTCTGTCCGGATTCTTTCTCGTTCTATCTCTTCATCACTGTATTTTCACATTTCCATTCCAGAGATTCCCACATCTCTCAAGGCAGATGCTGTCCAACTGCTTTGCTTCCTTGCTAGCTTTCTATCTTTTTAGTTCGTGCAGTCCAGGGAAAGGTGACTCAGGAATTACCATAATGCTCAGAGCTGCTGCTCCTCGGAAACGGAGTGCCGTTCCAGACAGTGCCTCGCTACCAAAAAAGCTCTCTAAGGAATCACAACTACAATGGTTAAGAACATAAGATTAGTTGGGTTGGTGGCAAGAAGAAGGTCTCTGCTTCCAGAACCCTAGAGGTTATCTTATTGCTGGAAAAAGGGCCCGGCTGCCAAGGACAATCTGTACCTAAAAAATATACATGCCCAGAAATGCTTCCATGCGGGATGAATTATTCAGAAGGTAAAATGGAACTAATGGATTACGTGAAAGCTAGACAGGAGAGTGACCATCAGGCAAAAGGGGGGTTTGGAACGGAAGGCTTTGGGCAGATTTGGAAGGAAGGAGTATCGGGTGGGTGGGCTTCAGGTTGGAAGAAAGGGGCAACTGAGCTAGGGGAGGAGGGAATCCATCAGTGGGCGCAGAGGTGGAGCTGCAAACCAAGATGAAGATGTTCTCTTGGCTTCCTGCCGTGTTAACCAGGCGCCTAAGAGCATCCCTGCCTATGAATCATCAGAAAATTGCAGGCATCCGATCATGCATAATTGATCCGGCCTAGCGCCCTCCGTCCTTGTCTCCTTCCCCTCCTGCAGCCTATAATCGTGCAGTGCGGACAGAGTTAACAGCGCATTTCCCACACTCTTCTTAATCTAAGGGGAAGTACATTTCCTCTCTCTTCTGAACTGCCGGGATCCATCAGTTTCACAAAGCTTCACTTGCCCTACCTCCATAACCTAAAGCGTCTCAGCTGGAGAAAGCTCCATATGAAGACCATCTTAAGCTGCCTCCTTAAATCTTCTTATGCCCCGGAAAGATCCATAGACGAATCCTCCTTAGATCTCCGGCTTTCTCTCCCACTCACAAGGCCCCAGTGTTACTGGAAATACTTTGAGTTCTGGAAAAACTCTGTATATAGAAGACCAGCTGTCAGGGAGAAGAGCTCCAGCTTAGTCCTTCTCTGCCATGCTCGTTTTCTACGCACACTATGTGCATAAAGATGTCCGCACAGATGGTTGGCGCTGTGTGATGACTTGAACCAGCAGCGGTGGCAAAACATGTCCAACACTTAACATTTACGTTTTATTACTTGTTCCCTGGAGACCATAATACGATCAGGAACTCAGTGATTTGCTTTTCAGAAGATATAAAACAGCGGCATTAAAAAAAAAAAAACTTAACCTATGATTATCTTTGTTGAATTTCTACAGGATGCATAGGCATTTAAAACCCAGAAATCCCTGTACGTATTTGTATGTATTAAATGGGGAGAGAGTGTGATACAGCAGTGCTTAGCATGTCAGGCTAGGATGGGCTAGATCCTGCTCAGGAATCCCAACTACCTGGAGAAAAATATCTTTAAAAGAGGAGTAATAAGATCTTATTTACCTCATACCGTCAAAAACTCCAAGGACACATTTCCACACATAAGCCTCTTTTAAAAGGACAATACATTTTTTTTTCATTTTTATCAGGTGTACGTGTTTGTAGGTTGACTGATCTTTATCAAGTGTGTCCAGAATTTTTGTTGAAACCATCCGGCAGCCCTAGGGGTAACAGGATGAGGGATAAAGGTTCTCTTGGTGCAGGTATCTGAAGAAGTGAGCTGTGACTCATAATATCACAAATTTTGTTAGTCTTATAGGTGCTACTGGACTCTCGCTCTTTTCTACTCTTGGAGTAGTTGTTTGAATGAAGGGGTAGCATGTGGGGAGGGGGAAGAGAGAAAGCTTTCAAGAAGCAGAGCAGAAAGTTTCATATGTTGTTGGATCCTGCAGTCGAACTCAGTTGACGAAGTTTCAAAGTAGAAAAGGGGATGTTCCAGGCGAAAAGCCTCTGTCCGCGTTGATTTCAGTGGTGGAGAATTAATCCTTGACAATCACATTGAACCTTAACAGTGAAATCCTAAACCCATTGATTTAGGCTTAGACTGGAATAACTCTGTTTAGGATTTCACTGCAAACCACGAAGCCTTATTCTTTAGGACCAATGGTGGCCATTTACAATTGAGGCCAAATTCCACTGGTAGAATATTTCAGTTCTTTGTAAAAATAATAAGAGGAGGGGCGTAAGATAACCAAAGATGATGACAGAGAAGAGGGTGATGTATACCCGGTAAAGCAATGGGGGAGGCAGAAAATGACCCCAAAGTGGTCGTCAAGAAAAAGAAGAAGAGGACAGTATGTATCAAGATGATTTAATTAATGGAGTGGCTGATGTGATTAGTGCCTGTTAATAAAAGTTGGGATAGGTAAGGCCTGAGTTGGCCGAGTCGTGGTGGTGGTGGCTTAAAAAGATGCCTCCAGACTCAAAGCTGCTTTTGGGGTTGCAGGGAGTTCTAATTCTTCCTCTTCTTCTTTTTAATATCACAAATGCCCCAGCATACCCCATCGCAATTCTCCAAGTTATGGCTGAGTAGAGTTGAATTTTGGGTGTCTCAGACCTAAACACCGTATATACGTCCCTCCAGCCAATAGATGCAGAGGAGTTAGCCGTGTTAGTCTGTGGTAGCAAAATCAAAAAGAGTCCAGTAGCACCTTTAAGACTAACCAATTTTATTGTAGCATAAGCTTTCGAGAATCAAGTTCTCTTCGTCAGATGCATGATACAGAGACTCACCAAGGAGCACAGGCTTATCTGGCATTTGACTTCAGAATGCCTTATACAGAGCAATCTGCCCCTAGCACAATGCATCTTGTCCTTTGAGTGCTGTACTTTCATTTCCATAGCATTTATACCCCAAACAGCATTCATTTATTTAAAAATGTATTAAAATGTTAATCCTTATCTTCATCCATAAATTCATCAATTATTACTGTTCTCATTTTACAAATGAGAAAAGGCTGAGAGCCCCCTCGAAATCCACGATGCAGGCAGAATGACACATTGCAAAAATGCCACTCCCTACTCTATAGCGCATCATGTATGAAACTGATGGATTTCTTGCATTATGTTCCATGATTAACTCAAGGCATCTTGTATTTTGAGAGCCAGTTTGGTGTAGTGGTTAAGAGTTTGGGGGACTCTAATCTGGAGAGCCCGGTTTGATTCCCCACTCCTCCACTTGAAGCCAGCTGGGTGACCTTGGGTCAGTCACAGCTTCTAGCTCTCAGAGGGCCAAGCTACAAGTGATGAATGACACTTGAAAGGCATTCGTCACTTGTAGATTGGCTCTCAGCCCCAGCCACCTCACAGGGTGTTTTTTTGTCGGGATAATAATAGCATACTTTGTAAACCGCTCTGAGTGGGTGTTAAAATCAAAAAGAGTCCAGTAGCACCTTTAAGACTAACCAATTTTATTGTAATATAAGCTTTCGAGAATCACAGTTCTCTTCGTCAGATGCATGGAGGGCCAAAAGAAACTGGTCAGATATAGAGGAGGAGAGGGGAGGGATGGGTAGGTGCAAACATCTCCTTCTGATATGCAGATGCAAACAGCTACTTCTGATATGGAGATCAGTTTGCTTCTGTAAAGGTTCAGAGGAGTTAGCCCTGTTAGTCTGTAGTAGCAAAATCAAAAAGAGTCCAGCAGCACTTCCAAGACCAACCAATTCCACTGCAGCACAAGCCTTTGAGAACCACAGCTCTCCCCGCCAGATGCATCTGACAAAGAGAACTGTGATCCTCGAAAGCCCACGCCAGGTGCCACTGGACTCCCCCTGACCCCGCCTCTGTAAAGGAAATCAGTTACCTGTGATAATGAGATAACCATTCATAGTCCCTATTCAGTCCCAGCTTGACAGAGTCAAATTTACATATGAATTCCAATTCAGCAGCTTCCTGTTGGATTTTGTTTTTGAAAGGTTTCTGTTGAACTACAGCGACCTTTAAGTCTTTGGTGGAATGTCCTGGTAGATTGAAGTGTTCTCCCACTGGTTTCTGGACGTTGCCATTTCTAATGTCAGATTTGTGTCCATTTATTCTTTTGCGTAGAGGTTGGCTGGTTTGTCCAATGTACACAGCAGAAGGACATTGTTGGCACATGAGGGCATATATCAGATTGGAGGATGAACAGCTGTAAGAGCCAGAGACAGTGTAGTTGATGCCATTGGGTCCTGTAATTGTATTCCCTGGGTAGATATAAGGGCAGAGCTGGCATCTGGGTCTGTTGCAGGGCCTGGTGTTAAGTCATCCTGAAGGGTGGTATATAAATCGAATGTTGTTGTTGTTATTATATGATTGATTCCCAGGAAAGTCTCCAATCCAAACTGTTTTGCTTTAGCAAGGTGGCTATGTGCCATGGGCCCTCTACAATCTAAAGGGCTGCAACTCTGTATTGGGAATTCCCCGGAGATTTCAGGATGGTGTTACCACATATGCTCCCTTTCACATGTATCCTTAGACGCGTGAATTATCTAACTTGGGTTTGGGACATTGCCTCAAACTAGAAAAGAGTCCAGTAGCATCTGACGAAGAGAACTGTGATTCTTGAAAGCTTATGCCACAGTAAAGTTGGTTAGTCTTAAAGGTGCTACTGGACTCTTTTCTATTTTGCTACTACAGACTAACGTGGCTAACTCCTCTGGATCTATCACCTCAGACTGTGACCAATTTGGGGGAATTAAGCTCAGTGTCAGCAGAAATCTCTTCCCACTTTCATAGCCTGGTTAACTTGGAAAACTGACACACTTGCCAATTAGGGGGAGCAGAAAGCGTGGTTCAGCGTTCTTCACCTGGATAGTGTGCAAGCAAGCCCACAGTGCCTGTAATAGGTTACCAGTAACTACAAAACAACCAGATCTTTTCCTAAACAAGATTTAGAATTTATTAAGGGAAAATAAAGGTGTAAAAGAATTGAAAAGGTATTCAAGCACAAGCATAAGAACAGTGAAATTGTTTTGTTTGGAAGGAAGAGTTACGTGAGAGGAGACAAAGTGAAAGAGATCCAGGTCTCTGGCTGAGTGAAAATTCTCCACTCTGAGAAGTGAGATAGAGAGGGATTTTTAAAAACAGGAAAGGAGAGGTTTTAAGAGAAAAGGAATTAACAGAGAATGAATTTTCCTATCCTCAGAGCTAAGCTACAAGTGACGCCTGACACAGGTTGGACACTTGTCAGCTTCCCTCAAGTTTTGATGGGAAATGTAGGCATCCTGGTCTTGCAGCTGTAATGGAAAGCCAAGCTGTAAAACCAGGACACCTACATTTCCCATCAAAACTTGAGGGAAGCTGACAAGTGTCCAACCTGTGTAAGGCATCACTTGTAGCTTGGCTCCAGGTCTCTGGAACTGGGTAGAGAAATTGTCCATTTTGGTGATCCAAAGTTTTGAGAGTAGGGAACTTTAGGCAGATATTCCAAGGAAAATAATAAGGTAAAACAATGTAGCGACACTCCTGTGTGGCAAGGAAACATCCTAGAAGAAAGAAAAGTAGAGTGGTAGCCTCTGAGGGCCAAGCTAGAAGTGGCGGCTTCTCAGGGTTTAAACCCATGTCGGCTCACACCATTTTAAATTGGTTGGTAGTAGCAGGGATGAGGCAGCCAGTGGCCGCTACACTCTGGCTGGCAGAACCGCGATAATCATAAAAGCCAGCACAAAAGGAATATCGAAGACATTATTGTAAAGCCCAGGAATTCAAGCTGAGTCCAGGATGTGCCTCTGTGGATTTCCTGGCTCTGATTGAGTTGCGGGGAGGTCCTTGAAGGACAACAAAAGGGGATCGCATCAGGCAGGTAAACATGCTGCAGGGTGGAGACTTCACACCCTCCCCACCCTTGAGGCAGGTTGGTAGGAGACATTCAGGAAGAGTCAGTAAAAGCAATCAAGCTCAGCTGACCCTTTGATGGTGATTCAATTTTGCACTCAGGAAGATTGGCTTTTGCTAATGAAATTACATTGCTAGACCAGCCCCGCCTGCAATGGGTCGGCAGGCAGAGATGTTCCATCACCAGGTTAGTCTCCAACCCAAGGTTTTGGCCACTTGCTATTTATTTAATTAAATTTATAGCTCACTTATTTTGTTATTGTCAGTTTTTGTATCGAACAGGTATTAATGCGGACACCACATTGTACAATTTTTAATAATAAATTTTTGGGGGGGGAAATGATATTCCTCTCTCCCCACTTGTTAGCATAGCCTGATTTAGAGCCACAGCTGGCTCCTCAAAGAGCTGCCAAGATGGAGTCGGATCAGACAGTACAAATTTAGGAAGGGGGGGGTATTAGAGGAGCCTGGGGAGGGCAGGGTTTGGAGAGGGGTGGGGGAAACTCAGTGGGAAGTAATTCCACAGTCCACCCTCCAAAGCAGCAATTTTCTCCAGGGGAACTGATCTCTAGAGCCAGATCAGTTGTAATTTGGGGAGATCTTCAGATTAGCAATCATAATTGTCTAGGAACCTATAAGCCCCCGTTTTCTCTCCTCCCTGTTCATTTCTTGTGCCCCCCAAGTAAAAACACTCAACCCACCCAAGAAAGGGGGGGGGATCTTTTATACCTTGTTCTTTTTAAGACAAAGCCTCTGTTCTGAGAAAAGCTTTTTGCTTCTCTGCTCTGGTGGAACTTTCCGGTCTCTCTTACCTAGCTAGCTTCAGCCAGTTTGGATTTACTGCTTCTACTGTCTTACTGTCTAAGCTGTTCTCCGCAGTTACACGTTCAAGGCCAGGCAACTCAGCTTTTGTATTTCAAGCTAGAAAAAAAACCAGCTGTGCTTTTACTCACACACCAGTTCTTTCTTTTAGGGCTTGCTCATATCTTCTCTCTAGCTGAATTCCTCCAAGCCACTTGGCTGATAAGGTGCTAAGAAAATGCCATGACCTTCCATCCAGAAAATAGAAAAGAGCAAGAGTCCAGTAGCACATATAAGACTAACAGAATTTGTGGTAGGGTATGAGCTTTTGTGAGTCACAGCTCACTTCTTCCAGTAGTGAGCTGTGACTCAGGAAAGCTCATACCCTACCACACATTTTGTTAAGTCTTATAGGTGCTATTGGACTCTTGCTCTTTTCTGCTGCTACAGACAAACACGGCTACCCCTCTTGATCTACATCCAGAAAATGTCAGTGATGCTACATGGGATGCCTGCCTGTCTTAACAGCTGCGCCCTGAGCAGAAATCTTTAGGCAACCATGAAAAAGAAACCCCAAGAAGGCAGAAATTAAGAGAGGGCAAATTTCCATCCTCTTCATTTGTCTTAGCCGTGCATCTCTTAAAAGGCACCAGGAAAAGGTGGCAACCATGAAAGGGAATGGAGGTAGTTCATGGACTAATAACTAAGGAACTTAAATGATCCCCTTGGATGTAATTAGCTGTTGTTTGATTTCTTGCATGGTATGGCTTAGTACCCTGATCTGGATAGCCCCAGCAAGCCCAATCTTGTCAGATCTCAGAAGCTAAGCATCTTCAGCCTTGGTTAAGCACTTGGATGGGAGACCTCCGATGAAGACCAAGGTTGCAGAGCCAGGCAATTCTCTTGCCATGAAAACCCCACCAGGGTTCCCCATAAGTCAATTATGACTTGAGGGCACGATTTCATTTTCATATGGCTTGTCTGGGAAATGACAGAACACCTGCTTCCCTTTTACATCAGCCTGGTTCTCCTACTATAGTTGGTCACAAAACCAAGCCAAGAAGGGCATGCATCAAATGTTCTTAGAAACAATGGACAGCTCCCTAGCCAGTTCTTTTGGCTGCTTCCCTCTCCACTGACTCCTCTTAATTCTATGCCCTCCACAAATGGAGCCCAGTTGGCAGTTCAACCGTCTCCTCCTGCGACCCTTGGGATTGGTCCCTGGAAATGGAACCCATCCATCCATCACCCATTTGAACGAGCCAATCAGAAAAGAGAAAAAGGAGCCGCGCCTGTACCAAAGAGAAAACAAACAGGCACAGAAGGGACAGCCTGCCACTTCTGGCTCTCATTGACTCTTGCCGCAGGTAGTTTAGGAGCAGCGTGAGGCTATAAGGATAAACGTGGGATAATTAAAACAAAAGTAAATACATAAACCTTTTCTGATTAGAATAACCGGAGAAAAAAAGAAAGATGATTTTAAAATAATCTGGAATTGTTTCATAATTTATTTAATGGCATTTCCAGACTATAGCTTTCTTTAAAATGCTCTTTAATGGGATAGAGACCTTTATTTGAAATGTGACTAACAATGCAATCCTAAGTAGAGTTACTCCGGTCTAAGCCCATTGGGCTGTGACTGGAGGAACTCTAGGATTGCTTTGTAAATTTTGATAAATTGTATTACACAATATTATTCAGAAATGGATCTAAATGAATGTATATTAAATTACAGCCAATATGGATGGAAGCTTTCCCCCGTTTCCTTCCCCCCCCTTCTGAGTTATTGTATCTTGTTTTTGTTTTGTGTAAAAATATAAAATAATAAACATTTAATTTCTCCATCCTATGAGGAGATAGTCCAGTCAAAGGGCTTAGATTGCAGTTAACTTTGCATAGGATTGCACGGGGAATGTGTTCCAGCGACTGTTTGGTGAGTCAGAGGCACCAGTTGAATTACTGTCTGTTGTAGTCTGTTGCAACAATAGGGCTCTCCAACCCCCTCCCTCAAGAACCTATCAGAGTTAAAGTGAGGCCAGCCAATAAAATGGCAGATCTCTATATGATTGACACGACCTTGATGAGACCAAACAGAGCTCGGCTTATTGGTTGGCTACCCTGACCCTATTTCGTCCAATAAGCACGAGGGGCTGGCCAAATTTGAAAAAAACGTTCGCCCATAGCCAATCATCCCTCATAATCTGATTGATTGACTGATAAAGAGGCGGGGTGAAATCCGACATACCCAATGGCAGCCTTCCACTCGGGCCCTGGGTCGCGGCGACCAATCCCCTCCTAGACGGCAAATGACTGACACGACGTCGTCCTTATTTAGCTCCACGCCTCGAGCTGCCCAATCAAACGCGAGCTCCGCCTGGGCCGTGACGAGTTTCTCCAGCGCGCCGCACTATGGTGAACCCGCTCCTTTCTCAACCAACCGCAGGGCGCCTGCCCTGTGAGCGACGGCTCGGCTCGACCAATGGCTCGAACGCGGCGGGCGGGAAGACAGCGACCAGCCTATCCACGGCGGCGACGGACCAGCGGAACGCCGAGGGAGCCAATGGGAGCGCTCGGCCCGAGGTAGCCAATCGGGGCGCGGCGGCGGCGGGCGGGCGGCGAGTGCGGCAGGAGCGGCGGCGGCGAGGGGTCGATGGCGTCTCTGCGGGGCTCGAGCGGCGCCGGCGGCGGGCGGGGGGCAGTCGCGGCCTTGGGCGGCGACGGGGAGTCGGGCGGCGGGGCGGCCTTGGGCGGTGCCGGCGGGGGCCCGCCCGCCTCCCAGTACGGGAACGGGCTGGGCGGCGGGGGCCCCGGCGGGGAGCCGGGCGGGCGGCTGCGTGAGGAGGAAGAGGACGACGAGGAGGAGGAGCTGCTGCTGGAGGCCGCCGGCGGCGGGGCGGGGGGCGGCGGGGCCGGGCTGGCGGGCGGCCGGGGCGGCGGCGGCGGGCCCAGAGGCGGCGCCCTCTCCTCCGCCGCTGCCGCCTCGGCCGCCCTCCAGCCCCGCGCGGGCCAGGCCGGGGGGGGAGTCGCCGCCGCCCTCCATCGCCCCCACTCCGAGGAGCTGGAGGAGGAGGCCGGCCTGGGCGAGAGCGACCCCGGAGACTCCGCCATCGAGGATCCCGTGAGTGGCCCCGCGGGGGGCCGGCGGGGTGGGGGTGTCAACCTCCCGGGTCTCCCCTGGAATGGCCGCTGGGCTCCTGGCCGCAGGGGTCGCTTCCCTGGGAGGGAAGGACTGTTTCGGGGGTGGGGGTGGGGGCGTTCTTTCCGCCTTCCCTGCCCAAACCTCATCCTCCGCTCCCCAAATCTCCAGGAATTTCTCTACCCAGAGCTGTAGGGTTGCCAGCCTCCCCAGTGATGGCTGGAGGTACCCTGGAATTGCACCTGGTCTCCAGGCAAGAGGAGGAAAAATGGCATTATACCCGAACTCCATCCTCCACTCCCAAAATCTTCCTTCAAATCTCTAAATTTCTCTTCCCTGAGCTAACAAAACCCAGTAGGCCTGGGCTTTGGAGTAGAGTGGTATAAGGTATTATACTCCACTGCAGGCCTTTCTGCTCCCTCCAGGCTGCACTTCCAAAGTCTCCAGGAATTTCCCATCCTGAGAGTGGGCCATTAACTGTTGCTGGGGGAAGAGATCATTCTGAACTCTTGGGGAGAGAGGAGACAAATGCATGTGTTTTGTATGTTGAAAAGTGCAGATGGTTTGGTAATGGTGAAAATGAACATAGAATGGAACTGAAATTTAAAAAGGAATTTGAAATTGACAAAGAAGTTTCTAATCTGCACCCTGCTTCCCTGGCCCAGGAGCTGGAAGCCATTAAAGCTCGCGTGCGGGAGATGGAGGAGGAAGCTGAGAAGTTGAAAGAATTGCAGAATGAAGTTGAAAAGCAAATGAACATGAGCCCTCCACCTGGCAATGGTGAGCATCTTTGTTTTCTCCCAAATTCTCTTCCTCTGTTAGTGTAGTGCAGTGTTGGTGGGTAGCCGTGTCCGTCTGCAGTAGATCAGCAAGACTGTAGTTCAGTGACACCTTAGTGGGCAACAGGATTTTTCAGGATATAAGCTTTCAAAACTTAAAAGTTTATACCCTGAAAATCTTCTTGATCTCTAAGGTGCCACTGGACTCAAATTCTGCTGTGAAATTCTTCACTGTAGCTGTGTGCACATCTGAGAAGCACCAAGATTTTTAGTTCAAGATGCAATTTTCTTTATTGTGTTTGTGGGGAGGCATAATCTGACAGCTTGAGTTTCTGGGTAGCTGTTCTTGAAATCTGTATTGGTGCATCTGAACCTGTGCCCTTTAAAAAGGTGTTTGGGAGGGCTAATTGGAGGCAAGATTTTGAGACAAAAAAATTACACAAGCTTGATTTTACACACTTCATTAATACTGAAGCTGACTGATGACCAAAGCTACTGTGCAAATATGTGGATTCTCATGTGTTTGCAGCTTTTTTGAACTGCTAAAACTTTTAAAGATGGACTTTTGATCCAATGCCCTAGAAGCCTGGAGTCCACATTAGTGGATCAGTGTGTACATGGAAAGGCATATGGCTACTTGGATTGTACAAAAGGCATAGTTATGGGATGGCACATTGGTGTAGCAAGCTATTGGGTGCAGTTGGAAGTGTGATCCAGGTTTTATCTTAACAAAAAAACTGTTTGGGCTGGCGATCAGTCAAAAAAGATTTAATCAGTTGACCTGATTAAATCACCAGGAATGTTTTTGAACCATTCCTTTTATTAAACCAAGCTGTTTTTGTTATCATTGTGATTTAAGTTAATTACAAAAAATGAATGACTGCTGTAATGAAACAACTTAAAAAAGAAGTGATATTATGGCAATCACTTTTTCATACTAGCAAATGTCAAGTCGGTGAAATTGAATGTTTTCTTTCTTTCTTTCAGTCATAAAGTTATTGTGTATTCCCTTAAAGGTGGCTTTTGGTTTTTATTTTTTAACATCAGGGTCAGCCAATAGTTATCACATGAATCAGAAAGAAAGTAGTCAAAATGGGGAACTTTTGATTCCCTCACACTGATAACTGTTTCTGTTCCAGTTGGAGATGTTTGAAGTTGCAGCAGGGGCCCAGAAGTAGTTTGAACATGGCCAAATTAATATATTTTGCTGGTCAGGTTTTTTTCCAGCGTACTGACCTAGTCTAGCCTGCTTTAGGTAACAGTGACTAAAGTTACAGTGGTTTGCAGGCACAAACTAGTATTCCAGAAATACAATAAAAGGTTTAAGCGTACAACAGCAATAATATCGGAGTCCAGTAGCACCTTAAAGACCAACAAGATTCTCAGGGGAGCCTTTTGAGAGTCAAAGCTCCCTTTGTCAAACCCAAGTAACGATGGAGATCCGGCCCTTACAGCACAGTTAAAAGAAAGTAAAGAAGGGAGTCAAGATGCAAAAGTACAATGGAAAATGCAATCAACTTGGTTAGAGCAGGGGAGGGAATGCAGAAAATTAGCATCTCTAATGAGATAAGAAAGCTCTCACAATTTAGCCCTGGGGGGTGGGGGAGGGGTCCATTGTTCTGAATTTGTGGATAGTTCAGCAACTGTACCTTTGCATTTTGACTCCCTTCCCACCTTCTGCCTGGGCTATAAGGGCTCTGGTATCTCCATTCCCACTTGGATCTGACAGAAGGAGCTTTGACTCCTTCAAGCTTATACTCTACCCTGAAATCTTGTTGGACTTTAAGATGCTCAAATCTTTCTCTTCTGCTGCGGAGCATAGCTGCTCACCTGTAACAATAGCAGTGATAGTGGAAGAGAAGAAAAATGAACAGCCTTCTAAGGCACTTAGGATACCAGACAACAACAAACTACTTTCTCTTAACAAAGGACCTAATTACTCAGGAACCCAGCATGCTGCAATAAATACAGGAATATTTTTGCGTGAGAGCATGCACTAATTTCCTACTGACGAAAGGATCTCCTAATTTCCCCTCTGAAAGCTCTGTAAATTGCCAAGGAGGGTTGGTAATGGAGGCTTGTCGGTCATGGCTTCTGGTCTTACTGAGAATGTTTACTGAAATAAGTTGTCTTGGGGGCACCTTGGATTCCCAGAACATAGCTTGAAAGCTCTTTGCTTACTTAACGGGAGGCCTGGGAACACTTTCCACACCCTGCCTGGGAATTCTGGACTGGAAAACCTGTGGGAGGGGCCTCACTTGATAGCAGAGTCACTTTTTTAAAAAAATAGATTTTTATTGGATGGGTCAATATATAATCAATTTCAAATACAAATACATTCCATTTCAATTCCCCTGTGTATATTTCCCCCCTCCCCTCCCCCCCTTTTCAATAATGATAGCAGAGTCACTCAATCCACTAGGTATTGGACCTGGTCATTGAAATGTAAATACTGAGATATCCGTGTTGGCACCTGTGCCGCTGCTGCAGGTTGAGCAGATAACATCCCCCTTCTCAGAGCAGATTCAGAAATTTGTCCTTGGGGATGGTACTCTTGCCGGTTGAAATGTGAGAGGCTGATTAACAGCAAAAATCCGTATTGACAATATGGGGCATGGGGGTGTGGCTGGTCTCTTCTGGGTAGGATTTTTGGACAAATGGGTCTTCCTGGACAGCAGGAAGAATTCTTTCCTTGGGCGTGTTACAACTTACACTTCTGCTTTTTCTTCACAGCTGGCCCGGTTATCATGTCTTTAGAAGAAAAGATAGAAGCAGATGCCCGGTCCATATACGTAGGCAATGTAAGTTTTTCTGCATCCAAACCTGATTGAGAAGGCAAAAATGGCTGTTCAGTCTCTTCACCTCTTCTGCCTTTCATTCCAGGTTGATTACGGCGCAACTGCAGAAGAGCTGGAAGCCCACTTCCATGGCTGCGGCTCTGTCAATCGCGTGACCATCCTTTGTGACAAGTACACGGGCCACCCCAAAGGGTGAGTGTGACTTGGGGAGGGGGGTGGAATAAATTGAAAATTTCCAAAAATTTTGAGGTGGGTGGGTGTGTTTTTCTTTTGAGGGGAGGGACTGGAATTTTGGGGGGAAATGGAAATACACGCAACACAAACTTCTGAGACGGCTTTAACATAAACTCTATCACTTCCTTATTTCATTTATATGCTCCCCAATGGGGACCCAAAGCAGCTTCTCCTCTCCTCCATTTTATTCTCACAACCACCCTGTGAGGTAGGTGAGGCTGAGTGTGACTGCCCTAAGATCACCCAGCAAATTTGAACATAAGCTTAATTTCTAACATTTTTGTACCTTAGGGTATTTTTCTGTCCCCCCCACACCCACACACCCACACCCCCCCCACACACACACATGTCTGATGTAATGTAAATATTCTCCAGATTATCTGGAAGGGTCATCAGGTTGTCCTGAAGGGCTGTAATCTCTCCAGAGCGCTTAAAAATGCTTTTCCTGGATCAGTACTTTCTTAATAAACTCATTGTGTTTTGTTTACAGAAAGTAAAACTGTAAGTGACTGTATTTTGGGGACAGGTGACGATGTCTGAAGAAAAGGTTTTGCAGCCAGTTCTGTCTGCATTCCATTTTTAAAAAGTACATCTAGGGAAGCAAGTCCTCCCCCCGCCCCCAGTATTTTCAAGGTTTAAAAAACATTTCAATTACTTGAAGAGAAAATATTTCATAAGATTTCCTTTAGTGGTCTTCAAAATTCCCACTAGAAAAATTTAAAGAAGTTGCCAGAAACTGGGGTGGTACAGCACAATACCCAACTTCCCCCAGTGTGTTATTTTTCCTCAAGCCCTCATGTCTCCAGGGGGGAGGGGGTAGAGCTGCATTTTTCATATTGACAGTTGTCTCTTAAACAATTTTCTGTCCCACACAGGTTTGCTTACATTGAGTTTTCAGATAAAGAGTCGGTGCGGACTTCCTTAGCGCTAGATGAATCCCTCTTCCGGGGAAGACAGATCAAGGTACGTAGTCAGGCCTTTTCCCAAATCTTAGTCTGTCATCAAGACTTTGAAAGATGTTAAGTCTTGTGTTTCCTGAATGCTCAGCCTGGTTTAATAATACAATTTTCAGTATCCAATCAGTTAAACATTGATAAACACATTGGAGGTCCAGCATAAAAAATCCTGCTTTGCAAAAGGCCCTATTAAAGGACTCTGTTTTGCACATTGTTGGAAGAGATGGCATAGCCCTTATTTCACTTGGCAGCCTGTTGCGCAACAGTGGGATTGCCTTTCCGTGGGCTGCAACTGTTCTTTTCTCTAAAAGAAGAAATAAAGCAGGCCCTGTTAATACACATCCAGGTATATTAAAGAGAGAGGTGGCCCTTCAAACCATAAAGGACTCTAATGTTAGTACCAGTGCCCTGAATCTAGGTGAACAGTTTGGCAGCTAATATAGTTGATTGAATAAAGCTATAATACGGTTGATCTGCTGAGTTCTCATTAGCAACTGCATTTTGTACCAACTGCCATTTCAGAGTTGTTTTCAAAGGCAGCCCCGTCTAAGTGGTTTCTGGGACATCTTCTTTTACTGGCATTCTCTAAGGCTCCCTCTCCTGTTTTTCTAGGTGATACCCAAACGGACCAACCGCCCCGGGATCAGCACCACGGACCGTGGCTTCCCACGGACCCGGTACAGAGGCAGAGGATCTGGCTACAGCAGCTCCCGGGCCCGATTCTACAGCGGCTTCAGTAGCAGGCCGCCCCGAGGGCGGGCTTACAGGTCTGTCAGAGCCATGGAGGTGGGATGGAGGGTGGCAGATCTGGGACATTGTGGGTGGGCCCATGGTGTGGGGGGGATGAGAACTGGGAGTGATCTGTGGAACGGAGCGGGAGGGGAAGACATCCTGGGAGACAAACGTTAAGGTTTCTCTGGCATGAAAATTCCACGGGACTGGGGAGAAGGCGGAGAACCTGGAGGCAATGATGCTTCCAGTTTTGGCGATGGCAGCAGTATTACAATTGAAGTGAAACAGAAGGGGAAAAACAGTTCCACCAATTTATTTATTTAGATGTATATGGTATTCCCGGCTGCTCTTGGATTTAGAATCTCGAGAGGCCAAAGCTGCAATGTTGAATTTGATCCATTTAATATTTTATTGCCAGAACTCGCCCTGAAGCGTTCTCTAAGGGCTCCTTGAAATACAAGGTTTGAAACTCTTGAAATGCAAAGAAATTAATTTTTGCTTCAAAGTACCACCAGGTTCTTAGTTTTACGCCCCGTTTTGTTTCAGGTGTAGAACTTTAGTCAGGACACAAAGGTATATGTTCACATATTGGGAAGAGAGTGGGGTTCCAGATCTGTTAGAGAAGTAGGCCTGCCATACCCCCCTCAGAAATTCTGGGTTCTGTCTTAAGAGACAGTTCCTGGCTTTTCTCATCTGACTTGGGTCTTTTCTGGCTGTCTGTGTGTGTGTGACTTTTGAATGTTGTCTTTGACAGTTTTCATTAACCGCTTTCCTTCTTCTCTCCACAGGGGCCGGGCCAGATCGACTTCATGGTATTCCCCTTACTAAAAACAAAAAAAGTGGTTGTTTTAGGAAGGAGGAAAAAAAAAAAGAAAAAAAAATGAAGATTGTTACCATGATGGAAAAAAAATACTGTTGGGGGGGAGGAGAACCTGTCTAATGCTGTGCAGCAAAAGAGGGCTGTTTTACTTGGGTGGGGGAGACATAAGTGGGGGGGAAGGACATCCTGTTCAACAGCTTTCACCTACTAGTCTTGCTGGTCCAATGTGGCCATGCCCCGTCATCCCTCTGCCCTCTGTTTCCTCCTTTTCCGCCTGCAGCAATTGTCAAGCGTTAAACAGAACCACCTTTTCCTTTCTGTTGTTGTGGCCTGGCGATTCTGGGCTGGGGGTAGGGCAGTTACGAGGAGGGCTCTTGGTTCCCCCGAACTCTCGATCTTTTCATTCGAGCCTTCGTGGTTCTTTTTCTCTGTATTACTTTTGTTCCCCCGCCCCCTTCTGCCCTGCCCCATGCTCGTTTCTTGTCTGTGTGTGTGCATGCGTGTTCCGAGTCCTAGCTTTTATCGGGGTTGGGGGGAGGCTAATGGCGGCGCCTCCCAGGCACATTGGCACGCCATTCAAGAGTTCACCACCATAATGCTTTAGTTTGTCAGTGTGACAAGCTCAGTCGTCCTTGCACGTGTGTGAGAAACATGGGGTCCCTGGGTTACCTCTTTCCCTGTGTAGCCCCTTGTCTGTACCGTTGAAATTGGGGTTTGTGCACAACCCTTTATTCTAAAGCAAGGTAGGGTGTTTCCTGCAAAAAGGTAATCCTTCTAAATTGCAGGATCATCTGTCCCTCCTTCCCTTTACTTCTTTTCTCTACACCCCCCACCCCGGTCGCTATCCCTCACTGCTCCCCCTTGTTTCCCTCTGCCTTCCCCTGGGGTATGTTATATGCCTTGTTTGAGTGTCTTTAACTTTACAGGTTCCTTTATTTTTTAGCCTGAAGAAATATCACCGACACCTGCCGTTCTAGAGACCTGGGGCAGGGAGACGACTCCCGTGGGGGCTTGGTGGGTGTGGGGAAAACCCGAGGCCCATAATTCTATGTAGGAGAGAGTGACTTTGAAAAATGAGAGAGAGAGAAAGAGAGAGAGAGAGAGAGAACTTTCAGGTTGGGGGTGGGGGAGTGTAATGAGGAAGGAATAGATAAACTGTTGTGAGGGCGGAAAAAAATAAAGATGTTTTTGGAAGAAATGGAAGTGCACGTGGTTTTATTGCTCCCACAAGCTAAAGGAACTGATGCCTGTCTCTTCTGGATGGTGTGCCTTAATAATAATTTTAAAAATGCATGCAAGTAGTTTGTAATGGCAGAGCTATGACGCTGCAATGCTATTGGTGGTTTGGCTTCTTGGGGCTGTTTTAATAATCAACTTAGGCAGCTGTTGCTCTGCTGGGAAAGGCAAGCGAATGTGAACTGGCCAGGCTGGGATGTCTTTGTGGGTTTCATGCTTATTCTTTGATCTGGTCTCGGGAAATCCTGAGCATCTTTTGATTGAATTTTAGTGTGCAAAGAGTCATGCAAAGAATGTTTTTCACCGTAAGCAAAGTTTCATACTCTTTCAATGGCAACATCTTCCTACAACAGCAAAGCATGTGACTATTACTGCAGGTTTATATGCGGTGTGCCAAGTTGGACGTGGCAAACGAACATGTGGGTTCCCTTCCAAGGAAGACAAAAGCGCGTTATAATGTGGGAGCATCAAATGGGCGGCTTCTTTTCTCCCTACAGGGAGGTGGGCAGACCAAAATTTAGGAAATGCATCAAAAGCCCTGAGGGACCACTGGCTAGTTCCTGGGTGGTTTCAAACACCTGTGCTGGAGCAGTACAATGTTTTAGTAGAAGCCAGAGAGTTCAGTAGCATCTTAAAGAGTAATGTTTATTCCAGCACATGGAACTTGAAATTGTTACTTTTTAAAATGTCCCTTTATTTCTGGAGCTCCGGGTAATATAAAGGTAGTCCCCTGTGCAAGCACCAAGTCATTGCTGACCCATGGGGGGACGTCGTATTACGATGTTTTCTTGGCAGACTTTTTACAGGGTGGTTTGCCATTGCCTTCCCTAGTCACCTACACTTTACCCCCAGGAAACGGTACTCATTTTACCGACCTTGGAAGGAAGGAAGTCTGAGTCAACCTTGAGCCGGCTGCCTGAACCGGGCTCCACCAGGATCAATCTCAGGTTATGAACAGAGCTTGGGCTGCAGTACTGCAGCTTACCACTGTGCCACGGGGCTCATCAGGGTAATGTGTATGGTTGGTCTTATTGCCATGATCCTGTGAAGTACGTACGGCAAAGTAACTGCCATAGGCTCCCCCACTGAACTGATCTGAATTTGTATCGGAAGGTTTTACTGGAAATAAGGACACGTGACATCTCCCCACCCTCAAATATGCTCAGGTGGCCACTTTGGCCCCATGTCTGTTCTGGTAACTTTATAGGACCTAGAGGAGTTAGCCATGTTAGTCTGTTGCTGCAAGACTGACGAAGAGAGTTGTGGTTCTCAAGCTTATGCTGCAATAAAGTTTGTCAGTCTTAAAGGTGCTACTGCACTCTGCTATTTTACAGGACCGAATACCCAGTAGCCATACCTGCAACTTCATCCTTCAAATGTTAAGATATGCTGTTGTCTGGCAACAATGCCCACCTGCCATTCATGTAGCACAAATAGGTTAGGCACTGGGCCAAAGAATAAACAGGTACATGTATGGCAACCTTCAGAAACATGCGAGTAAAATGCTCTTTTCTTCAGGAACTCAGGCTGGCTCGAAAGCATTCCCCAACAGAGGCAAGCCTCTTAAGAGGAAATTGCTCACTTGGAGTAACCATCGAGTCTGATAGCGTCAGCCTGGGCCACAACCATGTCAAATCATTTGTGTCTGCAGGCAGCAAACTCCTGAGTACAGATGCCAACAATTACAGCTGTTAACAGGCCCTGCATTTTGCTGTATGCCAAAAAGGTTGAGAAAACATTTAAAACCATGTGCACATGATCTCCTGTAGAAAGGTGTACAGGGCATTAGAAACATTCCTGTAAGTATACCTGGGTAATGCAAAATGACCATGAAGGGCAGGGTTTTTAATCAACATATTCCATAATCTCATATTTTACCTATTCTGTGCCTGATTAGATCTATTTTGCTTTATAAACGGATAGAAGATGCATAGCAGTTCACTAATGACCACTGAATAATGCCTTATAGCTGAAACACAGTCAGGTTGAGTTGTGCCATTATTTGAAATTGATCTGTATGACATCCTTGTGTATTGTTTCATGTTGCTTATTATATGTACTACACAAGATGGCACCAAACAGATGCTATACATATAGCCATTATTTTAATTCTGTGTTTTATTATTCTATATGCTCTTAAAAATTTTGTATCTATACTAACTTTGATATTTCATTTGGGTTTTCTCAACTCTTTCGGTTACCTAATTCATTTTGGGTAGGGTCCCTTTTATTTTTCTCATTATTGCTTTATATCAATTTGGCAAGAAAACAAAAAGTAGGCTAAGTCCAATTTTCCATAAGCAAAATCCTGCTGAGAACTTGCTGTTTTAAGAACTTGGTTAGCCATTAAAAGGCTACAGGGCTGCTACTTGGGGAAATCACATATCTGTCAGCGCAAGCTCAGAAATGCTGAGGTGGGGCGTGGCTGGACTATTAAAATGCAGCAGGTGAGTTGCAAGAGTGACCTCAAATAGTAGAGTTGCAGGGAAGAGTCTGGTTTAGTGAACACAGTCTCCTCCGATGTAACCTGTTTAGCCCTTCATTGGCTCCCCCAACCTCTTAGGATTGCAAGCTTTTCTGCAAAATAGAAAAAAGTCCAGTAGCACCTTTAAGGCTAATCAAATTTATTAAAGTTAAAGGTGCTACTGGACTCTTTACTATTTTGCAACTACAGGCTAACACGGCTAACTCCTCTGAAGCTTTTCAACACAACTCAATCCTTTTTTTAAAATACAGACGCTGAAATGTGATGCTACTTGCTTGCAATATTTGTTTAGTGAAACTGCAGCCCTACGGGATTCTCACACTGACTGGAAAGCATGGTATACTGTGATTTCTCATTCATGCATGAATGCAAATTTTATGGAGAAACTGCACCTCTGCAGCAGCCTCTGGCCTCGAGAAAACCCTCCTGGCTCAGTGTGGGAGGTCAAGAATAGTAAAACGTTCTGGTGGGAAATCAAAGTTCTTGAGAAGTTTTCCTTTTAATCTATATTTTCCATTGTAACAGTTTGTAATGTTTCCCTTTAAAGTCAAAAGCAGCCAGAGGTGGGGGGGAGGATTGCGTTTGGAAGGGTCCTGGGGTGCGGTGGAGTCCGTTGCTGTAGTCTTCTTCTTGCTTTGTGGGGACGGTCTCCATTTGGTGACATAAAAATATGAAGAAGTCCCTGATGAAGTTGGGAAGGAGCGATTTAAGCTGGTGGGACTGACCTGCAACCATGCCACCAGGGCATTCTCTTGGGGCACCATCTGTGTGTGGCATAACATTTATTGTATATTTATTGTATGCCTGTTAAAATGGGGGGGCATTCCCTCCTCCCCAGTGTTCTGAAAAGGGCTGCTGCTTTCCCAGGGCCTTTAACTGCAGTGTCAGAAATTCAACAGGAATCAGCTTTTCACAGCCTGAGGCTGAGGAAATACATACTTGCATACTTTCTGCCAGCTGTACAACTGTAAGAGGAGATGGATGGTTTTGGCTAAGTGGCCAGGTGGAGCAACAGATAATCATGGGATTGACATGTCTTGGGGGGTGGGGGCACATAAACCAAATTTTCAGTGGACCACAGAGAATTCAGAAGACAAAAGCACTTTAAGGCAGTCCCGTGTTATCTGCCTGAGCCCTTGTTTAGCCCAGTTCAGAAATCATTAGTCTCAAGAGACCCTCTGTGGAGGGAACACAAAGACGTGAAAAGCCCTTGGCACGCAGAAAATTGCTATAAAAGTGATCCTTAGTAAACATAATGTAGTGCATAGCTTGAAAGCTTGACCCTGGGTTGAACTAACGGAACACCGTCTCCCTTTCTCTCTCTCTGCCTCGGTTTCCTGCTCTGTAAAATGGGAACAAAACCAACTCAGTCCAAGTTGATGGTCAGCCATCTCAGGGGTCAGGCTATCTCTAAAAAGTTACGCGTCTACCAGGGACAACAACCTAGGGCCTGGTGTGCAGCACAATGTTCTTTTATAAAACGCCACGTGCCCCAAGATGGGTTGGTGAGCACGACTAATAGCCAGGTGGCTGTAGGAAAATCAATGGACGGGCTGCAGTTTTTGTTCCGATGACCCCAAAGAGGGAATCAACATTTTTTTGTGACAGGACTTCCGTGTCTTTCAGATCTTGGACAGGCAGAAATTCAGTGAAGCAAGGGCTCACCTGTTCAATTTCTGCCTCTCAAAGAGCTGTTAAAATGGAGAATCAGGCATCTGTTCATATGGAGGGTGTGGGGAACTAGGAAAAAAGATCTTGGTTATGGAATGAGAAAACGTTTCACACTGAAAAAGGGGGCTGAGGGGTGTTCTCCCTGCCCTCCACACTGCAGGAGCTGGAACCATATTGTTGATGCAGGCCTAGCCCTCAACACCAAATATAAAGGTGAGCAGTTAAATCTCTGGCACCAGAACTTAGACTGGCAGGAAAAGGCCGTTAGTATGTTTACAGAGGAAACCTAAGTTCCCAGCCCTCCCTTCTTTTTCTGACATTGGTGGGATGTGAAAGTGGCATCTGCAAGCGAAAAACCTCTCACAGGAGAGATTTTGGCACTACACTGTCGCATATGCAACACCAGAAACAGAAAACGGAAGGGGGGCTCGCTCCAGCTGCCCTTTCTTTAGCCTTGCTTGCCAGCCCCTAAACTGGCTCAGTTGAGGCCTGGCTGAGAACTCTCACGCTAGGCCCAAAATCTAGATATGGAATAGCCACTCAACGTTGGCCCTGGCACATAGAAGGCATGGTGGGTACATCAACTAGCAGGGTTTGGTGTAGAGAGCAGGGGCACGTCATCACGGCGAGTTGCCTCCTCGGTCCCCCGACTTTCGCATCCCCCGGCCCGGCGGAGCAGCGAAGGTCTCCGGTAAAGTTCTCCATCCCGTAAGCTTTCAGGCAAGGCCTTGCGCTTGCTCTCCGGTAGCAGCATCAGGCAAAGGAGGGCCAAGATGTTGAACGATGCCAACACAATGTGCTGAAGGAATGAGCCGTGCTGTTCTCGCCACCACAACAGAGGGGCACTGAGGCCACCTAGTGACGCCAATGATAGGATTACGCCAAGGCCCTTCCCCCTGCAAAGAAAGAAGAGTCTTGGTGACACAATTCAGAATGAGGTTTTTTGTTAAAAAAATGCACACACCAGTGGCCATGATGCGGATTTCTGCTAAATGAGAGCCTATATCCTCCTTTACATGACTTATGGTGACCCCTGGCTGGGTTTTCATGGCAAGAGACTAACAGAAGTGGTTTGCCATTGCCTGCCTCTGCAATCCTGGTCGTCTTTGGAGGTCTCTCATCCAATTACTAACCCAGACCGACCCTGCTTAGTTCTGAGATCCGATGAGATCGGGTTCTCCTGGACTATCCAGGTCAGGGCCTGGTCATGGTGACTAAGCCCTTTTTAAAAAATCACTGGTCCTTTAAGATCTAAGGATACATTGCATCATACCTGGCTATAAGATACAGGTGGCTCTATCTTATTCATTTCATTGCTCAAGGTGAAACTTAAAATACTCCATAGAAGGTATGTTATCATATTGGTTCTTACCACTCTATTTTGAATTATGTACGCAAATATTTTTGTGTTCCTTCCATTTTGGAAATAACAAATAGTTACATTTGTGGATGTTGCTATAGACACTTCTTAAGGCAAACCTGTAACATGCTCAGATGGGTATCTGTGTATTACATTTTAAAGTTTCTAACCTTACAATATAATTGTTCTAATTTGTCAAACCATGTTTTCATGTTTTTTATAACAAGGCCTAAAACAAAATGGTAGGGATCTGAAAAACTTCAATAAATCCTTTCACCTTGCACCTGGTTCTTCTTTTTTTCTGCCTACTGCCTACAGCCATTGTAATTCCAGCTAATTTCTGCTCCCAATTCCAGCACGAAATGCCAGGGAAAAAATACAGCCATGGTCTGGAGCCATTTTTCAAAGTTTGTATCTCGCTTTTTTCCTCCCTGCTCAAGGACCCAAAGTAGATCTTCACATCATTTCCTCCTTCTCCACTCAATCTTCACAACAACAATCTTGCATTTTAGGCCGAGAGTTTGTGGTGGGCCCAAGGTCACCTGGCAAAGGTTCCATGCTTAAGTGAGGGGTTTGAACGTGCTCATCCCAGGTCCTAGACCTACACTCTAACCACTGCGCCTCACCAGGAGGGCACAAATGAGTTGGTGGGACCAAAAAGTGTGAGAAGACACAGAAGTGGGAGAAAGAAGGCAATGAGGGAATCAACAGCCCAGGACTTTGCAGTCAATGGGCAAGTGACAAAAGCAGGGCAGTGCATTTTTGCAACATGAGAATGTGAACTTTGAAAAAAAATGGAGAGATGCTACAAGCTCATGAGCTTCCAACAGAAGCCTCAAATAAAGCAGAACAGGTAGGTAGGTGAGGGAGAACGTAGGCTAGAATTTTAAAGCTTGGTTTGTTAATTCCTCCTTCATGCGGACCCACATCTTACCTAATAATGGTGGGGATAACTTCAGAGGCAAAGAAGATACTGAGAGACCCTGCAGCATGGGAGGAGAATAGGCCAAGGATGGAGAACGTTACCACTGCGGCATGGTTGAGATCTGAGACGCAAAGGGAGAAGAAAGAGTATTAGAGAAATGTGCAGAAAGGCCTAGTCCGGATCAGGTCTAGTCCAAAATATTTTACAATGTGACGGGGAAAGTTCCTATTTATTTATAAAAGGCCTACTTTTCTACTAAAAAAACCCGCTGTAAACACATTTTACAGAAGTAAAAAAAAAAT
Source organism: Eublepharis macularius (assembly GCF_028583425.1). Lineage (NCBI taxonomy): Eukaryota > Metazoa > Chordata > Lepidosauria > Squamata > Eublepharidae > Eublepharis > Eublepharis macularius. The sequence goes on from NC_072801.1 coordinate 76,858,570, forward strand.
GAGAAGTCACTGCCCCTTTAGAGCAATGAAACTCTTGACGGAGGTGACTGCCTCACTCTACCTCATGGTAGGTCCAACCCTAGACCCCGAGATCTGCTGTTCTACCTGCTTGCCTGCAGGTTGCTGTGTTGTCGTGCGCTCGGCCAGCTGTGTGAGTGAATGCACCTCAGCCCTACTGAGTCATCCAAGTTGTTTCAATATGTGTTGGAATTACTCCACTGCAGGAGGTCCCTGCGGGGTTCTCAGACTGTTTTTGAAATTTCATTGGTGAGGGTCTTTGTATGTTGCTTTCTTGGGCGCATGTCAAAGCAGTGCTGTGAATGTGTTTGGCCTGCATATCCCCTGGACACGTACTAGCCTTGCTAACAGTCACAATGTATTTACTAATACAATAGATAAACTGAGTACACAGTAAAATGCATGTACAATGAACAGTTATCAATACAATAGACAATACAATTCATTCTACACTTCACATGTGGAAAACCATTCATACAATTGCTAAAACGCAGGTGCCTCAAGATAATAAAGTGCTGGTGCTACCAATTGCTACATGAATTCATTGCACATACATCTATTATAGTGCAAGTGCATAGTAACAACCCAGTGTATTTGTATTCCACAGGTCCTGGATAGCAAAAGTCCAATTAGTGAGTGAGAATGTCCAATAAAACAACGTCAATCCTTGTTGTATGTACTTGCTGTGTGGAATCCAAAAACAAAGGTCTGGTCCTCTGATGGATTATCTAGATCCTCATGTGACCCGTTTCATATAATCTTTGTCAAACATCACACAGAGGTTATAAGTTCATTAATCTTATTCATAGATACTTCTTCACAAAAACCATCCAATAACTGATGTATTGTCGAAGGCTTTCACGGCCGGAGAACGATGGTTGTTGTGGGTTTTCCGGGCTGTATTGCCGTGGTCTTGGCATTGTAGTTCCTGACGTTTCGCCAGCAGCTGTGGCTGGCATCTTCAGAGGTGTAGCACCAAAAGACAGAGATCTCTCAGTGTCAAAACTGAGTGTCTAGCACTGAAAGACAGTTTTGACACTGAGAGATCTCTGTCTTTTGGTGCTACACCTCTGAAGATGCCAGCCACAGCTGCTGGCGAAACGTCAGGAACTACAATGCCAAGACCACGGCAATACAGCCCGGAAAACCCACAACAACCATCATCCAATAATTGCTGTCGGAGGACCAGACAATTATGTATTGTATTAGTAAATACATTGCGACTGTTAGCAAGGCTAGTACGTGGTCATTGCTGCTATACCTACTTTGTAAATACCACTTTTTACTCTCTTTTTTTGCTGCTATCCCCTGGACACGGCAACAGACCAGCCGCGTTAGTGTGTGCCTGCCACGTTCCATGACTTTCACGGGTCTGCTGATGGTCTCGGCTACTGTCTCTAGCATCTTTTGGTATGTGTCCTGGGAATGCTGATCGAGTGAGACCGGCACGCTCTTACACTCTTCCAGGCCCAGCAAGATAAGGGAAGCGATGCCCGTCAACGTGGTCGTGAGCAGCAAGATCCCACGACGGCCGTACCGGTCAACAGTCAAGCACAGGAAGAGGCAGGCCAGGCCCGCGCTGCCAGTCGACAACAGATACGAGAGGTAGAACTCAGCGCGTGGACCCTGCAGAGATCCCCAGGCCATTTTGTAACAGTGGCGAATGGCATGAGCTATGAACCTGCAAGGACACCAAGTTACGTCAGGAGTCTGGCAAGCCCATGATTTCACTGGACCACATTTCCCAACATAGCAAGTTCTTCTGTGTTTAGGATTTGGACAACTTGTTCTAATTTATTTATTTATTTAATCCAATTTATATTCCGCCCTCCCCGCATCAGCAGACTCAGAGCGGATTACAATCAGTATAGTAATTTAAAATACATATAACTTTAAAACCAATAAAACCACATAAATGTTTAAAACACACAGCAGCAGACTTCTCCAGTGACCACCACCCAACCATCTCCAAAGTATTTAACAGGCTGGGTGGGTAGGGGGGCATGTTTTCCTCTAGTCGGCCGGTGGGGAGGCCCAACCAGCATCAACCATACACCTGGCGGAACAGCTCCATCTTGCAGGCCCGGCGAAAAGATAACAAATCCAGCCGGGCCCTAGTCTCTTTAGACAGAGCGTTCCACCAGGTTGGAGCCAGGACCAAAAAGGCCCTGGCCCTGGTCGATGCTAGGCGGGCCTCCCTGGGGCCAGGGACCATTAACAGCTGTTTGTCGCTGGATCGAAGTGTCCTCTGGGGCTCATATAGAGAGAGGTGGTCCCGCAGATACGCCGGTCCCAGTCCGCATAGGGCTTTATAGGTTAATACCAGATTTATGAACCAATATTTGCAAAGTCCTTGCAAAGCTTTCCTATGGAGTGCTCATTTGCAAGAGAAGGAACCTCCTCTTTATTTGCACCCCTGCTGCCCTCTCTCCCATGTTTGTAGGACTGCCTTTGCCACCTACACCTGGAGGTAAGGCTCTCCTCATTTCTGGACTGGCCTGACCTTGCTTGGCTGATTCATGCATCAGGAATTTCCAGGCTCAAATGCTATTAACTTGCTCTCTGTAGAGCAACCCTTAAAGACAACGCAGTGTGTTTGCAGCTGCCTGCTTTTCACCTGGCTCAGTGCCCTGAGACCACTTCCAACTGGTCTCTGCTTCTGAGTACAATTCAAGGTACTGGAGATAACCTTCAAGCCCGTCACAGGCTGGGACCCCTAACACATAAACGGCTCATTTCCACGTGAGCCCACACGTCGGCGAAGGTCTACCCGCAAGGCTCTATTTGGGGTGCCTCTCCTTAGCCGGGTAACGTTGCCAGTGGGCAGATCGAGGACTTCAGCTATCGTAGCCTTTGCCCTTTGGAACTGGTTCCCCAAGATGAGATAAAAGCCAACTCCTTCCCATGTTCTTGCACAGAATAAAAGGGTTTTCAGCTTGAAAATGCTCTTGATATGATGTCTGGCTGATTGTTTTTTTAAAAATCAACATTTGCAAACAGCCTTGAATTTAGGAAAAGGGAGGGGGGATAGCTTTTAATAATTACAATACACGGGGAGGCTACAAGACAGTGCCGATAGCCTTCCCTCTCCCTACTGTCTTCCAGTTCTGGGGGGGGGGGGGGGGGTAGGAGATAAGTAGGGGTGGACTTACGTAGTGAAACCAAGAATGAGAATATTTTTCCAGATGTTTCGGCAGCCCAGCAGGGCACGGAGTGAGATCTGGGCTGCAGCAGGGAGGTGACAGGCGTTGTCAAGTTCTTGAGAAGAGTCAGCGATGAAGAAACCAAAGGAAATTGAGGGAGGAGGAAAAGAGAAAGGGAGTTCTTGTCAGTGAGGAGCATCTACCAGCACCAACTTCTTGACACAAAATTAATCTAAAATTTTTAGAAGAAATGGCAACCGCACCGGATCTTCCACTGGGCTTTATTCTAAAACCATAAAGGCTCCCAGTCAAACACTGCAGAGAAAAACCCCTTTCAGCTTGATTGGAGACTCACCTTCCAGAGCTTCTTGAGCCTCAGATTCCTGGGCACTGCTGCCCTGAGCCAGAGCGACCAAAATCTCACGGGCCTGAGCAGTTCGGCGAGTGGCCAAGAGCCAACGGGGCGATTCGGGAAAAAATCCAGGGCAGCTAAAGGGGAAGGGTGAAAGAATAGAGCTTATTGGAAGGTGACCCACATGTGCCACGATGAGTGAACAGAACCTCCCAGCTCAAGGAGGAAATAGCAAGAGGAATCCTTGATCTCTGGGCCCTTCAGGTAGGACATGATAGACCACTCTTGTGTTCTGAGGTCTTCTTTGCGGCCTGCTAAGTTTACAAAGCAATAACTCAGAACTCTGAGGAGGGAAGTCATGAAAAGAACAAGAGTCCAGTCGCACCTCTAAGACTAACAAAATTTGTGATAGAGTATGAGCTTTCGTGAGTCAGAGCTTTCTTCTTCAGATACATTCTAGCTGTATCTGAAGAAGTGAGCTGTGACTCACGAAAGCTCATGCCCTACCACAAATTTTGTTAGTCTTAGAGGTGCTACTGGACTCTTGCTCTTTTTACTGCTGCAGACTAACATGGCTACCCATCTTGGTCTAATCTGTGTTCAGCGATCTGAAGTAATTTTAATTAAAATGTTATGCCCAACCCTGGCCCCGAGGGTTAGGAGCCTGGGGGTGATTCTGGATTCCTCCTTGAAGATGGAGGACCAGATCACTGCAGTTGCCAGGTCTTCCTTTTATTATCTTCGGCAGGCCAGGCAGCTTGCCCCTTATTTGTCTCCCCGTGACATGACTACAGTGGTCCAAGCAATGGTCACCTCTAGGTTGGATTACTGTAACGCGCTCTACGCTGGGCTTCCCATGGGCCTGATCCGGCGGTTACAGCTGGTACAGAATGCAGCAGCGCGGGTCATTGCTGGAGCACCGGTGTGGGAGCATATTACACCGGTGCTACGCCAGCTGCATTGGCTGCCAGTGGAGTACCGAATCAGGTTCAAGGTTTTGGTGTTAACCTACAAAGCCCTACGCGGACTGGGACCGACGTATCTGAGGGACCGTCTCTCACCATATGAGCCCCGGAGGACTCTCCGCTCTGGCGGAAAACATCTTTTAAGTGTCCCTGGCCCTAGGGAGGCCCGCCTGGCGTCGACCAGGGCCAGGGCCTTTTCAGTCCTGGCCCCGACCTGGTGGAATGCTCTGTCTTGCGAGACAAGGGCCCGGCAAGATTTGCTTGCATTTCGCCGGGCCTGTAAGACAGAGCTATTCCGCCAGGCATATGGCTAACGCCGGGCAGTGCCCGTCCCCCCCCCCCGTGAAGGGGGGGTTAAACCATCACCCCTATGCAAACACAGAGGCATGTATGAACCACTGGGCAGCATGAATTGTTATATTTAATGTTTTAAAATGTTTTTAAATGTATTATTTAATGTTTTTAAATGTTTTTAAACATGTTTGTATTTGTTATCCGCCCTGAGCCTGCGAAAGCAGGGAGGGCGGAATATAAATATAATAAATTAAATTAAATTAAATTAAATTAACTTCCTCCGGAGCACCTCAGGATCCAAGCAGTGCCCTTGCTGTACCAGACCAGGGTGCACCTCATCCGGCACTTATGGCATTTAAGGTTAGCAGAGAGCACTTTTTCGTGGGAGGAATTTATGAAATTTTGGAGCAGGAAGAGCCATGCGGAGGAAGGGCTCAGAAGAGATGGCGGGACGACATTTTGCCTTACCCGTACAGCAGGCAAAGGCCCAGCCCTGCCGCCATCACTCCCTGTAAAACTCGCCAACTGCCGCAAGCCAAGGCTAACCCCAGGAGCAAGAAATGGCCTCCAACCAGGAGCAGGTCCCCCGCCATGGCGACGGGCAAGCGCTGTGGAGGACAGCAGAGCTCCAAACCTAGAAGGAGGAAGCAGTACAGAAGTCGAAATCAGAGAGGAAGAAAAAAGAAAGTACATTCTGGATTAGCACCAACAGCAAACAGCATAAGAAGAGGTCTCTCTAAGTTTCTTCTCAGCTGATGTGAAACAAGGAAGGGGAAGCCGGCACGTGAGTGTGGAGCAACTTTAGTCAGGACTTTCAGAGTTTCCGAATCCCAGAGTCTCTCTCGACTGAAAATTAATGAACCTATGATTGAAAGTTTTCATCCTTGTCCCCTAATCGACACAGCCTCAAAAGTTTTTCTGCTGTCTCGACTTGCTATGTTTAGGATCACGTGTGCAAAAAAGAGTATCACAGAAACAGGTCAAAACAAAGAAAATGTGTATCTTCCTAATGGAAATGAAAGAAAATGATAGGGTGGAGAAATGTAAAAGACTATGGATACAGAATTTAGGTAATGATATTGACCAAGTACAGTGGAGTAAGCTATGGAAAGTAAATGTTAAAATAACTAAATCTGCTGTGTTTAAAGAGAATTTATATAAGATGTTCCATAGATGTTATCTAACGCCAGTTAGACTGGCTCAAATGTTTAAAAATATATCAAATAAGTGTTGGAAATGTAAAGAAGATATAAGGACATTTTTCCACATGTGGTGGTCCTGCAAAGAAGTGCATAGATATTGGATAATGGTACATAAGTTACTACAAAATATCTTACAGATAACAATTCCTTTGAAACCAGAAATTTTTCTATTAAACTGTATGTTGGATATAAGGAGAGAGCAAGAACACTTAGTAATCCATATAGTAACAGTGGCTAGAATCTTATTAGCAACCTATTGGGAATAACAAAGAATCCCCCAGCAAGAAGAATTAACAACAAAGGTAATGGAGATGGCGGAAATGGATAAATTAACATTGTTAATGAAAGGGCAAATGGAAGAAAATTTTTCTGTACCATGGGATCCCTCCTACAAATGGATGACAAATAACTATAATCGGTAAACATAAGTATGATACTAAGATTAACTGTATAATGACATAATAGAACTCACAATTGATGTAATAAGATGTAATATAAGAGAGAAAGAAATAGATAATAGATATCGACAAGTAAAATGATAACTGTCTCATGTTTGTATATATATGTGTTGAAAAACAATAAAAAATATTATAAAAAAGAAACAGGTCAAAACAAAGCAGTGAGCCATGAAAACTAACTAAGACATCAATTAAAATTATCCAAATGAAATACTTAGAAAAACAGAGGTAACAGTGTATGAAAAATATATCGTAGAGTCTGAACTTTCATGAGTCACAGCTCACTTCTTCAGATAAATTGTTGAAAAATATATGTAATTTGTCCTCAAAGAAATTATTATAGCTAACAAAATTCTGTAATGCTCTAACACATTTTTACAATAGGCTTGGCTGAGAATGTTTTAAAGAAATTCAAGGTGCTATATAAGCCTCGATGAGCGCTAGTAACTGCATATCCAAAATTCCTATGTCCAACCAGAGAATCTCAGACCAATAAAGTGCTAGTGCAATTTGGCCATTCACAAATATATAATCAACTAGAAACAGAGCCTGCTGTGCAAATAAATACAACGGGCTCTAGAAAGCTGGGGCTGGGGAGGGCTGGTGGGAGGGTGTGGTTAGAAAGGGCTGGCAGGTGGGGGGGGGAAGGGGGGTCTGGGGAGGGCTGAGAGGCAGGAGGGGTGTGGAGAGGGATGGCAGATAGGGAGGCAATGGGGGTTTGGGGAGGGCTGAGAGGCAGGTGGGGGTGGGGAGAGGAAAAGCAGGGAGGGAGACAATGGGGTTTTGGGGAGGGCTGAGAGCCAGGTGGGGTGTGGAGAGGAAAGGCAGGTAGGGAGGCAACGGGGGGGGGGGGTTGGGAAGGGGTCAGAGGCAGGTGGGGGTGTGGAGAGGAAAGGCAGTTAGAGAGGCAATGGGGTTTTGAAGAGGGCTGAGGCAGGTGGGGTGTGGGGAGGAATGGCAGATAGGGAGGAAACGGGTTTTGGGGAGGGATGAGGCAGGTGGGGTGTGGGGAGGAAAGGCAGGGAGGGAGGCAATGGGGGTTTGGATCGGAGAGTAGAGCGCCGCGGCTCCAGGGGCCTTGCAGGGAGGCAGCACTCCACTTGCGCCGCCTTTCCCCGGGCCCGAGGAGAGTGGAGCACCACTGCCCTGCGACACCCCTGGAGCCGTGGCGCGCCGTTCTCCTCGGACCTGGGGCAAGACACCACGAGAGGAGTGCCGCCGCCATGCAAGGCCCCGAGTCTTTGCAGAGCGGCGCGCCCGGCTCCTGTGGGGCTGACGCGGCAGCGAGCACTTCGCCCTCGCCCCGTCCCTGCAGAAAGCAGCGTGGCTCAGCTCCGGCGGGGGTCAGAGGGTGGTGGGCTTCTCTCCCGCCGTGGCTCCCCCGGGGCTTGCTGGCGCGCCGCCCTTCCTGCGCCGCCACGGGAAGGGCTGAGAGGAGCGCTGCCGCCGTGCAAGGGCTGAGAGGAGCCGCCCTTCCTGCGCCACCGCCTCGGCCCTCCAACGAAGCCCACGGCATCGAGCAGCGCCCTCTGAAAGCGGCCTGCCCGGCACGCTTTTATGCTGGTGCGCCCCGCGCAGGCGCACCAGCATCAATGTGAGTCGTCAGAACCCGCTAAGGGAATTATATAGTAGGATATTATATCAAAAGGTGCAGAATCAGTTTGTAAAAAAATACCAATCAATACAAAATTCATACAACAGAAATAGCCTTCAAAGGGCAGTACAATATAAGGTGCCTTCCAGAGAAACTCCAGAACTGGAATGCTGCATTCAAAAAAGCCCAAATTGGTCCTTGACTCTTTTTCAAGAAGCAAATTTCCAAATGTGACCAAACCGGGTAATCTGGTGCATCCCCCCACCCCCCACCCCGGTTTCCAAATTCTTTTTCAAAGTAGTCACATGGGATTCTCATGACAGAAGTCTCACATCCCCACCCAACGGATCATGGTCAGAACAGATCATATACACCCCACTGGTCGATCCAGCTTTTCAGCCCAGATCATGCAAAAGATTGGTGTTATGACCTGTACTTTCTTTGGGGTAGATTTTTCTTTTAATCTTCCCCTTACACCCTCTGGGTAGTTTGCTGCCACCAGGAATATATTATTCCAAAATATTTTATTCAAATTTCCCCTTTGGTAACGTGTTTAAGCGTCAGCCTCCTTCGTGGTTCTATGTGGCCCTTAGGATATGAATGGGATATAGCAATGACAGCTCCTCTGGGATATAACAAAACAAAATAAATGTTTATTTTTCAAGAAGCATATTGGTTTCATAAAAGTAGTTCTTAGTTCTTAAACTTACTTCCTATAAACTCATTCACACCGATCTCTTCTAAGGCTTCACACACAGCCTCCTTCACTAGACTCAATAGTTCTCTCACAAATACTTCAAATATAGGCAGCACACAGCTAGCCTCTCTTTCTCTGACTCCTATTCACAGAAATATGAAACCTGCTCAGGCAGCACACAGCTGGCCTCTCTTTCCCTGACTGAGTGTCCTTTCACAAATGTTATGCACAAACTTGTGCCTTAGGTGTCCCTCTCGCCAATCACAATAAGAGACACACACCATGGAGTCCTGTAGAATGAAGCAATATATGATTGTTTAATTTAAACAATGGAGGAGCCTATTTTCACAGGAGTAGGTGGTCTCCTTGTGTCCTGAGCTCACCAAAATTACAATAGAAATACAGGCAATTAATACTTTCAGATAATCATAACAATATTACAGTATTCTAATATTTGATATCTTATTGGCTCGTAACATATCTAGGGTCAGTTCTAATTTGAAGATGCAATTCTGGGCTGGCCTCTCTATTTGGGGGAATTCCAGTCTTCACAGTTTTTTTTTTCTCTGCCCTCATTTTGGAAGGACACTGTCTAACCTTTTACCTACTTTCTTCTTGGCATAATACTTTCAAGGGCGCCAATGAGTCTCAATCTGGTGGATAGGAAGGGATGTTTTCCTATTCGTGCCCTTTTCCTGAGTTTCTTATCAGCTTTAAGGAAGATAATACCACAGGTGGCCAAAACCAGCTTGCTGCATCAAATCAGTTTTCTACAAAAGGCTCTCTGGTACGGATTTCTATTGGAATCTATAGAATAATATAACATATAATATAAGTGCAGCCCTAAAAGCAGTATATCAGTTCTTACAGAGTTTCAAGTCTTCTTGTTTCAAGTGTCAAATTCTTACAGGTTACATTACAAGTACTACTTTGGCTCCTGAGCATAGAAAAAGTGCAAAGGATGTAATACTGAAAAAGCATAGGTTTAGTATATAAAAATAAGTATATAAAAACCCTCCAAATCTACATCCATCACAAACATGCTCAGTTCAGGTTCCACACAGATCATATTTCTCTCATAAAGATTTCAACATATTCAGGCAGCACACAGCCAGCCTGCTTTCTTCTGACTGCTACTTTGCTCTCTGCCCTGCCAGTCTCAAAACTGCCTTCACTCAGCCCACCCTCTCAGTCATCAACCGATCACATCACTCACTCATCCCTCTCTTTCACCCCCACTCTTCACCTAGCTCAAACCAAGCATTTGAAGACACACCCACCCATTTACTTGGAATCATTACAATCGGGTTACTCACGGCTAAGGTACAGGGCAAGCTGCATGCCACCCAAGAGCGCCCCCCAGAGGCAACGGCCCAGCATGAAGACGGAGGGAGAAGCGGCAAACGCAGCCAAGATCCCAGCTGGGCAGCCCAGAGCAAGCGCCAGGAGAAGAGTCCCACGCCGTCCCACGCTGGAAAAGAAGGAGACGTTACTCCGCATCCCATTCTAGCCTTCCTTCACAACCCTTCCGAGCCAGAGATGTCCCTGCTTTCTACTCGTTTCGTCTTGCCTGTGGAGGGGGCAAGCCACACAGAAAAGCGTTAAGGGATTTTCTTCTAAGGGCATAGCTTCGATTTTCAATCCCCTATTAAGTTTAATTCTCGAACAAGGCCACGATAAAAGTGAGTCTTGCCTGCCTTGTTCTCAGTACCCTCTTACCCACATTCATACTTCCGCTCTCCTTTAGAAATTACAACATAGGAAGAGATAGTGGGACAGGGGCGTGTTTTGACTTAATAACAGATATGACTGCAAGGAAACCTTGGATGTTGTAACCTTGTTTTCTTAGTACTCCTCTTATCAATTCATGATTCTACTCTTCTAGTTTTCCAAAAGATAACAAGAGGAGCCAAAGAAGTGTTCGCTGTTATCCTTTTGTAATTTATATGACCGGCCAACTTCTAGAAATCACTGCTAACTCTTCAGGAGTTTACTGACTTAAGCTTGCTTGTCTTACGAAAACTATCTTGTTATTGGAAACAATTTTCATTTTGATTCTCTGTGTGAGAAGATATAAATGTGGGTGCCTACCTTGTTAGGTAGGCACTTTGGCTAAATTGTTGAAGTGCATCAGTTTATTTGAGTGTCATCTTCAATATATATAATATCCAGGGCTCATTTCGAGGGGGAACGCGCCGGAACACAGTTCCAGCAGTTCCCCAAAGAGGTCACATGACAGGTGGCCCCGCCCACCTGACTCAGCCATTTTGGGCCCGTTCCAGCCTGGATTGGGGCCGAAACAGCCCAGATCGAGCCTCTGACGGATGGTGGATCACTCTCCCGCTCAGCAGTGGCCCGATCCTGACCATTTTGGGGCCCTTTTCAGCCATTTGCCATTTTGGGCCAAATTTCGGCCCTGAGTGGCCAGGATTGGGTCCAAAACAGCCAGGATAGGTGATGTCAGGGGGTGTGGCATATGCAAATCAGCTATTCTAACGACACACTTCCGGTGCTGGCAAGAGGCGTGGCATATGCTAATGAGTTATGCTAATGAGTTCCTCCAGCTCTTTTTCGACGAAATAACCCCTGATAATATCTATCAGTTTGCCACCCACCCCACAGGCTTTGGTTGTGGAGGGATGGTGCAGTGTGAGTGCCACTGGGTTTTATTAACTGGAATTCTTTTTATTATGCTACCTTGTTTTTATATCCTGACGTGATCCACTCTGAACCTGTTCTGCAGGGAGTGCGGAATATAAATATAATACATAAACTAAAGGAAAAGTTCTTTCTGTCCACTTTCTCTACACTGTGCATAATTTTAAAAAGCCGTACCGTGCCCCCTCCTAGGTGTCTCTTTTCTAAACTGAAAAGTCCCAGACCCTTCAGCCTTTTCTCAGAGGAAAAGCTGCCCTCCTCTCTACTTTTCCGAGCTCTGCAATATAATTTTTGAGACACAGCAACTTGTTCAACAGTTAGTGAGGAGAGCAAGCTACTTGAACGGAACTTGTTTTTTTAACACTTTCCAACTTTTAAAAAAATGGCAAGTGCAGGCGTAGCAGGTGTCCCATTTAGAGCTGAAACAACATTGCGAGGAACGAATGCTCAAATTATAACAGGGGTTTGGGTTTTTGACCTCGGATTTCTTTGAATATCCGTTAGGAATGCTTTCCTTTTAAATGAAGGCTTCAATTAGACACGTTCATACTTTACTACTGCAGAGGAGTTAGCCGTGTTAGTCTGTAGCAGCAAAATCAAAAAGAGTCCAGTAGCACCTTTAAGACTAACCAACTTTATTGTAGCATAAAGTTGTGCTACAATAAAGTTGTGCTACAATAAAGTTGGTTAGTCTTAAAGGTACTACTGGACTCTTTTTGATTTTGTATACTTTACTATTATGTTCATTGCAATCAGCAAATTTGAATATTTGTGATCTCCTGTCCCTCCTTTAAAGAGTCACATTTAAAGTGAAATCTGAGGATGCTGAAAATTCAAAAAGTGAACTCTGATGAAAAAAATATGCTCTTTAGTGATGTTTTTAAAGGCTAGTTTTAAGATAAACACAAATGTCATTAAGAGAAAATTAAGCCACTAGGAACTAAAACATAACATTCAAACATGAAATGTTCTATTTACCTCTTGCCATTTTAAGAAATATGGAGAACAATTTCTATCCCAATTCCTATCTAGCTGTATCTGAAGAAGCTCATATCCCGCCACAAATTTTGTCAGTCTTACAGGTGCTACTGGACTCTTGCTCTTTTTAGTTCCTGTCATAGTGAATTACATGATTAAGCTCCAGGGAAGCAAAAATGAAGTTTGCTCTTCTGTTCCCCTGGGGTTCTGACGTCTCCTCCTTGCCTAAAGCATCAATTCCTGACCTGGCTGCTGCCATCTCCCCACACCTGCCCCGCCCTCCAACTCACCTGTCTGCCAGGTGGCCAAGCACCAGGGCCCCGGCAGCGAAGCCCAGCAGAAAACAGAGCTGCTCCAGCGGGACGGCCCAGCCTCGGAAACAAACCAGGGACCACTGCAGAGACAGAGAGAACTGCAGGTAACAGAACAGCCAATGGCTCTGCATTTGGGATGGAGCATAGAAGAACCGTGAGACACAAGGGCCCTTGAAGCATGCTAGAAGATGAGCACTAACTGTTAAATTAAAACTGTTAAAATTGTTAAATTTGCCTTGACCCTCAGTGGGAAAAGCAGACTATAAATAACGTAAATAAATGAATAGATGGGCAAAGAAGGTGACCTGGAACCCCCATCTCCTAGATATCAGTTACTGAATTAGAGGTGGATGGAGCAATGCTCTCTGATTATTTTCAGAGGTATCCTTAACATCAATGCTACTCACAGGTTTCAAAGCTTGGAAATCAGGTTCTGGCCAACCAATTAAAGCCTAGGCAAAAGTGTAGAGTGGTTACAGTACAGGTGTAGCAGCCGGTATCAAATAAGAGGGGAGGTGTTGGGTTCCAATTTGCCAGTGAACCCATTCCAAAAAAGGCACTCTATGCATGCTCAGAGGCACTGTTGTCTTTATGATTACATCATTTAGTCCAAGACTTCGCCCTGGCAGCATAAAGATGCTCAGGCCTAGAATCAAATGGATCTCTGTGTGCTGGAGTGAAGGAATGCAATGGTGGAAATTCGCAGGGGTTCAGGAGCACTCATGAAGGGAATACCAGCAGAGACAAGAGCAGAAGGAGGAGACATAAGAGCAGGGGACAAGTGCTCACCTCTGTAACTGGGCTGCTGGTGAGGGCCGGGAGTCCCCCGTAGTCCCAGTCTTGGCAGCGTAGGTCATGGCAAATATCGGTGTCATTCAGGGGTAGCCTGGTGCTGTTGGGCTCTCGACAGTGGAGGGAGGGCGTCAAAGTGAACAAGGCATCCGACCCCAGCCCCAGTCCCAAGAGGAGGCAGGGCAAGCAGCTCAGGGCCAGCAGGAGGCGCTGGCGCCGCCCCCCCGCCCCCAGCCGCCCCAGCAGCCATTCGAAGGACGGAGGTCCCTGTTCAGGGGTCAAGGCAGAGAAGTCCCTGCGTGGGCCCCCGGGGTCCGGCGTCGGAGGGCTGGTATCCATGGACAGGGTCTGCAAGAGAGGAGATACAATTCATTTACGACTCGGGGTATGAAAAGAGGGGCAGCAGAAAATCTGGGGAGCAAACAGGGACGAGGGATGAAGAGGGGAAGGAATAAGGAAGAAGTGGAGGAAAAGAACCAGAGCAAGATGAATGGAAGGAGGGGCTGGATAGGAAGGCCCAGAGCAACTGGCCAAGGGGGCAATGGAAGAAGAGGTGTGTGTGGCAGGAGGCAAACTGTGCATGTGAGAGAGGTGGGGGTTGGGTTGCCACCCTCCAGGTGGAGCCTGGAGTTCTGCATTGACAACAGACTAGTTCCCCAGGAGAAAATGGCAGCTTGGCTGGGGGGGGGGGGCTCCATGGCATTCTACCCTACTGAGGTCCCTCTCCTCCCCAATCCCCGCACTCCCCCTAAACCTCCAAGAACTTCCCGCATCTGGCAACCCTAGGAGGGACGTGGAACAAAAGGGGAGAGGACAAAAGAAGGGCGAGGGCCGGCGGGCCGGCGAAGGGGGCGTGGAGGGGCCCGGCGGCGGGAGGGGCGCTCCCGCGAGGGAAGGACGCCCAAGGAGGAGGCGGGCAGGCGGGGCAGGGCCGCAAAGGGGCCCTCCGGGGCTCACCAGGCGCCGCCGCCGGGCAAGGGCGCGTCAGCGGGCTCCGGCCTCCCCATGGGCAGAAGGCGAGCCGGGACGGAGCGGCCGCGGGGCTCGGCGAGGCGAAGGCTGACGGGGCCAGTCCGGCGGCCGCAGACGCAGGCCGGGGAGGAGCCAGCTGTCCCCGCCCCGCCGCGGCCTCCCCGCCCCGCCAGTCGTCCGGAGAGGCGGGCGCTGGAGCCGCGCCGGCCCGAGGAGGCGCCCTGGCGCGTCGGCTGCGCGCTGCGCTCGGGGTGGGGGAGCGCGGAGGGAGCGCCCCGCTGCTGCGCCTCCGGCAGCCGTGGCCTTTCGCGGGGCGACCCCCAAGGGGGCTTGTTGGGACGCCAACGCCAGCCAGGGAGATTCCGGGAGATCCGGGAGACGAGCCTGGGGAGGGTGAAGGTTGCGGCAGGGAGGGAGCGCGGCAGGGATATGGTGCCATAGAGGCCACCCTCCGACGCTGCCATTTTCTCCAGGGGGGGCCCGATCTCAGTGCCCTGAAGATCCGCTGTAATTAGGGTTGCCAGCCTCCAGGTGGCGGCTGGAGATCTCCTGGAATTACAACTGATCCCCAGGCCACAGAGATCAGTTCCCCGGGAGGAAACGGCTGCTTTGGAGGGTGGACTCTATGGAATTATTCCATGAATTTCCGAACTTGGAGATGGTAACCCTAGCTGTAATTCTGGGAGATCTCCAGGTCCCACCTGGAAGTTGGCAACCCTGGTGCTGCTTAGAGGCGCCTGGGTTTTAGCTGTCAAATTGGTTTTATATTTCTTAAGATGTTTTAATTGAGCTGCCCTGCTTGTGGGAAGGGCAGGGTATAAGCAGAATAAAATAAAAGATCAAACTGTTTTCTGTATTTTGTGCCACAGTGAATTTGTTAGTTAGTGAGATGCAAAAATCCTCTTTCGTGGTTTTTTGTTAAGTCCCTTACTAGATAGCGAGACCCATTGAACTCAGACTTACTTACTTACAGCGAGGTGTAGTGGTTAGAGTTGCAGACTAGGATCTGGTAGACACCGGGTTCGAATCCCTGCTCTGCTGTGGAAGCTTGCTGGGTGACCTTTGCCCTGTCACACACACACTCAGCCTAACCTACCTCACAAGCTTGTTGTGAGGACACAATAGAGAAGGGGAGAAAGTTGTAAGTCGCTTGGGGTCCCCAACGGGACAAAAGTGGTGTATAACTGAAGTAAATAATACAATACTTGCTGGGCACGTGGGGATGATTATGGGTATTTTGATGCGGGTATCATACCAGCAGGAGAGAAGGTGGCATGGTATATAGCCCAATCTCATCCGATCTCGGAAGCAAAGCAGGGTCAACTTGGATGGGAGGCCACCAAGGAAGACTTCGGAGAGGCAAGCACTGCCACACCACCTCTGCTTCTCACTTGCCTTGAAAGCTCGTTGCCATACTTTGGGTGTGACTTGAGAGCACTTTACACACACACACACACACACATTGTACCAGCAGGGTTGACCCTGGTTAGTATTTGAATGGCAGACCACCAAGGAAGTCTAGGATTGCTGTGCGGGGGGCGGGGGGAGGGCGGCAATAGCAAACCCCCTCTGAACACCTCTTGCTTTGAAAACCCCAGCAGGGGTCGCCATAAGCCGGCTGCCACTGAATGGAATTGTCTGCATCCATTGTACCAGCTGTGTGATCTTGCGGATGGCACCTGAGGCAGTTTAGAAACAAATGACATTTCTTCGCAGCAGGCTAACATCTTTTGCAGAAAACGAAAAGTGGCTCATAATTTAACATCTCTGGCCACTGCATGAAACGGGATGGGTTGGATGGGCAATGAGCTCTTCCGATGTTCTTAGATACTCAACACAAAAATTACTAATGCAGAATGAGCCACGTGAAGTTGCCGTATATTGGTTCAGACCACTTGTCTACCTGGTCTGCTGTGCACGGTCTCAGGTCGAGGTCTTTTGCATCATCTGCTTCCTGGAGATGCCAGAGATTAAACCAGGGATCATCTAACATGTAAAGCATGGGCTCGACCACTAGATTAAAATTAACGCTGCGGTGAAGATGTGTGAGAGAGGGACTCCAGCTACCCACTTAGCTTTCCAGCTGTGCTCTTTGTGAGTCTATCATGGCCCAAATGGCTTTGCACTTCTAGAGTCCGTAATCTGAATGGAAAGCCACCTTTGGCTAAAACATATGTTTCATTTCCAAGTGACTCTCATACACTTCCTATGCTGCATTAATTGCATTACTGCAGTTTAGTGTAGTGGTTAAGAGCGGCAGGACTCTAATCTGGAGAGCCAGGTTTAATTCCCCACTCCTCCACTTGAAGCCAGCTGGGTGACCTTGAATCAGTCACAACTCTCTCAGGCGCCCCCCCCCCCCTCACAAGGTGTTTGTTGTGGAGATAACATACTTTGTAAACCACTCTGAGTGGGTGTTAAATCATCCTGAAGGGCGGTATATAAATTGAATGTTGTTGTTATCATCATCATCATTCACATGGGCACACAAACAGCAGTCTAGGATGTGCCGATAGAATGAGTGACACAGAATTTTATCTTGCAGCAAACTGAGTGCTGATAACAACAACAACAACAACAGTGTGCTTATATACCACCCTTCTGGGTAAATTAGTGCTCCACTCAGAGCGGTGAATTAAGTCAGTGTTATTATTATCCCCACAATACAGCTGGGGAGCTAGGGCTAAGAGGAATGGTGTGAGTCTGGGCAGACGAATGTTTCAACTACAATAAATGTGTTTGAGGTGCCGTAAGACGCCATTGTTGCATGCAGCCACATTCATAAGGTGGCCTTGGGCAAGTTACTCTTTACACCTCCGCCTCATGAGGTCGTTTTCAGCTTCAAAAGCGTGCAATCAGCCCACCGTCACTAGTTCTGGTTGCAGTGTCTCATTTCCCATTTATTTCTCTCTTCCTAGATGCTTATAGGTTCCCCAAGCTTCTAGACCTCACGGTGGTAGAACCAGGGTTAACCCAGAATGCACCAACCATCCTGATACCAAGAAGCAAATAATAAGGCAGAAGTTGGTTGAATTTTCGATCCTGGACATTTTAATTTTGCCCTTTAGAAACCAAGTCTACAATAGTAAAGAGTCCAGTAGCACCTTTAAGACTAACCAACTTTATTGTAGCGTAAGCTTTTGAGAACAACAGCTCTCTTCATCAGATGCATCATCAGCTTTTGAGAACAACAGCTCTCGAAACTACAATAAAGGTGGTTTGTCTTTAAGGTGCTACTGGACTGTTTACTATTTTGCAACTACAGACTAACACGGCCAACTCCTCCGGATCCAAGTCTACAATTTAAGTCATCTATTTTGAATTTGGACCTACGTTGAGATTATTCTTCCTCCTCCCCAAAACTGTGCTTCAGTTTTAGAGGGGAGGGCAAAACTTTCCATCCATAAGGGGTTTTTTTTTTGGGGGGGGAGGCTATTTTGGGAGGGTGAAAGGGGATACATATTAGGATTTGGGAGGAAGCAATACTCACACTGTTTTTTTAAACCACTTTTATTGTGATCAAACTTAGAAAATAACTTGGCAAATATTTCCTGAGAGAGATCTTTTGACCCCCATTTGTTTCCTGGGGAGGAAATGAGATGAGGAAGGCTCAGAGGAGGGTTGTCGCCCAAGACAAATGCCAAACCAGAAGGGGGATTTTCAGCGGAAAAGAACCACTGCGTTTTTAGGTCAGTCTAAAGCAGGGCTTTTTTTCTGGGAAAAGAGGTGGTGGAACTCAGTGGTGGAACTCAGGACCGCACGAGGCCTTCACTTTGGGTCAGCTGGAACAAGGGGGGAGGTTTTTTTAAGTTTAAATCGCCCTCGGCGAAAATGGTCACATGGCCGGTGGTCCCGCCCCCTGATCTCCAGACAGAGGGGAGTTTAGATTGCCCTCTGTCTGGAGATCAGGGGGCGGGGCCACCGGCCATGTGACCATTTCCAAGAGGTGCCGGAACTCCGTTCCACCACCTTCCCGCTGAAAAAAAGCCCTGGTTTGAAAGATTTCGTGTCAGCTTCTCCCAACCTTGGCAGCCATCGGCTCTGCTGGTGACCCTGCTAATCCTTTGAACTTCCACTTCCCAGATGCCCCCCTCTGGCCCTTGGCTCATACCCTTGGTGCTTTATCTGTGTGTACCTGGGTACATTGTCCGTATTTCGCATGGTAGAAAGGCCACCTTGATCACTGGCCCCCTTTTGTCCATTTTTGCCATTTCCTCCTCACCTTTCCTTCTTCCCTTCTTCCCCAGAATTCTTTTTCCTTGTGCATTTGGCCATTTTTTCCCCGTGTGTTTGTCTGCTTTTACTCCTTTTAGGTCATTTCCTCCCATAATCTGCTCTTCTGAGGCAGAGTTCGCTATTCTCCTATATTTATGCCTTCCAGTCATTGTCTAAGAATCCTTCACCAGTATGAAAATGATTCCTAGCAATTCTCCAGGGTTTTTTTTCCCCTTTAAGGTTGTGGTGGGTGTACATTGGGCCCCCTAATTCCCACCATCGGGTCCACGGGAAGACTGTATGCATGGATATGGTCTGCCTACTTCCTAATTCAATTCATGTCTTTGGTCTGCAATCCCATGCCATAACCTGCACTTGGGTTCTTGAGAACACAAACATCACAGTGGAACAGTTTGTAGCAGTCCACCACGGCGCTGGTAACCAAACTGGACCAGGTGGGAAAGGGAGCCACAGACGTGTGGCTCTGAATCAGGCAGACAAAGGTCCAGCGGGGTCTTTGGTTAGGAGAACACTTGAATGTTACAGATGCAAAAGGACAGGACGTAAAACCTTGGAAGACAGCAAAGATGTGGTGAAGTGGTGGGCCACCATTTCTGGTCATAAGGTAGAGCGACTGAGGTACAGACTAGAGGCCTTGTTTAGTTGTGAAAGAGGTCGATGACAGACTAAAGGTCAAAGTTATCTTCACTATGGTCAAGGTGACCACCCAAGGTCACAAGATGTTGCCTCAGGGAGTGGACACTGGGTTAGCGATCCCAGGTTCGAAGCAAACATATAACTAGAGAACTCTTGTTACCCATGCTGGGGTCGGAATTACCCATAAGCACTCCTAGACGCCATACAGCACCACTGCAGTCAGAAGTCCGAAGCGATGGGGTAATTAATGCCACGAGGCTTGTTGTATGTGCCGCAGCTGAAGGACCAAGTTCACTGGTGATTAATTGCCTCAGAATGTAACATCAAGACGGTGCCAAGGTGCCCAGCAAAGAGGTGAAGGCCAGCGCTCGTCTGGACAGCTCTGCCACGCACTCTCTCATCTCACGGGCAGCAGGAAGCGACGGGTAGCGTAGGGCAGCACCCTTGACTGAGAGTACAGCTTCTTTCAGGGCCTGACAGAGGGCACTGCTGGCCGCCCCCACTCTGGCTCGCACGGTAGCCGAGGATGCTAGCCGAGACACCGTGTCACCCACAAAGACCAGTTTGTGCGCTGTGACAATGACAAACTTGCCGTGAGGCACAAAGACCCGAGGGGGCTGGCGGGCACCAGAGCTTGCAAGGAGTGCCTCGATGGCTGAAAGCAGGGTAGCGTAATGAGTCTGGCACTGCCCTGTGTAAAACTGCAACAACTGGCTGTCCTCTGGGGAGGGTGGCACCTGGAAAGCAGAGGGAAAACAGGGGAAAGGTTAACGGGATTTTGTATTTGCCAGGATCTGGCCTACAGAAACAGCTGCAATCCCGCTCTAGAACTTTCTTCCTCAATGTGACCAGAGGAATGGAAATCTCAAAAATTTAAGCAGGTTTTTACAATGTGAGTAGGATGTTGGCTGGAGATCAGTATGAAATATTCTGGCCGCGTGCTTTGATCTGTCTCTTGATGTTACAAAAGAGTCCTAGCTCCAGGGCTTTTTTTCAGTAGGAACGTGGTGGAATGGAGTTCCGGCACCTCTTGAAAATGGTCACATGGCTGGTGGCCCCGCCCCCTGATCTCCAGACAGAGGGGAGTTGAGATTGCCCTCTGCGCTGCTGTGTGTGGAGGGCAATCTAAACTCCCCTCTGTCTGGAGATCAGGGGGCGGGGCCACCGGCCATGTGACCATTTTCACCGAGGGTGATTTAAACTTTACAAAACTGCCCCCTTGTTCCAGCTGACCCAAAGTGATGTCATTGTGCGGTCCTGGAAGTGTGCGCACGCATGTGGTACCGTGGACACCACCTCCTGCCAGGAGTTGCCCCCCTGTGCTGGCAACCCACTGAGTTCCACCACCTCTTTTCCCAGAAAAAAAGCCCTGCTTAGCACAACTGAGCGGTGGTATGTGGGGAGCCTGAAACCCGGTCTCTTCTCTGCAGTGGACTGACCACGTGGCCTTGAGCAAGTCTCTTTCTCAGACTCCATTCTCCCTTTTAAACAGGCTTTTAAAAAAGGATGGTAGCTATCCTCAACATGTGATATATGGCTATAAAAATAGATACCTGTTCTTCAGTCTGAGCCGTGTCTCCAGGAAGCGCCGGTCCGGGGGTTCCTTCAGGAGTTGGTGCCTTGGGCTGGATTTTATCTGCTCCCTAGTGAAGTAGCATTGTGCACGTATCAGTAATTTGGGACAAGATAAAGCAGGAAAAAAATGCAGTGTGAGGTGAAGGGCTCGGCAGGACTTGAGATACGGGGCTATGGGAGCCTACAGCAGCTCTTACCCATCTCTATGACTAGCATAAGTAGAATAAATTGTGCAAAGTATATGCAAACGTACCTGATTTATATAAGATGCAGAATTAAGCTTGTATAGCCAGGGCTTTTTTTCAGCTGGAACGTGGTGGAACGGAGTTCCGGAACCTCTTGAAAATGGTCACATGGCCGGTGGCCCCGCCCCCTGATCTCCAGACAGAGGGTGGGGCTGGAGCGGCGCGGAGGGCAATCTAAACTCGCCTCTGTCTGGAGATCAGGGGCGGGGCCACCAGCCATGTGACCATTTTTGCCGAGGGCAGTTTAAACTTTTAAAAACTCCCCCTTGTTCCAGCTCACCCAAAGTGACATCATTGGCCCTGGGAGCATGTGTGCACTTTGTGTGCACACATGTGGTACCAGGGGTACCACCTCCCGCCAAGAGTTGCCCCCTGTCCTGGCAACCCACTGAGTTCCACCACCTCTTTTCCCAGAAAAAAGCCCTGTGAATAGCTAATAGTATGGGTAAGAAGAACACATAATTTTTTTTTTAAAGAACAGTGTGTGCACTGTCTCGGAGACAGGCAAATGGAATGAAGGAATGGGTCCATGTGAAATGTAAGCCATTTTTTTCATTCCCAGGGAAACCTGGGAATTGTAGTTCCATGAGAGCACCGAAGATTATTGGGGAACCTTGGTAGAATTCCCAGGATTCCATGAGAGGGAAGCTTTGTAAGTTACAGAGATTCTCATAAAGGCAACCATCTGCCTTCTGGTAGGGTTCCTCTGCTTCTATAGCAGCTGCACAAAGGGCAGATAATCAACAGGTGAAGTTTTTCATAGCATGGTGAAACAGTGGCAGGAAAAAAGTTAATTTCTCAGATTTCTGCCTGCCACACAGGTGAGGACGGTTTTCCTCTTAATTGTATCTCCATTCCAACTTGCTTGCTTGTTTTATAGGACCTTACCATTAGAAAATATAAAAGGGGTCATTCTGGGGAAAAGATTATTTTTGTGAGATTGGATGGATGTGATGCATACCCAGAAGAATGGCATCTTGGTTACGGAGGCAAGGGCATATATGGTGCCAAGAGGCTGCTTCTCCTACCTTGAGATGAACGTAGTCGTATTCTTCCGCCAGACGGATCCCCTCGTATTCATTAAATCCCTCATCCCTGACGGGCTCCAGCTGGTCCCCTGCCCCAAGACCCCCCAGTCGGGGAGGGGGTGGGGGTAGCGGGCGGTCCTGGATGCTGCCCTTCCGGACGATGCTTGGTGATGCTGGTGGAAGCTCTATGGAGAGCCGCTCTTCGCTGGGAAGGGCAGGCAACGGACGACGGGACAGACTCTCGGCAGAGGGCAACCGAGGGCGGGAAGGGGGGCCGGGCTCCCGCAAGCTTAGTCCTTGGAGTGCCCCCTCAAGGGGTGGAGAGCCAGGTGCCAGCAGAGGAACATCATAGATGCCTCCATCTTCCTCCTCCTCCTCTTCTTCCTGGCCTCCACCCAATACTTCCTCAGGTGACTCATACAAGTTCAGCAACGCTGAGGCTCGCCGCAGGTTGGAGGGGGTGGCGTAGACAAGGGGCCTCTCGGAGCCGTCATCTTCGACCTCCTCTTCCTCCTCTTGGCCTGAGGGCTTCTTGAAGGCAAGCGGCACATCGTAGGGGTCATCGCCGGGTGGTGGGAGTGTGGGCTGGGGGGCCACACGGGCCACTTTCTTGGGACACGGGGAAGGCGAGTCGTAGGTGTCGGCTGGAGAGTCCCGGAGAAGAGATGAGGGGACATCGTAAACCTTAGAGTGGGCAAAACAGAAAAGAGAGAGACAATGGAGCGAGAAAACACAGTTGGAGGAAGTCTGTGGATGTCTGCACCCAGCTGTGCGTTCCCACCCATCGCATATTACAGACTCACTGCGGGCCAAACTCAATATGGAAACAAATCTCTCCAGTGTTTTATTTTAAACTGCAGGTGCTGGGTTAGGGCTGAGGCCCTGGGGAGGGCTGCATGGGTGGGAAAAGCCCTCCCACTTTACAAACACACCATCTTTAGAAGCCAACCGCGAGAGGAGTTATTGTGACATTTTTCTCTGCTGATACAGGGGCCATTTGCTTCGAGCTCAGTGTCTTCCATTACCCGCTACATAAAGCATTCCAACAAAGGATAGCCTTCCACAGATCCATTGAGAAACTTGTCAGGAAATATGAAACGGCAGCCAAAGAATAAGACCGTCCCTTCTTGAAGCTGCATGCAGTTCCCTGGATCTGCTGCCCCCCAAGTCCCATAGAGACCAAGAGATCAGACACCCCCAAATCCAGAGCATCCCTTACAGTTTAAATCTAAAGGCTAACCCCTATACACACCACTCCCCACCAAGTTCTAGGGAAACCTTTGTCTAAGCTGCAAAATCAAGGAAAGGACACGGATTTGGTTCGGAGACAGCCGTCTCCACATTTGGGGTTGGATACAGTTACCCTTGGAGACCCAGGGTGGCAGCAGCTGTTTTCTGCAACAGACAGTTCCAGCTGTCTGCTCCCAAGAAGGGGTGCATCAAGAAAGAGTTGCCATAAACGGAGGCATCACCGTTATCTAAACCTCATGCATCCTGTCTGGCTTGGGACAGACAGTTATCCAAAGCAATAGACTCATGCAAACTTACTAAGCCCAGAATATTTAAGCCGACAATAAAAGTTATATCAAAATCGTTTTTGCATTGTGTGAATTATTTAAGGTGACATATATCAATTCAGTATCACAAAGATTACTCCCTTGTATAGGGTTATTGCCTTCAGACAATTTTAAACACGCAATCTGACAAAGAGAACGTGATTCTCGAAAGCTTATGCTACAATAAAATTGGTTAGTCTTAAAGGTGCTACTGGACTCTTTTTGATTTTGCTACTACAGACTAACACGGCTAACTCCTCTGGATCAATCAACCTTGAGAACTATACAAACCTGCTAGTGCCTAATTATATTCCATGAAACCGTTTCTAATTTCTATGTCTTATATCCTTAAAGTGCTGGTGTTCAACAGGTATGATATTGCATTTGCCCGTACAAAGTGCTGATATTCAAGAGCTACAATATTTCATTAGCTTATACAAAGGCAATGTATAAAATTCCACCAGAATTCCACCAGACACGTTTTACTCTGGAGACATTCAATTCAGTTCCTTTAGGCATGTACAGTTCACAAGGGGTAAGGTTCAGGGCAACAATTTCTTAATAAGAAGTCAAAAAAGTGGGCTTCTCATTAAGAAATTGTTGCTCATTGCCTTTGTATAAACTAATGTCAAGGCCCCGTTGTATAAGCCCTTTAGTGCAGTGGCTTACCGAGATCTTTCCGAGTAAGTCAAAGAGCCAGCCCACCCCTACAGAGAAGCCTCGGAGACAGCACTGATCAGATTTGGGGAGAAAATACTGCAAACTGAACAACGGGCATGATCCAAAATCTTAAGGGGTGAATATGCAGCAATTCACTCCTGAAACACAAAGCATTCAGTGCTGCTGTTGCCACCTCTGAATTGTCACACTGTCACAGACTCTGCCACAACCCAGTGACCACCAGTTTTAACACACAATCCATCCCCAAAGCACTAACCTCTGTAGGATCCCCGTCTCTTCGGGTGCCTCGGGGGACCCTGTAGATCCCTTCAGGAGGCAGTGGGCAAGGCCGAGCAGGCGGAGGCACCTCATATACCTGTGCAAGGGAGAAGAAAGAAATCAAGATGGGATAGAACGATCCCCCAGAGGAAGCCAAAATGGATGCTGAAAATGAGGCAGTACAGACTCCAGCCTAAAGTGTAGCAGGAGTATCTTTACAAGCTACCACTATAAAATTTTAGAATTTTTTGGGCCCGTGTTTTCAAAATGCTCTCCACTGAGGTTTTTTAGGGGTCAGTCCTGCCCAGCCCACCCTAAACTTTCTCCAGAAGGAAGCTCATCTCTAAAACTCTAAGTATAAGACATGAACTGCAGTTGGTTGTTGTGGGTTTTCCTGGCTGTATAGCCGTGGTCTTGGCATTGTAGTTCCTGATGTTTCGCCAGCAGCTGCGGCTGGCATCTTCACAGGTGTAGCACCAAAAGAAAGAGATCTCTCGGTGTCACAGTGTGGAGAAGATGTTGGCAGGTAATTTATATCTACTCAGGAAAGTGGGTTTGGGCTGAGTCATCCTGTAGGAGTTTCCCAGGGTGTGGAATGCTAATGGAGAGAGGCGTCACTGTATCCTGAGGTTCTTTTTTTTTCTTCCCCTCCTCAGGATACAGTGACGCCTCCCTCCATTAGCATTCCACACCCTGGGAAACTCCTACAGGATGACTCAGCCCAAACCCACTTTCCTGAGTAGATATAAATTACCTGCCAACATCTTCTCCACACTGTGACACCGAGAGATCTCTTCCTTTTGGTGCTACACCTCTGAGGATACCAGCCACAGCTGCTGGCGAAACGTCAGGAACTACAATGCCAAGACCACGGCAATACAGCCCGGAAAACCCACAACAACCATCATTCTCCGGCCGTGAAAGCCTTCGACAATATAATGAACTGCAGTTGTTCAGTTCTGTGCTATTTGTTTCAAAGTCATGCCCATTTCATATATATCGCAAAGTCTTTGTTCCATTTCTTTAAAATGATTCCCTTGACCACCTCCTCATAGCCCTTTCTCACATCTGGTCTGTAGCAAGGACCTGTTTTCTGCATGCGTCCTATTTGTGAGGGGAAGTTTGATATTCTAGGATGAAATCCTCCCCTATCCCACCCCATTGCACTTTTTGGGGAAGAATACATAGAAAAATAACTCCGTAACTCTGTCACCTGCACATTAGTAAATAGAATCTTCAAAGTACAGCTGCTTAATTGCTTACAAACAAAAAGTTCCTGATGTATAAAATAACCCCTGGAAAATCAACTGATTTTTGCAACTGGGGTAGTTTTTTTACCCTAGACTATACTGGGATTTAAAAAAAAAAAACTATTTCATGCTATGATATACCCGCCTCATTTAACTAAAGGATAACTTGATCACAATCTGCAGAACCAATGATCTGACATATCACCCTTTCAACCGGTGTTTTGTCTTTTTGTGGGACACGTTTCTCCACTGCAATATGCTAGAATTTGGCTTGGGGTCACAAACCACCCCAAATATAATTGGTATGTTTTCATATTGTTGTCGTATTAAACAAAAACCCCTTCGTATCCATTTCTTTAAAGGAGAGGCGTTTCCAAAGATGGGATAGTTGATGTTAAAGGGGTGCGATTAAGGGAAGGACGGGGCTAGAAGACCAGAAGTAACTGCGAGAGATTATTAGTAACCAGTGAACTTTCGTAACCAAGTTACAAAGCTGTCAGCTTTGAACGTGGTATTTTGGATTCTCAGGCTGAGAAAAGAATTTGTGGGAGGGGTGGCGTTGCCCAAAGTCTTTCCTCACTTCCTGCTCTTCTTTACGTGGTCCTCTTCTTCTTAGGTCATCTTGGGGCGCTTCGTAGACCATTCCTACTAGAGCTGCTGCCTCCTTCCTGGGGGCTTGGTAGACATCGGCTGGGGCGTGATTTCTGCGAGGGGTCGGCCCCGGGGACCCTGGTTCGGGCAGGACTTTGACCCGGTTGGCTGGCACGATCCCTTGCTGGCCGTGCAAGGAACACAGGTGCCACCCCTCTAAGCCCGGAGCCTCCGGCTGCAGCAGAACCATTAGATCCCCTTTGCGGAAAGATAGTTCATCCAGGCACTCGGCGGTGTTGTCGTAGAGAGCGCGGCACAGCTGAGCCTGGGGGAAAGAGGCAGAGGGAAGGTTAGGAAATCCGGCCAGTATCTCTCTCCTGCAATCAAACCAAGACAGATGTTGGCAAAATAACTGCATTCCAGTTATCCTGGATTCATATACACACATCGTCCCGTGGTTAGGTGCTCACAACCTCCTGGCAGCAGCATTGTTCTCCTTGGGTGCACCAGAAAGCTCACAAAGTAAAATCTATATACAAGATGAACACCATAAAATCAAGCATCCTTGAAGCAAACTGAATCATTCAAAAGGGCTTTTTACTCAGATAGGAGGGCTGTATTGTTGGGAGGGGATCTCAGATGCTTCACTAATGGGTTGGGGAATGTACGTTGCCTTTCATCCTGTCTATTGCTTAAGTGTATAGAATCATAGAGTTGGAAGGGGCCATACCGACTATCCAGTCCAACCCCCTGCCCAGTGCAGGATGAGCCTAAAGCATCTCTGAAAATATTCCTCCAGCCTCTTCTTGAAAACTGCCAGTGAAGGGGAGCTCACCACCTCCCTAGGCAGCTGACTCCACTTTTGAACTACTCTGACCATGAAAAAGTTCTTCCTAATATCCAGCCGGTACCTTTCTGCATGTAATTTAAGCCCATTGCTTCGGGTCCTACCCTCTGCTGCCAACTGGAATAGCTCCTTGCTCTCCTCCAAATGACAGCCTTTCAAATACTTAAGGAGAGCAATCATGTCCCCCTTCAATCTCCTCTTCTCCAAACTAAACATTCCCAAGGCCCTCAGCCTTTCCTCGTAGGGCTCAGTCTCCAGACCCCTGATCATCCTGGTCGCTCTCCTCTGCACCCTCTCGATTTTGTCCACATTCTTTTTGAAGTGGGGCCTCCAGAACTGCACACAATACTCCAGGTGCAGCCTGACCAAGGCAGCATAGAGAGGGGCTATGACCTCCTATGACCTAGGAGCATATAGCTCCTATATGCATAGGAGCTATATGCTCCTATATGCATATCTGTGATCCTAATGGGCAGTTCTATGTTGTCTAATGTCACTTCTAGAACTGCTTATGCTCTGTTTCAGCATTTCTTCAACTTTGTATTGGATTTTTGCTAATGCTATGTCTTTGTAAACTTGTGTTTATTTACCCTGTGGCATTATGGAAATGTCCTTGATATTGATTGTACTAATCTCACCCTATGTCATCCACCTTGAGTCTCAGTGAGAAAGGCCGACTATAAATGACATAAATAAAATAAACTGCTGCCAACCAGATGTTTCTGGAAGTCCCCAAGCTAGGCTGGAGGGCAATAGCCCTCCTCTGCATATACCTGGTTTGTCCCCAACATCTGGTATTTGAAGGTCCATTACCTCTGAAGGTGGACATTTCATTTAACTATCCTGGCTGATAGACCCCCGTGCTCCATTCATCCAACTGCACAGTCAACTGAAAGGCAGAAAGACAGAGTCAGACACAAGAGGTAGCTTACAAGCATGTCCAGAGGAGGAAAACACACAGCCATGTCCACGAATGGTGGTGAAATGAGAGGAGAACGTGCAGGTACTCACAGAGCAATCCTGAGCACAATATTACTGTTAAAGGGGCTGCAGTGTCCTTTCTGTATGTCTAGGTACATTTGGCTCCCAAATCCAGAGGAGTTAGCCATGTTAGTTTGTAGTCACAAAATAGTAAAGGGTCCAGTAGCACCTTTAAGACTGACCAACTTTATTGTAGCATAAGCTTTTGAGAACCACAGCTCTCTTCGTCAGATGCATCTGACGAAGAGAGCTGTGGTTCTCGAAAGCTTACGCTACAACAGTTGGTTCGTCTTAAAGGTGCTACTGGACCCTTTACTATTTCGGCTCCTAAAGATGACAACGCACTCATTGAGACATGTGCTCCAGTATACAGGCACCACAAGAGGCTTTATACCACTTGTGGCCACAGATGGACATCAAAATGAAACAGGATATACCTGTTCAGAGCAAAAACTGCCATCTACACAAACCAGTATTCCCCACTGCACTCTTGTTGGTAGATAAAGTTGCAGAGCTTAATATTAGCACAGTAGAAATAAGTAGACCGACTTCTGTGGTTTTAGCTCTAGAAACTACTTTTACGACATATCAGGGAAAAGGGTACATTTGGTGAGAAAATAAAGAATAGCTAACTAACTACATCTTGATGGTTAACTAGAATAGGCTAGACTAAACTGCAGACTGAAGACGGGACAAAGAGCAATAAAACCTTAGTCTATGTTGGTAGTTAATTGCCCCCAATAAACGGGTTACCCAATGGCGAATCCTAGATCTCTTCATTAAGCATAATGTTTCCCTTTCTATGGAGGGAACTTTTACTCCACGCCTAAGTGGTTCTATGCTAACTAGCAATCTGACTAAACAAACAGAACAACAATTTAACTCTTTCATGACTGAACGTAGGACACTGGCTAAAATCCCAACAACTCCGTTCTGATTGTTCTTAGAGACACACGATACGTGGCCTTCCCAGGTTGTCTTGTCTCACGTGCAGATTGTCATGTTCTCTTGTTAACCTTCGATACAGCCGGGCTCAGATACTATTAAGGCACTAAGCAGAGGGTAGCGGTGGAGCTGAGTGGCATCTCACCCCACCCAGTCTCTGCCTGTCTCGTCCCTTTGCCAGCTGGCTCTTTTGCTTTTTATTTCTCAGCATCTGTTCCTGGTCTCCTGCACTCTCCCTTTCACCATCCAAATCCCACTAAGTCACACACCGCCATCTGTTCCCCTCCAAGTCGTGGTGTCTAACGCACCCCGTCCCAGTCCACAGCCACCCACACAGCCAGACAAAAACACACAGG
Source organism: Eublepharis macularius (assembly GCF_028583425.1). NCBI lineage: Eukaryota > Metazoa > Chordata > Lepidosauria > Squamata > Eublepharidae > Eublepharis > Eublepharis macularius. Next base: position 76,888,192 of record NC_072801.1, read on the forward strand.
AAGTCACAAAGGTGATACTCATGGGTCCCCCCCTTGACGTTTCTCTTTGGGAAGATCTAAACTCTGTGAGTAATTGTTAAAGAAGGGAGAGGGAGGAGACAGTCCTTTTTGAGCCTCAGAGCTTCTTTTAGACCTGGAGGCCATTTCACACATTCAGAAAAAGCCAATGTCCTTGCTAGGACCGCACCACGCCAAAATGCAGGGCTATGTGGGAAAGGGTTGTATGTCTGATTGCTTCCTTATGTAAACACCCCTGCAGGCAGAACGAGATGGGTCAGGGAAAGGCTGGCCTCCATCTCTTCTCCCTTACACGTTAACTTTTCACAGGCAAGGAAGCATTCCTTTATGCAGTCCCTGCATTCTGAAGGGGCTATACCACGTTGTGTTGCCTGCCAGAGTTTCTCATACGATGTTATTATATGCTAGATATTTTCCCAGAAATAGCTGGGAAGAGATCTCTCTTTGTCAAGAGTGCACAAGTAGTATGGAACAGCATAGAAAGGGGCAGTCAATTTCTATGATGTTTGGAAAATGGAGCGCTCTCCCCCCCTCACAAAAAATTCACAAATTTTGTTGCCTTCCTCCTGAGGATAAAACCAGTCCTGAGGACGGAAACAACTTTGGCCACAAAAACTGGCCCCATCCAAAGTAGTTGAACTTTCTGACAGTGAATTATGAGCACATAGTCATAGCACTACATTCAATGAACATTTGCGCATTGCTTTGTACTTCAGACAAAATCCAAAAGTGAATATTAATATGTGGGGTTGTAGCTTTTCAAAAACAATATTCTCTTCCTTATGAGCAGGCAAACTCCCTTAAAATTAAAATCTGGTCGAACTACCAGGGGACTGGAATACTGGCTCCAGACTGGATCAGGGCCCTGGGCAAATAGCTAAGCTATCCCTGCTGTATTAATTCAAAAAACCCTTTGCTTCTTCCATTTCTGTTTTGATTTTCAGTCTAACTAGCCCACAACGGTAACATAATCAGATTAAAATATGCTACATTTTTGACAAATTTAGTTGACCTTTATAAAACCTCCAATGATGACTTTGAAATATTAGGCAAAGAGGGGCGGGGAGGGGGGAGGAATAACCAGTTTGGGAGTTGACAAATATTTATTTGCCAGGCATGATCTCATTTGGGAGTTTGCTGCATGAACCCAGAAGAAGCTAACATGTGTTTTTGAATGGGGTTAGATCCGTGGTGGGGCTACAGCTGAGCAGGCCTTTGTTTTGGATGAAACACTGCATTGTTAAAAAAAAAAAACCTAAGCAGGGTTTATTTTCCAACAGTTGAAGGCCCCAGGGTTTAAACCTACTTGCAAGAGAGATTCTCTGTTGAAGATTTAACATCCTCTGTCCCTTATATTGTGACCATTTTTTTAAAAAGAAAAAGACATTCTGATTGTTATTTTGACATCCAAAAACCTCCCAGAGCTCAGCCTTGGCTCTCGTAAAGTCTGCGCCCCCCCCCCCCCCGCCCATAGAGAATTCCAATTTCAACGCTGTTAAGTCTAGAATTACCACCACCTAAAACAAAACTGGAGGCAAATGAGGGGAGGGAGTCTTTCTCAGATGAAACCTACGTTGGAATTTTGGGTGAAATTAAAAGACTTTCAGTAAAGTTCAAGACATTTCTCAGGTCCTCCCCGACACATGCATCATCTCTCCGTACTGCCAGCAAAGTAGGGCTCTGTTCTCATGACAATTTTGTACAAATTGCAGTTGTTAAGAAGAACGTTGATATGTTTAGCAACATTTCTCCACCTTTTCAGTGTTTGCTTTTCTCAAACCCCCTTCCCCTTACATACAACAGTTACCCCCTCCCTTAAAAAGCAAACTACACCTTAAGTACATCCGGAAAAACGTGTGGCCCAGTAACCCCGAAACATAAATCTTTTGTCCAAGGTCAAAAGAGCTCAATTCCTGCCTTATCCCGGCCTCCTGCCAGGGCTAACTAGCATTCTTTCTTTTTCTTTTTCTTTCTTTCTTTCCTTTTCTATACTTACAGACATTTTCGTTCACCTTCTGTGCTGGAAGAAGTCAAAAAAGGAGACTGCAGATTAAGAAAAGAGTGACCCAGAGTTATATTTCCTCCATTCCTCTGATATTTTAAGGCTTCTGGAAAAATATCCCTGCTTTTAGCTGCATTTTCCTCACTTTGTGCAGTTCATTGCTCAGAAAGAAAAAAAATCCTGAGAAATTCAGTTTTTATCTCGTAAAAAATTCCAGTTCTTTTGGATTGGAAGAAGCTAAAACAGATATGTATATATATATATATATTTTAAAAAGACAATTCCTTAAAATACTTGGAAAAACTCTTTCATTGCAAAATAATACTTTCCCACTGCAATTCTTTAAAAAGGTGATTTTTAAAAAGTCCAACAGTCCCTATCCTTTGAATCGAGTGATTGTGACTTCTCAGAAGTCCAGCCCGTTTCAACTGGAAGTTCCGTTTTTCCTTAGAAGTTTTCAATGCTTTCTCAGACCTTTTGGTCAGCAAAATCTTCCCAGAAAAGCCATTTGGGTAGGCCTAACCGCTTCCAGGCTGCATGGATTGAGACAGCCCAGGCAGCAACTCAACAAGTTGGAACACGGTTTTATGTTGCAACCACAGGGTGGAATTGCAGCCCAGAAACAAACCAGACACACAGACATTTACACAATTTCTCTCCAAAGGTTAGTTTAAAAAAACCTGGCATGCTCAGAATAGCAGTATATTTTGCAACCTCATGAAATCCTAAAAGCTTGAACTTTTCTCTTGTATGAAAAACACGTCAGCGGAAAGGCTCAGTCTTAGACAAAGACCCAGTGGAGGCAAAACTTTCTTTTTCAAATCCAGAATAAAAGAGAGTATATCCAGAATAGATTTTTTTTAACAAAAAATATCCAGCAGATAAGCTTTTCCTGAGAACAGAGGCAGTATGTCTTTTGCATATTTCTTTCAAACTTTTGAAGGCTGGTGTTATTCACTTTCCTTCTGAGGCTTGGTCCAACCCCCGCTCCCAAATCCAAAATTTATGCACACCCATCCAGGCTGTTTTACATTCAAGTTCTGAGTATCCAAGTCCTCTGCAATTTGAAAATCCCAATGGCAAAATCAAAAGTCACAAAGCATCAGGTTATTTAAGATCAGTTCATGAATTTGGCAAGTTTCTCTCTTCTGAGCTAACTACCGAGATGACATAAAATTCAGGCGCCGGGAGCCCCTCATTTCCAAAGCATGGAAAACGTGGCACTCTCCCAAAATCCTCTGCAAACGTCCAAGAATTCTCGACAATCTCTCCTGTACTTTTTGCAACGCAGAACAAACGCACGTTTCGCTACAGGCTAACTGGTCGTTTGGAGGGCTGCAGGAATCCAAAGAAAGAGGCCCCTGTGTCAAATCCAGGCACAAATGTTCAACCTGGACTAGCAGGTTTTGGCACCTTAGATTTTCAGGGCGCCAGCTTCCGAGAATCACAACTCCCTTCTTCTGTACCTATTAACAGAGCAGACCTCCCAACAAGACCCCGCTCCAAAGACAGTCCTCCTGCGATCTGTGCCCAGGCCATGCCCAGAAGTGCCAAGGCAAGGCCCGAAGAAGCCCAGATGCCAACCAGCCAATGCCATCCACGTCGCCTTTCTTCCCCGCCAGACTCAACTTCCAGAGCTGGCTAGCGAACTTTCAATTTTCTGCAATTGTCTCTCTCCAGGCAGGCCGGGCGGTTTTTCCAGATGTGCTGCATTGGGGAGATGCCCGGGGCTTTGCAAAGCCGCCTCTCCCCCCCCACCCTACCCCCGCTCCCTCTTCTCTGCCGAGACGGCTTGGCCCGAGCCCGGGGGGGAAGAGCCCTCGCCGTGCACGGCGGGCGCGCCCCCGCCACCCCCCGGCCGGTCGGCGCAGCCCCCAAGCCTCCCCCTTCGCAAAGGCGGCGCGGGCTCTGGCCGGGAGCGGAGAGCGCAGCGCAGCGCAGGGAGGAGCGGCGGCGGCGGCGGCGAGGATGCTGCGGGATGCAGAGGCGCCCAGACAAAAGACCGCGCGCCGGCGGAGGGCAGCCCCGGGGAGGCCAGCGGCCGGCCGGGCTCCGCTCCTGCTCGCCGCCGCTCCTCCCCGAGAGACCTTTCGCGGCCGGCCCCCAGCCCCTCTGCCCGCCCCGCCGCCCCCGGCCCTGGGTCCTAGAGGCTCCGGCTTCCCGCCAGGACGGATCGCCGGCGGGGTTGCCAACCTCCAGGCGGGGCCTGGAGATCTCCCGGAATCACACGGGGCCTCCTGGCAGGTCCCCGGGAGGAAAGAGACGTCTCCCTCATCTCCCCAGCTGTGTTTATTTTATGTAGGTGGTGGTGGAGGCTGCCCTCAAGTCACAGCTGACTTATGGAGACCCCCGGTGGGGTTTTCATGGCATGAGACGATCAGAGGTGGTTTGCCATTGCCTGCCTCGGCAACCCTGGTCTTCCTTGGAGGTCTCCCAGCCAATTACTAATCAAGGCCGACGCTGCTTAGCTTCAGAGATCTGACTAGATCAGGTTCACCTGGGCTATCCAGGTCAGGGCTACGTAGGTATGTATGTCATTAATAGTCCACCTTTCTCATGGAGACTCAAGGCGGATGACATAGGGTGAGATCTGCACAATCAATATCAGGGACATTTCCATAAACGATGCCACAGGGTAAATAAATGCAAGTTTGCAAAGACCTAGCATTAGCAAGAATCCAATACAGGGTTGAAAGAAATGTTGAAGAAATGCTGAAACAGAGCATAAGCAATTCCAAGACTGGCATATTAAACAATATAGAAGCTACCCAGTAGGATCATTATTTATTTATTTAATTATTTGTTTATTGTCATTTATAGTCCACCTTTCTCACGGAGACTCAAGGTGGATGACGTAGGGTGAGATTTTCACAATCAATATCAGGGACATTTCCATAAACAATGCCACAGGGTAAAATCAATGCAAGTTTACAAAGGCATAACATTAGCAAGAATCCAATACAGAGTTGAAGAAATGCTGAAACAGAGCATAAGCCATTCTAGGACTGACATTAGACAACACAGAACTACCCAGTAGGATCATACTTGAAAGCACAGGTAGAACATAGGAGCACATACTTAAAAAGAACAAATGTAAGGCAGCATGGTGGTGAAGTCTGTGGTCCCTAACTCATTAGTGAACCATCTAAGACCCCTTCCCTACCATACAGCCTGGGTTGGGAAATTCCTGGAGATGTGAGGAGGGCAGGGTTTGGGGAGGGGAGGAAGCTCAGCTGGGGACAATGCCACAGGGACCGCCCACCAAAGGAGCTGTTTCCTCCAAGGGGAACTGATCGCTGTAGTCTGGAGATCTGGGGGAATTGCAGGAGAACTCTATGCCCCACCTGGAGGCTGGCAAACCCAATGGTGACTTTGTTCTTTACTCTCAGTGGGCACTAATCTGTCCAGAAGAGTGGTATACAAATGAAATATTATTATTTAGAGGGTCGACTCTATGGAATTTCCCAACCCAGAGTTGGCAGCCATAGCCCATTGACTTCAATGGAATTGGAGTGTGTAGGGGGGTGTACCATTGTTTAGAACTGATACAGACTTCGGTGAGAAGGTGTAGGGGCACTCCACCCATCACCTTTTGCAGTGTCGTATCAACAGCATTCTTGAGAATCCCCCTCCTGGCTGCCCAGTTGAGTCTGACTCACACTCGACCCAGAAAATAGACAGAAAGAAAATGCTCTGAATTTTCTTTTTCTTTCTTTCTTTCTTTCTTTCTTTCTTTCTTTCTTTCTTTCTTTCTTTCTTTCTTTCTTTCTTTCTTTCTTTCTTTCTCCCTTCCTGCCTGCCATGCCTGCCTGCCATGCTTATTGTCCACCTTCTCACCTGGATTTGAGGCAGATTACACAGTGCAAATTGATGGCATAAATCTGAAACAGGCATAGATTATTAGACATGATGCAGAAGGTAGGTCCAATGCTGGAAAATGGTATTACATCAGTAGAAAATAGTACAGAGAGGGCAGGATAATACACACAGCACGCATATAATACATTGTATACACAGCAGTATAGACCACTGTCCCTTTCGCTTTATTATGCACCTTTCTGAGACATTCCATTATAATATAGCCCTGTTCCCTTTATATGTGCCCTCCTGAACAATTCTATTTTAAATAAATTGTGGAATGCCATAAGCGTAGAAGCCTTCCTGACCTACTCAGCAAGCCATTCCACAAAGCAGGCACCACAACAGAGAATGCAGGCATATAAACATATACTGTTTAGTAGATCAACATTCTCACATTTGAGAATGGCCCTATCCAGGCCAACATGACCTGGAGACTTACTGGTTTTTAATTTCCCCAGTAGGTCAAGAACTTCATCTCGTGTCACGTCACTTCGACTCTGTTCTTCAGACTCCCTTCCTGAAAATAACGGCCGGAGAATGGGTATATGCCCCACACTTCCACAGGGAACACAATCATTTAGCTTCCCTGCCGTCTCCCTATCTTCCTGCAGCAATCCTTTTATTCCTTGGTTATCCAAAGGCCTAGCTGCTCCTAATGCTGGTTTCCTGCTCTAGATATATTTAAAGAAATGCTTATTCATAGAATCATAGAATCATAGGGTTGGAAGGGACCTTTAGGGTCATCTAGTCCAACCCCCTGCACAAGGCAGGAAATTCACAACTGCCCCACCAACTGCCCCAGTGACCCCTGCTCCATGCCCAGAAGATGGCAAAACACCTCCAGGATCCCTAGCCAAACTGGCCTGTGGAAAATTGCTACCTGGCCTCATTATTGTTTGTCTCAATGCTTTCAGCAACCCGCTCCCTAAATGCTCTTTCTGCCTACTTATTAATTTACACTTCTTTAGCCAGACCCTGTGCTCCCTTCTGTTCGCTTCATTGGAACAGACCTACTTTTTAAAAGAAGCCTTTTTGATTTTTATGGCTTCCCTGGTCTATTAACTATGCAGGCATTCTTTTCAACTTGGAAATACCTTCCCTAACCCAAGGAATGCTTTCTATCTGGGCTTCAATCAGTATGGTTTAAAATAGCTTCCAAGCAGCCTGTAAAAGATTTGACTCTCTTGTGTCTCCCTTTCAGCTTCCTTTTAACTATTCCCCTCTTCTTCTTTTTTGTAAAGTTCCCTCTTTCAAAATCACATGTTTCTGTTTTGGACTTTAGGGGTAAATTTTCATCGACGTGAATGCTGAACTCAATAGCATTGTGGTCACTGTTCCCAACGGCTGCTACATTTTTCTCCAGGTTTTGACTTCCACTCAGAACCAATTCCCAGATCACCACCCCTCTATTTTTATTTATGTATTCATTTTCAATTTCTAGCCCGCCCTCCCCACACCAGCAGGCTCTAGTTGACTGTGTGACCAACTGTTCCAATACACAGTCATTTATGATGTCTAGGAATCTCATTTCAACAGCATGACTTGAGCACATGTTTACCCAGTTGATGGGAGGTCAGGTCACCCATTATCGCAATATTATCTGCTTTAGTCACCTCCCTTATTTCCTTCTCTGTTCTGAGATCAGCCTCAAAGGTTTGATCCAGGTGAGCGAAAGCAGGCCCCGACTTTTTAGTATCCCTTAGGGCCCAGTATCTCCACCTAGATCGCTTCTACTAGAGAGTTCATTCTCCAAATGTTTTCTAACTTATGTCATTCTATGCCCTCATTGATATACAATGCAGAACCTCCCTCAATACGCCCTTTCCTGCGCTGCCGATAGACCTTATAGCCATATCCCGGGCTGTATTAACCCATGGCCGGGCCCCTGGGCTTTCAGGTATTTTGAGCCCCCTCTGGCACTTCAATCTTTCACCCCACTACAGCTGACAGCCTGACCCTGCTTTGGTGGGTACTAGACTACAGCACAGAGCCCTAGATCCGTTTTAAGGGTCTTTTGGAGAATTCTATTCACAATTTTAAAGATATTTTTATTGCGTGAGTAGGTCTCTTCAGGAAAGCACATTTTGGGAGTATAATTGTTCAATGTATTGTTGAAGGCTTTCACGGCTGGAGAACGATGGTTGTTGTGGGTTTTCCGGGCTGTATTGCCGTGGTCTTGGCATTGTAGTTCCTGACGTTTCGCCAGCAGCTGTGGCTGGCATCTTCAGAGGTGTAGCACCAAAAGACTCTGTCTTTTGGTGCTACACCTCTGAAGATGCCAGCCACAGCTGCTGGCGAAACGTCAGGAACTACAATGCCAAGACCACGGCAATACAGCCCGGAAAACCCACAACAACCATAATTGTTCAATACTGTAATATTTTAAAGTGAATAAAATTTAAATTATTTATTACGAATATATAATTTATAGGTAGTTGTTTTAATATAAGAAACCATAAGCTTTCGAAAACCACAGCTCTCTTTGTCAGATGCACTTCTCTGGATCTATTTCTGGTGGTGGCATTTCTGCTGATATCATTGTGCTGGCGCAGGAGTCCATGCGTGCTTCACAGCAGGCCATTTTGGGGCTCAAATGGGCCCAGTTTGTCCTGTTTGGGGCCCAAATCAGCCCATGGGATAGCTCTCGGGATGGCACAATGATGTTACTCCTGGGAGTGACGTTGTCGCACCGCACCCGGGAAGTCCTTTCTCGTGCCTTCCCCCCACCAGCCAGGTGAGTGGTGCCGAGCGGCCTGGCACTACCTTTTGTGAGAGGGGGGTGGCGTACGCGGAACGTGCGCCCCCCACAGGCGTGATGATGTCACTTCAGGAGTGAAGTCATCACGTGGCGCCTGGGCAGGCCCATTTTCAGGCGCTGCAGAGCACTCTGGTGCTCCGCAGCACCAGAAATGGGCCATTCTGCTGTGGATCGGGCCCATTTTTGAGGCACTGCGGAGTGCAGGAACATTCCTGTGCTCTGCAGCGCCTCAAAATGGGCCCGATCTGCAGCAGAACGGGCCCGTTTTGTGCACTGCGGAGCATAGGAGCATTACTGCGCTCCGCAGTGCCTCAAAAACGGGCCCAGTCCACACTGACACAGGCCCATTTTGGGCGCTGCGGCACGCAGGAGTGTTCCTGTGCTCCACAGAGCCTCAAAACGGGCCCGATCCGCGGCAGAATGGGCCCGTTTTGGGGTGCTGTGGAGCGCAGGAACACTCCTGCGCTCTGCAGCTGCTGAAAACAGGCCCAGTTTGCCGTGAATCGGGCCCCTTTTGAGCACTGCAGAGCGCAGAAGCGCTCCCGCGCTCCACAGCAGCCCCATCCGGGCCAAAACAGGCCCGATTCCAGCGGCTGCGGTACACAGGAGCGCACCACACCGCGGGGAAGTGTGCAAGGAAGGTGTGCTCCCCCCCTGCTGCTCAGGTAAGTGGGGCAGGGTGTGGGGAGCGGGGGCAGGGGATCTCCTGCCAGGGGTCTGGGATCCCTATGTGTGGAGGCAGGTTTGGATGCGGCCTAATAAGCTGAAGTTTAATCCTACCAAGATAGAAGGGCCAGGGCTTTTTTTCAGCAGGAACATGGTAGAATGGAGTTCTGGCACATCTTGAAAATGGTCACATGGCCGGTGGCCCCGCCCTCTGATCTCTGGACAGAGGGGAGTTTAGATTGCCATCTAAACTCCCCTCTAAACAATCTAAACTCCCCTCTGTCCAGAGATCAGGGGGCGGGGCCACCGGCCATGTGACCATTTTCGCCGAGGGCAATTTAAACTGTAAAAAACTCCCCCCTTGTTTCAGCTGACCCAAAGTGACGTCCTTGTGCAGTCTTGAGTTCCACCACTGAGTTCCATCACCCCTTTTCCCAGGAAAAAAGCCCTGAGAAGGGCTATTGGTGAGCAGAAAGCCTGACCTGAGACTTAAGATGTCACTCATTCTAGATATGTCTGCATTTCCCTTTGATGGAATAGTTTGGGGTTGCTCGTGGACCCAGGTCATCTACTGCTGGATAAGTGGGTGGCAGCTGTGGACAAGAGTGCCTTTTACCAGGGCTGATTCCAGACGGCCCTCCCCACCCTGAAACGTCGCGCATCGTTGCGTGTCGTCGCGCGGAAAACGTGAAATATCGCGTTTTCTCGCGCGAGTTTTGTGCGACGTCGCGCAAAATTCACGCAAGAAAACACAATATTTTGCGTTTTACGTGCGACGACGCGCGACATTTTGGGGTGGGGAGGGCCGTCTGGAATCGGCCCAGCTTCGGCCTCTCAGAGAAGAAAATATTTGGCCACTGTTGTGCACGCCCTGGCTTACATTCCTGCAAGGCACTCTTACACGGAGTTGCCCTTGAAACGTGTTTGGAAATGTCGATTGGTGCAGAACGCTGCAGCTGGAACGTGTAAGGAAGTGGTTTGTAGGGACCGTTTCACTCGGCCCGTTTACATTAGCTCCCAATTTGCTTTTAGGAAATATTCAAAGTGCTGCTCTTGACCTTTAAATCCCTCCATGGCTTGGGATCAGCATGATGGGGTTGTTTTTTTAATTATTTATTTTAAGTTTTTTAACAATATAACGGCAACATAAAAATACACATAACAATGTAAAAAAATGCTCAAAACAGTGTATAGAAAACATTTAACAAGCACCATATATACTTCTGCATAGCATAATTAGGAGAGATTCTTAATATATAGTGATGAGTTCTAGAGACTGGGACCAACTTTCCCAGCCTTTCCATAAAATCCAAAACAGGCCAAAGTTTCTCATAGAAGTTAGAGTGGAAATTCTGGTTTTCAGCAATCGAGAGACGGTCAGTGATTTTTTCTACAGTGAGAAATTCCCACGATTTATTAAGCCATGGTTGAACTGTAGGTGGAATTTTAGACTTCCATAATTTTGATATGACAGCTTTAGCAGCACTAAACATAATTGCAACCAGGTCCTTACGAATTGCTGGGATGTCCACGTTATCCCATGAATTAAGGGGGGTTGTTTTAATGAGGCATTTATGTGTTAGTTTTAATGGCTTTTAAGATGATGTTTGTTATCATCAGTGGCCCTGTGAGAGCAGAAAAGTAGGATGAAAATTCCTGGAAATAAATAAATAAATAAATAAATAAATAAATAAATAAATAAATAAATAAATAAACACCCCCTCCATGTTTCTCCTCCCACCCCATCTGTTCCTGTTATCCTAGTTCTTGGGATTCCCATTTTGTTTACTTCTCTATGGCGACCCATCTTGTTGTCGGCTAACTGCACAGGTATTTTCCTGCCCAGCTAACCACAGGGTAAGCCCGCGGAATCAAATGCAAATCGCCTCAATAGGCCTAGAAACCTGGCTGCGATTTGTCTCCGAAACAAAAAAGTGTTCCAAGGAGACAGAGCATCGCTCCTCGGAGGGCAGGTGCCAAAAATCGAAGGTAGTGGAAAAAGGTGGTTGTTCCCCCCTCCCAGGCACTCATTTACAGGAAACACTTCAATGCCAACTCACAAAACGTGCTCTGGAGCTGCACAATTTCCCCTGCAAGTAGGACATTATTTGAATGACGGTGCCCGCAAGAGAGAGGAGGAATTTAGGGGAGTGGATAGTTTGTGAAGACTTCTCATGTCCATTGGCATGTCCGTCAATCAAATTACTTGAATTTCCCAAAGAGTACATTCATTATATATGGCAAAAATCACATACACATCTACATATGTGTGCGTGTTATGTGCCATCAAGTCGCCTCCGACCTATGGCGACCCGATGAATGAAAGCCCTCCAAAACGTCCTATCGTTGACAGATTTGCCCAGATCCTGCAAACCGGAGGACGTGGCTTCTTTTATTGAGTCCAGCCATCTCGTTTTAGGTCTTCCTCTTTTCCTCCCGCCTTCCACTTTTCCTAGCATTATTGACTTTTCCAGAGGATCTTGTCTTCTCGTGATGTGACCAAAGTACAATCGTCTTAGTTTTGTCATTTTAGCTATGTTGCGGTAAATGTCAGAAATTTGGCCACTGTTGACATTTACCGGCATTTGGAACACTACATATGTGAATTTAGGGAAGACCCACTTTAATTTGGGAGGCAATAAAGATCGTTCTGCAAATTCAGACAGGGATGTGGAATACACCACCCTGTGAGTAAAATGTCTTCCAAATGGGAAAAGTGTGCAGCCAAGATAACTCTTTTCCTCCATTTTATCATCCCAGCAACCTTGTGAGGTAGGCATGGCGGAGAGTTTGTGATGGGCCCAGAGTCGCTTAGTAGGCTTTCATGGCAGAGCTAAAATTTGAATTTGGGTCTCCCGGATCTTAGCCAGTCACTCTTGCCATTTCGACTGTAGACATTCATTATGACTGGCTTTTTGCTATGCCATGGTGGTCTCTGCTGAGGAGGGTGTTGTGGCGTCTTCCTGCTTAGTGCATTGCTTGTTGTGTGCGCACTGGTCAAAGTGACCTCATAGAGTCATTCAGCAGCTGTTTGTTGATGCTTTCCGTGCCTGGGTAATCCTTGATGAGGACTAACCTCCTGAGTTTCTCAAGTCATTCTCTACTTATCTGTTCTTGCAGCTGCGTGTCCTTTTGTTTGCATCGCTGTCATGAAGCTTGATCCAGTGGGCTATGATACGTCAGCATTCGTGTTTATTGTCCCAAAATTTCCGTAGAATAGCAAAACCCCAGAGTTATGCAACCATTGCTTCATTGTAGAAGCAGCTTTCCATCATATTGAGAACGGTTGAAGGAGCTCGGTATGTTTAGCCCAGAGAGGAGACGATTGAGAGGTGATATGAAATGATCTTCAAGTACTTCAAATGGCTGTTATATAGAGGATAGTGTGGAGTTGTTTTCTGTTGCCCCAGAAGACCAGAAATGATGGGTTGAAATTAAATCAAAAGAGTTTTTGGCTAAACATGAGGAAGAACTTCCAGAGACTTAGAGCGGTTCCTCGGTGGAACAGGCTTCCTCAAGAGGTGGTGGGCTCTCCTTCTTTGGAGGTTTTTAAGCAGAGGCTAGATGGCCATCTGACAGCAATGCTGCTTCTGAGAACCTGGGAAGATCATGAGAGGAGGGTAGGAAGGGTTACATCAGTGCTTAGTTCTCGTGGCCCCTTCTTATATGCCCAGGGTAAGGCCGATCACCACCTTGGGGTCAGGAAGCAATTTTCCCCAGGCCAGTTTGGCTAGGGATCCTAACGGTGTTTTGCCATCTTCGGGGGATGAAGCAGGGGTCAGTGAGGGTGTGGGGGGGAGGTAGTTGTGAATTTCCTGCATTGTGCAGGGGGTCAGACTAGATGACCTTGGAGGTACCTTGTAGCCCTATGATTCTATATGTGGCTCATATTATCCATCCGGGGGGGGAGGTTAAACCCACCCACCCCTTTCCAGGGTCCCAGCCCAAACCCTGACTCTTAATCTCATGGTTACCAATTTTTTAAAAAGTGATTTGGTCTCCACTTAGGAGTGAGTTGCAGAAAGAAGTCAGGGGAGGACAACCTTATAGGGGCCTTATGGGGGGGAGAGGAGTATATGTGTGTTGTAAGAATCTTTGCAGGCTGTGCGGCTGCAAAGCAAAGAAGGCCCAGATGTGTCTGTGCTCATACCCTGGATTTCATACATTGTCCCTAGTCAATGATTATAGTATCCCTAGCAGTTGTATGTGCTTTGGTAGAAGCGGTGACTCAATGGGGTCAAGGATTTGCTTGAAAACTGTCGCCCATTGTCCAGGCTCTCATTTTACTGAATGACTCAGGAGTAAGCCATTATCTTCTCTGGAAGAGACCCTGAGTGGGTGGAGAGTTTGATGGGGTGCCACTTTGGCTGGGGGATGCCCGGAAAAACACTTTGAAATGGAACCCGAATTTTCATAACCACAAGGAAATCCATCCCAAAATCAATATTGTGTACACACATCAACATGGTGGCTGCTCCAGGGACATCCCCGTCGCTCTCTGGGCTGGCCGCCAGAACTCCTGGGTCCTCCAGGCACAGAGATAGAGTCCAAAGGGCAGAACAGGTGCACTGGGAAATTCAGCTCCTGGATTCATTTTGGTTGGGGTGGCTGGGGGAGTGTGAGATGCTGTCGCTAAGGGGAAAATATATATTGCATAGTTATTTTACCCATCCCATTATGCTCAGTGTTGGTGTTTGAAAAAGGGTAGAAAGCCATATTCCTTCCCACCTAGTGTTGCCAACCTCCAGGTGGTGGCTGGAGAACTCCCAGAGTTACAACTGATCTCCGGGCCACTGAGATCCCCTGGAGAAAACGGCTGTTTCGGAGGGTGGATTCTATGGCACTATACCCTACTGAGGTCTCTCCCCGTGTTCTCTCCAGGCTCCACCCCTAAAATCTCCAGGAATTTCCCGATTTGAACCTGGCAACCCTATTAAATCCCACCACACTCATAAAATCATAGAATCCTAGGGTTGGAATGAATCTCCAGCGTCATCTAGTCCAACCCCTTCACAATGCAGGAATTTCACAATTACTTTCTCCCACCCACCCCCACACACATCCCAGGGACCCCTGTTCTGTGCCCAGAAGATGGCAAAACACCATTAAGATCTCCAGCAAAACTGGACAGGGGAAAATTGCGACCTCACCCCAAAGTGGTGATCGGCATTACCCAGGACCAGGGCTTTTTTTCTGGGAAAAGAGGTGGTGGAACTCATTGGGTTGCCAGCACATGGGGCAACTCCCAACAGGAGTCAGTGCCCGTGATACCAAATGCGCGCATGCAAAGTGCGTATGTGCTCCTGGGACTGCGCAATGACCGCTCCTGGGACTGTGTAATGGGAACGAGCAAATACCCCCATGCCTCTCCCCCCCCCTTGCTGGAGCAAGGAGCTTCCTTCACCCAGTGCAAGAGAGGTGAGGGGATTCCCTAGTCCCTCTGGCATTGGGCAAAGTGGGGCTTTTTTCCGGGAACTGATCTCTGTCTGGCGGGGCCACCAGCCACGTGACCATTTTCGAGTGGTGCTGGAACTCTGTTCCACCGTGTTCCTGCTGAAAAAAAAGCCCTGCCCAGGACATGTAAGAAAGGGGCCCCAAGAACGAAGTACTGATGCAACCCTTCCTGCCCTCCTTCTCATGATCTGCCCAGGTTCTCAGAAGCAGCATTGCTGTCAGATGGCCATCTAGCCTCTGCTTAAAAACCTCCAAAGAAGGAGAGCCCGCCACCTCCCGAGGAAGCCTGTTCCACTGAGGGACCGCTCTAACAGCCAAGAAGTTCTTCCTCATGTTTAGCCGAAAACTCTTTTGATTTGATTTCAACCCGTTGGTTCTGGTTCTGGTCCAACCTTCTGGGGCAACAGAAAACAACTCCGCGCCTTCCTCTATATGAGGATGCTGTTTTATTTATTTATCATGCTGTTTTATTTATTTGTTTAGAAAATGTATAGGCCTCCTCTTCAGAGATCTGCTAGAGGTGGTTCAGAAAGAAAAATAGGATAGAATCATAAAACAGCATAAACATAATGGAAATCAACAACCCAAGCCAGTGCGTAAAAACAGGATGAAACATTTAGCAGCCTAAAACAATCCTTGTAAAGATATCCTTCCGGCAGAAACAGACCGTAAAAGCAATTTTCAAAGATCAAATGCTGTAGTTAAAAGCCTGGGTAAAAAACAGAAAGGACTGTTTCATAAAAGAGAGGAGGGTAGGCTCCAGGTGAGATTCAGGAGTTTATTCCACAGGTGAGCTGCTACCACCTGTTCCCGAACAACACCTGCCTCCCCTCTGAAGAAAGGGGCAGAGAGATCAGGGCTTTTGAAGATGCTCAGCCTTGTGCGGAGTGTGGGAGCGCTTGCGCATCCGGCGCAGTGATGTCACTTCCGGACAGCCCCAGGGCACGCACACACTTTGCACACGCACAAAGAATAACTTTGTGGCCAACACGAGGTAAGTGCCAGATACCCTACCCTCCCAGCGGGAGGTAAGAGGGACCTGGCAACTCTACCGAAGGGACATTTGGCTGGCCTCGACTAGGGCCAGGGCCTTTTCTGCCTTGGCCTCAGGCTGGTAGAACGTACTCCCAATGGAGACCTGGGCCCTGCGGGACCTTTTACAGTTCCGCAGGGCCTGCAAGATGGAGATGTTCTGCCGGGCCTTTAGCTAACAGACAGCTAATTGTCCCCTTTCCTGACCACCGTGCCCCACCTGCAACCGTCCTGGGCCTATATTATGGCAGCGATGCCCATGGTTTTATAGCAGTTTCACAGTAGCCTTGTATTGTTTAAAGGCGCCTGGATTTTAGCTGTTAAATTAGTTTTATACTGTTATGATGTTTTAATTGTGTATTTTTTGTTGTAAGCCACCCTGAGCCCACTTTTGAGAAGGGTGGGATATAAGTGGAATCAATCCATCAGTCAACAACAACAACAACATTCAATTTATATACCGCCCTTCAGGACATGCCCACTCAGAGCGGTTTGTAAAGTATGTCATTATTATCCCCACAACAATCACCCTGTGAGGTGGGTGGGGCTGAGAGAGCTCTGAGAGAGCTGGGACTGACCCAAGGTCACCCAGCTGGCTTCAAGTGGAGGAGTGGGGAATCAAATCCGGTTCTCTAGATTAGAGTCCCGCGCTCTTAACCACTACACCAAACTGGCTCGCTCGCTTGCTCGCTTGCTCGCTCAATTAAACAAACACACACACACAAACACAAAAACAAACAAACATGTGTGTCACTAAGTATAATGTGCTCTAATCCATATTTTGGTGACAGCATGCCACACAGGAAATTGGCCTCCAACTGTAAGCCAGGATCCAGCAACACCCCCAGGCCATGGACCTGCTCCTTCAGTGGTTTCATGTCGATATTGAACAATACGGACGGAGGCAAAAGGAATCTTTGTTGGACCCCATAGCGTAAATAACACAGTGCTAAGGGGCTATCTCCCAACCCCAGCTTCCAGAATCGGCCAGTGAAGAGGGCAACCACTGGAATATGGTGCCCCTTCTACTCTGAATCCAACCAATCTCTCCAGAAGGACGATGACGTTGGTGTTGAAAGCCACTGAGAAGTCCAGGAGAAACCCAAAGGGACGCACTCCCCCATCACTCTCTCAGCGAAAATTGTCAGTCAGGGCAACCAAGGGTGTTTCTGTCCCAAACCAAGGCCTGAGTCCGGGTTGAAATGCGTCTGGGAAATCTGTCTCCTCCAAGGCCACCTGAAAGTGCATCGCCTGATAAAAATGCTGGCCACTGAGAGGTGGTTGTTTAGGTCATTGTAATAACTAATGGGATTTGTAAGATCAGCTGATATTTATATGCTACTTGTCCTAAAGGACTGGAGCCCTTCATAGATATTATTTCAGTCATCTTTACAACAGCCCTGCAAAGAAAATATTATTCTCATATTGCAGGTGGGGAGTCAAGAGGAGCCAGGCCATGGAGGTTCTCTTGACCATGGCAGCTAAATTGAGCCCTCCCATTCCAAGGCAGTCTACCTGTCAATACCAGTGAGTTGATGCGGATGGCGGACTCGACAGACACTTTGGTCTGCTCCAGCAAAACTCTCCATATATTCTGAGGCTGTATGGGTTACAAAAGACCACCCTGAGTGCTCATCAATGAGGTAAAATTCGAACTCAGCACTGCAGTTCATAGCTTACAATTTCTGGCTCTGGCATGTGTTGTGGGTGAAAGATAGGAGAAAGTGGGTAACTGCTGGAGAAATTTTAGATTTGGAAAGCCGCTGATATCATATCAGGGAAGGTAGACTCAACATTTTTTTAAATTTTAATTTTCTCCTTTCTGTCCCCATACGTACTTTATATGCAGCCTTTTATACTTTATATTTTACATTCAACATTATATTCAGTCTCATTATATTCTGCATATCAGCATGCTAACTTAACTATTTAGCTTAACAATTGATCTATTTTGATATTACTTATACTTAATTCTTCTTGTTTACAGCTACATATTAGAAAAAAACCATTCCCATTTTCCTGAAATTCTTGGTTTGGTCTATTATGCATATAAGAAGTTAATTTTGCCATTGCCACATATTCATACAATTTAGTCATCCAATCAGTCACGTCTGGACAAGATTCTGCCTTCCATTTTGTTGCATATGCTGCTCTGTCCGGTCACCATATATTTAAAAAATTTGCTATGCTTTTTTATCATATTACTTGGTAAAATATTTACTAACATATTTAGGATCCAGAACAAAGTAAAACTTCAATATTTTTTTAAAAAGATATTCCTATGCTGACCGGGGCCCCTAGAAGTTGGTCTCCTTAGGCAATATCCCCACCAACCCACATGCCAATTATGGCATTGAAATCTATACCAAACAGTCTTGAATTACAGCCCCCCCTTCCAAATTAAACCCCAATTTTCTTAACATATCTCAAAATTCATCTCCAGGGCTATCTATGTGCCATTTAACAGGATAAAGCAGAACGGAAAAACGTTGTGACCACGGATTTGCATGTATGATCAATGGAACATTTCTCTCCGGCAATAAAATGGGCATCCCCAGGCTCGGACGGGGAGGAAGACACCTGAGCCGTCTACGGACAAGAACTGTGCGCAGGGAACATCGACATGGCCAAGATCCTGCTGGTAAGTCCCAAGACTCCTTTGAAAGGAGCAGAGGATCTTCTAGGGGGTGAGATTGCGGTAGGGCTGCCAACCTCTAGATGTTGGCTGGAATTACAAGCGGTCTCCAGGTTGCAGAGATCCATTCCCCTTGAGAAAATGGCAGCTCTGGAAGGTGGACTCTGGCATTATACCCTACTGAGGGCCTTCCCCTCCCAAAAACCTGCCCTCCCCAGGCTCCGCATCCAAAATCTCCAGGAATTTCCCAAACTGGAGCTGGCAACCTTAGTTTGCGGTAGCATAGGCGATAAGACCGGGGTGTATGTGTGTGTGTTCCTCCTCTTGGCTTTGAATTATGATTTCTGGGACTTTTAGCTAAGACACTTTACTGTTTAGATGCAGGATATGTTCAGAGGCACGAAACAGAGCCAGTGCAGTGTGGTAGTTGGATTGTTAGACTACACATAGGAAGAATTAGGCCGTGCTCAGCTATGAAGTTTGCTAGGTTGGCCGAGTCACTTTCTCTCAGGCTAATCGTCCTCAGAGGGCTGTTCTGCCTCAGAAAACGATGTAAGCTGATCTGCACTACTCAGAGGAAGGGCAAGATAAAAATGGGATGGAGAGACAAGTCCAGGGCTTTTTTTCAGCTGGAATGTGGTGGAACGGAGTTCCGGCACCTCTTGAAAATGGTCACATGGCCGGTGGCCCCGCCCCCTGATCTCCAGACAGAGGGGAGTTTAGATTGCCCTCCACGCCGCTCCAGCAGCACGGAGGGCAAGCTAAACTCCCCTCTGTCTGGAGATCAGGAGGCAGGGCCACCGGCTATGTGACCATTTTCGCCGAGGGCAATTTAAACTTTAAAAAACTACCCCCTTGTTCCAGCTGACCCAAAGTGATGTCATTGTGTGGTTCTGAGTTCCAACACCTCTTTTCTCAGAAGAAAAGCCCTGGACAAGTCTATGTCTCCATACTAAGCACTTTCTAAACAGAATGATATATTCCCATCTTCCTTGTTTGCTTATTTTCAATTCTGTTGCTTTCCCCTGTTTGGGAGAATATTTCCATAGATGAAACTTGCAGCTCAGGGCCAAGCTACAAGTGACGAATGACACTTGAACAGCAAGTGTATTCCTCCCTGTTCACTTGCCCTCCACTTGCTCTCCATTCGATCCACTTGCTGTTCAAGTGTCATTTGTCACTTGTAGCTTGGCCCTCAGAGGTAAAGCCTTTGGGGTGCACACCTGATCAATTTAAAATGGCTTCTCGGCTGCTTTTCTGTTGCACTCAAATGGCATTCGTCTGGGTGCATGAGTTATGCTGGCAACCAATCAGATTTTTTTAAAAAATGCTAACCCGGCAGTTAAGTATAGCTCAGCAGGCAACGCTTTTCATGGTTTGGAAAAAAGAACTACGGCTTGCAGTGGTATGGTGGTAACGGCACAGTTCCAGAAATCTAGACTGCAAATAGAACCAGGACTTAAGGAGCTGTATTGCGGATGGGGTGAGGAGATAAAGCCAGGCAGGGGCACGTTAAGGGCTGTTTCGTACGATCGACAGAATTACGATAAAATCAGTCTATATGTGGCTGTGGGTGTGTGCAGTGACTGCTTGGACATTTACCTGTGAAGGAATAAAAACTCCCTATATGTAGAAAATGAGCATACTGGGGCAGAAGAGGGTCGGCTTATCCTTCTTTCTACACACACGCACACACACCCATGCATGCACAGAGAGCTGGTGCTCTGGTCAAGGTGTTGGAGTGATTGGCACAGCAAGGAGGACACTGATGCCTGGCAAATGCTCTCCCAGCCAGGCGCAGCATGAAAGGTGATGGGCTTCACCTAGGGTTGCCAGCCTCCAGGTGGCAGCTGGAGATCTCCCAGAATTACACCTGATCTCCAGGTGACAGAGATCAGTTCGCCTGGAGAAACTGGCCGCTTTGGTGAACTCTATGGCATTATACCATTCTGAGGCCCCTCCCCTCTCTAGGCTCCACCCCACCAAATCTCCAGGAATTTCCCAACCCACACCTGGCAACCCTAGCTTCACCTCCTAAGTCTGGGTCACTGCTGGGCACGTCCATGCCATGCCCTTTGTGAAGCAACAATGCAGGGTCTCAGCTGGCAATGGTGCAGCCCCGATGGGGCATCCCACTTGGGTCACCAAGCACCTTGACCCACCCAGTCCGAAATGGCACAGATGACTTCCTTATGTAGCCGAGTCCCCCTGGCAATGAACTGATTTCCAAAATGGGTGCGGGAGGCAGTTAGATTCCTTTGGAAGAGGAGCACAACATGTTTGGCGGACCCAGCCTAGGCCAATCTGCCAGGACTGCCGCAAGCCCTTTCCCTTGTTCTCCTTCCTCTCTTGCAGAAGAAGGGAGCTTTGATATTTGAAATCTTATACCCTGAAAATCTCATCGGTCTCTAAGGTGCCACTGGACTCAAATCCTGCTGTTTCTCTCTTGCAGGCGGGGGCGTGCATTGCGCTCTCAGCTTTCCTGCCCTGCCAAGCCCTAAACTGTCTGTCGCGCTGCTGCAACGTTACTGAAGTCAACCATGCTGGGAAAAAGCTCATGTACAAAGTCGAGGGTCCGAAGTACAAGCCGTCGTTCCATGAGTGCAAGGCCGTTTCCAAGGGGCACGAGAGCCAGAGGTCCATCTCACCCTGGAGATACGAGTAAGGAAGGAGAAACACCTGGCCCTTGAGGTTCCTGATCACTCATCCACCCAAGAGATCTACCCAATCCCACTCTCTACAGATCAACCCCACCCATTTATCCATCCATGCATCCTTCTCCCTTGATATTGGTATCCACCGATTGTCCATCACGAGGCATGTCTGTAACCATTCTCTGTCCATACATCCGAATGGGCACCTGTTCCTTCTCGCGATCCATTCCACCCTCCTTCCCAAGGAACCGCTGATGGGCTTGCTCCATCTGTCCATGAATCCCTCTGTCCATCCATTCCTAGTAGGAAAGTTGGGGATAACTAAGGGGTAAACAGGCCCTATTATATAGTAGGAAAATGAAAGACCACTGTTAGAATTGCATGTGCTACTTATCTTAGCTTTTTGCAAGGCTGTTGTTAACATCCCAATTGGCCCCTCTACATGGTGGGAAAAAGTAGATAGAGAAAACTTTTTCTCTCTCTCCCAAACTCAGTGCACCCAAGGAAGCTGCTAGGCAGTAGATTTGGGAAGTACAAAAGGAATCATCTCTTTGTCCAGTACACAATTAATAATATGGATAATACTACTAATAATAACTGCCTTATATACCACTTTTCTATATAGGTTAGTGCCCCACTCAGAGCAGTGAACAAAGTCAGTGTTATTATTATCCCCATGATACAGCTGGGGAGCTGGGGCTGAGTGGCTGAGAGGAGTACCTTACCCCTTACGGCAGTAGCAGGATTTGAACTAACAGAGTGCTGGCTCACAACCTAACCCCTTAACCACTATGCTACAGCAGCTCTCTTCCTGCCGAAGAATGTAGTGATGCCCAATAGCTTAGAAAGGGGCTTTCAAAGGGGACTGGACACAATTCAGGGAGGAAGAGAGGTCTACCAATGGCCAAATGAGAGGAGCCAGTTTGGTGTAATCTGGAGAGCCCGGTTTGATTCCCCACTCGTCCACTTGAAGCCAGCTGGGTGACCTTGGGTCAGTCACACCTTCTAGCTCTCAGAGGGCCAAGCTACAAATGATGAATGACACTTGAAAGGCATTCGTCACTTGTAGCTTGGCTCTCAGCCCACCCACCTCACAGGGTATTTTTTTGTCGGGATAATAATGACATATTTGTAAACCGCTCTGAGTGGACATTACGTTGTCCTGAAGGGCAGTATATAAATTGGTTATTACTACTACTACTACTACTACTACTACTCAAGGCTACCTGCTCAACTTATGGCAGTCTTGGGAGTCACAGCCCAGCCACTTAACCACTATGCTACAACAACAACAACAACAACAACAACAACAACAACAACAACAACAACAACAACAACAACAACGTGTGCTTAGATACCGTTCTTCTGGACAGATCAGTGCCAGACTCAGATGTGTGAACAAAGTCAGCGTTCTTATTATCCCCGCGATTCAGCGGGGGAACTGGCACAGAAAGAAGTGGCTGACCTACAGCCACCTTCTGAACTTACAGCAGTAGTGGGATTTGAACTAGCAGAGTGCTGGCTCACAGCCTAACCTCTTAACCACTACGCTACAGCAGCTCTCTTATGGAACTTCCTGCCGAAGGATGTAGTGCTGGCCAATAGCTTAGAAAGGGGGCTTTCAAAGGGGACTGGACACAATTCAGGGAGGAAGAGAGGTCTACCAATGGCCAAATGAGAATGGAGGCATCACCTTCCGGGCATGCGCTATCACTGATCCTGTAGGCCTGTGCAGGCCCAGCAGGCAATGAATTTACCTTACCTGGGGAGGCGAAGCACCTTGACCAGCCCTGTCTTTATTTTGCAGTCTGCGCCTCCTAAATTCCAGATTGCCCAATTAAAAACAAAAACAAAGCATTCCGTAGTGCTAGGCACTGCTTAGTCAGGCTGTTGTGTTATCTCACAGAGAAACCATGTCCTTTGAGTCTAAATGGGGGGGGTGAGGGTAGGGGGAAATCCTCCTTCCCAAAGGCGTTTAAGGTAAAGATGGGGTAACAGGATATCTAACTTGCACGCATGTAAAGAAATAAAGATGACTGCATTCACTCTTAAATTTCTGCCTACAGGATAGATGAAGACCACAACCGCTTCCCATCCCGCCTCTGGCAGGCTCATTGCAACTGCCCCAACTGCATCGCCTTGAATTTTTCGGCACCCGGCAAGCAAATCCACGAAACAAATCCGTTCGGCAACTCGGTCATTGTCAGTTACACCACCATCGTTTTCTTCCGGAGGGCATGTGCGACAGATCCCCTCCGGTTCACCCTGGTGCCAACATTATATAATGTAAATGTTTCATGCACGTGTGTGATCCCGGAGAAAAAAGGCACGGGGCAGCAGCTAGGAGCTTGAGGCTGGCTTTCCCCAGCGTTCCCTGGGTATGCAATTCAGACACATAATGCTTTAATGCTAGGGAAGCAACACGGCTAAGTTTGAGGGGTGACCTGATCCTAGTAGCGAAATCATGGGAGATTCAAGAGAGTAGCAGTAGTACTAGAGGAAAGAGTGCCTCTGAGCATGTGCAAAATTTTCTTTCCCTCACTGCACAGCAGTGCCTGTCACTTATATCTCTGGGATTAAGAGGCGCTCTCCCCATGCAAAGTAGGAATTCTGATGCCCCGTGTTAGCCAAACTGAATCACTGTAACCAAGGTAGAGGCAGGGCTTTTTTTCAGCGGGAGCGCTATGGAACAGAGTTCCAGCACCTCTTGAAAATACTCAGCAATAGTGCATGAAAATAAGATTATTTCAAAGAATCCTGTGCACTTCTTCCAAATTTCTCTCTTGAGAGTTCCACTACCTCTTTTCTCAGAAAAAAAAAAACCTGGAGGTCACCAAAGGTTAGCCCGGTTACCTTCAGGTTAGCTGTCAGGCCTTGCCACAGACATCCTTGCAAACCAGTTAAGAAGGAAAAACAAAAGTTTGTGAAGATTGTCAGAATCCCAGTTTACTGAACTACAATTTCATAGAACCATAGAACCATGAGGTTGGAAGGGACCTCCAAGGTCATCTAGTCCAACCCCCTGCACAATGCACGAAATTCACAACTACCATTTGTGAATGTCCAGTACTCCGTGTGTGTGTGTGGGTGGGTGGGGGGAGGATATTAGGACAGCTTGTAGGCTTGCAACGTAGATAGAGACTTGTAGAGTAGGCTTGTAGCCAAAGACGCTTGCAAGTCACCGAGTTTGAACCACACAGAAGGGCCCTGTCTTTTCTTGTCAACACACCCACCTGTGCAAATTGGGAAGCTTTGGAGTCTAACCAACGTGGGTGAAGTGAGGTTTATGCCCTTCTGAAGCAGGGCATAACTTTGCAGTTATGCATGGGAGGAGGAGAGCTAGCAGGTGAAGTTTCAAATCATGTTGCGTCTCTGTGCCATTTCTGCCCCAAGGCACCAGAGACCTGCGAAGTTAAAAATAAAAATTAGCCACCCAATTGTAATGCTGTAGTCGCTATCTTTTCCTATACCTTTGCTCCTTTGTCTTCCGCAGCAGCCTGACATACAAAATGCGGCAGGTAAAGCTTTTCCTGTCCCTTTATCTCTTCAGCAGGAAATAGCTTCAGCGGCTCCCATTTTGTATGTCAAAAAGAAAGAAAAGGTAAAGAAACAGGCGGGAGGCCATTTTTCCTCTTGCGCCTCACTTGAAAGCCCCTTGCTAGGGGTTGCCATAAGTCAGTGGCGACATGACGGCACGTACGCACACAATGCAGAACGTACCAGTCTCCTGTGATAACCACCCGCCACCATAACAGCACCTAAAACCAGTCTGGCGTAGTGGGTAGGAGCGGCAGCACTCTGATGGAGAGATCCAGGTTTGAATCCGCACTCCTCCACTTGCAGCCAGCTGGGTGGCCTTGGGTCAGTCACAGCTCTCTCAAACCCACCCAACCTCACAGGGCGATTGACGTGAGGATAATAATAACACACTTTGTAAACCGCTCTGAATGGGTGTTTATAGAAATGGGTGGTATAGAAATGCAATGTTGTTGTTGTTGTTATCAAAAGGATCACTTTTGAACCGCCCCTTCAGCCTTTATCGTTATGTCCTCTGTTTTGTTGCCTGCGTTCTATTATACCGTTTATTTTTTGTTTCAATGTTCAATAAAGCCTTTCTAAGAAATACAAATAGGCGTGAGGCGACCGCTTGAGCTCCGCGCCCCCTGCCGGCAGCGGGTGGCATCTCTGCCCGTGCCCCCTGCCCGGCTCTCGCGCGCCCCCTGCCGCCGCGCCCGCGCCCCCTGCCCGCCTCCCACGCGCAGAGGCGCAGAACTGGGGAGAATGCGGCCATTCACGCCGCCCGCGGAGCGCACAATCGGCCCCTTGTTCTCCGGGGCCGGCCGCTCCTGGCCCCGCCGGACAAGCCCTCCGTTGTCCGCGCTCGGGATGCGGAGCAGAAGGGCCGGGGGGCAAAGGGGGCCGCCCCACCCCGGAGCCCTGCGCCTGGGCTGGGCTCCGGGGCGGGCGCTTGCCCGGCAGTCGCCCTCCACTTTGCTGGCTCCACGTTCTCCGCTCCAGCTCCCCTCCCTCCCCGCCACGGGCGTGGAAATCCGGCTGGGACAGATTCCGCCCCCCCCTCGCCTCTTCTCGACCCCCCCCCCCTCTACAGGCAGCCCGGCATGGGGGAGCAGGACGAGGCGGCCGGGGGGCTGCCGGGCTTCGCCCTCGACAAGGACTTCCTGCGCTCCCCCAAGGGGGTGCTGATGGAGGCCGAGCTGGTAACGGACCCTTCCGGGCCCCCTTCTCCGCCTCCCCTCCCTCTCCCCTCTTTCCTCCATTCATTCTCCCAGGCACCTTCTCTTCTGCCCCATCCCTGCTTGATCCCCCCCCCCCTTTCACTGCTAAGTTTTCCTCCAGTCCGTTCCCCCCCCCCCCAGCACGCCCACATTTTCCCTCCCTCCAGTCCCTTCTTCCACCTTCCTGGTGTTTGGATCCTTCTGCTAGGGTTGCCAGCTCCAGGTTGGGACATTCCTGGAGTTTTTGAGGGTGGAGCCTGGAGATGGTGGGATTTGGGGAGGGATGGGACCTCCGCCAGGTGTAATGCCAAAGAATCCTCCCTCCAAGGAAGCCGTTTCTCCCAGTAGAACTGATCTCTGTGGCCTGGAGAACAGTTGCAATTCTGGGAGATCTCCAGCCACCACCTGGAGGTTGGCAACCCTATGAATCTGGGCTGGTGTCTTCCAAGGGCTGCCCCAAATCTAGCATCCAGTGTTTGGGCTGCAGAGAGGGTGCCATGGCATGGCTGATGGGCGGGAAGAATTGTCAAATATTCGGAAGCAAATCAGGGAGGGAGAAGGAGCTGTGTTCCCAAGAACGCTTCGCACAGGGAGGTTCGACGGTCTTGTCGGGCAGAGACGTGGGATTTCTTGCTGGCAGCACCGAAGTGTCGGTCTGAATTCATTCCTCTAGATGGAAGGTGCAATTTCTGTGCAGGTGGAATCAGAGACCGCAATGGGTGCCCTTGGAAATGGAATCCAAGAACTGGCTGGGAAGGAATCCAAGAATTGCGTCCATACATCCAGATGGGCAGAAAGGGTTTCTACATCAGCAACTCCAAACCATCAGTTTGGGAAAGGGCTGCCACGGGTTTGGAGCGCCCTGTCCTACAAGGCACAGCTGAAGCAGTTGCGGCCTTTCGGTTTAGGAAAAAGGCAACCCGGGGGTAACATTAGAAAAGAGCAAGACTCCAGCAGCACCTATAAGACTAACAAAATTTGTGGTAGGCTGTGAACTTTCGTGAGTCACAGCTCACTTCTTCAAATGCCTTCTTCAGGGGTAACAGGACAGAGTTTACAGTGGTACACACGGTATAGAGAAAGAGTAATGTTTCTTCCTCTCCCTGAATATGGAATTATGAAACTGGTGAGCAGTAGATTCAAGACACACAAATGGGAATCCTGCTTCACACGAGAAACTGATTTGTGGAACTCACTGCCACCAGATGTGGGCCAAGCGCTGGCTTAGATGGATTTAAAAGCAGACTGGATACGTTTATTGCAGAAGGGTTTATTGAGGCAGAATACCTCCGATTACTAGATACTGATGTGTGTGTGTATGTGTGTGATCCTGCATGGCTGCACTTAGATGTGTGTGACTGTGGTTGGAGGGTAGCGCACCTTCTCTGCATGCACAAAGCCAGAGGTTTAAGTCCTTGTGATTTCCATCTAGGGGAATTCAGGACACCGGTACTGGACCGCACCTTTTTCTTCTGATTCCCTGGATAGTCACTCTTTCATTTGGAGGATATGGAGTTAGATGGACCCATGGCCTGGTTTACTAGACAGCAGCTTTGTATGTTACCCCCGCCCTGCTCACCCCTTCTTCGTTGCCTCCCCCCATGCCCCAGGGCCTTTGCTTTCTGGTGTTCCTGCTTTTGACCGCCTCCATTTCGGCATACATGGGTGCTGCTCTGCTGGAAGTGTTGGTGACCCTGGCCTTTCTGGGGCTGCGAGCAACGCACTACTACGAGCGTCTGACCCGCGTCAACTGGCCCTGCCTGGTGGGTAACACTTCCCTTCCTTTTCACAGCCTGCTTCCCAATTGTCGATTGTGCCGGCCTTTGTGCTCCCTGTAAAAGATCTGGAGTTGACTGAACAGCACTGAACTGCATTGATGTGCGTTCTGCTGAAACAAATCTGCTTCTGGTACTGAAGCCCAGCTGCTGTCTGTACCCATTTTGGCTAGTCTGTTGAATGTCCGGGGAACTGGGTTTTGTAATTTCGCTACCAAGTCGGGAATTTTGAAATTCTGAAGCGTTGAGATATTTGGACAATGGGCTACATTCCGGTACAGTCCTCCTTCCCCCTTGCAATAGACATCAGTGTCCCATTATCTCACCTAATGCAGGACTTCCTTCGCTGTATCAGCGCCGCAATTGTTTTCGTCGTCGTGGCCTTTGCTGTCATCGCTGCCAGCCACGAGGGGTCTGCCGTGTCTGCCTTTGTGAGTGACCACCTTCCCTCCCTGTATAACTTCCCTTCCTGGCCCCACCCACCCCTGAGGAACTGCTCCCCTTCTCTGGAATCAGAGGGTCTGAAAGGGAAGCTGGAAACAATAGCAAGCTTTAGCAGTTGGAAGAAGGCTTGCCCGTTTGATCATAAATGGCTTGGGTGGATTTGGGCTTTGTAGTTATGGCACTCTTGGGTTGCATCCTGCCACATCACTCAGTAGATTGTGCCACCTGGGCAGGTGCCATGCTAGGGCTGTCAGCTTCAAGTTGGAAAATTCCTGGAGATCTGGGTGGTGAAACCTGGAGAAAGTGGGGTTTGGGGAGGGAAAGGACCTTGGCGTGGCATAATTCAATAGAGTCTACCCCACAAAGTAGCCATTTTCTCCAGGTGAACTGATCCCTGTGGCCTGGAGACCAGTTGTAGTTCCGGGAGATCCCCAGCCACTACCTGGAGAGGCTGGCAACCCTACGCCACGCTGAGTTGGGAGGCATGGAAGAATGCAACCCAATGCATTTTAATTCTGTTGTCATCACACCGAACTTGGGGAAAACACACATCTTTTGAAAGAAATACGCATTCTCTCCTGGCTCCCAGTTTCTTAGCTGGACTCAAGGCGAAGGAAAGATTTGGCCCAGCCTGGGATACCCTGCCAAATGCAGGACATTCGAGAAGAACAGACTCCCCCCCCCACACACACACCATGTGCTTTGCTTTGTGCCTTTCACAATCTGTATCTTTCACCCAGGTCTTCAGCCTTATCCTCGTAGCTGTTTTCTGTTTCGATGCCTATAAAACCTACAGGGCAGAAATGGGATCGGAGCAAGGTGAGTCCAGCCAGGGCAGGGGTAATATCCTGGCATCTCCCAAAAGTAGCTAGCAAAAATTAGCTGGCCCCAAATCCAGACAGTGCCTACTTCCTTTTAGGGACTGCCCCAAACCTTATGCCTGGGAGGGCAGTTTTAACCTACCTCTTTGGGCAGGAGCAGAAGTGATAAAATTCTAGTTATTTTTTTTTCTCTTACAGACACAGATCGTGGATGAGAAAATCTCCACTCCTTTGCCAAGGAAAGCTACATAGCCAAAGCTGCAGCCCTGCCCTGCACAGCAGCTCCCGATCCATGGCCTCTCACAGCGTCTTGGTTTCCCCTTTCCTGCCTCTGCCAGTTTCCCTCCACCTGGATTCAAACCTCTGCAATATTTGACTTGGGACCCAATGGACTTTCAGCCCCCCCTCTGCAACAGCTAATCTTAGTTCCAAGTTGCATTCCTCCAGAAAGGACCTTCTCTACGCTCCTTTTCTATTTTTTCTGGGAAGTTTGGGAAGGCATTTTAACCCTGATTTTGACTCAGAGGGGAGAGTTATTTAACTTGCTAGGGCGTCCAAATTAAAGGTGCTTTGAATGTGGTACTGTGGCCTCTGTATATTTGCATGCGAGCAGTTAGATGCACACCTGTGCAGGTATGCCTGTATGCTGGGATGTGCACGCATATTTATTTTTACTACCCTTCCCAAGGAAGATTAAGGTGGAGAGCCAACTGCACCTCTTTAGCCTTTCACAGAAAAATTGTTTGTGGGTTGCCAGCCTCCAGGTCGTAGCTGGAGATCTCCAGGCAACAGAGACAAGTTCCCCTGGAGAAAATGGCTGCTCTGAAGGGTGGGTTCCATGGCATTATACCCCATTGAGGTCCCTTCCAAAGCCCAACCTCTTCAAGCTCCATCCTCAAAATCTCCAAGAATTTTCTAACCTGAACCTGGCAACCCTAATTGTTATCTGGCAGCATGCATTGTTGGTTTCACTTTCGCAACTCTGCAAAATCAGATTGGCTGAGCTGGGGTTAGTGGTTACCCAAGGTTACCCAGTGACTAATTTCAACTCAAACCCATCTGTAGTCTAAAACCTGATCCACAAGCCAGGGCACCACACTGTTTGTCTATTTCTGAGCAATCAGTGTGCATATTGTGTTGTGCTTTTCCTTGTCAGAATGAGGGAGGCCATAGCAGCACATGTGCAGCTGTGTTTGTGCGCACTTGTGCAAGTGCATTGAACGAGGGTGCAGGCATGCATTTCCATGCAAGTGTCTGCCCATTTATTGTGTCAGGATGCCAGCGTGCCTGACTGGCTCGTGAGGGTATGGTTACGCAGGGGCAGGCGTGAGAATGCTTAGGTGGGAGCATGGCTGCCCACAGGTGAACATCCCATTAGTTTGCAAAGGCCTGTGAGGGGGAAAGCATTGAAAGTGCTGTTGCTGCAGGCACGGGAGGCACATAAGAGGTGAGGGCATGCATGTATACATTTGAGCATGGAGGTGAGTGCCTGTGCTGCGCAAGATTGCACACTTTCTCAAGGCTAGCAATGCATGCATACTCCCCCCCCAGCATGGATGGCGTGGTGGTGCAAGAGTCCCAGAAGGCTTTGAGGGGGGTGGGTGGGAGGCGGTCCGACAGAAAGGTGTGTGCATAGAAAGATGGGAGGGAGGGCCAGATGGCTGGGCTTGCTCCGAGGAGAGGAGGAAGGCGGTGGCTGTGGGGTGATGCTCCTCCCAGTGACACAAGCAGATGGGAGGAGCTGTGGTGGCACAACCAGGCTTCGCTGCAGCAGCTACCCCCCTCCAGCCTCCCCCCCCCCAGCTTGATAGAGAGCCAAGCCAGCAGCAGGTAAGGAATGTTGGAGGGGGAGGAGGCACCCCCAATCCCCCACACCCCTTGAGCCAACTCTGGCCCCGGAACGCCCTCTTTGCATTCACATACAGACTCCCTGGGTTTTGGGAGGGAGGGGGAAGATGCTTCATCTATAGTCGCTCCCATGCCCTTATCAGAATCTCAAAGATCTGTACCCGAAAGCTTGGCCCTTACCCCCCACTGTCAGGCAAACCTCAATCTCTTGCTCCATAGCATCACATCGTGCGTGCCTCCTCCGAGCATCCTTCCGCATCTCTGGGTGCCCCTTGCTCCTGTCTGATTTGTTCTGCACAAGCCCCCACCTTGCATTCCCACAGAATTCCCACCGCCCTTCCTTTTGCCCCCAGACCCTGGAATGTACCCCAAGAGCACTGCGGTCCACTCCCGCCCCTCGGACCCCATGGAGAGCTGCTCTTCCCCCAGCTGCATCTGCCCCAATCGTTTCACAGGGAGGGGGGATTATTACTACATGCCTCCAAGTGGCTCAGTATCTCCCCCCACATCTGCCTGACCTGAAAACCTCACCCTGAATCTGTACCGATTGCCTTTCTCATTGCCCCCCCCCAAAGACTCCCCCACTGCTTGCATTTATGTCCCTACACTCTTCGTGGCCTTCTATTTGCTCTCCTTGCCCCCCCCCCCCCCAGTCAATCGACCCCTTCCATACTAATGGCTCCATTGGGCAGCTGAACGAAGCAGGGGGTGGGGGAGAGGAGCACTGGAGCCAGACAGCTTATATCGTGAGTATCTACTCCATATGCAGGGTGTGTGCCAGAACTGCACCCTCCCCAGGTTAGAGGAAAGAAGAGTGCCCCGTCTGCCTCTCACAGTTTTATTTTATCAAATTTATACCCCAGCTTTCCCACAAATGGGATCTATGTTGGACCCATGGGAGGGGGACCTGAGAACAAAAGTGAAAGCCCCCCCCCCAACACAAACACGGTGCAAGAGAGTGTGATGGCAAAGGAAGGGGGGGCTATTTGGGGACTGAGCTGAAGTGAAGAAGGCAGGTTGGGAATGGAGGGTGTGCTAGAAGCTTTACTGTTTATATGGGATTCCTTGACTTTTGTGGTGGTTCATGGAATGTTCACAATCACTCAAACTATGGAGGAAAGGAGGGATGTTGTCGGACTGCTGAAAATCAGGTTGCCTTAGTGGAAGCACAAAGTGGGTTTGGGCAGTGTGGGGGAAAATAATTTGAATAAAGTGGGGTGGAAAGGGCTGGCTGCTGTAAAAGGACAGAGTGGGGCAGGGTCAAGGAAAAAGGAGGAAGATGGGGCAATTTTTCTCCCACTGGGCCGTAGAGACAGATGAGCTTGTGCAAGGTGGAGAAGGAAAAGCTGGAGAGAGGCCAAGGAGGGCAGCAGGCCACAAATTATTCCTAATAATGATGGTGTTTGGCATGCGTAAATGCTGCAGTGTGCTCCAAGAGGGGCAAAGGGGGAAGGCTGTAATTGTACAACAATCCTGCAAGGTGGGTCTGTATTACTGTTGCTGGGGAGGTGGTGGTGGTGGAGAGTGCCCTCGGCATCATAGCTGACTTATGGCGACCCCTTGCTGGGGTTTTCATGGCAAGAGACTAACAGAAGCAGTTTGCCATTGCTGGCCTCTGCAGCCCTGGTCTTCATTGGAGGTCTCTCATCCAATTATAAACCAAGGCTGACCCTGCTTAGCTTCTGAGATCTGACAAGATCAGGCTCACCTGGGCTATCCAGGCTGTTGCTGGGGGGGGGGGGAGGCTAAAAGCATAAGCCCCCCTAGCAGAGATGAGACTTGAACCAATTTTCCTGTTTCAGCTTGCCAGCCCCCAGGAGTTCTAGCTGTCAATCTACTGATTAGTGGTGGGTTTATGCTACTTAGGCTTCGGCAGCGAGGCTTCGGCAGCGAGATGCCACACAAGATGGCTGCCTTCATGCTCCAAAGAGTCACCATTAACCTTTTCACACCTCCTCTTCCACAGACTTTACCATGAGCTGAACAATCTCAGGAGCATCCACTGCATCCCCTGGGCATGTCAGAAGCCAGGCTTCCAGCAGGCTCCGCCCGATGCCCTCTGTCCCATCCCTGCAAGCACTGCGGGGCAGAGTTCCCTCGCTCCTGGGACCTCCGCTACCACATGCGCTCGCACCCCGAGGGGCGTGGCTTTGGCTGCAAGCTCTGCGGCAAAGCCTTCTTCCGCTCTTCAGCCTTGCTGCGGCACGAAATCACACACAGCGGAGAGAAGCCCTTCAAATGTGGCGAGTGCGGCAAGGGCTTTGCCCAGGCAGTGCAGCTGGAGAACCACACCCGCTCCCACACGGGTGAGCGCCCCTTTGCCTGCGGCCAGTGCGGGAAGGCCTTCATGTCTTCATCCCACCTTGCCCAGCATCGGCGCATCCACTGGGCCGAACGGAAGCACCGCTGCTCTCTGTGCGGCAAGACTTTCCTGCGGCCCTGGGACGTCGCACAGCACCAGCGCTTCCATACCGGTGAGCGCAACTTCTGTTGCGGGGACTGTGGGAAGAACTTCTTCCGCTCCTCGGACCTCTTGAGGCATCAGCGCATCCACACGGGCGAGCGGCCCTTCCGCTGCCACTGCTGCGGCAAGAACTTCTCACGCTCCTC
Source organism: Eublepharis macularius (assembly GCF_028583425.1). Lineage (NCBI taxonomy): Eukaryota > Metazoa > Chordata > Lepidosauria > Squamata > Eublepharidae > Eublepharis > Eublepharis macularius. The sequence continues at coordinate 76,921,506 of NC_072801.1, forward strand.
TGTGCTGGCCAAGCACATGCTCACCCACACGGGCGAGAGGCCTTACAAGTGTGAGACGTGCCAGAAGGCCTACATCACTGCCTCTCAGCTCACGGAGCACCGGCGCGTGCACACGGGGGAGAAGCCGTACCTCTGTGCGGACTGTGGCAAGACATTCACCTATTCCTTCCTCCTCCGTCGTCATGTCAAAACCCACACTGGGGAACGCCCGTACGTCTGCCCTGAGTGCCCCAAGGCCTTCAAGACCTCAGGGCATCTACAGAAGCATCGGCAAATCCATGCCCGGAAGGAAGCAGGGGCTGGGGAGGGCTGGCAGAGGCGCAATGGGGAGGCGGGTTGCGGAGAAGAGTGGTGAGAAGGTTATCTGTGTGTGGCGGACAGAGGCATAGAGGCTGCCTCTTTGGGGAGTGCACAAAATAAATAATAATAACAACTGTGCATATATACTGGTATGGTAGACAGATTAGTGTCCCACTCAGAGTGGTGAACAAAGAGTTATTATCTCATAATGCAATTGGGAAGCTGGGGCTAAAAGGAGTGGCTGACCCAGGGCCACCTGCTGAGCAGGTGGCAGTAGTGGGATTTGAACCAGCAGAGTGCTGACTTGCAGCCCAGCCACTTAAACACTGTCACAGAAGTGCTAGAAGGCCTCCCCCTGTAGGGCTGTGTAGGAACTGCGTTTCTGTGTTTTAGTCTCCTTGCAGGGTTTTGAGTGGAATTGCCAGGGGCATTTCTTGGCTCAGAGGAGGAATTCTTCCCCCTGCAGATATAGAAGGAAACTGGCAGTGTGGGAGCCGTTGGGTGGGCTCTGAGATGGAGCATGGCACCCTCTACTGGGCACTTAAGGAGTGAGCGGCCTGAGGCTGACAAGGGTGAGATATACTTGTTCTCCATTTCACAGCCTTTTAAAAAAAATTATAGGAACTGATTGCAGTTTTTCACATCAGCCACCAGGTTGCACTGCAGGACAGAAAATAAACCCTGCCCAGGCTGCTGTGATAAACCCACCAGGTTGATTTTTCAGTCTGGCCACTGGAGGGTGCAGTGATCTCTCTCTGAGTCAAAATTGTTCACCTCTGGTTTACAAGAGATTAAGTTGCAAGCAAAAAACTGCCTTTCTGTCGCTGCCCACTGAGACTGAGCAGGATTAGAGTCCAGTGGCACCTTAGAGGTTGGCAAGTTTTTCAGAGTGTAAGCTTTTGAGAGTCATAGCTCCCTTCTTCATCTGACTCTAGTCCTGCTGTTCTACTGCAGACCAACACAGCTATTCACCTAAACTGTCCTCTCTACACAAGACATCTGATAGGTGAAGAACACATGTTGGGAAATGTAATGGTAGCCTGGAAAGGTAGTTTAAAACGATAGAGCTGGGGGTAGGACAAAAGCTTTGCTACACACTGGAGCTGTGTGAAGGGGCTGTGAAATGCCAGAAGGGAAACTTCAGCCCATTATAACCTATCCAGGTCCAAGGCCAGCTCTGGAAGGCAGCTCCAGCCCATTTCCATGCCTCGCTGCCCTTTGGCTGTGATCCCACAGTTTTAGTCTGGAGAGGTAAAATTGACAGAGCCTCTGGGGAAGCAAAGATGAAATTAACAAACCCTCTTGAGGAGTGATCTCCACTGGCTCTATCTTTTTAAATTACGCTTCCCGGCTAACATTGCGTCTCCCTACACTTGATGAACACACACTGAGGTGTCTTGTGTAGAGAGATTGTAGTGCCCCTCTTTTCCTGGCAAGACCCCTTCATCCTTACCACCTCCAACAAAGTGAATATCCAGTAGGATGCCCATAGAATGCTGTTAAAGACACAGAGTGACACCTCCCTCCCTCTCACCCCCGTCTGGCACGTGGTGGAGATGGGTGCCACACAGATCAAATCTGCAGTTCATTTTTATTAATTATCCTACATTTGTGCTAAATCCTACTCAGAGAAGGTGGGTGGCGGGAGAAATTGCTTCGGCTCAGTTGCTGACTCAAAGCTTCCTTACTCTTCATCGTGAAGTTTCTGGAAGAGAAAAGAAGAAAGGAAAAAGGTAAAGGAGGGAAGAAAGAGAAAAGGGAGGACAGAGAGAGAAGAAGGCAGAAACTGGGAGGGGGAAGGCCAACGTAAGGCCTTCTGTGCTTAGTGGAGCTGCTTGGAAATGCTTTTTCTGCCATTAAAACGCAGGTACCTTTTTGTGCCCTAGAGTGGCTTTGGGGCTGGAGGAGAGGAAATGGTTGGGCAGATTGCCACTGTATTGGGGGAAAGTTAGCAGGGGAAGAAGGCAGGGGACACCCTTTGCCTGTGACCTGGGCTTCTGGCCCTTTGTGACCTACAACCCGTGGCCTTGAGTGAAGTGGCCCTGTGGATCCAGGACCTGTCCAGGAGTTGGAGTCATGCCTTTCTTGTTTGGTTAGTTAAATTCTATTCTTCTGGAAGGGGGAGGTTGTAAGCTGCTTTGAGTCCCCAGGAGAAGAGAAAAGGGAGAGTCTCTCTACATGAAGCATCTGATACATGAAGAACACGTGTCGGGAGATGCAGCGGTAGCCCAGAAGGGTAGTTTAAAAAGACAGAGCTGGCGGCAGGGCAAAGGTGTTGCTATACACTGGAGCTGTGTGAAGGGACTGCGAAATGCCAGAAAGGAAACTTCAGCCCATTATAATCTCTCCAGGTCCAATCCTGGCTCTGGAAGACAGCTCCAGCCCATTTCCATTCCTCGCTGCCCTCTGATTGCCATCCCACACAGTTTTAGACTGGAGAGGTGAAATTGACAGAGTCTTCAGGGAGGTGAAGGTGAAATTAACAAACCCCCTGAGGAGCGATCTCCACCAGCTCTGTCTTTTTAAACTACGCTTCCTGGCTAACATTGTATCTCCCTACACTTGACGAACAAACGCTGAGGTGTCTCGTGCAGAGAGACTTTGAAATACAAATGTCGAAAGAAAGAAAATTAGTCTGGATAGACACCTATTGGCTGATGCCAGTGACCACCACTGTTCCTCTGCCTCTCCCCGACTCCTGGAACTGTTTCGCAACAGTTTTAAAATGTTTGTGAGCAGCGGAGAGATGCAAGGAGAAAGATGAATACATATGCCTACAAATACATATCTGCAGCCTGAAGGCCAAGCGGAGGGACAAGACAAGACTGAGAACGGCTAAGAAGGAATAATTGTAAAAGGAAAGTGAAGAAATTCCTTCTTCTGGAATGATGGAGATCCCAAATATTAGACTGGGGTCTAATGGGGGAAGGTGTGGCTATGGGGCTGGTTGACAAATGATAAAATTAAGAAGTCAGGGCGAAGCAGAAATAGGGTTTGGTGTGGTCCATAACTTGTATCTCAAATCTTTTTCGTGCCCAGACTTTACTTTTGGCTGTGTAACAAGGGGAAAAATGCCTCTGAGCATAAGCAGAGAGCATTTCTATCTCATATTTTTATACTGCCCTTCCTCCAAGGAGCTTGAGGGAGTACCCACTGTTACCTTCTCCTCGTTTTATCCATGTACCCACCCCTGTGAGGTTGGCTATGCTGGGAGTGACAACTGAAGATTATACAGCAAGCACCAAAACAATGTGGGGGATCCCCTAGTCTGAAGATCTAACCATTACACCACACTGCATTTTTCAAAACTGAACAACTACATCTGGCCCTTGCCCTGCTTAGGAGGCAGAAGCAGGAGGCTTCTATGGGGTCTGGCGATTTAGAGGGTAGCAGCAAACAACTGAAGGAACAACGGGAGAAGAAAGAAGCCACAAGAGGAAAAAAAGAGTTTGCTTTTCAGATGGAAAAAGAAGTGAGAAAAGAGAAAATCAGCAAAGTGGAAAAGGGAACAAGAAACCCCAAGAGGTGAGTTTCCAGGGAATGACGGACAAGCCAGCAGGGGTGGTTCCCTACAGGCTAGCGCTGGTGATGTCACAAATATACCTCTGCCTCCCCTCAAGCCAAGTATATTGGAGAGAGCTTACTGTCCCAGCCTCCCATTTCAGATGGAAAGAGGGGAGAGGGCAGTGAAAAAGCAAAAAAGGGGAGTGGGGCATGTGGTAGTGAGGGCAGAAGTGGAAAGAGAAAAGAAGTCACCAAAAGGGCACGGTTCCTCCCCTCTGTTCTGGGACCTCTCCAAGAGAGGATAATCAAGCTTTCAAATCCCACAAGCGTCCACTAGACCCATTGCCTCTCCCTGATTTCCCCTTCCTCCAGGCCACAACATTCACCTTTCCTCCCACGTCACGACTCTTGGCCTTCAGTTTGTTGACTTGGGACTCGGCTATGTCTGCCCGCTCCTCGGCCTCATCCAGCTCGTGCTGAACCTTCCGGAACTTGGCCAGGTTGGTGTTGGCCTGCTCCTCCTAGGGCGACAGAACGGAAATCAAGGTGGTGGCCTGTATTAGAAGGGGGTGGGTCTTTCGATCGTAGCTGGGGAAGGGGCTTGGGTGTGCCTGTTGCTGTATCAGTGTCAGAGAGACTGAAGTACTGCTTATGGGGAGGGGGGAAGGCAGAGTAAAAACATGCAGAATTAATCCTCCAAACTATCCACAGCTGTAACTTGGGCAAAGGGTAGGTAAGGGCTATGTGAAGGGCCTATGTTCTGCAGCTCAGGTTTAACAAAGCTCATATGAAGCAGCTTAAGTTCTTGCAAAGCTTGACAGAACAATCAGCTGCTGAGGTTTAGCAAAGGTTGACATTGTTAAAGCAGTTGAGGGGCTGTACTAGTGGGCTTGCAAGACCTAGCTCTGAGCTAGTGTTCTTACACTAGTGGAAGAGAGAGACAGAGGTCTCTCTCCTAGTTCCACTTTTAGCGGAGACCTTCAAAGCAGGGGAGGACCTGAAGCCGAATCTTGTTTGCAACTCAGGTTTAACAAAGCTGCTCTTAAATTGCCAAGGCGCTGCGATCTGACCAGGAGGCTGGGCCAGCAAAACAATTGAGGAGAGGAGCTCACCGCTTCTTCTGCCTGCCTCTTGTAAGCTTTGACTTTGAGTTGCAGCTTGTCCACCAAATCTTGGAGTCTCAGCAAGTTTTTCTTGTCTTCCTCCGTCTGCAGAGGAAGGAAAGTTGGATGGAAGTGAGATGGAAGAATAGGGAAAGCCAGTACTTGGCACTGCAGAGCTCAGTGGCCGATCTTCTGTTCGGCATGCAGAAGGTCTCTGCTTCGGTTCCCAACATCTCAGGTCCCAGGGAGCAGGTGGTGAGAAAGAGTCTCCCTTATCTGATCTCCTAAAGAGCTGCCCTCCGTCAGCATAAAGAATACTGACTGAGATGGACCAATGGGTTGACTTGGCATATGGCAGCCGAATATATTCTGTCTCTGTCGTTCTCCACAGCTAAAATCATTTTTGGTTTGGGATGGGGATGTGAGTTCTTCTAAATAACAAGTTCATGGCCTCCTAATCTGACTCCCCCACTTAGCATTCCCATTTCTGAGAATGCCGTTAGGTTTAGGGGTTTGGGGACAATTGAAATGTCTAAAGGATTTGAATCAGGGCTTTTTTTCAGCTGGAATGGGGTGGAAGGGAGTTCTGGAACATCTTGAAAATGGTCACATGGCTGGTGGCCCCGCCCCCTGATCTCCAGACAGAGGGGAGTTTAGAATGCCCTCCACGCCACTCGGTGGCGTGGAGGGCACTCTAAACTCCCCACTGTCTGGAGATCAGGGGGCAGGGCCACCAGCCATGTGACCATTTTCTCCGAGGGCAACCCACTGAGTTCCACCACCTCTTTTCCCAGAAAAAAGCCCTGGGCCACATCAACGCCATTGCCTTGAAACCTGTAGGCCAGACTTCAGGGTCTCAGACTGGGTTAAAGCCTCCTGCACAAAAGTAAAATCTGACAATGGCTGCTTTCACATGTTGGACAATGTACTTTCAATGCGCTTCAGAAATTGTTTGCGACTGGACTTTCCGGTGTGGACACAGAAACAGGGAAATCCAATTGCGAATGGTTGCTAAAGTGCATTGTCCAACATGAGTGAAAGCAGTCATTGTTGGGAATTCAAACTGCTGAACTGAAATGGGCCGTTTCCACACGTCCCAAAAGGGTCGGCCCACTCACCGAATGCTGCCAGCTTTTCCTCTTCACTCCAGACGTCTCCGTTTTCAAAACGGTAGCAGGCTGTTTGGTTTCCATTTTGTCAGTACCTTTTCTCGGAACACACTTTCCCACAGTCCCCAAAAGGCACTGACAAAATGGAAGCCAAACAGCCTACTACCGTTTTGAAAACGGAGACGTCTGGAGTGAAGAGGAAAAGCCGGCAGCATTCGGTGAGTGGGCCCTCCCTTTTAGGACGTGTGGAAACGGTCATGGAGAATTGCCACACAAATTCAGAACTTGTGTGAAATTTCCTCCCAACCTATAGAAGGATCCTCCCTGACTAGCTTCTCCTCTGATGTCCACTTCTCCCACCCTTCTCTCTGCTCCTCTCAGAGGAGGACGTGGCCACTACAGAACCGCCAGGCGTGGACCGGCTCTTTCATCAGGGAAAGTTCCTGGAAGGCTGCTGCCCACAGGACTATCTCTGGTGGCCAGGAACAAGCGGAGTCTGCAGTGCTGGTAGTGCCATGGGGGCTGTGACACCAGTGGTGATGGGGTAGGCTTGGCCAGCACTGCTGGCGCCACCGAGCTCCACTTCCTCCAGGGCTCTTTTAACATCCTGATCTGCCCTCAAATACTGCACTTGCACACAGACGGCGCACGTCAACTCCTTATCCTAAACCACCACAGCTTTGTAGGTCCAGCTAGAAAGGCCATCTCCAAGCCACCACACCTGGTAAGTGAGCTCCTTGATGCGCCGCTCGCACTTGCGCATCCCCTTGATGCTCTCCGCATTGCGCTTCTGCTCCAACTCCAGCTCGTTCTCCAGCTCCCGCACCCGCGCCTCCAGTTTCTGGAGCTGCTTCTTGCCGCCCTTCAGGGCCAGCTGCTCGGCCTCGTCCAGCCGCATCTGCAGGTCCTTGATGGTCTGCTCCATGTTCTTCTTCATGCGCTCCAGGTGTGCGCTGGTGTCCTGCTCCTTCTTCAGCTCCTCCGCCATCATGGCCGCCTGACAATTGTGGCACGGAGGGAAGAAGTTCATTTAAGATGGGGAGAATTTTTTCAAGCAAATTTTTTGAGGACGAGAAACTGCTGGGGAATAGTTTCCCTCAGAGTAATTACTTTTCTTCTTTTTCTTATCTTTTTTTATTAAAAGTTTTATATAATTGAAAACAAACCTCAAAAAACTACAATTACACATATACTAAGAAAACAAACACAAAAACAACTCATCAACGTACAAAACATACATAATAAAGGAAAACAACAACAAAAACAATCTAAACGAAAAGGTTTCCGATTTTCTCCGAAACAAATATTTGTTTGTTTTGGAGAGGTATTTGTGAACTACCTGCATTGTGCAAGGGGTTGGACTAAATGATTCTAGAGGTCCCTTCCAACCCTATGATTCTATGTATCATGTCAAATCTACACTTTCTCTAAGTAATGATTAACAGCTTTCTTTTTTCTAATGTGAAAATCCAGAAATCCAGAAAGCATCAAATTGCTATCTATTTCATATAAATAGTTTGAGTAATTTCAACCCTGTCTCCATCAATCATTTCAAGGAGAATGAGAGGTCAGGAAGATAGTAAATCGACTGGCTGGAGGGCAGCTAGCCTGCTCAGTTCAGGGCCACCCCCCCTTCCACATTCTGTTTTTGCTCGGTTTTATCAGTATTTCAGATGTGTTTTTTTAAAGTATGTTTTTCATCTGTTAGCCACCCTGTTGGCCTGGATGAGGGCAGAAAGGCAGGGTGTAAATTCTGTAAATAAACCAATAAATCTCCTTTTCACTCACATCGGTGATGGCTTTCTTGGCCTTTTCCTCAGCATTCCGGCACTCCTGCACGGCCTCCTCCACCTCAGACTGAAGCTGGGACAGGTCGGTCTCCGTCTTCTTCTTCTGGTTGATGAGGCTGGTGTTCTGTGGAGAGGCAGGAGTCAGAACAAACACGAGCCAGGAGGAAGGAACAAGACAAGATGAGGGATGGGTGGTGTGAAGTCCCTGCCTGGTTCCAATGTTACCTCAGCTATGAACTTACTGCATGGCCTTGGAGATGACGCTATCCTTTTTGCCTCAGGGGCAATACGGGGATTAGAGCTACACTGGACTGCTCTGTTGTCAGGAATATTAGGAGGTGCATCTGAGGGGCTCTGTGATCCGAGAAACCTGGACGCACACCTGGTTAGAATTGGGGTGAGAAGGGCCCTTTTCACCTGGGAATGGAGGAGTTGGACCCTCTCGCTGGCCTCGATCAGTTCCTGCTCGGCCAGCTTCCGGGCACGCTCCGTCTGTTCCACCACGCTGCGCAGCTCTTCGAGCTCAGCCTGCAGCAGGGAGTTCCGCCTCTCCACAATGGCAATGTTCTCCTTCAGGTCCTCATTGGCTCTCAGGACATCGTCCAGTTGGATTTGGTTGTCCTGAACAATTTAAAATGTACAGGCATGGAACGGACATGCCCCAAGCTGCGTGAACCAACCTACAAGGGTTTTTAGGTCTAATTTTCAGAGGCGGGCATAGACTTTGCCACAGTTCCCTCATCTAAATGGTTGTGTGAACCCGCTCCCTTAACCTCCCCACGCCAACACACACACAATGGGTTAGGCAAAGGTCTCAAGCTTCATTACTTTGAGGTGAGCTTGAGCGATCTTGAGGTGTTTCTGGGCCTCGGCCGCCACCCGATTGGCTTGGCTGAGCTGGATCTCCATCTCATTGAGGTCGCCCTCCATCTTCTTCTTGACTCTCAGCGCCTCATTGCGGCTGCGGGTCTCCGCGTCCAGGGAAGCCTGAAGGGAATCCACCACTCGCAAATGGTTTCGCTTGACCTGCTCCATCTCCTCGTCCTTCTCGGCCAGCTTGCGTTCGATGTCGGCCTTGATTTGGTTGAACTCCAGCTGGGCTCGGAGGATCTTGCCTTCCTCATGTTCCAGAGAGGCCTGCAGAGTTAGGATGCCATGGGAAAAGTAGCAAACGGAGGAGTGAATGAAGGGGAAAGAGGAAGGACGGAGATCAAGCTGGTGTTGCTCTCTCTCCCTTTAACAATAGCACAGCAGGTAGGAAAGGAAGAGCGTTTCAAGATCCCAAGAGCTTATCTGTTGCCTGTCTGTCAGGTGGCTTGTTAAAGGCAGAGAACCTCTGCTTGCAAAAGGAAAAAAAACCAACCCCGCTTCCCAAGTTCTTTGTAGAGATCTGTTCAAGTGAGGGTCAGGAGGGGAAAGGAAATATAAAATGGGAAACAGCTTCATGGAATATCCACATGATGTGTTTTCCAGTCAGGGCACTATTTGTTTCTGGAGTGTCAAGAAGGCCTTCCCTCACAGTTCCAGCACAAAATTGCAGTTTCACCATTTTTTTCCGGAATGGTGAGGAAAAGGCCTTTTGGCGCCCCAGGCACAAAATCCAAAATGGTGCCCTAGCAACTGTGTCTATGAATGACGTAACTGGCAGTTTACTGCCCTTTAATGTTGGCCAAATTCTTCTGCTTGTGGCAGCCATTTTATGGCTAAACTAGACAGGATGAGGGCGGGATCTTCATGTATTTGAACATGTTTCCACCATTCAAATCTGAAGCAAGGAAGGAGACCTATTACTTTATCAAAAGTAGAGCACACAGGCAAGGGTGCCCTGCTCCCTTCCCAACTTCACTTCACTGTGCTGTGCTGCATAAATTATTTTCATCCAGCTAGGTTCATTTCTGGTACCAGAACCGGGCTAGGCAGTGGAGCGCAGTGAGAAGATCATCAGCCCAACCTCAAGACATAAATGGAGGTCACGTCCATTCGGTGTCTAGTTTCCCTACTTCGTGGTAGATTTGTCCTTGGAATTTGTCTAGGGTTCGGGGATGGGGGTGACATTGTGATGATTAAACTGGTTAAGCGCGTGGCACAGGAAGAGCCAGGGAAGGAGAGAAGCAGGGAAGAGAGGCAAAGAGAGACAGGCCAAGCGTGGTGTTCACAGGCCGCTGGGTAATCCAGGCATTGGTTACCTCTGCCTCTTCCAGGGCAGCCTGTAGCTCCATCTTCTCAGCCTCCAGCTGCTTCCGCACCTTCTCCAACTCATGCATGCTTTTTCCTCCTTCACCCAACTGTTCGGTGAGGTCCGATATCTCCTCTGCATGGAAGGAAGAAGGAGGATTCTTGGTTCATGCTCAGTTGGGCAGGATAAGTTGCAGGTGGGGCTGGCCCTGGCAAGTGAGGCCGTGCATGGATCCCGGAGGCTTCAGGAAAGGGACGCTGTGTTCCCGCCTCTCCCCTAATCCCGACTAACCTTGCAAGTTCTTGTTCTCCCTTTTCAAGGTCTCCAGATGTTCCAGCGCCTCCTCGTAAGCGTTCTTCAGCTTGAAGAGTTCGGTGCTGAGTGCCCGGGACTCCTTCTGCGAGGCCTCCAGCTCCAGTTGGGATTCCTCAAATTTTTGTTTCCACTCAGCGAGGATCTGAAGGGGTGGAAGGAAAAAGGGACAGAAGAAAAAGAGGTGACGCTCAATCGGATTCACTCCTTTCTCCAAACTCTCTTGCTTGCCTGTTTTTTGGGACTTTGCTCCCCTTTTTCTTCCTCCCACCCCTTTGCCCCGAACCGAGTCCCTCACCTTATCAAAGTTCCTCTGCTTTTTGTCCAGGGCGGCCGCAGCGGCATTTGAACGCTCCACGTCCACCATGAGGTCTTCGATCTCATTCTGCAGACGGTGCTTGGTCTTCTCCAGCGAGGAGCACTTGGCATTCACGGCCTCCACGGCCTCCTCAGCCTCCTGCAGCCGCTGCGCCAGCTTCTTCCTGACATGCAAGGGGAGGGGGCCACAGTGTGTCAATTGCCAGAGAAGCAGACCTGACCCATCCCCAGATCGTGGGGCAGTCACTCTCCTGTCCCTCTTAGGATAAAGGAGAGGAGAGGGCAACAGTGATGACATCATCAGATGGCAATGACATCATCAGACGGCTGTCGCTCCTCCCCATCTGCAGGCCTGGGGGGGGTCACCATATGCTGCCAGCATGGGGCCGTGGTTAGAGGCTGTGGGATTGGTCTTGGTGGCCTGGATGGTGCCTGGGAGCTCTTTGCCACCTACCCCTGCTCTTCCAACCCTTTGGGACATAGAGAAGCCCCCGCCCCACACAACAGACAGGCCACCCCGGCTTGCTTTTCCTACCCACCTACCTTAGTATCTTTTTATTGGGGATCTCTCCTCCAACCAACAAGCTTTTTGCTCGTCTTATACGCTGCCATTTTGAAATATAACCCGAGCCAAAAGCTTCGCCGTTGGAGGAAACACCTGTGAGGCGTGATGTCCGTGGGAGAAGGGGCTTAGGGAGGGGAGAGGACGTTCAACGGGAAGGTGGGAATGCAGGAGCCAGCCAGGCAGGTGGTGTATGTGTGAGAGAGAAAATGACCTTGAGGGGTCAAGACCTAAAACTACAACGGAGCCAAACCTAGAGTTCGATACGGTCAGGGGGCACTCGTGCTGGCCAAAGAAGGGAATCGCAAGATGTCAAGCTTCAAGTGACGCTCAAATACCAGACGGGCCAGAGATAGTTGTGTGACAAACTCTGCCTTTTCAGGTGGGCCTGATTCTTTGGAGAATTCGACTTCCAGCTATCCTTGCCCTGACTTCTCCCGCTTTGCCCCAGTCCTCAAACTGAGGTGAGGCTTCCAATCAGGGGGCAGAAGCAGAGCAGGGCGAATCCATTAGGGCACCAGATAATGTGAAGCATTGGGGTTCAGTAGTCTTCACCTCAAAGCTCCCTCACATACATACTTGGCCTCCTCCAGCTCCTCCGTCCTCTGGATGGCGTCCGTCTCGTACTTGGTCCTCCACTGAGCCACCTCAGAGTTGGCCTTGGAGAGCGATCGTTGAAACTCTGCTTTGGCCTCCGTCTCTTCCTCATACTGCTCCCTCAACAGGTCGCAGTCATGGCGGGCTGACTGGAGCGCGTGCGCCAGAGCGTTCTTGGCCTGTGTGAAAGAGATTTGAATGTAAGCTCCACAACTTCCCTTCAGTGGAATCCTTTGTGATCTCTACCATCACGGTCCCCTCACTCAGACCCACTGATCCCTGGGCCAATTCCACATGGCTTACCTGAAGCTGGGGCGTTGCGGAACATGCCGGAAAATATGTGGAAGATTGCGTTTTCTTGCGTGAGTTTTGTGCGATGCCGCGCAAAACTCGTGCAAGAAAATGCAATCTTCCACGTTTTTTCCGGCATGTTCTGCAACGTCCCAGCTTAAGGTAAGCTGTGTGGAATCGGCCCCGAGTGATTCTGTTACCTTGGCCTCCTCTTCTAACTGCCTCTTTAAATCCTCCATTTGCTGGGAGTACGACTGCTTTCCTCGAGTGAGTTGAGAAATGAGAGCCTCTTTTTCTTCTAGCTGACGGGTCAGTTCTCCTGAGAGCAGGCAGGAGACCGGCATTAGGAAACATTTAATTCCCTAAGTGGAATGTAACAAAATGGCTGAAGTGAACAGGAAGTGGGGGCAAGAGACGTGTGGTACCATTTTCTGTCTGGAGCTTGGCCCGTTGGGTGTTGGTGTCATTGAGGGTCCGTTGGGTCTCCTCGAACTTGGCCCGGTAATCTGCCGATTGGTCCTCCATGGTGCGGCACATCTTCTCCAAATTCATCTGCCAGCAGAGACCAGAAGGAAGGATGGAACTGGGGAAGCCAGAAAGGACCAGGCCCGGCTCTGGATAGTAGCTGGGAGCTTGAGGAAGCAGCTCAGTGCTCAATAAAGAGGCCTAACTAAGCTGGACAAAACCTTCAAACAGGCCCTGGTGGAAGGACGTTGAGTCCCCTAAGTCCATTCAGTTCATAGGGCCAGGCTACAAGTGACAAATGACACAGGTTGGACACTTGTCAGCTTCCCTCAAGTTTTGATGGAAAATGCAGGTGTCCTGGTTTTACAGTTTGGCTCTCTGACTGCTGTCCAATGGACTTTTCAACTGTCGCTTGTCCAACATTCCGCCAAGCTGCCTACATTTCCCGCCAAAACTTGAGGGAAGCTGACAAGTGTCCAACCTGTGTCATTCGTCACTTGTAGCCTGGCCAATAGAATCATAGAATCTTAGGGTAAGAAGGTACCTCTAGGGTCATCTAGTCCAACCCCCTGAATGAAGGACATTCACAAATACCTCCCCCCACACACACACACACAGTGACCCCTGCTGCATGCCCAGAAGATGGCAAAGCACCATCAGGAAACAGATGTGAAATTTGTATTCAGACTCTGTGAATGATATACCATTTGCCATGTGGGTGGGCTTGGTTGGAAAGTGAACCAGGCAAAGACTGCATCCCTCTTATACTGACCCTCAAAAGGACCAATTGATGGCCACCAGTCTTGGGCCAAACCCAGCCCTGCAGAGATTGCCCCAAACCCAGCCCTGTGGAGATGTCTCAAGGGGTGCCTCAGTTTGGCTTGGCCTCTACAAGGTCTTAACCTGACCCCTTCCAATCGGACGCTCACTCAATATGGGAGAGCACCAGTGAAGCTATGCTGGCTGGAGACTTTGCATACTTGCTTCTGCCCCCTTTCCTCCTCCTCCTCCAGTGCTGCACCTTGGCTTTCAGCAGCTGCTCCGTGCTGGAGCCGACGTCGTCCAGCTCCAGTTTGAGCTCGCTCTTCTCCTTCTCCAGCTTCTGCTTCACCCGCTGCAGGTTGTCGATCTGCTCGCCCAGCTCCGCCACAGAGTCGGCGTGCTTCTTGCGCAAGGCTGCTGCGGTGGCCTCGTGGTGGAGCGTGGCTTCCTCCAGGTCACGTCGCATCTTCTGGAACTCGGCCTCCCGCTTCTTGTTCATCTCGATCTGCACCGTCGTGGCACCGCCCGCCTCTTCCAGCCGCTCGCTGATCTCCTCCAGCTCCCGGGAGAGGTCAGAACGCTGCTTCTCCACCTTGGCCCGGGCCGTGCGCTCGGACTCCAGCTCTTCTTCCAGCTCCTCGATTCTCGCCTGCATAGTGCAAGGAGAATGACAGCCAATCTGTTAATTTTTCTAGATGCAGATCGCTTAGACAGTTTAAGAGGACGAGGACTGAGGGACAGATGGCCCTGCCTTTGGGTCTCAGATCTGTGACTGGAAATTCGTAAAGCATTTAACACATGCTTTCCTGCCTGACTAATATGCTCAGATGGCTTGCTGGTAGCTGGTGTATTGATGACTTTGATGCTGGTGACATTATGGAGCAAAATAGTAAAGAGTCTGATGATGCATCTGACAAAGAGAACTGTGATTCTCAAAAGCTTACGCAACAATAAAGTTGGTTAGTCTTAAAGGTGCTGCTGGACTCTTTTTTTATTTTGCTACTACAGACTAACATGGCTAACCCCTCTGGATCTATGATTATGGAGCAAGCACCCTCTTTTGTCTGAGGTAAAGAGGGAAGCTCCAGACTGGAGGAAAATTCCCAGAACTGGGAAATTCTAGAAGTATCCTTCTGCTTTAGACAGAAGATCTAGGAGAAACAAAGAGCTGATCTAGGGAGCGAAGGGGGCAGGGGCGTTCTAGGCTGATCTAGAGTGGAGTGTTCAGAACATTCCAGGACAAACAGCTCCAGGAGCACACGGGGCATGTCACCCTGACCTGCAGCTCCTTCAGTTTCTTCTGCAGCTGCAGTGCCAAGGCCTGCTCGTCTTCGATCTTGCTGTTCTGCTGATTGATGTCAAACTCCTTCCTGCCGAGGGAATTTCAAGAAATGAAAAGCCTCCCCTTTCTCTTTGCCAGGCAGCTTCCCTGTGCCACCATCAAAGGGTGAGAAGCAGAATGCCCGAACCCTCAAGAGCCCCACAGTGACTTTGGATTCAAGAATATATTGCTTTCATGGTTTCCTAAGAAGTTGATGGCTGGCCAGTGCACACCCTTACAAAAGACCAACCTGCTCCCTCCCTGATTCCACAAGCAGCCTGCTAGCCCGTAACCAGGAGAAGGAGAGGGCCAGAAAGCAAGTCCCGCAGAAGGGAAGACACAAGCAGCAAGGAGTCTCCATTGATTTGCAGGGACAAACCTTCACCGGTCTTCACCTCCCTCTTCTCCCTTTGACATCTCCCTTGGTGCACATGTTAAACAGCAATCTCCTTGGGGCAGGGACTTGTTTTTAGCTCTCCGTAAAGCACAGTGCACATTAAGGAACTCTATTTAAATAAACAAACGAGCAAGTGCTGCCTGCCCCCTTCCCTTGCAGACAGCCCCAGCGGCCAGACCTGGGCACTCTCCCCCTTTGTTCTTGCTGCGCTTCTCTACCCCGCCCCCCCACCTTTCCACAAGTGGCTCCAAGAAGAGGAACCTCCTACTTTTTCAGCTTATCTTCCAGCTGTTGCTTGTCGTTCTCGAGATCCATGATGTTCTCCTGCGCCAGTTTGAAGTCTCCTTCGAGCTTCCTCTTGACTCGTTCCAGATCCATGCGGATCTTCCTTTCCTGTTCCAGGGAACCTTCCAACTATACCGGAACATAATAACGGGGTGTTACTCTCAAACGCTTTTCTGAAGCTGCGACCAGCAGAACATGCCTCCCCGAAGTAGGGTACAGAGAGGGTCAACTAGGTATCTGCAGGTCATCTGCCCACTGCAGAAGATGTCCAGTTTAAAAGGGCCTGGGACTGGGAAAGACCCTTCTCTTTGCCCGAGATCATATCTGCAAGGATCCTGGCCTCGCACTCACATCGTCTGTCTGCTGTTCTAGCTTCAGCTTGGCTTTGGTGAGCGTGCTGACTTTGTCCTCTTCAACCTGTAGGTCATCGAGCGCCTGCTGATGAGCTTCCTGTAGGGACTTCTTCTCCTTCGTAAGCTTGGCGATGCTCTCGTCCAAGCCTGCAATTTCCTCCGTGAGATTTTTCACCTGACGGAAGACCACGAGGTGAGGAGTTTGGAGGTAGGAGAACTTGAAATATACGTGCAGGGATGCTAAGTGGAAGATTTCAAAATGTGGCCAAGCCATTGCCCTTTGGCCAACACCCAACTCCACAGAGCAGAGCCATTCCTGGGAGTGCAAATGGATGGGGAAATATCTTACATGCATCCAAGAGCCTAACGCAACCAGCCGGTTAAGCCAACACAACTTTTTTTCTATAAGTAGACCTGAAGAAAACAGCCCTTGACAACTCAATCCAAAATGGCCCAAGGGCAGGGGTCATTTCGTAGAAAAAGAGCTGGAGGGACTCATTAGCATAACTCATTAGCATATGCCACACCCCTTGCCATCACTGGAAGTGTGTCATTAGCATACCTGATTTGCATATGCCACATCCCCTGACATCACCTATCCTGGCTGTTTTGGACCCAATCCTGGCCATTCAGGGCTGAAATTGGGCCCAAAATGACAAAAAGGGGCTGAAAATGGCCGAAAAGGGGCCCGAAATGGTCAGGATCGGGCCGCTGCTGAGTGGGAGAGTGATCCACCACCCGTCAGAGGCCCAATCCAGGCCGTTTCAGCCCCAATCCAGGCTGAAACAGGCCCAAAATGGCCGAGAGTAGGGTGGGCGGGGCCACCTGACATGTGACCTCTTTGGGGAACTGCCGGAACTGCGTTCCTGCACGTTCCCCCTCGAAATGAGCCCTGCCCAAGAGACATTTTACTTAGTGAATAATTCCAAATTTGTGCGTGTTATGTGCCGTCAAGTCACCTCCAACCTATGGCGACCCTATGAATGAAAGACCTCCAAAATGTCCTATTATTAACAGACTGGGTCAAGAGTCTAAACTCCTGGAAGAGTCACTCAAGGCGGAATGGTCAAAGCTGAGACACCAGACTAAGATGCCTCCACCCCCTTCAGGAATCAACGGTCACATCAGCAGAGGAGAACTGAATGTTCCAAAGGTGATGGGAGCAGAGGAATCCTTGAAGATGAGCTACTGGGCAGCAACAGCAGTGGAAGGTGACACGGATGAAGCCTGCTTGAAGAAGGCTCAACTCATCTTCCTGATTCTTGGCTCAGTCCAACATGTCTCTTACATTTCTTGTCTTACCATCTTACCATCACAACCTTCCTTCATGCCTGTTCTATGCATACCTTGTTCTCCGTCGCATGCTTTTCTTTTTCCACTTTGGCCAGAGTCAACTCCAAGTCATCAATGTCCTTCTTGAGCTCCGAGCATTCGTCTTCCAGCTTCCGCTTCTTGGCCGTGAGCTCGGCGTTCATCTCCTCCTCGTCCTCCAGCCGTTCGGTCAGTTCTTTCACTTTGGCCTCCAGCTGGATCTTGTTCTTGATCAGCTGGTCGCAACGTTCCTCGGCATCGTTGAGATTGTCTTGCTCCTGGGGATGAAGGAACAATGACAAGAGAGTCCATATGTTGAAGAAATGGAAAGTGTCAATGCAGACATTGGGCCTATGGGGGGGTCATGATATACTCACCGCCTGCACTTGCAACTGGAGGTCATTCTTCTCCTGGAGCAGAGAGACCATCTTCTCTTCCAATTCCTTCCTCCGGGCCTCTGACTTTTCCAGAGCTTCCTTAAGCCTTGCATATTCCTCCTTCATGGTCTTCAGTAGAGCAAACAGAGTATCAGGCCTCAGTCAGCCACAGCTGCTTTAAAGGAGGCCAGTTCATACAGAATCGAGCCACAAAAGCTTTTCTCTGGACTATCTCACTTGAGGCCACAAATGCAGGGTTGCTTATTTTAACCTACTTGTATGGAGAAAACTAATAGTGCAATCCTAAGAAGAGTTATTCCACTCTAAGCTCAATGGGCTGGAGTAATTCTCAGAATTGCACTGTAAATGTCAAGGGGAAAAGGTTTGGCTTGATGGGCGCTTTTTGTGTGTGCAGGGAGTTAACACATGCTGAATGTATTAACTTGCCCTAAAAAAACTCCATGAACAATTCAGTGATAGCCCAAGTTAGAAAGCAAATGGAACACAAATATTGCCTTATGCTGAACCAGACTGTTATTCTCAGTGGATGAGGATCTTCTACTCTGGCTGGCAGTAGCTCTCCAGAATCTCAGGCAGAGAAGGATCTTTCCCAAAAGCTGCTACCTGATAACTTTAGTGATGACAGAGGATGAATCTGGGACCTTCTGCGCACAAAGCAAATGCTCTCTCTCTGATCTGCAATCCCTTCCCCCTCCTTCCAAATTCCCCTAGCTGCCCACTGGCTGTTTATCTTGCCGCTGAACTTTTAAGTTCATCTTAATTCCTCCAAGATTCTTCGCAGAAAGTTTGGCAGATGGGCTTTGTTCAACCACAAAAGCTTGCTCATCATAATAGCTAGGAGTGAGAAGTAATTTCTCCCCCTGCATGGTTGGATAATGACCCTTTGAGATGCAGCCCTCCCCTGTAGAGGGAGGCTTGGCAATCTGTTGCACTGTGCCTGTTTTCAGTCTATGGCACACAGTAGTCGGGATATTATCGATAAAAACATTTATATGCTGCTTTCCCCATCAGTCATTTTGGCTTACAAATAATTGACCTGCTGGTTAAGATTGATTAAAATTAAAGCGATAGTGTGGTGTAGTGGTTAGAATGTGGGACTAGGATCTGTGATACCCAGGTTTGAATCCCCACTCTGCCATGAAAGACTGCGGGGTGACCTTGGGCCATCACATACTTTCAGCCTAACCTACCTCACAGGTTTGTTATAAGGTTAAAAGGGGGGAGAGAAGAACAAGATAAGCTGCTTGGGGGTTCCCAATGGGGAGAAAAGTAGGGTATAATTGAAGAAAATAAATAAATAAAATGATATTAAAACAAACAAAAAAACCCAAGATGGGTAGCCATGTGAGTCTGTCTGTAGCAGCAGAAAGGAGTGAGTCCAATAGCACCTATAAGACTAACAAAATTTGTAGTAGGGTATGAGCTGTCGTGAGCCACAGCTCACTTCTTCAAGTATCTGAAGAAATTTTTGAAAAAATCTGAAGAAAATTCAGGCATCTGAAGAAAATTTGTGGTAGGGTATGAGCTTTCATGAGTCACAGCTCACTTCTTCAGGTATCTGAAGGAAATTCTGAAGAAAATTCAGGTTTCTGAAGAAAATTTGTGGTAGGGTATGAGCTTTCGTGAGTCACAGCTCACTTCTTCAGGTATCTGAAGAAAATTCTGAAGAAAATTCAGGTATCTATGACTCACGAAAGCTCATACCCTACCATAAATTTTGTTAGTCTTATAGGTGCTACTGGGCTCTTGCTCTTTTCTACTGAAACAAAAAACAGTACAGCTTGCCCTCAGGACATTCCTACCAATAAAATTAGTTGCCAAATCCCCACCTGAAAACAACAGCCTTACATTTTCTACAGAAAATGGCCACTGTGGTTGCCTTATGCACTCCCCAGGGAGGGTATTCTACTGTGCTAAAAAGCCACCACCAACAGGTCTATGCTGTGCCCAATCTAATGTTTCAATCAAGAGGAGGCCCTGGAAATAGCTGAGGTGGCAAGTGGAATCATATTCGTTTGGTTTGTGCATGTGAAAAAGAGTCTTGGGTGCAAAATGGGGGCTGCCAGGTGGATGATCCTTCTTTTTGGCTGACTGGTCACATTAATCCATTCAAAAAAGTACTGATGAAATAGGCATACATTTGCCGAGGAATAAAGCAAGAATTCTGAAGGAAAAGACTTTTCCATCTTCAGTTTTAGATGACGGACGCTCACACCGCAACAGGCAGCGTCAGAGAAGGCGCATCCCTCCTGTGGGAAGGGGCTGCCTCTTCAAAGACGGCATCTGTCACTTGTGGTTCTTATAAGCACTGATATCAAAAAATAATTCACAAGTTTTTAAACATCTGCCCAGTTAATGGGGGGCGGGTATCACTTTGGTCAATCAAAAGGTTTTCCGTTGACTAATCGATGACACATTTCAGGCCTTTTAAAATGCTTTGTGGTTTTGGCTTGGTTCTCTGTCTCTACCTTCCCTCCTCACGGGGAGACCCACCTGCATTTCCTTCTCAGTCTCTGCACTCTTCAACAGAGGCTTGATCTTGAAATAGAGCTTCATCCAAGGCCAGTTCTTCACCCCCATGAAGGCACGGATGTTCCACTGAATCACCAGCAGGGCGTCGCTGTAGAGACACACAAGAGGCAGAGGCAGGAAGTAAGAAACCAGGCATGTCTCCTGTACATTGGATACCAGCTAGGCATGCCAAACGCAGAGCCAGCACCAGGTTTCAGGGCGCTCTCAGCAAGATGCCAGCAGGAGGAAGACGCTCATGGCTGCAGGCAGACCATTGGCAGCAAACATCTGATTTGATTTGATTTGCTGGATTTATATTCCACCCTCCCCACAAGCAGGCTCAGGGCAGGTTACAATATCATAGACATCAATATATCATCCTACTATATAAAAGGCACGCCGTATTGGTGACAACTCACTTTTTATCCCCATGCAGGCGCATTCGCAGGCCCCTCTACAGGAATATAAAGTGAGTCATCACCAATATGGCGTGCCTTCCTGCCACCATGGTGGCCTCCTCAGGGCTTCTGGAGGCCCAGGAAGGCCCAGTATGGTGGCGGGAAGGCCTAGCACAGTGGCCTGGCCCTCTGGAAGCCTGGGAAGGTCTGGCACGGCTATCTGGCCTTCTGGAGGCCTGGGAAGGCCTATCGCAGTAGCACAACCTTCCAGAGGCCCTGGAAGGGCTGCCGCGGCAGTGTAACCTCCTGAGGCAGTTTTCTAGAGCCTGTTGTTTACACAACAGGCTTGGTTGCTAGTAAATACATAAAACAACAATAAAATACTATAAAATACATTGGCTCCAATCCCACTGCTCTGCCTGGCAATTTGTTTCATTTATTCATTTACAGTCAACGATCATTAAGAATCGTCAATATATAGTTACAGCGTTCCCAAAGACGGGAAGCACATTAAATTTCTGATATATAAAATATAGAATATAATAAACACATCATAAGGTTTAAAATACATATTAAAATGTTAAAATTGTAAATATCATACTAAACGGAAGGAAAAATGGATCTCTATGTATAATCTTATCGCTCGCTACGAAATTTTATCACATAAGCACAAAACTTGGCTATAAGCCTGGTGATAGTTAAGTTTTCATCTCCTGAAAGTTTCTCCAAGCAGGCCATACCCGCAAAAACTGTTGGTCTATCAAGAAGGGGAGAAATAATCTTATCTCGCAGTTTTTTGTAAAAGGCAGCAAAAGAAGACATGTTCCAACGATTCCACTTCACTCAAAGTGCAAGGGCAAAATCTCTTTGTGCATGGGATCTTTTTATATCTCCCTTCCAGTACCATTGACAGCATAGACGCACATCTAGCCCAGGGCTGTTTCCACACGGCTTACCTTCCCTCGGAATGACCCGGAACATCGTGCAAAAAATGCGGAAGATCGTGCTTTCTCGTGCGAGATTTGCGTAACGTCGCGCAAATCTTGCGTGAGAAAATGTGATCTTCCACGTTTTTTGCACGATGTTCCGGGTCGTTCCGAGGGAAGATAAGCAGTTTGGAAACGGCCACGGTAAACACCCTCCTATAAGAAGGGACATCAAGCAGGACAAAATATTGGGCCACGGTCATGACATATCTGGATTTCGTGGGAGGTCTGGCAATTTAGTCTCGACCGAGATTAGCAGGCCTTATGGTGAATCTTCCTGTTTCCCCAACCTGCCAAAATCTGAAGTGGTTCCTGAGAGGAGCACCAGGAATGCGGCACTCACCGGCGCTCCATGATCTTCCTGAACTCGATGCGCATGAGCTGGCCTCGGGCCTGCGCCTGGATACGGGTGATGATGCGGGAAAGGCGTTCGTCCCGCATCTCCTCCAGTTGGCCCAGCAGGCCGGCCTTAAAAAACACCTGTTAGGAGAGGCAAGGAGGGAAGAAATGTCAGTGTGAGCAGGACATCTGGCTACATCTAAGCAGACAGCTGCACTCGTTTATCACCTGCCTGCTCACACATAATCATCTGTTGCTCCACTTCCCTGTGAAAATCTATTCCAGTTGAATTTCTGCCTGTTGTGCAGTTATTGGAATGACAAGGCCTTTGACAGGAAAACAAATGGCTCCTCGGTTTGCCCAAGCTGCCCATCCAGAGCAGTAAAGAGGGGCTATTATCAGACCAGAGAGAGGCAAATAACATCTGTGGAACAGCATCCTGTCTTCATTTGTTTATTTTAAAACATTTGAATGCCGCCTTTCCACCCAACTTAAGGCCCCCAAAGTGGCAAACATTCAAAACAATTTTAAAATATAGCTAGATATGCATAAGATACTTCAAACAGTTAAATAAAACATATAGACACAGACACACAACCGGGGAGGGGGGCAAATAAGAGTTTACTAGGGGGTATGCCAAACCAAACAAAAAAGTCTTCACTTGTTGCTGGAAGACAACAACAGAGGGAGGGAGACCAATTTCCCTGGGGAAGGAGTTCCAAACTTTGGGAGCCACAATCGAGAAGGCCCTTTTTGGGTTTACCACCCACCTAGCCTTGGATAGTGGAGACACCTGAAATCCTGGCTTTCCCAGAGGTGTGGGAATGTTAAACCAGTTTCAGTCTGCCATGTGGATAAGCCCTCTAAGAAAAAAGATCCTGCCTCTGGATCACTCACAAGCAGCCACAGAAGCATCCGTACTCCACATGCCCTCCTTGCCCACAACAGCTGTGCCCCCTCACCTTGGTGTGGCCGAATTTGTACTGGTTGTGGTCGATGTCCAGAGAGCCTAGCAGCTTCTCTGCACCCTTCCTGCTGTCAATGAACTGACCCTCTGGGATGGACGCTGGGTTCAGGATACGATACCTGGTGGGAAGGGAACCATTCGATAAGCTTCCCCTGCCAAGGCCACGCGAGTTCACTGGTGCATGGGGCCCATGTGATGCGCATTACCACCACCCACGCAAGCACTTCCATTCCAAAGCTGTTTAATGTAGAGATTTCAATTTCCAAAAAGAGGGAGACAACGATATGCCTATAGTTGTTCTAGGGGTCCCATCTTCCGGATGGTGGCTGGAGGTCTCCTGGAATTACAACTGATCTCCAGGTAACAGAGATCAGTTCCCCTGAAGAAAATGGTTTCATTGGAAGTTGGACTCTATGGCATTTAAACCCTGCAGAAGTGCCTCCCCTTCCAAATCCTACCCTCTCCTGGCTCTACTCCCCCCACCCCCAAATTGACAGGAGTTTCCAGTCTGGAGATGGCAATCCCAGGTTGTTCTAAACCCAGGAGAAAAAAGAAACTTTGCATTCGCTTGGGACCTGCAGAGGCATCAGTGTTCCCCTTTTGTACAATTGAAGAAATGTTTCTAGAACGTCTTCTAAATGCTGTGGTCATCTTCTGCCATGGTGCGAGGAAGGAGAATGGGGACAAAATCCAAATGAGTTGGCTCTGTCTAATGTTTCTTGGGGCCAAACTAGATGAGACATTTGGCTGCCAGTTTGGTCAGGGACCTCTGATCATGTCACCGGCAAACAAAGATTGCAAGTGCACCAGAGCCTGATTAGATTCGGGACTATGGTGCGGGGAAAGGAAGGGCCTCTGCCTCTCCCAGTGCCATATTTGTCCCATTGCAGGGTTGCATGTGCAGATTCAGTGCACAGAACCCTGACCTGACTCGGGGCCAGCTGTCTTGTCTAGTTTGGCCCTGGCTCCGCATATCATTGGTCAGTAGAGAAGAACGGGGGGCACCAAGGCAAAACGAAGGGAAAAAAAGACAATTGGTGCAAAGGGAAGCATCTTTAATGTTTGTATAACTCTTACGCATTTCACAACAGCTTTGTTGGGGTAATCTTCCAAATTCCTTTTAGCATCCTTCCCGTGTACACACTCTAGCAGAGTGAATCCAATTGTCTTTTTTCCTTCGTTCAGCCTGTCACTGACCACCCTGCCTTCTGTGCCACCAGCCCCACTGGGTCCAGATGCAATCACACAAGCAGGCAGTTCTAATCTTAAGAGGCGATCAGCTCCTTGGAGTCTTCCTCCACGGAAACCGTTTAGTAAGTCTCCAAACCAGGCAGATCTGGCTTAAGCGTGACGTGTCCCTTACGTTATTCCCAAATCATTGGCCTGATCATGCTGTAGTCTAAAGAGAAAGCCATTTCTCTGCTTTGCATAATTCAGCGACAGGCCTCAGTGGAAGGAAGGGATATATCCTGTTTGACTCCCGGACTTACCTTTGCCTGAAGTCCCCGTAGAGGATTCGGTTGGGGAATCCCTTACGGCAGATCCTGATCCCCTCCAGAACCCCATTACAGCGTAACTGATGCATGACCAAAGGGTTATCCATCACGCCTGGGAAAAGGAAAGTGAACAGAGGAGAGGGCAAGAGAGAAAGACTGGAGGAGAGCCTCATCCTTTTTCAATAAGTAGTCCCCCATTTACCGAACAAATCTTTATCCCTCTTCTCAAGATTTAAGGGCAGAGTCTTCTCGTGTGTTATTCTGTAATGCACCTTGCAGGATGAGAATATCAAATAAATATCCCCCGAGAGGGAAGCAGCCAAGAGCCCCCGAAACACTTGACCAAGACCTTATTAGTAGGATTTCCAGAGCTCAGAACGTGGCCCCCGCACAACCTTTTCCCCTTCTCCTTGGTTGTCTCAAGCAGAATAAATTCAAACAAAATAAGCTAATATACGCAGATTCATTTGTTTAGAGATTTATACCCCACTTTTCTCCCCAACGGGCACCCAAAGTGGCTTACAACAGCATTTCCCCCTCCTCCATTTTATCCTCAGGACAACCCAGTGAGGTAGGTTAGGCTGAGAGTGGGAGACTGGCCCAAGGTCACCCGGCAAGCATCTCTGGCAGAGCGGGGATTCAAAGCTGGATCTCCCAGATCCTAGTCTGATACGCGAACCAATGTGGATCTTGTTGGTGCTGCGGTTGGGTTATGATGATGCAGAACAGGGAAAGCTGCCCCGTCCACAAGTGATGCCCCGAACAGGTGTGCTCCTCTCCTACCCCACCCTGCTTACTTACCAGGTGACTTCTTTTCGTTGGGGATTATACACCGCACAAAGTGAGGATGTGTCGTTTTCAGGTTTGCCATCAGCTTGTTCAGATTCTCCTGTTGAAGGTACGAGAGCAAGAGAGAGAGAAAGAGAGAGAGATGGGGGACATGTCAGCAATTCTCCAGCCTGCTTCTTCCTTCAGTCCCCAACGTGACAACCATCATCAGTCCAGGTGCTCAGTCATGCTAAATGACCCATCCTGATGACACAAGGAAATGGATCTCGACCCAGAGGATAACATTTCCAGGCCTGGCACATCTAAATTAGGCTCTGGGTGAAAGAAATGGGGTGATAGCAGGGCACCCCAGCAAGAACGAGCTCTCTCCTCTCTGGCTCTATTCCCTTCCAAGCTTTCTAATTATTGCAACAAATTTTGTCCCATTTGGGTATCACTACAGCAAATTCCCCATTGCTTTCCATGTTTGCCTTCCCAGGTCCCCCCCTTTCTCATCACAGAAGGGCCTTCTTGGGTGTGGGCCCCCCTCTCCTTTAGTAAAGAGGGCATCCTCCCAACTCGTCCTTGATATCTGGTCTCATACCCGGTGAAGTGCCGAGACGGTCTGGAAAGACGAGCCTTTCTTCTTGGAGCCTTTCCCCTTACTACCATCACCTGGAGGGTAAAAATGAGGCCATTTTTCACACCCAATTTGTGAACCCACAGCTTGGCAAAAATCTCCCTCCCTGATGTCCCCTTACAAGTATTCAACCTTCAAGAGCTTTAATGATGAAAGACCGACCAGCACGGCATCCTTCTTCCTTCCTTTCTCACAGAATCACAGCAACAGACGTCCACTGATGTTACACATTAAAGGCCTTTCCCCCCACTGCCCATTTTTCACTGGCTACAGAGGCCGTTTCCACACTACTCACCTTCAATTAGAATGCCATGGAACATTGCAAAAAACCCACGGAAGATAGCGTTTTCTCGCGCAAGTTTTGTGCGACATTGCGCAAAACTCGTGCGAGAAAACGCTATCCTCCGGGTTTTGTTCGCAACGTTCCACAGCATTCCGATTGAAGGTGAGTAGTGTGGAAACGGCCCAAGTCAGACTGTGGAGGCAGGTGGGGAGGGCTCCTCCACGAAAAACGATCCTTTCTGCACAGAAAACTAGCATATCAGGAGGGAACAGCTCTAGCCAGGCCTTCTCTGTATATTCATTTTTGATATATCAGGATTTTTTGCCTTCACATGAAAGGATTCCGCCCCCCTGCAGACTGAAGTGGTACGACCTACATTAATAAGAACTGGCCCATATACATCAAAATGGTTCTAGAATTATTCCCATGCATGGGGGTGGGGGAATGACATTGGAATTTAAAAGTCACACAAGTATTGATGGAAAAGATCCTAAGCCAGGGCAAAGCAAAATGCTAGTGTTTTATTCAGGGCTAACCCACAAGGACGTCTCCATTGTTTTGTGCTGCCAGGGCCAGTTCAGGGTGTTTTGTTACCCCGACCACCCCTCTGTCACCTCTTTTGTATTAAAAAGGTCAGAGAAACTGGGCCCGGAACCTATTAAAAGGGAAGCATGCTGGCTCCAGAAACCTATTTAAAGGAATCCACAATTGGGCCGTAGCAGAGTAATATCGATTGCAGAGAAAACATGATGGGCGGTTGGAGCTTGTGTGCTGGCTGGTGTGAGGGTGAGAGAGAAAATAACAAACTTACACTTGCTTACATTTAGAAAAAGAAACGAGTTATTTTATAGGAACTCCATACTCTGATATGAAAGGAGGAGAGAGAGGAATCTATTGATCGATTGATCGATAGACTAACAATAATAATCTAGACTAACAATAGACTTGGAGAGCAAGACAAGTCATGTATCCATGGTGCAAGATGGAGAGAGAGAAAAATGTAACAAAGCCAGGAACAGAAGGATGTCAAGAGGGGGAATTTCTGAGATTAGCAATCTACACATCAAAGGATAGTTCGAGCAGTAAACAGATGCCCTAAACTGTCTATCTTTCTAACTCTTTGGTTCTAAATACGTTGGAATCAACTTGCATCTACTCAAGTCCCAACATTCCGGTTTGGTCTGAATCTCCATTTTACCCATCCTCCACCCTCTGATAACATTTCTCTTTATTTCTCAAGCACAGCTGCCTTTCCTCCATCACCCCAGCCCACCTCCTCCCCGTCTCACCGGCATCAGTTCCAGTATAGGTGGAGAAGAGGGTGGCCAGAAGCTTGAGGGCTGATTTCTGGTAGAGGCCCACCACTGTCTCGTTCAGCGGGTCCTTGTTCTTCTGCAGCCAGCCAATGATGTTGTAGTCGACGGTGCCAGCATAGTGGATGAGGGAGAAGTGTGCTTCAGGCTTGCCCTTGGTGTTGCGCGGCTTCCCAAAATTGGCTGACTTGCCCAGGTGGTTGTCGTACAGCTTGGCCTTGAAGGTCATGTCGGTGGCTTTGGGGAACATGCACTCCTCCTCCAGGATAGACATGATGCCCAACGGCTGAGTGGGAAGGGGAAAGGGAATGAACAACAAGCGAAGAGCCAAAGGGGCTGAATGGAGAAGCTGCCTGGATACTTTGGAGTACCACAAAAAGGGAAGTTTTGATCAAAACACATGCCCTCGATTAATCAGGAAGAAAATTTTTAAAGGATAAGTAAGACAAATTCTTACAGATGGCAGGCACTATGTGTTCAGGTCAAGCTAGACGTTACATTGAGGATCACACCTACTTTTGTACAGTGATTCTCAAATCTTTTGAAATGAGACTCTTTAGGTAGGTGGCTGTGTTGCTCTGTGGTAGATGAGCAAGATTTGAATCCAGTAGCGCCTTAAAGACCAACAAGGTTTCCAAGGTACAAGCTTTCGAGAGCTAACGCTCCCTTTGTCATATCTGACAAAGGGAGCTTTGACACTCAAATGCTTGGAAATCTGGGCCGTTTCCACACGGCTTACCTCTGCCCGTAACGACCCGGTAGATCGCGCAAAAAACACGGAAGATCGCGTTTTCTTGCGTGAGATTTGTGCGACACGTTGCGCAAATCTCGTGCGAGAAAACGCGATCTTCTGCGTTTTTTGCACAATCTACCGGGTCGTTACAGGCAGAGGTAAGCCGTGTGGAAACAGCCCTGGTTGGTCTTTAAGGTGCTACCAGTCTCGACTCCTGCTCTTCTTAACTTACTCTGCTTTATGGAGCCCACTTGCATAGCAACTTCCTTCCCTCGTCCCAACATAAAATGCTTAAGATAAGCATAATCCAATTTATATAAAGTGGCAAAGGTGCCACCCAGTTAGCATCTGCAAGGGAGGACTGAGAAAAGGAGCCTGGATTGCTTACAACTTGTTGGATTTCAAGGACTGCACTGCTCCAGCTGAATTTTATTTTCCTATTATCCCTTTCAAAGACACTACGGCCTGCCACAGAAGTCAAGCTGTCACAAAACTCAAGGTTGCTGTTTGGTGTAGTGGTTAAGAGCGCGGGACTCTGATCTGGTGAACGGGGTTTGATTCCTCATTCCTCCACTTGAAGCCAGCTGGGTGACCTTGGGTCAGTCATGGCATAGTTTGTAAACCACTCTGAGTGGGTGTTAAGTCATCCTGAAGGGTGGTATATAAATCGAATGTTGTTGTTGTTATAAACCAGAGATCAAAACCTGGCTTAGATACTGGTGTGAACTATGGATAACAGGCAATATGGCATTGCCAAATCAGATGTAATAGGGAATTATTGTTAATCACTTACGGCTGTTTCCACACGACTTACCGGCCTCTGAAGCATTGTGCAAAACACGCGGAAGATAGCATCTTCTCGTGCGAAATCGCGCCAGGAAGACGCAATGTCGCGCAAAACTCCCGGATGCTAGCATCTTCCTGGCATGATTTCGCACGAGAAGATGCTATCATCCTCGTGTTTTGCACAACGCTCCAGAGGCCAGTAAGTCGTGTGGAAATGGCCCAGGGAAAGAAGCAAGGAGGAATATGTGATCCTGGCAGGGCACTGTTGACTGCCAAACTGTGGTGGGTGATCTACCACATGTTGAAATCAGGCCCATGGGTCTGCCTGTTTTATTCACTTATTTTAAAAATTATATATCCTACTTTTTGTCCCTCGGGGAAACAAAAGTGGTTTATCACATTGTTCTTCTCTCCTCCACCTTCTCCTTGAGAGGAAGATTAGGCTGAGAGATTGTGAATGGTCTGAGGTCACCCAGCACGCTTCCATGGGCAAAGCAGGGATTTGAATCCAGTTACCCCAGGTCCAAGTACGACATTCTAGTAACCACTGTGAAGAACAGAAGGCAATTGGTGCAAAGGGAAGAATCTTTAATAATAGTACAAGCCAGTTTGGTGTAGTGGTTAAGAGCAGAAGGACTCTAATCTGGAGAGCCATGTTTGATTCCCCACGCCTCCGCTTGAAGCCAGCGGGGTGACCTTGGGTCAGTCACAGCTCTTTCAGAGCTCTCTCAGCCCCACCCCCCTCACAGGGTGATTGTTGTAATAATAACACACTTTATAAACTGCTCTGAGCGAATGTTAAGTTGTCCTGAAGTGTGTATATAAATCGAATGTTATTATCGTATTGTATTGCAATCCCAATTATTAAAGATTCTTCACTTTGCACCAATTGCCTTCTTTTCTTCGTTTTGTCTTGGTGCAGCCCCCATTCTTCTTCATGCTAACCACTGCGCTCCTCCTCCAGCGCTTTGTCTCCACATCCTGCAAACCGTGAAGGCCCCCATCATTAGAGACGGCCTCATAGGCTCACCTTCTCGATGAGGTCGATGCAGGCCTGGAGGTCCATGCCGAAGTCGATGAACTCCCACTCGATGCCCTCTTTCTTGTATTCCTCCTGCTCCAGCACGAACATGTGGTGGTTGAAGAACTGCTGCAGCTTCTCGTTGGTGAAGTTGATGCAGAGCTGCTCAAAGCTGTTAAACTGGAGCGGGAGAGAGAGGAAGGAAGCCAGTGAGCAGGGGCAGCCCGACTCTTTGGCTCTCTCCCCTTCCCTCCATGGGATCAGATCCCCCTCCTTCCCTCCTCGATCCCCAAGCATCTTTCAACACAGCGTGGCAAGTTGCACTAGGGTTGCCAGCCTCCAGGTAGTGGCTGGAGATCTCCCGGAATTACAACCGGTCTCCAGGCCACAGAGATCAATTCACCTGGAGAAAATGGCTACTTTGGGACTCTATGGAATGATGCCATTATTCCCTCCCCAAACCCCACTTTTTCCAGGTTTCTCCAGGATTCACTCCCCCTGATTCCCAGTAATTTCCCAGCTTGGAGCTGGCAATCCTAAATTGTACACACCCCAAAGGGCTTTCAGAATCCCCCCACTGTTTAAAGATGCTATGGGAACAAGGAAGGATGGGGCATGAAGTGTTCTGGCTCCTATGGGGATGGGATGGTGGGAGAGCAAGGGTGAAGCTAGAGTTGCCAGCCTCCAGCTGGGGCCTGGAGATCTCCCAGAATTACAACTCATCTCCAGACACCAGAGATCAGTTCCCCTGGATGGAATGGCTGCAGTAGAAGACGGACTCTATGGCATTACACCCTACTGAGGTCCCTCCCCCTGCCTAAACCCCACCCTCCCAGGCTCCGCCTCTAAAATCTTCAGGAATTTCACAATCCAGAATTGGCAACCCTAGGAGAAGCAGTGGCAGAGGCTACTGCACCCTCCAATCTGCCCCCTCACTTTGCCTTACTGTAAAGCTGGCCATGCCAGTGAGTTGGCGCCACTCCCAGCAGTGAGGCCTCTCCAAGGCCAACGCTCCTATCTTGCTCTGCCCAGCCCCTTCAGGGGTTCTCTTACATCGAAGATCTCGAATCCCGCGATGTCCAGCACCCCGATGAAATACTGCCGCGGCTGCTTGGTCTCTAGGGAATTGTTGATCCGCACGACCATCCAGCTGAACATTTTCTCATACACCGACTTGGCCAGGGCCCCGATGGAGTAGTACACCTGCCGGAGAAGCCGCCCTCCCGCACATCCAAGGGAGCAACGGGAGGGAACAAAGAGAGAGTGAGAAAACTCTGCAGGGAAAGAGGGGGA
The DNA here is from genome assembly GCF_028583425.1 of Eublepharis macularius. Classification (NCBI taxonomy): domain Eukaryota; kingdom Metazoa; phylum Chordata; class Lepidosauria; order Squamata; family Eublepharidae; genus Eublepharis; species Eublepharis macularius. The sequence continues at coordinate 76,952,394 of NC_072801.1, forward strand.
GTTGCCGGTCCAGTTACAAAAAGCACGAGTCAAGGCAAGAATGGAAGCTGCCACCCAATGTGTAGTGCAAAGGATCTAGGAAAGGTGAGAACCAACATGTTTTTGCAAGCGTTGCTAAGCCTATAGTGTGTGAGTTCTCTGCATCTCTCCAGGAAATGGGCCCTTAAACCGCTGCATCACAGACTAAAAGCCATCATGTTGGAACTCTACTCCAGGGAGAGCTCTTTTGGGGCAAATTTCTGCCTGTCGCATTGCCAGGGGAGTCTAGGGAAGGTGGCTGAAGCCCAGATGGCATGTCAGGATGGGGATTCAGGACCAGATCCTCTGATGTGTTGCTTAGCCATGGATCGGGACTGCAGCACTGGAATTACAACAGCAGCAGCAACAACAACATTCAATTTATATACCAGCCTTCGCAACAACTTAACGCCCGTTTAGAGCAATTTACAAAGTGTCTTATTATTATCCTCACGACAATCACCCTGTGAGGTGGGTGGGGTTGAGAGAGCTCTGGAAGAGCTGTGACTGACCCAAGGTCACCCAGCTGGTTTCAAGTGGAGGAGCGGGGAATCAAACCTGGCTCTCCAGATTAGAGTCCTGCTGCAATTAAGCATAACCCCAAACTGGCTTAGTACCCCTCCCACGTGGCATTTTTCCAGCTAAAAAGCGTTCTCTCTGTGTCATGTTTACTCCAAGGAGCGCAAGAGAGCACTGCCACATGTGCTTCTCCCCTCCTGTTTTGTCCTTACAGAATTTATCCTCACAGCAACCCTGTGAGGGAGGCTTGGCCAAGACAAATGACTGGCCCAAAGTCTCCCAGCTTATGGCTAAGTGGGGATTTGGCCTTCCCAATCATGTCCTAGCCGAAGACACTAACTACCAGCCCACAATGTCCCCCCTACCCCGGTCTGCTTTTCACTCGAAAAAGTTGCTACCCTTTCTCCCCTGCTGGAGTCATAAGCAGCCTGGGAGGGCCAATTTCTGTTATGGAAACGCAGTGTGAATATGGGGCCGGGAGTTAAGCCCTCCTTTCCCAATGCCACATTTTTGAGGTTCCGTTACACTTTGGAAGATCCGTTCAGGGATTGCTGGCATCACGTTCTGGGCCCAGCTGTGTCACTGCCTTCAAGAGAGACCCTTCCTCACCTGCTGGACATTTTGTCCCTTGGTGACGTATTCATTCCCGACCTTCACCCGGGGGTGGCAGAGCCCCTTCAAGAGGTCAGCCGAGTTCAGGCCCATCAGATAGGCAGATTTATCTGCATCTGGAAGGAAAAGGCATTTGGAAATAAGTTTACCAGCAGCCACTGCCTGCAACCTTCGTTTTCCTTTCCCACTCCCAGTCATTGTTTGTGTTATGTGCTGTCAAGTTCCTTGTGACTTATGCCGACTCTGTGAAGTAATAGCCTCCAGTGCTGTCCTATATTGACAGCCTTGCTGAAGACTTACAAACTGAAGGTCGTGGCTTCCTTTATTGAGCCAATCCATTTCATGTTAGGATTTCCTCTTTGCCTACTTTCTTCCTAGCGTCATTGCCTTTTCCAGAGAGTCTTGTCTTCTCATGATGTGGTCAAAGTACGATAGCTTCAGTTTCATCATTTTGCCCATTGATTAGTTAAGAAAATGATAACTGTGGGCCAAGCTACACATGACGAATGACACTTGAACGGCAAGTGGATTGAGTGGAGGGCAAGTGAACAGGGAGAAATACACTTGCTGTTCAAGTGTCATTCGTCACTTGTAGCTTGGCCCACAGAATGTGCAGAACCAAGTTCACACCATAAAAGTAAGCAACAACGGAAACATACAGTACACTGAACAGTGATGGATAGCCCAGGTGAGCCTGGTCTCATCAGATCTCAGAAGCTAAGCAGGGTTGGCCTTGGTTAGTAATGGATGGGAGACCTCCAATGAAGGCCAGAGTTGCAGAGGCAGGCACTGGCAAACCACCTCTGTTAGTCTCTTGCCTTGAAAACCCCACCAGTGGGTGTATTTTTTTTGCCATAAGTCAGCTATGATTGAGGGCTCTCCCCACTCCAAACAGTGACAGAGCAGCCCCAAATTATTTTAAATAGTCTTACCCTAACAATAAAACCAACATGAAAGGAAGGGAGATCCCTAACAACAAAACCAGGATAACAGCAAAATCCACAATTAAACCAGCACAAACATTTGTCAGTCAAAACAGATGTAGAAAAGTGGGAATTAGACTCTCCTGAACACACACACACACCCCGCACACACACAAGCCTAAGAAGAAGGAAAGGTCCTCACTCGGCTCCTAAAGCTAGACAAGCTGGGCACCAAATGAACTGCTGTCAGGAGGGAGCTCTAGAGCTGAGGTGCCACTCCCAATGAGGCCCTGTCTTTGTTGGTTGCTGCCTCACCTCTGAAAGTGGAGGCCTATACACAGGCAACAGTGCTGTAGGGTTGAGGGTCCAGGAGGCAGTGCCCTTCACCTCCCACACCACTGGCAGCCAGAAGCAAAATAAACTCCTGTGGTGCTTTGATGACCTTCTCACTGCGTCACCCAAGCAATGGCTTGGAAGGCTCAGCTGGAGAAGCAGCCCTACACACTACTTAGTCCTTCAGACCTCTTCCTCTAGGCTTCAACCCTCACACCTCCTCTGTCCTCTCTCTGCAACAACGTCCCTCCTTTTCTCACCCTCGGTCCCATCTGGCTCCGCCTGTTCCTCCCGCTGCTTCTGCTTGAACTTCATGTTGCCGTAGTGCATGATGGCTCCTGTCAACTTGTACACGCCAACTTTCTCCTCTGGAGTGAAGCCCAGGACGTCAAAGGCGCTCTGCACATAGGGGTGAGAAAACAAGCATTGGGGAGGGCAGAACTTAAGTCAGACATCCTTGTTGTTTCCTAACCTTCCATCATCATCATCATCAACAACAGCAGCAGCAGCAGCAGCAACAACAACAACTGATTTATATACCACCCTTTAGGACAGCTCAGAGTGGTTTACAAAGTGTGTTATTATTATCCTCACGACAATCACCCTGTGAGGTGGGGGGGACTGAGAGAGCTCCTAGAAGCTGTGACTGACCCAAGGTCACCCAGCTGGCTTCAAGCGGAGGAGTGGGGAAACAAACCCGGCTCTCCAGATTAGAGTCCTGCTGCTCTTAACCACTACATCCTCTAGAAGATAGCTCCACCCCCTCAGAATTGATTGGACTACAAGGTCCCTGGCCTGCTATAAATACTTCCAGGGCAAGATTCTGGCCTTGTTTGAGCCAGATGGTTGCACCTTTCTTGGTGTGTTGTTGATTTCTTCCGGCTATGCACAGCTGGTTGGGCCCTTTGACAAGGTTCCCCACACCGTGCCCTTCTTGACCCATCTCCTGCTTTTGCTGAACGTTGTATTTGCCCCTGGAAGGCTGGCACAATGACCTTCCTCTCCCTCCTGACTCAAAATCACTCACGTCGGTAGCCAGCAGCTCCTCTGAGTCGTCGATGGAGGCCACAGTCACCTCTCCTTGGGAGACGTAGCTGTAGTCGTAAGGGTTGTTGGTGACCAACAGCAAATCTGTTCGGAGTCAGAGCGGGGAAGAAACAGATGGAAACAAGCCAGGTCATGAACTGGAAGGCGGCTTCGGATGCTGGGGCAGAAAGCACCAACCCCTGGGGCTTATTCTCTCTGCCTTCACATTTGTGCCATATAGAGAAAGATGAGCATTTGACGCTCACAGCCTGACCGTCCAGTTTTAAACTGAAAGCTATCATTGCCTCGCCAAGCTACAAGTGATGAATTACATTTGCATGGCAAGTGAACAGACTCAGAGCCAAGCTACAAGTGACGCCTGACCCAGGTTGGACACTTGTCAGCTTCCCTCAGGTTTTGATGGGAAATGTAGGCATCCTGGTCTTGCAGCTGTAATGGAGAGCCAAGCTGTAAAACCAGGACGCCTACATTTCCCATCAAAACTTGAGGGAAGCTGACAAGTGTCCAACCTGTGTCAGGTGTCACTTGTAGCTTGGCTCTCACATGTATTCCTCTCTGTTCACTTGCCATTCACTTGTGCTCCACTTGATCAAGTGGAGTGCAAGTGAATGGCAAGTGAACAGGGAGGAATACACATGAGTCTGTTCACTTGCCAAGCAAGTGTAATTCGTCACATGTAGCTTGGCTCTAAGTCTTTATTGACACAGAGGCCGTTTCCACATGGCTTACCGCTGCTCGTAACAACCCGGAAGATCGCGCAAAAAACATGGAAGATGGCGTTTTCTCGCGCAAGATTTGCACGATGTCACATGACGTCACGCAAATCTCGCGCGAGAAAATGCAATCTTCCGCGTTTTTTGCGCAATCTTCCGGGTTGTTACGAGCAGCGGTAAGCCGTGTGGAAACGGCCAGAGTGGTGTTGCTGTGGCCCTATCATCTCTACGGTCAAAGCCACGTATATTTTGTGTAGGCCATCGAAGTGGCAAAAAAAGTTCCAATTAATACCAGAAGACGTGCAGATAAGATGCCTTCCTTCCTCCCACAGCCCATTACTCAAGTCTAGTTACAGGCGACAGCATCCTTCAATGGACGCCAAACCAGGCAAAACAAAAAAAACTGGAAAAAAAGGGACTGCCAAGAGCTACCATGCACCTCAGACAATAATACTCTCTAGGTTCCCCTGCTCATTGCTCTACCCAGATCAAATCCAAACAATATATGAAAATAAATCATGGGACTTATCTAGAGTCATGGCCTCCCAGAATGACCCGTGCCCCTGGAATTTTGTTCCCCAGACCCCCTACCCTTCTTGGCGGCCCAAAAAATAGGGGATACAAGCTTTCTCTCTAATGGGCAGGGCTTTTTTTCAGCTGGAATGCGGTGGAATGGAGTTCCGGAACCTCTTGAAAATGGTCACATGGCTGGTGGCCCCGCCCCCTGATCTCCAGACAGAGGGGAGCTGAGATTGCCCTCCGCGCCGCATGGCACGGAGGGCAATCTAATCTCCCCTCTGTCTGGAGATCAGGGGGCAGGGTCACCAGCCATGTGACCATTTTCTCCAAGGGCAACCCACTGAGTTCCACCACCTCTTTTGACAGAAAAAAGCCCTGCTAATGGGTCCCTGTTAAGGACCCAGCGGGAACTCAAGTGCTCCCATTCACCCACCCACCCACCCACAATGAAGACTCACCCAGAAGCTCTGGTTTCTTGTTAGACAAGATCTGGTAGAAGATGTGGTAGTTTCTCTCAGCTTTGAGCTGGAAAATAACACGGGACTTCTCCAGGAGATCTAAGGGAGTGAATATGAAAACGAATGAGTAGTTGCATGCGAGGGCGGGTGGGGCAGAAGAGCCAGGCCACGTGAAGAAATTAGTGTGGAATGGAAAAATCAGCCAAAGCTGTTATGTCAACAAAAAGGAAGAAGTGAGAAGAGTGGAGGAGCAAATATCACTCCCCAAACTCCATTTTATCTTTCCTTTCTTTATGAAAATCATAGTCTAGAAAAGGCTTGGAGTAGCACGGAGACCCCAGTTCGAATGTCTTCTTACTACTTAGCTTTGATGTTCACTGGATAATGTCGTGCGGCAGTCATACACTCTCTAGTCTGGTCTGCTTGCAGCAGAACTCAAGGTGATAATGAGGAAAATGAGTGCTGGGCTTGTAAACTAGACAACCCAACGATGGGCAAGGGACTAAATTTTTCAAAGTTCTCCAACGTCAATAATTCCCTTAATTAACAATAATCAGATTGCTGTTCACGGCAGAAAGAATTGGGGGCACTCCCTGCTTGGCGGGGAGGGAGGACTAAAAATCTAATATAACAAGAACAACAACAACAACATCTGTGTTTGTATATAATTGAGGCAAAGCCCCCCACCCTCTTGCTGAGGCTTTGAAGCCCCCTTCTTTTTGTCTGCTTCTTAGCACTAAGTAGAATTTTCCCTACTTGCTTATCTTGCTGGTTCTAACCAGCTCTGTCCCTGCTTCTACGGTCTTGCTGTTTCAAATATCTCTTGCCCGTTCAAGGCCAAGCAAGTTAAGCTACTTCGAATTGCATGCTTGTAATATGGCAGGGTTCTTGCTTTTCATTTTCCGTCCCATCCCTTGGCCTTAATTGAGAGCACGTTTGCTAGAAGGAGTGCACATGTGGTCAGATAAGGAAGTGAGAGAGAGAGGCAAAAGGGATGGCTAGATAGAAAAAGGAAGCAAAGACAGAAAGAAAAAGACGTTGATTTACAGAGCGATGCTCAGAAGTAAGTCCGTTTTACTCAAAGGGGCTTACTCTCAGTAAAGCGTTCTTAGGATCGCGCTCGCAGGCAGACACGTGGATAAGACAGACAAACAAACTTCTGTTAGCCATCTCACTCACAGGTTTCTATGTCGGCAGACGCCAGCTTTCCCGTGGCCCCAAAATGGATCCGGATAAATTTACCCTAGACGGAAACACAAAGGAATGAATGTGTGGTGAGAGGGGCTGATCCTGGACCAGAGAGCCCAGAGTTCCAATCGCCCACTTGCCGGCCTTGGGCACAACGCTTTATGTGGGAGATCCGTAATCAGATCTCCGGAAGTATTTTTCAGCCTTAAAAAGCAACTGTATGTAGGGGCTTTTGGATCGGAGCTGTGAAGGGGTGTGAGTGTGTTAAATCTTTCCTGCTGTACAATTTCCCTGGTAGAATTCCCTTAGCTCCAGAAAAGGAAAAAGAAACCCAATCTTTGCAGATCGAGGAGTCTTTCTCAGGGTGACCTTAGGCCTAAGTTCTCGGTCATGGGGCCAGTTTTATGGAAAACCTGCCAGAGGATGTATGAAAGATGCCCTCCCTGTGTCATCTGGGGTTGCCAACTCTGGATAGGAAATTCCTGGAGATCTGGGGGTGGAGCCTTGGGTTTGGGAAGGGGAGAGACCTCAACTGGGTATAATGCCATAGAGACCACCCTCCAAAACAGCCATTTTCTCTCTGTAGTGTGGAGAAGAGCTGTAATTCTGAGAGAACTCTAGCTCCCACCTGGAGGTTGACACAACCCTAGGTAGTGCGGCTTGTAAATCAATTTGATTTCTGAGGTCTTTTGACAGAGGCCACTACCCTGTGAGGTGTTTGGGGTGGAATTGGTTGGGCTGCAGAAGATTCGGCCAACTTCGGTTTTGTGGACATGGATTTGGAGTCTGAGGTATTTTTTCCCTGCTGGCACATTGTTGGCTACCTGCTGTGAACCCTCAGAAAGCAGCAAACAGAAATATTTTAGTCAGTAAAATACGGGTGCTTGTCTTGTTTCCCTACCAGGGCTAATAATTGCTCAAGGCAGAGCATTTCCACCAGGAAAACGTAAGGGGGAAAGTTAAAATATGGCTTCTCCATGTACTGTCCAATCCAATTACTCTTGGGCAGCTCTTTTTAAAAGTTGTTAATACTTCAGATCTCCCACGTAACATGCAGTTCAGCCCTCATTCCAAGACTGGCCAGGCCTACCTCATGGGGCTGTTGTGATGCTACTATGAGCTCCTAGGAGGCAGGAAAGGTGAGAGAAACAAAATAACACCCCAGCAGGGCAAAAACTGGTATACCACCCCCAATCCTTAGCATAAGTCATCCAGAGGGGCCTTCCCTGTGTCTCCTTTATTTTGCCAGATTGTTGAGAGGACTCACGAATCGGGACGAGTTGTCATTCCGCAGAGTCTTGGCGTTGCCAAAGGCCTCCAAGGCGGGGTTGGCCTGGATGATTTGATCCTCCAGTGTCCCCTGCAAGATCAGAACAGAGAAGCAGCATTGGCAGGTGTGACCCCAGACCTCTCACATCTCTGCATCTCCTGCCCACCCTCTGCCATGCAGAAGCCTGGATCATTGGGGACTCAGGTGGGCTCCGGCTGCATAGACTGAACACAAGGGGAGAGGCCTGAGTCCCAACATGCTGTGAAGGAGGGGGGTTTCACATGACTGAATACTTCCATATGGAAAAAATCCCCGTGCATAGAAAATGAGCATGTCAGGGAGAAGGCTAGGCTTAAACCCATCTGCCTGACATGATTCTTTTCTATACAGTGAAAATTACTTAGGAGGAGCATTCCACTTGTAGTGATAAGCCTGGACACAAAATTTCCACCTCTGATAGAGTTAGGCTGGTGTCTCTGAGTAGACTCAGTCCTAGTTTATCAGGGTTCTGTATTACTTTATAGCTTGCATTTGTTTTACTCTGTATCCTGTATCCTGCAATTGCGTGGCACAAGCACAGAAATTAGTACTGGATGTAGAATTTAGCATACTGGGAATTGCTACTTTCCTTTAAACATCTTCCTTCCTTCCTTCCTTCCTTCCTTCCTTCCTTCCTTCCTTCCTTCCTTCCTTCCTTCCTTCCTTCCTTCCTTCCTTCCTTCCTTCCTTGTCCAAAAAATTTCTAATCCTTCCAGTTTCAAAGATGGGCTTGGAAGTGTGGGGGCCATGAGATGGGTTCACTGAAATTCCAACCTTAGAGATGTGTCTGAGCAGGATTGGCAATAATAAGCCGAAGGGGGGACAAAGAGCTGCAAAGTGCCTGGTTCATATCTTGCCTCTGTTGCAAGTTCCCTATGGAGTCTTCAGCCCCAGAGGGGGATGACAATAATACTGCCCTTGTTATCAAGATACCATTAGGAGGGTCCACTTGCGCACTGTACCAATGCTCAGCAAGGGCCCAAGAGAAACGAGCACATGGACAGGCCCACAACTGCTCCCAGCTGCCATGCCCCTCTAGTGATCAAAGAAGTTGCCGAGGCACAGGGACTAGCAGCCATTCGCTGTTCAGTGTATGTCCCCCCAGCGGCTCCTGTCAGCTGCTCAGGGACAAATTCCAGCCAGCCAGAAACAGGAGAAGCGATGTGTGTGCATGCAGGGAGGGAAGAGGGCCCAGTCCCTTCCGATAGCCCAATCCACTCACCACCGGTTATGACAAAACTTGGGACCCCAGCAATGGTTCCCTCTGTCATCAACCTCTGACATTGGCCTACCTTGAAGTGTTGCTGGAGGGATTATCGAGATAAGGTATACAAAGTGTACTAAATATTCTGGATTATTGCTCTGTCTAATAAGAAAGTGACTGGCTGCAATGTGCCAGTCATGCACGCCGCACGGTGGGGCTACCCACAGTAAAGGCAGTGGTATCCACATACATCAGGGAATCCCCTGCTACGCAGAAAGATCGGGCTTTGCAAATGAACCGAAGGGAAATAAAAATTAGCCCAATAAGGACTGAATATGCTCCAAGAGGCACAGAATGGTAAGACAGCAGAAGTGAGAGTCGATGAAAGGTGGGGGGATAGGAGGAAGGGGAAGTTAGCCTGTTTAAAACCCCTGTGAATTTACAGAATCCCATAGGGAAAATACTGAAAGAAGAATGCCCTATTCTCGTATCTCCTTCTAGGACCCCAGTATATCTCTATTATTAATGAAAGCAGAATAAACTATGTAAAATAAGGTGCCAATTTTAATCAATTGTATTTATTCCAGCTTTTGGGCTTGGCATTTGGGTGATCTTGGGGCAGAATTTTAATTTTTTGCTTTTATGCCTTATCCTATCCAAACAAACATAGCCAGCAAAGAGATTCCATGAAATGGTTGCCTGCAGAGCAGCTATCTGCTTCTCTAACTTGAGATGGGACATGGGGAAGAAGGGCTGACCCCTCTGGAGAAGTGTGTAGCCAAACTCTAAGCCTGGAGGAGAAAAGAATGGGAGCAGGCCCGTGCTTCAGGATCAATATTTGGCAAGAACCTTTGGGCTGTTTGCCTGCTCTTTCTTGCGGTCACCAATGGCTGCGATGCTGGCAAAATACTGGATCACCCGTTTGGTGTTCACCGTCTTTCCTGCACCAGATTCTCCACTGGAAAGAGGAAGGAGAGAGAATATGACCACAGGAAGCTGCCCAACCCACTGACTGCAGCAGATCAACAGAGTCTTCGGCGGGAGCAGATCATTCCCGCTGACACCTAAATGCCAACAACTGAACTTGGCGTCTTCTGTTTGCAAAGCAGGTGCCTTGAAACTGAGCTACAACCCCTCCCCAGCTAAGGATGGGAAGTGGCATGCTACATCTGCAATTGTTAAACAATTGGAACATGCTTTTTTTATTTTAACAGCTAAAGCTTTAAAAAAATTAAATGTATTTTGGTACTCACGTGATGAGGACAGACTGGTTTTCTCGGTCTGGAAGGAAACAGATAATGTAAGGATGGTCAAATGCTCGGCCAGATGGAAAGTCCACCTTACCCAGCAGGGACTAATCAGAGTCAACCAAAAATATCACAGGCAAAGGCCTTTTCACACTGCTTACCTTCACTCGCAATGACCTGGAACATCGCGCAAAAAACGTGGAAGATCGCGTTTTCTCACGCGAGATTTGCACGATGATCTTCCCTGTTTTTTGCGCGATGTTCCGGGTCATTGTGAGTGAAGGTAAGCAGTGTGAAAAGGGCCAAGGTAAGATGCCGAAAGTTGTTCCTTTACCCCCACCTCACCCCCGTATCTGGCAGTTAGACTCTCAACATGGAAGTTCTGTTGCTACAAGCTGTGGCCAAGCAACTGGCAAAGCTATTCTCTGCTGATTTATCCAGTCCTTAAATATCATTTATGCCTTGTGGCTATTACATATTTCTTATGTCATTGTACTTTATGAGTTACTTATGCAAAGAGGAGGATTTAGACAGCTGTTTGGAAGAAGAACGGGATGAAGAACAGGATTAAGTGGTTTTAGGCTGATCGCCCAGGTTGTATGTTAAAACAGTGAGGTGAAAGATTACACTCTCAACCAATGGAACTCTATAAAACTGGTTGACAACTTTTGTGGGGTAAAAAAAGCCTCCTCCCACCAAACCAGCTGGGTTCCTGGATCCTCCCGTTAGCCCAGCCCCGATATATCCTTGCAGGACAGGTTCACATGTGACTGCAACATTAGCTGATGATCTGCCCATCATGGGAACCTGGCCGATGCAGAGTAAGACTGCAGCATCTCAAAGTGGAAGGCTGGACTGTACTCCTTCAGGCTACAGGCCAGGATTCTTTGCTGGGGGGGGGGGACATGGGCCGTTTCCACACGGCTCCCCGCAGCTCGTAACAACCCGGAATATCGCGAAAAAAACTGCGGAAGATTGCATTTTCTCGCGCGAGATTTGCATGACGTCACGTGATGTCGTGCAAATCTCGCGCAAGAAAACGCGATCTTCCACGGTTTTTTCACGATATTCCGGGTTGTTACGAGCAGTGGGGAGCCGTGTGGAAACGGCCCATGGCTGTTAATTCAGTTTCAAACCAAGGCCGTTTCCACACGTCTTACCTGCCTGTGGAACATGGCATGAAAGACCCGGAAGACAGCATCTTCTTGCGCGAAATTGTGCCAGGAAGACGCTGTTATCTGGGAGTTTTGCGCAATTCATGCAAAACTCCCAGATAACAGCATCTTCCTGGCGTGATTTTGCGCGAGAAGATGCTGTCTTCCGGGTCTTTCACGTGATGTTCCGCAGGCAAGTAAGACGTGTGGAAATGGCCCAAGTTAAATGGGCAATGTAGATTTCAGAGGTTGATTTATTGGACCTTTTCACACTGCTTACCTTCACTCGCAACGTTGTGGAAGATCGCACTAAAAACGTGGAAGATCGCGATGTCGCGCAAATCTCACGCGAGAAAACGCGATCTTCCGTGTTTTTAGCGCGATCTTCCATGTCGTTGCGAGTGAAGGTAAGCAGTGTGAAAAGGGCCCTGATCAGTGTAGCTTTGACGAGGGTTAGCTTGGAGAGTGTTAGCCTCAGTCTGAATGTCTTAATGCAAGAAGAGGGCAAAGGTGGTGGGTGCATTTTTTCTATGCTCCCCCTTGTTAAAAATAAACCCAAATATTTCTCCATGCAATTCACAGGTGCAAGATCTTGCCGACCCTCTCATTGCTCTGTTAAGTTTTGGTATGCGGGTAGTTTGTTATACAAGGAAGCATTTATAAAAGCGGTCATCCCCACTGGCAATGGTAAAGTCCATTCAACCAGGTCTGGACTATACCAACTCATTCTGCTGCAGGTATAGGCCAGTCTAGATATAACAAAACTTCCACACAGCCACAGCGGTGCCAGTTCACCCATTCAGCTGCCAGTCATCAAAAGTGCCGTAATCAGGCATGGGAAAATCAAGTGATCCGTTATGAGGCCACCAACCCATACAACTGATCATGGGTTGGATCTTACCCATTTTTCCAGTGGGAAAATGGGCCCCTTCCCATCACCAAAAGGGCCTCGCTGGGAATTTGGGGGAATGACCCAGCCAAGCTCAGGTATACAAGGCTTGTCAGCTTGCTTGGGAGAAAGAGTTCTCCAGAGTCCACTCATGATGAGCTGGGTCAGCAGCTGGGTCATGGGGGAAAGCGTTGCAAAAGACAAGCTGCAACATGGTGTTCATACCCGTCAACATGTATTGGTACGCGTTGTCGGAGATGGAGAAGATGTGAGGAGGGGCCTCGCTTCGCTTCTTGCCCCGATAGGCAGCCACTACCTCAGCATTGTAGACGGGCAGCCACTTGTAAGGGTTGACAGTTACACAGAAGAGCCCGGAGTATGTCTGCGGAAAGGAAGAGAAAGTAAAAAAACCTCTGTGAATGGGAGAAGGTATTTGGTTGCAGTGGGAGAGGAACCATTGTCTGGATATCTGTGAGACAGTGGTGTTAGATTTCTGCATGGTAGGAAAGAAAATTCTGAGGACTTAGCAGCCACTGGGGTTCAGCTTGCTTCCAGCCACTGTCGGTGTGGGAGAAGGCACACCGACATACCTTGCTTGATGCAACAAAATACCTGATTCAGACCTGTCAAAATATCATTGCTAGTCTTGAAAAGCAACTGTGCCACACTTCTCTTCCTGATCTGGAAGGAAGCCAACAAGGGGAATATTTCTCTAGTTCTGCAAAGAGAACAAATGATTTGGGGTCACCCTGCCTCCTGTTCTAGGTGCTCCGTATCTAGAACTGAGACGGAGGCTGGCCTGGAACATTTGGAGTGGCTAGCATAGTGAGGAAATACTATGTGCCGATCTTTTCCTGCATGGCTCAGGTGTGTGTAGTAGTGGAGGGGGAAAGGGAGGAGAATGGCTCTAATTGACAGGAGCCCCCAGACTTACGTAGATCATCCAGGATGCGTAACGTTCCTTGAGGTTGTAGAGGACGGCCGGCTCATGCAGAAAGGTGAGCATGGCCATATCTTCGATCTTGTCGAACTTGGGTGGGTTCTGCTGGTGGACATCTGCCTCCTTGACTGTCACCGTCTGTGGGTGGGGAGAATGAAATGCAGCACCTAGACTCGTAGAGCAGCCTTCTCCAAATGCTCTACCGGGTCCCAATTGACTTTAATCTTTCTGAACCCTCCCCAAGGACTTGCCAGCTGCCCCCCTCCCTTTTCGGCTCTGAGCTTGATCAGGCACGATGGCATGATGCCACTATCACTTTCCTTTCGGATAGTTTTGGGTGCGTAGCCGTGTTGGTCTGCAATAGAACCGCAGGTCCAGTGGCACCTTAGAGATTAAAGATTTTCATGGTGTAAGCTTTCGAGAGTCAATACTCCTTCCATCAGATACTTGTCTCTAAGGTGCCACTGGACTTAAATCCTACTACTTTCCTTTTGGAATCTTGTCAACTCGTTAAACCCTTTGGCCTTTCTGCTCTATCTTGCTATCCTGTTAAGCTTTCATTACTAACGCCAACCCTGTCCAGAGGGGAAAATAAGACAGGGTAATCTAATTCAGAATACTAATAAGAAATAGGGCAGAGGGATCCCTCCCAACTTCTGTTTTAAAATCCACAAGAAAAAGGGCTGATAAGATACAAGATACTTTCACCCCGACCCTGTCCTTGCTTCCATTTGACCCTTGAACTTTCACACACTTGACCTTTCCCCACTGACTTTCACCCTCTGAAATGTGTCGCCTTTCATTTTCAACAACATTCCTTGCCCCAAACACGTTCTTTGACTTTCTACCCATGCCCCAGCCCGCTCGTCCATGGCATACTTTGCCGTTCTCGGTTTGTACGGTAACGGTTCCACCCTCACGACCTGTGATCTTCCCTTTGACGAACTCTTCTTTCTCATCAGGCACAAAGCACTGGGTGCGGATGTCAAAGGCCTGCGTCTGCGCTTCCAAACGTTCCTTGTCCGACTTGCGGAGATAGGGAGCCGCAGCTCCAAATTCAGCCATCTGGGCATCAGTCATCCTGGGCAGCAGAGAGCAGTGAGGACATGAGAGGGACCCCACCACCCTTTGGCACAGGCATTGCATCAGTAACCCCCTACTGCCTACTTGTGCTGGGCCGATTGCAGACGACTAACCTGAAGGAGCTGCATGCCGCCATGTTCCGGATCGCGACAGGGAAAACACGATATTTCGCGTTTTCCCAGTCACAATCCGGAACATGGCGGCATGCAGCGCCTTCAGGTTAGTCGTCTGGAATCGGCCCTGGTCCCCAGACATGCCAAGCAAAGGAACCCCCCGCCCACATGTCCATTCTACGGTTGCCAACCTCCAGATGGTGCCTGGAATTACAACTGATCTCCAGACAACACGGATCATTTTCCCTGGGGGAAATGGCTGCTTTGGAAGGCAGCTGTATATGGCATTATACCCTGTTGCAGTCCCTTCCTTCTCCAAACCCTCCCCTCCCCAGGGTCCACTCCCAAATCTCCAGGAATTTCTCACCCCGGAGTTGGCAACCCTAGTCCATACTCCCTCTCCACTCCAAAAACTCAATTTACTTCACCTAGCAAAATCCAAGTAGCCCCTAGACAATCTTAAACCTAAACTGTGCATTTGGGAGATAACTCCTACCTGAAAACCTTGCAGGAGAGAGAGGTGGACGATCTAAAGGCTGAAAGAAAAGATCGAGAGGAAAGAAAAGAGCCATTACTTACTCGGTAGAACGACTTCAGAAAAATTCACAACCCGTTGCTGATCTCTCCTGGGTTGCAGGACTCAAACAGCTGCCCCCTAAGGAAGCTCAGACACAACTGTGGCAAGATGTCAGGTGCAGAGAGTTGCAACCCTTAGCAAGCTTGGGGGTGGGGAGGGGAGACTAAGAAGGCTTCCCTACTCCCCAGATCTAATGTTTTTCATCCAACCAGTTCCCCGTTCCTCCGAATATGTTTCAGGCCCTTTCCCCCAAACATCCACTCCTGCCCTGTCATCCACAACCCCTTTTCTCCTTTCCAAGGCCACTATATTGTCCTCTTTATTCTCTGTCCTCCTTCCTATTTTAGATCAATTTATTCCACCTCTCCAATGTTCTCTCTGTGACACAACCAAGACACGCTGCCCCCCCCAATCTTGACTCCCTTATGCTCCTTGCAAATAGTCCATAAAAGGTTTCTACTAAACTTTACTATTATTAAGACCATATAATCCATTATTACATGCCTCAGATTCAAGATTCTAGTCCTATTTAAAAATTCAGAGCATCTTACTCTCCTCTGTGTGCTACTGGCCTCCTGTGTCTCCTTCTTCATGCCTTTACTTTTGCTGCTTCCCATAGCGCAAATAATGCCTTCTCTCCCTTTCTGAATGACCCTCTTCACCCACAAAACTTTTCCCGATTCACCCCATTCTCACTAAGTTCCCCTTCTTGGCAGGATGAAGAGTTCTGTGAAACTCAGAAGCTTCCCAGCTGGTCCAGCAAAAGATGTATTTTTTAAAAAACCAATTTATAAGTTCAATTTTATTCCAATTAGGACTCAATGTGGGCGACAGATTAAAAAACATACAGTTCCATCAGTTCTAGGTTTCTACCTTGCTTTTCACGTCTGGCTTCTCCCCATTGCTCCACCCACAGAAAACTGCACTTGGGGAGGTCTGTATCACATGCATGCGTGATGTCTATGCCACCACTACAGCATCTCGACCCACGAAAGCAAACTGGAGCCTACTTGCAGGTCTCATAGGGTGCAACACAATGCCATCTCTACCGGCTAGACCCCAACTTTGTTTGCTTGGTTGCTATCATTTAAACAAAGGTAGGTTTTCAGAGGCCTAGGTTGAAGAACCTCTTTCAGTCTTACATTCTACCCTTCCCAATTCTTTCCTACCTATGCTTTAAAATCCACAATGCCTCCCTCTAGACCACCACCACCCTTATCCCCCCCACCCCAACCTCCATTATAAATCTGCCCCGTCTCTCACGCCTGGAAGGTAACACGGTCCCGTCTGAGCGATCTGAGCCTTGCGTGGTCCCCCTCCCTTTATATCCTTCCATCCAAAATAGCATCCTCCACCACCCATCTCAATCTGCCCTCCCTCCCTCTGCCTCCGGCTCATCACAGCTGTGAGTGACGTGATGACAAGGAAGACCAGAGATGGCTCCAGAGAAGTCCATAGTCTGACCATGAATGGGCTCCTCTTCGTCCCTTCATCTGTCCTTCCCACCCCACCCCCAATCTCTTGCTTCCCGGAGGAGGGTCGCATTCCACACACTTGGAAGGGGCCAGTGGCAGATAAGTACAGGGAAGTGAGTTGGAATGAGAACATGTGTTTTGTTGAGGGGGGGTGGGAAGGCAGATGCTAGGTTAGAGAGGAGGAGATGCGGATCAACAGAATAGAACGGAGAGGAGAGGAGGATAGAGAATGAATGGGGATGAATAGAGGTTGCAGGGACAGAATCATAAGAGTTGGGTCATCTAGTCCAACCCCCTGCACAGGGCAGGAAATTCACAACTACCTCCCCCCACCCCACCCCCCCACACACCCAGTGACCCCTGCTCCATGCCCAGAAGATGGCATGGATGGAGTGGCCCAGTAATAAAAATTAGCAACAACAATGACAATAACAATCCCGTGTACCATTTGTAGCTGTATCAAGACAATTCCACATGTTCTTTTCTATTGTCCTTTTCATGCCGATAGTTGTTTTAAACATTTAAGCTCTGTTTTAGCTAAGATGACGGGTTCTTCTGATTCCCATGAGGTTTACTGTCTTTTAAATGATTTCTCTGCTATAACGGAGAAGGTAGCAAAGTTTTTACAAGTTGCTATAAAGATGCACCAGGAGAAGTTTCAGAAATAACTGTTGATATCACTCAACTGTTTTATATTATGTTTTGTTCTTTTTCCTCTGTACCATCCTGTGTTCTTTGTTATATGCCAATAAAGGCTGAACGAATCATAATCAAGTGGTTCAGTAATAAAAATTACGAATGATGACAATAATAATCCCGTGTACCATTTGTTCAGAGCATTCAAACCAATAGACACACATTATCTCTGTCATCTTGCGCTATGCCCTGCAAGGTAGGTCAATATTATCTTTAAAGTTGTTGGCAGCCATACTGGTCCAAAATCGAAACCCCTGAACAAACTACAATTCACATATTACCTTTTTATTAGGACCAGCGACAATGACACAAATCAGAGCACAAATCAGTGCAGAGTATTTTGAGTTCACCAGAACTCATTCCCTAGGATGGATGTTACAGAATAATTTTTTTTTTAAAAAAGGCGGGGTGGGGAGGGGGGAGAAAAAGATGTTCTAGACTATGATTTTAAAGGCCTGTTCTCACCAGCATCTCTGTGCACAATGTTAGTGGTCCAGTTGATATACAATGGTAGCGTGATGTTAGGTCGCACTTCACGTCTTCTGTACAGGGACAAAACCCCAAATGATGTTTCTCCATTGGAATTGCAAAGGTCAGCAGTCTTCCTTTACTCTCTCTGGCACCAAACGATTATTATAGATTATCATCTCAGCATTGCTAAACAAGGGTAGGGCTTTTTTTCTGCAGGAACACAGTGGAACGGAGTTCCGGCACCTCTTAAAATGGTCACATGGCTGGTGGCCCCGCCCCCTGATGTCCAGACAGAGAGGAGTTTAGATTGCCCTCCGCGTTGCTCGGTGTGGAGGGCAATCTAAACTCCCCTCTGTCTGGACATCAGGGGGCGGGGCCACCGGCCATGTGACCATTTTCGCCAAGGGCAATTTCAACTTTAAAAAACTCCCCCCTTGTTCCAGCAGACCCAAAGTGACGTCATTGTGCGTTCTTGAGTTCCACCACCGAGTTCCACCACCTCTTTTCCCTATAAAAATGCCCTGAACAAGGGGATGAATAAATTGCAGCTGAGATTTAAGGTTAGGGTTTCCCTACTCACCCTCTTGGCGCCTTTTCCAGCCCAGCTTGAAAACTCAGGGTGAGATTTGAACTCACATTCTTAGCTTCGCTTGTACTGCAAGGGGCTTAGTAAGCAACCCACTCCTTCACAATATAGGGAAGACAAGAGGCCAACAGCAAATGGCCATATGCTTACCTCTCAAGCCAGTGTGAGGATTGCCAACTCTGGGAAAGGAAATTCTTGAAGATTTGGGATGGAGCATGGGAAGGGGAGGGTTTGGAGAGGCGAGGAACCTCAGTGGGGTATAATGCCATAGAGTCCACCCTTCAAAGCAGCCCTCGGGAACTGAGCTCTGAACTCTGAAGATAAATCATAATTCTGGGAGATCTCCAGGACTCGTGCGTATGTTGGCAATCCTGGGGCTGGTGGAGAGGAGGCATCTAAAACTGCCCTTTCCCAATTCCACTGATGCTGCCCTTTACTTTACTTTCTTCTTTCGCTGTCCTTTCCTGTGGCTTGGCGGTGGTGGCTCTCCCAGGTGGCTTCCTTCAGGGGCTGCTTCAAGGTATTTTATCCTTCCATGGGAGCAAGCAAATACCTAGTGGTGTCAGCAGCTCCACCCGGGCACAGTGCAGACCCTGAGAGCAGACAGCAGTGTAGGTCTGGGCATGTGCTGTATCCCTCGCCTCTATCTGCACTGCCACCAGCTGGGAGCTGAGCTCCAGTTCTGCTGCCAGCTCCTTGAGATCCCAGGGTGGAGCTCAGCTGCTGGAGATGCCTAGGGGAGCTGTTCAGGTGATTCGGGCAGAGAATTGCTCTTGGGTCTTCCCTAACCCTTGCTTCTTTTAAGTGGCAATAACCAGGACTGAAGACGGGACCTTTGGCATACAACACTAGTGCTTTATCTCTAGGGGCCAAACTAGAAGTGATGAATGACACTTGAATGGCACGTGTATTCCTCCCTGTTCACTTGCACTCCACTTGCACTCCACTCGAGTGGAGTGCAAGTGGAGCACAAGTGAACAGGGAGGAATACACGTGCCATTCAAGTGTAATTTGTCACGTCTTGCTTGGCCCTGAGATGCCCAGCTCGGCTCTCCACTTAGACCCAGTGGGCAGGGATCTCATGGTGATTGCATTGCCTTTATAGGACATCTTGCCGTCTACAGATCCTCCAATCTCCACAACACATATACCTCCACCTTTCTTAACAACAAACATCTGGGGATTTTTTAACACATCAAACTCATTGCCCCCTCTTTTTGGCCTTCTTATCCGGAAGCTCTTTCACCTTCACCCTCTGTCCATCTCTCCTTCCAACTAACTCCAGTTTTGTCCTTTGGAAGAATCTCTCCTGACCTGCAAACAAAGCTGAACCTGTTGAGGTCTCTGAGTTGCGTTTGTTTCATTTCTTGGGTATCATCTTGTCTTTGCTTCAAAGTTGCCATGGGTATTGGTTTTAAAACATTTGTTTACAAGAAGAGATTAGAGCTGTTTATGTCAACTAAAAATGATGTTTGACGGACAGCGCCTGAGCTTTTTCTGCCCTAAGATCCTGCAACTAGCTTGTCTGAAAGGCTCCAGGGAGGGTTGCCAACTCCGGGTTGGGAAATTCCTGGAGATTTGGGGGGGTGGAGCCTGGAGAGGGTGGGGTTTGAGGAGGGAAGAGGGCTCAGCAGGGTATATTGCCATAGAATTCACCCTCTGTGTGAGTGTTATGTGCCGTCAAGTTGCCTCCGACCTATGGTGACCCTATGAATGAAAGCCCTCCAAAACATCCTATCATTAAGAGACTTGCTCAAATCCTGCAAACTGGAGGAGGTGGCTTCTTTTATTGAGTCAAGCCATCTCGCTATTGAGTCAAGCCAATTCACCTTCTAAAACAGCCATTTTCTCCAGGAGAACTGATCTCTGTGGCCTGGAGATCAATTGTTATTCCGGGAGATCTCCCGCCACCCCCTGGAGGCTGGTGACCCTGGCTCCAACATAGGATCCAGTTCTTGGGATTTGCGCTGCATTGAATTGGGGTCTGCCTGAGTGTCGAAGGCAAAGGCAAAACTCAATGCATGATCAAGACAAAAAGCGTGAATTTGACCTCTATCCTCAATCAGCCATTGTGACCTTCCTTGACCTTGGGTGGACTCAGGGGTTGTTTAAGGGGACCGTGCCTTGGAGGCAGGTCAGAGATGAAAGACAGGGCGGGGAGGGGAACGAGTGGAATGAGTTTGGCCCCTGGAACTTCACGCCTCTCAAGGCCTTTTAAACCTGTGCTTATTCTCAGCTGCTATTGTTGACTGGCTGTGGGAGGACGGAGAATGGAGACAGGTGCACGGAGCCAGGATAAGCCCAAGGGTAAGAGCAAGCAGGGAGAAAAGGATTGCCGTCCTCTCTGGGTTTGGATATTAGCACCTGCTTTGTTTGTGTCACTAGGCATATGCCTGCAGATAATTTTCTAGGCTGCTGCCTTTGTTATAGTCGGGGGCGGGGGGATACGGAAGGGCGGGATGGGAAATGAGGAACCTATAAGCCCAAGGTGAGGGCAGTGTCTTTGGGAGGAGTCTTTGGGTTGGGAAGAAGAGGTAGTGGGATTGGGGGAAATGGTGACAATGGGTCTCACGGTGAAGCGGGGGTAAGGTTGGGCTCTGCAGTGCTTCATTTCCGAAAGAGAGGTCCCAGAGCGTCAGCAAATCTCTGCCTATTCTGTGGCTCTCCTTGCACCAGTGAAATATAAGCTTTCATGACCTAACTGGGCAAGTTTCTATCCCTCCTTACTGCCACGATAAAGGGTTAGGAGATCCAGGTGGCTAAACAAGGCCTCTAGGTATCAGAGGATGGGCCTGGAAGCCATGTGGGCCTTTGATGCTTCCCACATCATTACATCTCTCTGGGAGTTATGACTCCTCACCCCAGGAATCCTTTCCCCCAATTTCCTGATGCATGATGGCTGTTATTGAGGCTCAGAGCTGAAGGACAGTCATATTGCATATGACCAGAGGCTCTCTCTTCATGCACCAATGTTTAATTTATTATTTTCTTCTTTTACATTCCACCTTTTACCCCAGTGGGGACTCAAAGTGGCCTACATCATTCTCCTCTCCTCTATTTTTATCCTTCCAACAACCCCGTGAAGTAGGTTAGACTGAGACGAAGTAACTGGCCCAAAGTCACCCAGCGAGCTTCCATAGCAGAGTAGGGAGGGATTCGCACCTGGGTCTCCCAGAACCTAGTATAACACCCTAACCTATAGCACATGTAAGCCTAGGCTATGTTACGCATTTAAACCAGTTTGGAAACTGAACTCCTGTGGCTTCCCTCAAAGAACCTTGAGATTTGTGGCTTGATAAACGGGATAGGGTTTACTGATGCAGAAAGGCACTCTGCATATGTTCAAAGGCATTCGCATAATACCCTTGTAACACTACAATCGTTGATAAATGGTTTACCTACGGCAGTAGTCCCCCCCCCCAATGGGCGCAACCACAAAATGGCTGCCACAGGAGGCAGAGCCAGCCACAAAATGGTGTGGTGGCAGCTGCTACTAGAGCAATGTTTTTAAAAATCTGCACAGCCAATCAAATTTCCAATTGCCAGCCAGAAGCCCTGCTGTTCAAAAGCCCCACCTGGCTCTGTAAACACTTGGTGGACACCAGCAAGGGTGTTGGCAGGCACCACAGTTGGGGAACCATGACCTACGGTCTGGCTGTATGTTGTATTTATGGGTATCATAAGTCCCTGGCAGTAATGTGGAAGGTCCTAGTCTGCTTTTCCATCCCCCATCAGGATTGGTGGCATAAGAAGAAAGCATGTGACAGGAGCACACATAACCCACCATTCCATTCACCATCATTTATCTCTGTTTCTTTAGAAGGGCTCCACCTCTCCAGAGACCTATATGAGTCAGCTCATGAAGTATAGCCATAAAGCAGCCCTCATGCTAAAAGCAGACCATAAAAACAGCCCAAAATTGAAACCCTTCAATTAAAAGCCCAGGTGAAGAGAAATGATTGGGCCTAGTACCTAAAAGTAAATAAGGTGGGCACTAGGTGAGCCTCAAGGTGGAGAGCATTCCAAAGGTGAGGTGCCACCACCGAAAAAGTCCTGTCTTTGGTTGCTGCCCACTTCACTTCTGTAGCTGGGAGTGCAGCGAACAGGGCTTGGGAGGGTCTTAATAGGTGAGCTGGAAAATGTGGGAGAGGCCAGGGTTGCCAACCTCCAGGTGAGGACCCTGCATATCTCCTAAATAGTAAAGAGTCCAGTAGCACCTTTATGATTAACCAATTTTATTGTAGCATAAGCTTTCGAGAACCACAGCTCTCCTTGTCAGATGCATCTGACGAAGAGAGCTGTGATTCTCTAAAGCTGACGAAGAGAGCTGTGGTTCTCAAAAGCTTATGCTACAATAAAGTTGGTTAGTCTTAAAGGTGCTACTGGACTCTTTACTATTTTGCAACTACAGACGACATGGCTAACTCCTCTGCATATCTCCTGGAATTACAACTGATATCCAAGTACAGAGATCAGTTCCCCTGGAGAAAATGGTTGCTTTGGAAGGTGGGATCTATGGCATTATACCCGGCTGAGGTCCTTCAGACAGCCTGGTGATGATTTTATGGCTACCAGACAGCAGCAGTGGCCCAGTAACAGGGGAAAAACTTGCGGTATCTTCAGTGAGAATTGGTCACCTTGTCTGCCATGAACTGTCTGAACAGGTCTTTTGCAGTGAGTTCTGGCAAACCTACAAACTTTGTGAGCTGCTAAACTGAATGCTGACTGGCAGCCTGCAGTCCACAGCTGGCAGCAAAAAACCCGAGAGTTTTAAGATTTGGACTGTTACACAAAAGAAGATCTCTGCTGGATCCGACTATCTAGCCCAATGTGTCCTATTTCTAACAGTGGCCAGCCACTGTTAGAAATAGTGGCCAGATGTCCTGGGAAGCCCACAAGGAGGACATGAAGGCAACCACTCCTGCCCTGGCTGTATATCAACCAGCAATTTGTATTCAGAGGTACACTGTCTTTGAACATGGGGGTTCCATTTAGCTAGCATGGCAAACCAATGTTGATAGACCCCAGAGCTATTTTTTGGGGGAAAGACGTGGTGGAACTCACTGGTGGAACCCAGGATTGCACAATGATGTCACTTTGGGTCAGCTGGAACAAGGAGGGAGTTTTTTAAAGTTTAAATCGCCCTTGGTGAAAATGGTCACATGGCCGGTGGCCCCGCCCCCTGATCTACAGACAGAGGGGAGTTTAGATTGCCCTCTGCGCTGCTCCAGGGCAATCTAAACTCCCCTCTGTCTGGAGATCAGGGGGCGGGGCCACCAGCCATGTGACCATTTTCAAGAGGTGCCGGAACTCCGTTCCACTGCTTTCCAGCTGAAAAAAAGCCCTGATAGACCTGCTTCATCAGTCCTCTATCAGAATACGAGAGATGGCTGTTGGAAACTACACAGGCCCGGTTCAGCCAATACCACATAAGGTCTCTGGGGGATGTATCCAGAAGATCACGGGGAGCTTAAAACATTTGTTCAGTTTTAGGGCTATTCCTGGCCATCAGAGGCATGTTTGGGATACGGTCTGCCCATGGCTTACAGAACAATCTTATGCAGAGTCGTTCCGGTCTAAACCCATTGATTTCGAAGGGCTTAAATGGAGAGTAATGCTCTTAGCAGTGCACTGTTATACTCTTGCTGGTGCCGTGTCTCAATAGCTTTGGAACCAATGAAATAAAGAAAAGGCCAGGCATCTCTGTGAGCGTGTACAGAGTGTGATTCCCTCACTTGGTAACCAGAGCCCACCCTGTGCATCCAGAAATTAGATCTCATGTCCGGCAATCAGCAATGATGGGCTGATGGATCACAAAGAAATATTTAAAGGTAGCCCCAGGATTTGCAGCTGGATAGGAGACTGGAGGGGGTGGGCTGAAATTACGTATGCCAGCCAAATTGGAGAGTTTTTCTGGGGAGTCGATGTGGGGAGGAGGGGGTCTTTGGTTGCTATCTGGGAGTGTAGCATTCTCTTGGCCCTGGAAAATATCTCGCTTCACACCCAGCTGCTGCTGACAGCTTCCAACCTTGGCTGGGCTGCTGGAATCCTGAGCTTTCTATATCGAGACAAAAGAGGAGCAGGGAATAGCCTGGGGGTGGGAGCGGAGGGGACAGTTAATTATCCGGTGGCCTTGTCTCCTCTGTCAAGCAGAAAGGAAAGCAAGACAGAGGCGGGATTAATTCTGGCTTTGTTCCTTGAACATAATGTCCACTTAGTTCATATAAAGTGGATACCCAAAGAAGAAGACAACTGTTCGCTCGGAAGAGGTGATACATTCCAGGCCTTTGTGGGTGGGGGCAATGCGTGTGCGTGGAGGGGACGCATCTGTGTGTGACCAAATGATAATGTCGGTTGCAAAAAAAATGGAATCATGCCTTATCCCCGTGCAGGGGGCTCTGTCAGGTAGGGTTGACAGGTGCAGGTTGGGAAATTCCTGGAGATTTTGGGGGTGACGACTGGAGAGGAGGGCAGGGTTTGGGAAGGGGCCTCAGAATAATACCATAGAGTCCATCCTCCAAAGCAGCCATTTTCTCCAGGTGAACTGATCTCTGTTACTGGAGATCAGTTGTAATTCTGGGAGATCTCCAGTCACCACCTAGAGGCTGGCACCCTACCCCCTACCCTGATGCCCCTTGATTCTGAGCCCCCAACAAAACATCTCCTGTGTCTCTCAGTTCCCACTAAATTCTACCCTTACCCTTATGACATAACTCCCCTCCCAAGTGCTGGCTTATTATCTCACTGACAGCAAGTGTGGTGTAGTGGTTACAGTATTGGACCAGGACCTGGGAGATCCAGGTTCAATTCCCCGTTCAGCCATGAAAGCTTGCTGGGTGACCTCGGGTCTGTCACATATTCTCAGTCTAATGTACTTCACTGGATTGTTGGAGGATAAAAAGGAGAAGAGGAGAAGGGTGTAAGCCGCTTTAGGTCTCCTGGGGAGAAAGGTGGACTATAAATGAAGTACATAAAAAAATAATAATAACCAGCGTGCTTGTTCTGGCACTTCCACTCTGTCCACCACACCCACCCATCTATTTGAGAACTGTGAATTATCCTTAGATCGGACCTCAATCTCAGCACCGTCTCCATCTCTGCTGATAACTTTGGTTTTCGGCTCCCTGTTGTCCAAAACATGCCCCCAGCGCTTCTGTTGATGCCTCCTAAGTCCGGCCACAATCCCTGGGCGGGGTGGAGAAGGTGGGAGAGAGATGACTGCCCTTTAGGGTAGCGCTAAACTTTTTTAAGGGCTGGGAGATTTGGTGCACCTGCCGGATACAAAGCCCCTGGTGACATCATGCGCACAGTTTTGTGGGTGATGCGTGTGGATGGGTGACAGGTGGGATGATGGGAGGGGCGCGGTGAGACACTGACAAGATTTATGGACGCAAATCACCCCACATTTGGAAACCGACCAACCCTACTTAAAACAATTCCCATCCTGCTCCCAGGCAGCTCAGGAACCGAACCGGCTACGATGCACCCATTGCCCTTTGATCACCCTGAGGGCACGGGCCATTAAGGAAGATGCGTAAGATGGGTAGCCAAGCAAAATGAGGATGGGACCGAACCTAGAGGAGGAGGGTTGGGTGCAGAGTCTGTTTTGGGGAGGTCCATTTTTCCCCCTCTTAACCTTTTTCCTAAGGTGATACTCCGCTAGCAAATACCCAGATAACTCCACTTCTCTGGGGCAATTTGTTCCAACCAGTTGAGGCTAGTCTGTGAAACATTTAAAAGTGTAAGATTCCCCTCCCCCACTGCTTTCTCCTGCCCCTCCCTCAAAAGAGCCTAGCATTCCAGGTAGGGTTACCATCCTCCAGGTGGTGGCTGGAGATCTCCCGGAAGTACAAGTGATCTCCAGGCATCAGAGATCAGTTCCCCTGGAGAAAATGGCTGCTTTGGAGGATGGACTCTATGGCATTATACCATTCTGAGGCCTTTCCCCTCCACAAACCCTGCTCTATCCAGACTCCACTCCCAAAATCTCCAGAAATTTCCCAACCTGGACCTGGCAATCCTAACTCCAGAAGACATCCCTTGTGTATCCCCCCCCCACCCATGGCAGTTTAATCTCAAGGAGGAGGAGGCATGGACCATCGGGTTTCTGTACCCCACTCAGGTACTCTTGGTAATGGGAATGTAATGGGGAAGTGCATACAAGTGTGGGTCGGAGAGAGATCTGGGAACTGGTGTGACCGAAATATAGGAATGCTCTGGGGAAACAGGCATTTTGAAGGTTTGGAATGAAAGTTTATTGAGACCTGTCCGATCTAGCAAATCGGCACCCGTGATCCCCATTCCCTCGAGACTGCTAACTTGGCCCTAGATGAAAAGAGACGGCAGGGACTTGTTATCAGCAGAAGGTGCAAGTGTGTGCATTATGCAGAATCCTCAGTCAGGTGTGGGAAAGAGGCTATAGCAACACTTATCTGCGATAAAGAACAAGGCTGTTTTGCAAGATGATGCGTGAGAATGAAAATTCATTATCTCCTTAGTGTTTATCCATGTTTTAATGGCCCTTAAGTGGAAAATAAATGTTTTTGTGATTAGGCCGTTATATCTCTTCACTGCAACTAATGGCTTTTGCAGTTCCGATCATCTTGGCTTCCTGCAGAGCTGCTTCCAGACAGTTTGCCTTCAATTCCCTTCTACCAGCAGCCCTTCATTTATTGAATTTTAGGAGCGGGGGGCGAGGAGGAGCTGGAGTCCCTTCCTGGGGGCAGCTAGATGCTGCAGCAGAACCCACCAGACATGGCCAGACAGTCACGATGAAGCTACTGAGATGACCTCCATATGAGCTTAGGGACCCCTGAGATGCAGCTGCCGGGGCGATTCCAACCCTTCAGAAGTGAGAGTGTTTACTACTGTCTGTAGTCAGAACAATGCGCATGAGGCTTTGGGAATCTCACCTTGCAGGAAGGAAATGTGGTGACAGGTGCCTTCATGTTCACTTGGGGCAGTAGAAAGATAAGGGCCGCATGTGCTGGCAGTTCCACATTTGGAACTCCCAGCAATTTTTTTAAAAACGTAATTTTCAGGCAGTTCAAAACACTTCCAGTTTTTAAAAAATCCTTGGGTGCTCTGAACACAGAACTGCCAGCTCATGTCTGGTAAGGCCCTGGCAGGATCCGTGAACAGTCAGCCCAGCCTCTGCTACTTTAAGAGCTGCTTATGATACAAAAATCATAAGCCCCTTGAATCTGATGCACCTTAATTCGCATTAGCAAGCCAGCCGGCTGAACAAAGCGTTGCCGGATCCTGCCTGGGAAAGTGAGTCATGCATGGAATGTGAATGCAAAGCCGAGTGACTGGGTGTGATTGGCTCCTGCCGCCCCACGCTGCGGAATGTGCAATCTTGACAATAGAGGTGCTCGTGACATGAGTCCCCCCCCCGAACATTCCAATCTCCCTTCTTCCCATTGATTAAATCCTATCCTATGATCGAGGGCCATCAATCATCTCTGATAAGTTTGTAAATCCTTCCTGGGAACATCTAATCAAAACTCTAAATTCATTAGCCAAGCTCCGGGAATATTTAATTAACAGCCATTTCTTTGTGAAACACCAGGAGTAACCATTCTGATTTCTTTTGTCACACTCCAGTAGCGCTAATCAAAGGTACTCAAAGCTTTGTCATTTCCAGGAGGTGACCTTTAAGATCTTTATCCTAACGGCTAAGGTAGTTGCCAACCTCAGGGCTTGATTTGCCCTATAAGAACCCAGGCTTTGCCCCCCTCAAATTGTGCACACTTATCCATTATTGTAAAATAACTAAAATGGAGGCACTATTATTTAGCCTAGAACACTGCCTGTTTGAAGCTGTCTTCCTCTGTGGACCACTCCGCTTCTTGGATAGGTAATTATTGCTCAAAAACCCCTTAAATCTATTCCAATTTCACCACTGCTTTCCCTAGGAATCTTGGGTGCTTGCGAGTGACTTCTTGTGTGTGTGAGTTTTCCCCTTTAAATAAAAATTACTCTTTGTTTTCGAAGAATCTGTCTCATCAGTTTCCTTGGGGAGAGGACCCCGTAAAAGTTGGTGGAGTATCCCACTTGTTATCCCTCTTACATAGCTTTCTCCTTGCTGCTAATTCCCTCTGCTCGCTAGGAAACCATTTCCGGTAACAGATCTGACCCAAAGTCCATCTGGCCAACCCCCCTGCTTCCAGCACTGATGAGCTGGACCTCTCCAGGAAGTGCATACCCATCCCTGAGGCCTGTCCTCAGCATCTGGTCTTCAGAGGAATTCTGCCTTGGGACACTGAGCTGAGAATGAAGTGAGGGGAGGAATTTGCAGATGCAGAGATGCACCTCCTCCAGTGGGCCAGATATGGGTCCTGTGAACTTTGCTCTGCTAAAGATGCAAAGTCCCTCCACCTGCCCAGGGGCTGCCGCCAAAGAAACCACAATTCTCCCTACCACCCGCTACGCACAAACTTTGGCAAGAAAAGATAGCTGCAAAGTTATATGGAAATAAAAGGAAAGGTGATCAGTGTTAGAGAGAAAAGACCATTTTTAAATTTTAAAAATCTGCAAAGTGGCACTGGAGATGCATAAACCCCTTCTCAGACTCCATGGTCCACATTCACATCAGGCTTCCTGATAGCTAGTGACTTTTTAAAAATAATGTAGGGGTTTGGCTTACAGACCTCCTGTCACTGTGCCTTTGCTAGAACCTCAGCCCCAAATCTCAGTGGGGTGCCTTTCCTTCTGTCTGAGAGGGCTGTCAGAATCAATGGGACCAAATTACCATGCAAAATGCTGTGGAGCTCTAGAACAACATAACATGGCATTGCAAGTTCTGCAGATGGGACACTGACTGGTTAAGGTAGCCAAGGCTGTGTGGCTTTCTGGCTGTTTTGCAAGCCCTCCTGCCTCCCCATGCAACATGCAACTTGGCTCATTTGCTAGAGCTGTGCAGAGTTACTTGCTCAGTGTTCTCTTCCTCCGTGCAAAGTTATGGGGGAACCAAACAGGACTCCTTACTCCAACAAACATGGTCTCAAAGACAAAGAATGCTTTGAGGCCACTCTGAACAGGAATGTCTCTGGGTACATTTCCTGGCTTGCCCTGGAAGTCATATGACTTGCGTGTGGCTCACCTCCTTCTGGGTTTTATTTTTTTTTAAATCTATCAATAGCCCCACAGAAGCCTCCCTCTAATCCTTCCTAGTCTATTTTAATAGTGCCAACCTATTTTAATCAGTTTAATCAACAGATTTGGCATAAACCAGCCTAATCTATACATCTGCATGCTTTCATCTCCTTTAATCTCCTTGAATATTGGATTTAATACGTCTGATCCCTTTAGGCACCCACCGGTCCACCTAATCTCATTTGCACATATGCATATTTTAATCTCTCTTTTGTTTATCAGGCGAGGCCAGACATTGTATTCGCATTCACTGCAAATTCTGATGGCATCCAGCAGCTCTGTCCTCCGTGTGTTCTGCTAGGCGTGAAAGAAGACCAACTGGGCCTGATTCACTTTCAAGAAAGAAAAAAAGGGGGTGGGGGTAGGGAATCTCTCAGATCTCATCTACTGAAGCTCCAAACAAAGCCCCCCACCCCACCCCAACCCGGCAATCAATTTAAAGTAAGTGTCAATGTTTACTCTGCTCAACTAAACTAAGCGATTAAATGTCTAAAACAACCCTTTCTCATTGATTAATGAACCTGATTGGGGAGCAAATTTATTAAAAGTAATATTTTTAATACAAATAAGAACAAAACCAGGAACTGGCTGTCTCGAAAGAGGCCGTCCACTTTCTCTCTCTTCTGAGGTTGGTGTCTGCCACCACATGCAGTTACAAAGAAAGAATGCTTTTCTGGACTCCTTCCTTCCAAATCGGTGTTTGACTCGTATGCGGATTCTTGCAGATCTAATTGACTGAAACTTATATGAGAGACTGACAAAATTTTCTTTACTGGGCGGTAATTCCAATATATAGCATAACAAATGCACACAGTGGTCCATCGAGTCTGGCATCCTGCCAACGAGTTTCCCCGGAGGTCCAACAAAGGGCATGGAGGCCATGATGACCTTTGTCTCCTAGCACTAGGTTTTAGAGGTATACTGCCTCTGGATGTGGAAGTTCATTTAGTCCTCTGATGTATTCCTATGTGAATCCGTTTACCCCCTTTCAAAATAATCTCTGCTAGTGGACATCATTATGTCCCCTGGCAGTGAATTAATTACTCAGTGAGTAAAGAAGTATTTCCTCTTTTCTCTCCTGAATCTATTGCCCATCAACTTAATTGGTTGTTCCTGAGAGTCTCTCTATGCGAGACATCTGACACATGAAGAACACGTTCGGGAGATGCAATGTTAGCTGGAAAGGGCAGTTTAAAAAGACAGAGCTGGCGGCAGGGCAAAGGATTTGCCATACATGGGAGCTGTGTGAAGGGGCTGTGAAATGCCAGAAGGGAAACTTCAACCCATGATAACCTATCCAGGTCCAAGCCTGGCTCTGGAAGGCAGCTCCAGCCCATTTCCATTCCTGGCTTCCCTCTGGTTGGGATCCTGTACAGTTTCAGACTGGAGAGGTGAGCCTTCGCGGAGGTGAAGATGAAATTAACAAACCCTCTGAAGAGAGATCTCCACCTGCTCTGTCTTTTTAAATTATGCTTCCCAGCTAACATTGCATCTCCCTACACTTGACGAACATGTGCTGATGCGTCTTGTGTAGAGAAACTCTGAGTTCCGGTATTATGAGAGAGGGAGAAAAGGTTCCTCTTACCTTCTTTTCCTATTCCATCCAGAATATTATAAATCTCTAGCATGTTTCCCCTTTACTCTTCTTCAGTTCAGATTCTTCAGTCTTTCCTTCCAGGAAAGCTGCTTCTACCCCTTGATCGTCTTAGTTGCCCTCTTCTGTACTTTTTCCAAAGTCTGCATTATCCTTTAGGAGATAGGGCGACCAGAACTGTATTGCAGATGTTTTCCTTTAAGGATACGCTGTCGTAAAAGCAACTTACTATACAGTGCAGTGGTATAGAAGCACAGCCACAAGTTTTATATGTGTAGGAAACAACGTGTGACTTGTGGTCTCAGAATATTATCAAGGGAGGATGAGAGCCTGCCATTAACTTCTAAAAAGAGACACACCTGCCCTCTTAAGTTTGTGGGAGAGAGAAGGCTCTCTGTTCATGCTCAGAGGGACTTTCTTTTGGAAATAAGGACTCCAAACATCTGGCTTTTTAAAGAATGTGACATAGACAGGTGTGTGTGTGTGTGAAGCTAATTGCATGTGGTTAAAAGAGGATGTGTGGAGCTAAAATCTCAAAACCGCCAATCTGTTTAATTTTGCCATGACAGACTGACGTAGCTACCCCTTTGGAATCTTTACCAGTCAGTCCAGTCTGTAGGCACTTCTTTTGGTGTGCTTTATCTCATGGAGGGTCTGTGGCTCATTAGTAACGTGCTTGCTTTGCATGCAGAAGGCTCCAGGTTTGAACCCTGACATCAGCGGAAAAATGTCAGGTAGCCAGTGCCGGGAAAGACCTTTCTTGGCCTGAGATGCTGGAAGGCTACTGCAAGGCAGATGTAACAGTAGTGATTAATGGCTCTATGGAAGGCAGAGCAAATATTTTGTCCCAGGCATGTCCCTTAAGAAGGTCTCAGATGCTGAGAAATACCCTTCTCAGTCATTGCAGGGCACAGCTAGCAGAGCTAGAGAATGGCCTTGAAAGCAAGTAGTCATGAAACGCCACAACAGCATGCCCTGAACAGCTGTCAAAATTTGAAATTTAATGACATTCTAGAAGTTCAACCATTTCCAAATTTTCCTTATGAAAATTTCACAGTTGAGGGGCAGGGAATGCTTTAAAATTGTGGCTTTTAAAAATTGTAAAACATTGCCATTTTAATTTTTCTGGACAGATTTTTGGACGTAAGAAAGCAAAAAGAGTCAATTTCTGGTGGGCAGCTGTGTTGGTCTGCAGTAGAATGGCAAGTTTCGGGTCCAGTAGCATCTTAAAGACCAACAAGAGTTTCCGAGTATAAGCTTTTGTGAGTCAAAGCTCAGATACAAAAAGAGTCAGCATGCGTACTTCAATATTTTGACACACTCCATTCTAAAATGCTTAAATGTTAGCAATGAAGTGAAGTTTGCTCAGGCCAGCAAAAACTTCTGTCTCAGTAAGTGTGTTAGTGTTCAAGGTGTCACAAGACCCTTATTTGTCAATCTTAACTGTAATAGAACCCATAATTAGCCATAGTAGAGAAAAATGTGTGTGTGTGTGTGTGTGTGTGTAATTTTGCATATTTTTTGCAAATTCGTGATAGGAGATTCTCTGACTGGCTAAATCACCAGCTCTATTTTGAACCCATTCTGCACTGAAACAGAGGGATGCTCAGAATGTTGCATTCTTTGGAAGGTACCACTTGCTGTATAAAATTGACGTAGTCAAGGATGGGAAGGTATCTGCTTTCCTTGAAAGATTAAACATAATACTGTCCTGATACAGGACAGTAACCACCAGGTGGCAGTAGTGGATCAAGAAGGAGAATGGCCACTAGCCAAGTCAAAAAATTGGGGCCAAAAATGCTTGTTTTGGACAAAATGAAACTTGTTCCCCTAAACTTGGTGCTTGGGGGTGGAAATACTGGGTTAAATGGAGAGAAAGTCAGCTAATAATCGCTCAGCTGGGGTGTTGTCCTAAAGGGAGAAGGACCGTAAATGGCATCCGAACATGGACCCTGCTATCAGTTCAAGATTCTGGCCATTTCCACATGCCCTTAAAGGAATGGCCCACTCACGGAATGCTGCTGACGTTTCCATTTATAAAATGTTTGCAGGCTGTTTGGCTTCCTTTTTTTGGCACCTTTTCTGTGACTGTGGAAAGTGCGTTCCCAGAAAAGGTGCTGAAACAAGGAAGCCAAATGGCTCGCAAACATTTTGCAAACAGAGACTTCTGGATTCCTGGGGGAAAGCAGCCAGCATTCGGTGAGCGGGCTGTCCCTTTAAGAGCGTGTGGAAACGGTCTGTCTAGTCCAACCAACATCCTGTTTCTGATGGGGGACAGCCAGTGGCCCAGAAGCACCACAAAGAGGCACCAGCCCTCACATTTTGGTGTGTCTGCTTCCCATGGTATTCAGCAGCACAAGCCAGAGGCCCATAAGGAATGAATTGGGGGTGGGGGTGGGGGTGGGGGCGAGGATAAAGTACTGGTCAATCTCCCCCTCTCCCAACCCAGGTCTCCCCTTCTAGGGAACTATAAGAACCTTGAACAGGCCATCTCTCTGGTCTCCCCCTCCTTTAATTAAATCTCAAAGTTCTGAACGTGCACAGTTCTCATCGGTTCCTGGATTGGGGGGGGCAGTTAAAATGTTTTTTTCCCTGCATATCTAGGTAAACAGAAACACTGCCAGTGTCTGTGGGTGGGCCCCTTTCTCTGCCTTCACGCTGTTAGAAAAACAAGCTGGGGGCCTGCCAGATTCAGGAGAATAAACTATTTGGAATTCTCACACATATACCGACATGTGTCATCCTCTCTGGGGCTATATTGGGGGCTTAAGCTAGGCCGCTGTTCCACATTCATCTGGTTTAGTGCTTTTTACTGACATTTTGTGCCTCGTGGAGCACGCTTGGTCAGGGTGTCCCCCCAGGGTGTCCCCCCTTTTTCCTTTGCTGTGTAGAGCTAAGTACCCTTGTCTGTGGGTAGCCTGATCTGGCTGCTTTCATCTGCAATCTAAACTCCCCATAAAGTCAATGAATACCATTGCCCCTGAACATGGATAGTTTCAGGTAGGCAGCCATATTGGTCTGCAATAGAACAGCAGGATTTGAGTCCAGTGGCACCTTAGAGACCAGCAAGATTTTCAGGATATGAGCTTTTGAGAGTCAAAGCTTCAGATACCTTTCAGCAGGGCTCATTTCGAGGGGGAATGCGCAGAACGCAGTTCTGGTAGTTCCCCAAAGAGGTCATATGTCAGGTGGCCCCGCCCACTTGACTCTCAGCCATTTTGGGCCTGTTTCAGCCTGGATTGGGGCTGAAATGGCCCAGATCAGACTTCTGACAGGTGGTGGATCACTCTCCCACTCAGCAGTGGCCCGATCCTGAACATTTTCAGCCCCTTTTTGCCATTTTGGGCCCAATTTCGGCACTGAATGGCTAGGATTGGGTCCAAAATAGCCAGGATAGGTGATGTCAGGGGGTGTGGCATAGGCAAATCAGTTATGCCAATGACACACTTCTGGTGATGGCAAGAGGTGTGGCATATGCTAATGAGCTATGCTAATGAGCTATGCTAATGAGTTCCTCCAGCTCTTTTTCTACGAAATGACCCCTGCCCTTCAGATATCCTGAAAATCTTGTCAGTGTCTAAGGTGACACTGGACTCAAATCTTTCTGACCATGAATGTTTCCTTTTACACTTATGGTTCTTGGCCACTGAAAAACCTACATCCACATCTATCCATCTGTGCATGCATGCATGCACACACATGTGAACACACATACACATACAAACAAGTGAATAGCTTGCTGTTTGATGGTCTTTATTTTATGTTTGGGGAGTGGTTCTGATATACAGAGCGAGGGAAGTAAGGAAAGATCTCTCCACTGCCTTTAAGGTATGGAGGTAGGGGCAGGGGGAAGGCGAGGGCATGCGATCTTCCAAGGAGTTACTCCTCATTCAGACCTTTCTGCAAAAGAAGAAAAAGAGAAAGAGAGAGTCAGTGAGTGATGGATGGAAAGGACAGGGCCGTTTCCACACGGCTTACCTTATTCTGCAAAACAGTGAAATCTCGCGCGAAATCTTGCAAGAAGATGCTGTTATTGCACGAGAAGACGCGATTACAGTGTCTTCTCATGAGATTTTGCGTGAGATTTTGCTATTTTGCAGAATAAGGTAAGCCGTGTGGAAACGGCCCGGGAGTGTGACTGGGCTGAAGGAGCAGCCCCCTTACATCGCATTCTCACCTTTGCCCCAATATCGCGGCTCTTGGCCCTCAGCTTGTTGACTTGGGACTCGGCAATGTCTGCCCGTTCCTCGGCCTCATCCAGCTCGTGTTGAACCTTCCGGAACTTGGCCAGGTTGGAGTTGGCCTGCTCCTCCTAGGGGAGAGAAAATGGAAACCAAAGAGGTGGTCTATATTCACACCACCAGGATGTCTCTGTGGGTTGGGTGAAGGGTTTGGGTACACCTCAGGTAGGGCAGGAGCAGGTCCTTGGAGCAGGGGCGAGATAAAAATGTGAGAGGTCACCATTCAACAGCCTTCATAATTTTAAGTATGTGTAGGATGAGGGGAAAATACTAAACAAGAAATACTCCCTATGGTTACCAAGAGACGGGAAGGATGCTGAGGGGAGGCCTTGTATGGGTCTTCTCAAATCTCAGAGCCAGATTATTATGTGTTCCCTAGAATGCAGGGGAAGTGGTGGTGGGGCGTATATTTTAGGTATGTGTGAGGAGAAATTCCAGGTGGATAAAATACCAAACAGGAAGTCCTCCCTATGGTTACCAAGAGATGGGAAGGATGCTGAGGGGAGGCCTTGTCTGGGCCTTCTTGAATTGCACAGCCAGGTTATTATGTGTTCCCGAGGATACAGGGGAAGTGGTGGTGGGGCACATAGAGTGTATTGGTTAAAGTGCAGGACCTGAAGCCCAGGTTCAAATTCCCAATAGAAGAAGTTCTTTGAGCCAGTTTCTCTCTCAGCTTAAATCACCCCACAGGGTTGCTGTGAGGGGGAGAATGTGTGATGTCCTGAACTCTTTGTAGGAAA
Source organism: Eublepharis macularius (assembly GCF_028583425.1). Classification (NCBI taxonomy): domain Eukaryota; kingdom Metazoa; phylum Chordata; class Lepidosauria; order Squamata; family Eublepharidae; genus Eublepharis; species Eublepharis macularius. The sequence goes on from NC_072801.1 coordinate 76,988,200, forward strand.
AGTGGGATATAAGCAAATCTTAGGGTTGGAGCCAACCAGCTTTTCCATCTGTGAAAAAGGGAGGAGGGAACCCCTCAAAAATCCACCCCAAAAGACTGTGTTGGGTTCATGGGACAAAAGCCACATGGGATGCGGGCTGTAGTAAGGAAAAGAATTGGGCAAAACTGAGCTGTCTGGATCCGACCTGTATTTAATAAGAGATCTTCTGGCCACTCACCGCTTCTTCTGCCTGCCTCTTGTATGCTTTCACTTTCAGCTGGAGTTTATCCACCAGGTCCTGGAGGCGGACAAGGTTCTTCCGATCTTCCTCAGTCTAGAGAGACAGTGAGAGAGCAGGTTTTTAATCTGGCTGAGCTCACATTTGACTCACAGCACTGGCTCAGCAGACGCGCTCTCCTGCTGTCACAACTCTGATTCCCATTTCTTTTGCGCTCCATTTTTTTGGCCTCTCACCTCCCTTGGAGTTGTTGTCGAGATTTTAAAAGACAGGGATGATATTCTAAAATGTCTCCCTGAGTAATTGCTTCCCATTTGTGTATGCAGGCTGTATAAGCTACTGGAGACCTCACTATTCTAATCTGGAAATGGGGTGGGGGTAGGGAAGAGAATACCATGCTGGGTTTGTATTCTCTAGCAAATTTCTTGGTAGAATTTGCTTGGAATACAATGTGTGCTTTAGCAATCTTCCATAAAGACAGTAAACCAGACATCTGTTTCCTGCAGCATTTGATTTATGATTGTATATCTCATATCCCGTGGTGGCCTCCCCCATTCAGTTTAAAAACTTTTCAAGAGGAGCTGCACAGAGATATAATTCAGATTTCTGCAAACCTGGAGAATCTTCCTATTTTTCCAGGAAATCTGAAACGTGGATGTTTCTCCAAGTTTGCAGAAATCTCTATTAATCTCTGAGTGTCTCTACACAACACATCTTACACCGGTAGGATCAAGTGAAAGATCTTACACTTGTTCTCCCATTGTGAATACACATGTACCACTAGAGAGACAGAGTACACTCGAATATAAGACCACACAACTTGAGTGTTCCCATGTAAGAAGTCTTGTGTAGAGAGACTCTCTGTTACTAAAAAAAGTGTGTAGAAAAAGAAAATAACAAACAAGCACATGAACAAAAAATTCTCATGGCTGTGCATGTACTAATGTATACTTTATAATGCATTAAGAGGGACACCCTTGTAGGTCACTGTTTGGAGCAATGCGTTCTTGACTAGAGATGGGCACGAACAGAAATATGAATCAAAATTAAGCACGAACCAGGCTGGTTTGTGGTTTGCGAACCACGGTTTGTCAAATCCCATTTCTGATGAACCGCCACGAACGTTTAGGCTGGTTTGTTTGGTTTGTTTTTTGGTTCGTGACTGCAGACAGCCTGGTGTCAATCAATCAGTTTCCTAGGCAACAGGGGATGGACTTCCTGCAGACCTTCTGCTGACCCGGAAGTGACTTTCTGCTGGCCTGGAAGTGACCTTCTGCTGACCCAGAAGTGATTATTTTCTGACCTGGATGTGCCGTTTTCACGAACCAAACGAACCAGTTCGCGAACCAGGGGCAGGTTCGTGAAAGTTCGTGGTTCGTGAAATTTGACGAACCATGAACCGCACGGTTTGGGTTTTTCCCAGTTCATGCCCATCTCTATTCTTGACCAGTTCTATTGAATGTGCCGTAATATTTCAACATGACAATATGATGTATCGTTTGGATTTTGGAGCAGACAATTTTATGCTGTAGGCGCGATATAATTTTAGCTAATGCAAGATCCTTCTGATGGTAGGTAACTCTAGAATAGAAAAAGCCCATTCCATCTCTAGAGACCTTGCCTGATGGATGAACTTGTGATGCAACCATCCTTGTGTTCTGGGTGCAGCTGGCCTAATATGAAAATTCCTTGAGGACAGGTTGGTTCATACTCAAATGAAATTGAATGAGATACATTCTAAAATATTTTTAGGCTGTGTTGGTCTGCAGTAGAAGAGCAAGATGTGGGTCCGGTACCACCTTCAAGACAAACTGGACTTCAACAGCATAAGCTTTTTGAGAGTCAAAGCTCCCTTCATCACATATGAGAAAAGACGAAGGGAGCTTTGACTCTTGAAATCTCATACCATAGTCTTTAAGGTGCTACTGGATCCAAATCCTGCCATTCTAAAATGTGCAATTCAGCACTGAAACAGAGGTGAACATGAGGCCTGTATTCCTGATGAACCCTCAGCAATCTTCCATAAAGGCATCCATCCAGAGCCAAGACTGGGGTAGAGAATTAGGGCATCCAAGCCACCACACCTGGTAAGTGAGCTCCTTGATGCGCCGCTCGCACTTCCGCATGCCTTTGACGTTCTCCGCATTGCGCTTCTGCTCCAACTCCAGCTCGTTCTCCAGCTCCCGCACCCGCGCCTCCAGTTTCTGGAGCTGCTTCTTGCCGCCCTTCAGGGCCAGCTGCTCGGCCTCATCCAGCCGCATCTGCAGGTCCTTGATGGTCTGCTCCATGTTCTTCTTCATCCGCTCCAGATGTGCGCTGGTGTCCTGCTCCTTCTTCAACTCCTCCGCCATCATGGCCGCCTGCCCCATTCAGGACATAACACAGAGACAAGGGGCAAGGTTCACTCGGGGAGAATTCTTTCAATCTGACAACCTCCTGAGTGTCCTTTAAGTCCAGCTTTCAGTGGGAAGAGAAGGAGTTTGTGCTCCCCTTTATACAAATGAACATATCCCGTTTAACATCTCAGCTGCTTGCTCTTGTGAATATTACCCTCTTCACATCCCAGAATGTCCCTGCCGACCATAGAGAGGATTAATACTTCCTCACAGTTTGCAAAATGAAAGGGAGAATTCTCAGCTAGGTTTGTATTAATTCAACTGAACATAATTTACCTTGTGGGGAAAAAATGGTACTTTTGTACTACAGAAGCAAGGCAACGATCCTTACAGAAGTACGTAACCCCTTCTTTCACATTTGCTTGAGTCAATGCAAACAGAACTGGTCCTTTCAGGTTTCTCCTGAATTAGAGACGGATCTTCCTTAGAAAGAAGCAAACCAGCCTCCCAGTACACTCACATCAGTGATGGCTTTCTTGGCCTTCTCCTCTGCGTTCCGGCACTCCTGTACGGCTTCCTCCACCTCTGTCTGCAGTTGGGACAGGTCGGACTCCATTTTCTTTTTCTGGTTGATGAGGCTGGTATTCTGTGCAAAAAGAGAAAGGGGGCAGGGATTATTATGGAAACGATTTCAAATTTTTAGATTTGTGCAGGACTGTAGCACTCAAGGTTAAGATCAAGAGAAGGCCTCTGGACTAGGGTTGCCAGCTCCAAGTTGGGAAATTCCTGGAGATCTGGGGGGTGAAACCTGGAGAAACCTGGAGAAAGTGAGGTTTGGGGAGGGAAAGGACCTTGGCATGGCATAATTCCATAGAGTCCACCCCCAAAAGTAGCCATTTTCTCCAGGTGAATTGATCTCTGTGGCCTGGAGACCAGTTGTAATTCCGGGAGATCTCCAGCCACTACCTGGAGGCTGGCAACCCTACTCTGGACTCACCAAAGTATGACCTTGGAATGGGTGGTGAGTTCTCTCTGCTTCCCTCAGCTTCCTAGCCTGAGGTGGAGGTAGAGTTGCCAACCTCCAGGTGGTGGCTGGAGAGCTCCTGGAATTACAACTGATCTCCAGACAGCTCCCTTGGAGAAAATGGCTGCTTTGGAGAGTGGACTCTATGGCATTATAACCCCCTGAGGTCCCTCCCTCCCCTCTCTAAACCCCATCTTCTTCAGGCTCTGCCCACCCAAAGCTCCAGGAATTTCCCAACCTGGAGCTGGCAACCCTAGGTGGAGGATGATTCTCCATGGACTACTCTTTCTAACTTCTTGCTGGTCAGCCAGTCTTCCACCCCAAATGATTCAACCATCTCACCAAATCTCACACATCTCTAGCCCCTCACCTTCTGGTAATCCCTCCCTGTGCCACAGGTATAAGCAGTGTGGTAGGAATTCCTCACCAAGGAATCACCTTTTCTGAGGGCTCGTACCTGCCTTCCCCACAATCCACATTTCTTTGCATGGCAGTGCTACACTCTAACGGGCAAAGTAGTTTCCTCACTGTGGTTCTCAATTGACACTCTCTGCACCCCAGTTATATTGAAATTCAGCCCACCCCAGATACCAGTCAATCTGCACGTCAGGCAAGTTGTGAGAGGGACTGCCTCTCCCATTATGCCCCCTGTAGGGCCTTGTGCCCAGCAGCAGATAAGCAGCTCTTGGTGATCTGGCCTCAACCAAGTCCAGGGCCTTCTCTGCTCTGGCTCCGGCCTGGTGGAGAACTGGGCCATGCAGGACCTGTTACAGTTCCACAGGGCCTGTAAAACAGAGACGTTCCGCCAGGCCTTTGGCTGAGAGCCAGCAAATTATCCCCTTCCCTGGCTGCCACTTCCCACCTGCGACTGCCCTTGGCTTCTTATTATGGCTGTGCTCGTGGTTTTTATGGTAGTTTTATAGTAGCCATGTACTGTCAGAGGCCCCTGGATTTGGTTTGTTAAATTAGTTTTATATTTTTTACAATGTTTTAATGTATATTTTATATTGTAAGCTGCCCTGAGCCTGTTCGCATGGAGGGCAGGGTATAAATCAAATAAAACAAACAAACAAATGCTGGTCTCTGGTCAGAATGCTCTAAAAAGTCACCATTTTCTGGAAAGCATAGGGCTGTGATGCTCTAGATAATCCCCCAAGAGGATGTTTGAGGATAGCATACAATGCACAAGGTTCAGGAGCACTGACTGTCTTGCAACTGAGGCTCCTCTTGCCTGAGAGTGGAGAAGCTGAACCCTTTCGCTGGCTTCAATCAACTCCTGTTCCGCCAGTTTCCGTGCTCTTTCCGTCTGCTCCACCACCGCACGCAATTCCTCCAGCTCTGACTGCAACAGATTGTTCCTCCGTTCTACAATGGCAATGTTTTCTTTCAGGTCCTCGTTGGCTCGGACAACATCGTCCAGTTGTATCTGGGTGTCCTGGAAAGAAAGAAGAAAGGGATGGGTGAGGTAAAACTGACCTGTGCAAGGACAGAGGAAGGGTAGATTAAGAGCTGAGGGAGAATGAGCCAAGTCTTCTGGAGCAAACTCGCTGGTGGTACCTTGAGGTATCCCTGTAGAGTTTTGACTTGCTTCTGGGCCTCAGCTGCTATGCGGTTGGCATGGCTCAGCTGGATCTCCATCTCGTTGAGGTCGCCCTCCATCTTCTTCTTCACCCTCAGCGCCTCATTGCGGCTGCGGGTCTCGGCATCCAGAGAGGTCTGAAGCGAGTCTACCATGCGCAGGTGATTTCTCTTGGCCTGCTCCATCTCCTCGTCCTTCTCGGCCAGCTTGCGTTCAATTTCAGCCTTGATTTGGTTGAACTCCAGCTGCGCCCGGAGGATCTTGCCTTCCTCATGTTCTAGAGAGGCCTGAGGAGTGTGTATGTATGTGTGAGGAGATAGTATTGGGTACAGAGAGAGAACAAAATGGTTGCATGAGAGAATGGTTCTATGAGGGAAACATGGGCTATACAAAGAAGCTTACTTTTGAGAGAGTGTGTTAAGTATTATTTACCTCATACGAACACATATAAACATCCCTCTTTTCTCTTACAGAACCCAGAGCCTCAATAAACTACTTTCTTAGAGGAAAACCCTTTTTGGTTGAGTGAAGCGTTCTCTGTTTTAAAATGACTGCTGGGTTCGGTGTTCACTCATGTCTGATTCCATTGATTGATTAAAAAAATTACTCCATGTTTGTAAAAAAAATAACTATCTGTTAACTGGTATGTTACTTGAGTGCTTACGAGGCTACTGTTAGGCAAGAACTTTTGCTGTCTGTGTAGCGGAGAATATTTCACTCAAGAAGGGGAACTTTCAACTAGTCAGTGGTATGTGTGGAACTGCAGGGCATTTCTCCCCTTGGAGAAGTAAAAGTATGTGGAGGAAGGAAAAAGGGAATGTGAGACTGAAGAGAGAAAAGAAGGAGAGGGAAAATTGTGTGCAGGGAGAGGGACGCATTCTGACAATGAGGCACAGCATTCAGTCAGCGGGAGCTGTAGGTGCTTCGTGACCCAAGGCCCTCCTTACCTCAGCCTCTACCAGGGCCGACGACTGCAGCTCCAGCGGGAGCTGTACGAGCTCCATGACCCAAGGCCCTCCTCACCTCAGCCTCTTCAGGCCGACTGCAGCTCCAGCGGGAGCTGTAGGAGCTCCGTGACCCAAGGCCCTCCTCACCTCAGCCTCCTCGGGCCGACTGCAGCTCCAGCGGGAGCTGTAGGAGCTCCGTGACCCAAGGCTCTCCTCACCTCAGCTTCCTCCAGGGCCGACTGCAGCTCCAGCTTCTCGGCCTCCAGCTGCTTCCGGATCTTCTCAAGCTCATGGATGTTCTTGCCACTGGCTCCAAGCTGCTCTGTGAGATCTGAGATCTCCTCTGCACGGAGGAATGGGAAAGCAAATCAGCTTCCCTCCAGACTTGGTCAGGGCACCAGAGCACCGCTGTCTTGCCCTCACCTGTTCCGCCAAGAGGGAGCCGGGGGTGGGCTTGTGGGGGGAGATGGCTAAGGGGCTCACCTTGCAAGTTCTTATTCTCCCTCTTGAAGGTCTCCAGGTGCTCCAACGACTCTTCGTAGGCATTCTTCAGCTTGAAGAGTTCGGTGCTGAGCGAACGGGCCTCCTTTTGCGATGACTCGAGCTCCATCTGGGACTCCTCAAACTTCTGCTTCCACTCGGACAAGAGCTGCGGTTGTCAGTGAGAAAGGAGAAGAGAATAAGGTCTGAAGCTGCTGCTCCTATGGGGCTCCGTGGCCATTATTTGCAAATTGGGTCTCCCTGAAGAGGTGTGAGTAGTCGCTAAGGATTCGCTCTGTGTTCTGAGTCTGACAGGTCTGGAAAGTGGGACGGGCACCTCCCTCCCTTCTTGAAGTCACTCTCCTCCTTCTCTTTTGCTCATTCTTGTGCTAGAATGAGAGATGCAGGGGAATTCCATATAAAGATCTGGAATTCATATGGTTGAGATCCATACCGGATCAAAGCTGTCTGAGATGTCAGTAGACCTTTTTAATCAGACTTACTTCCCAACATTCTTCAAACTGGGGAAGGTGGTAATTGAACCCATGAGTGCCCCACTCAGAGCAGTAAACAAAATCAGTGTTGATATTATCCCCACAATACAACTGGGGAGCTGGGGCTGAGAAGAAGGACTGACCCGAGGCCACCTGCTGAGCTCGTGGCAGTAGTGGGATTCAAACTGGCAGAGTGCTGATTTGCAACCCAACCACTATGCTACAGCAGCTCTCGTGATGTAGCAACACACATTGCCCATGCTCTCTCTTCCACTATGCGACTTGGTGTTCATTTATTTAAGAAGTTTAGCCCATCATCTTTCCCTATGAACGAACTGGCCACAGTAATCCATGCAACAGTCACCTCCAGGCTAGACTACTGCAACTCACTCTACACCGGACTGCCCTTGGACCTGACCCGGAAGTTTCAGCTGGTCCAGAATGCAGCAGCACACGTCCTTACCGGAACGCCAGTCCAAGCGCACATTCATCCTGTACTGTGCCAGCTGCACTGGCTCCCAGTGAAGTTCCGGATCCGGTTCAAGGTGTTAACCTTGGTGTTTAAAGCCCTTCACGGACTGGGACCTGCATACCCGCGGGACCGCCTCTTCCATTACATCCCCTGCAGGGTGTTGCACTCTGCAGACAAGCAACTCCTGGTGGTCCCCAGCCCGAAGGACATCCGTCTGGCCTCAACCAGGACCAGGGCTTTTTCTGCCCTGGCCCGGGCCTGGTGGAACGCTCTCCCGCTGGAGATCCGGGCCCTGCAGGACCTGTCACAGTTTCGCAGGGCCTGTAAAACGGAGATGTTCCGCCGGGCCTTCAGCTGAGTGCCAGCGGGTGTCCTCCTTCTTCCATCTAAGACCACCACTTCTTCTGGGGCTGCCCTCAACCATCTGCTATGCCCGTATACGGACTCCCAATATTTGTTTAAACAGCCTGCTCCTGGACTTTTTTAATGACTTTTTAAAAATTATTGTTGATTTTATGTTTTTGTGACTTTTAATGTATTTTTGAATGTTGTTAGCCGCCCTGAGCCCATCTGTGGGGAAGGCGGGGTATAAATCAAATAAATAAATAAATAAATAAATAAATAAATAAATAAAGGCAGCTAAGTTCCAGTGTGCGTGGGACATCAAGTCGCAGCCTACTTATGGAGACCCCTAAAGTTTTCAAGGCAAGAGATGGTGAGAGGTGGTTTAAGGGAGCTCAAAATGTCTTTGAGGAAGTTCAGAAAGGGTTCCATATCACTAGGCGGAGCTGAAGTGCCCTCAACGGTTGTGTGCTGTGTGCCTTCCCCACTGTATCACACCCACTTCCTCCTTTCCATACTTTGTCGAAGTTCCTCTGCTTCTTGTCCAGGGCGGCTGCGGCGGCATTTGAACGCTCCACGTCCACCATGAGGTCTTCGATCTCATTCTGCAGACGGTGCTTGGTCTTCTCCAGTGAGGAGCACTTGGCGTTCACGGCCTCCACGGCCTCCTCAGCATCTTGCAGCCGCTGCGCCAGCTTCTTCCTGACACACCAGGGGCAACAAAGAGTCAGTAACCAATGCCCATGGCCATTAAGCAGGGCTTTTTTTCAGGGGGAACACAGGGGAACGGAGTTCCGGAACCTCTTGAAAATGGTCACATGTCTGGTGGCCCCGCCCCCTGATCTCCAGACAGAGGGGAGTTGAGATTGCCCTCCGCGCCATGTAGCGCGGAGGGCAATCTCAACTCCCCTCTGTCTGGAGATCAGGGGGCGGGGCCACCAGACATGTGACCATTTTCTCCGAGGGCAACCCACTGAGTTCCACCACCTCTTTTCCCAGAAAAAAAGCCCTGCCACTAAGTATGCCTCTAACGCTTTTCCTTATAGAGATATAAGGGAAAACACATAATTCTGTTCCATGGTTTAGTTGGTAAGATGCAACCATGGCCTCTGCCTTCTACTTTTCCATCCAGTGGATGCAAAGACACTGGGATAATTTTTATTTATTTATTTATTTATTTATTTATTTATTTATTTATTTATTTATTTATTTATTTATTTATTTATTTATATTTATAATCTTCTCTCCCTGCAATGAGCTCAGAGCGGAGCACAACATAAAATATGATAGCATAAAACATAGATAAAATGCTCCAATACAAAATTACTTAAAACAGCAGCGCACATAACCACACAACCCACCGACAACAGTAAAATGACAAAAAAGGTATAGAAATTGAATTTGTACAAGCTGGGAGCCCACAAGGAATTATGGGAGCAGGGTTGACCACTAGGGTAAACTGTTTCAGGTTGGTCTGTAGTAGAAGAGCAAGAATCTGGTCCAGTACCACCTTAAAGACCAACTAGATTTCAAGGATACGAGCTTTCGAGAGTCAGAGTTCCCTTCATCAGATGCCTTCCGTCAGCTACACTTTTAAACTGATCTATCTAGCGGTCCCTTTCCTATCAGTTTGATAGGAAAGCAATTGCTGGGAGAATTCATTTAACTTCATGCCGTGAAAAACTTCAACTGCCCATTTTCAGTCATCAAAACTGTATTAAAGGGACCGGGAAACTTTCCGTAAAGAGAGGAAAGGCAGGCATATTCTGCTTCGGCGGGGAGATGAAGCGTAGCGCTATCTCTTGCGGCTGATATGAATGGGAAAGAGATTAGAGGAATGAAGATGAATCATGTGGAGGAAAGATGAGAGAGGTAAGAAAGAGAGGAGAGATAAAACAATAGATAACAGGCACGGGAAAGGAAAGGAACGAACCTACAAAACTGGCGAGTGAAAAAAGCAAAGAACAAACTGTATAAACAAGAAGGTTTGAGGTGAGGGTAGCAACAGGCAAGGGGTTAATCTAATTAATAATAGTAACAGCAACAACATTCGATTTATATACAGTCCTTCAGAACAACTTAACCCACTCAGAGTGGTTTACCTGGACCATTTCCACACAGCTTACCTTGTTGTGGAAAATAGTGAAATCTTGCATGAAATCACGCGAGAAGACGCTGTTATTGCATCTTCTTGTGCGATAAAAACGTCTTCTTGCGTGATAACAGCATCTTCTCGCGAGATTTCGCTATTTTCCACAACAAGGTAAGATGTGTGGAAACGGCCGAAGTGTGTTATTATTATCCTTACGACAATCACCCTGTGAGGTGGGTGGGTGTGCGAGAGCTCTGAAGGAGTGTGGAGCTAAGAGAGTTCTGGAAGAGCTGTGACTGACCCAAGGTCACCCAGCTGGCTTCAAGCGGAGGAGTGGGGAATCAAACCTGGCTCTCCAGATTAGAGTCCTGCTGCTCTTAACCACTACACCAAATGGCTCTGGATGGGATGAGGGGCAGGGGAATGCTCAAGCCTCCTCACTTACTTGGCCTCCTCCAGCTCCTCCGTCCTCTGGATGGCGTCTGTCTCGTACTTGGTTCTCCACTGAGCCACCTCAGAGTTGGCCTTGGAGAGCGATCGTTGAAGTTCTGCTTTGGCCTCCGTTTCTTCCTCATACTGCTCCCTCAGCAGGTCGCAGTCATGGCGGGCCGACTGGAGCGCATGCGCCAGAGCATTCTTGGCCTATGGGGAGGGAGAGACGTCATCTCTCAGTGGCTCTTAATCCCTACCTAATTTCCATCTGCTTCTCCAAGCTCTGTTGATTCACCCATCCTGACCAACAATCTCTACGCATTCCTTGCCTTGGCTTCTTCCTCCAGTTGCCTCTTCAGATCTTCCAGTTGTTGGGTATAAGTCAGCTTCCCTCGTGTGAGCTGATTTATCAGAGCTTCCTTTTCATCCAGCTGGCGGGACAGTTCCCCTAAGAAGAAAAACAATGATTTTCTTTGGAGTGGAGGAATCTATTTCTTCAGATGGATACCGTTCCTTCTATAGTAAAGAGTCCAGTAGCACCTTTAAGACTAACCCACTTTACTGTAGCATAAGCTTTTGAGAACCACAGTTCTCTTCATCAGATGCATGCAGACTACTACAGACGAACACGGCTAACTCCTCTGGATTCATTCCTTCTATGGATTTCATGTTTGCCACCACCCTGGAGAGGCCCTGGAGGGATTCAGCTGGCAACCTGTCCGATCTATCAGCTTAAATTCCAAAACGGCACCACCGAAGACCCACACAAGATTCTCTAGACCAGATTTCAAAATAATAGATTTTATTTTTCATCTTGAGTCAGGAAGGTGGGTTCAGGCCATGCGCATATTTAGTTTTTTGGAAAGCAACACAGTACTATTTCCACTTTTGAATTAACTGAAATCTATTGTTTTGAAAGATAAAAAAGGAGAGATGGACAGAGGAAATTGGGTGGGACAGACAGACAGAATGAATTAATGTAACTGAATGGAGTTTGGGGTGCACGGGTGAGGATGGAGGCAAAAAACTGATGAGCTAAAAACTTCTAAGAATAAAAGCAGGAAGAGCAGTAGGAAGAAGGCAGCACTCCTGACTCGGGAACTCACCATTCTCGGTCTGGAGTTTGGCCCGCTGTGTGGTGAGGTCGTTGGCCATCCGTTGAGTCTCTTCGGACTTGGCCCGGTGTTCATTCATTTGGTCTTCAAACGTGCGGCACATCTTCTCCAGGTTGACCTGGAATTCACCAAAAAGAAGAGTTGGTGAAAAAATTAAAATGGTAGAAAGAGGATTAAGGAAAAAAAACAACCAAGGATGGCTGGATGGGCAATCTGGCAGATACTCAGATGGAAAGAGATAAATAGAAAACTACATGATGGAGAAAGGAAGATGAATGAAGAACAAGAAAACAAAGTGGGAAGGGATACAGTCAAGGAAAGACAAGCAAAGGGAAACAGTCAAGAATGGAGCAAATGGGAGCATGTACCAAGTCAGGGGTGGAATGTTTTCATTTTGGAATGAAGGATGCTGGCTCCAAAATTTACCCGCTTCCCAATTTTGTATCCTGACAAATGTACTCTGAAAGCTTCCTGGTTCCTCCTCCAAATCTCAGTCCCTCCAATAATTTTAGTTCCTCCTCCTATCTTGACATCACCATATTTTTTTGCTCCACCCCAAATATACCCTTGTCTCTCCCTCCTCTATGCACAACCTTGGCTTTCAGCAGCTGCTCCATGTTGGAAGTGACATCGTCCAGCTCCAGTTTGAACTCGCTCTTCTCCTTCTCCAACTTCTGCTTCACCCGCTGCAGGTTGTCGATTTGCTCGCCCAGCTCTGCCACCGAATCGGCGTGCTTCTTGCGCAGGGCTGCTGCCGTGGCCTCGTGCTGCAGCGTTGCCTCCTCTAGGTCACGCCGCATCTTCTGGAACTCGGCCTCCCGCTTCTTGTTCAGCTCAATCTGCACCGAAGTGGCACCGCCCGCCTCCTCCAGCCGCTCGCTGATCTCCTCCAGCTCCCGGGAGAGGTCAGAACGCTGCTTCTCCACCTTGGCCCGGGCTGTGCGCTCGGCCTCCAGCTCTTCTTCCAGCTCCTCGATTCTTGCCTGCACCAGGGAGTAAGAAGCCATTGAATTGGAAGTTCTAGATTAAATTGTTTTAAAAAGGTCTGATCCTAAAAGCCAACATGATGACATGAAGATTCATAATATTTCAACAAGCAATAAATATTTTAGGCCGGGCAACCAAACCATGTGTTCTACAACAGGATTTGAGTCTGGTGGTACATTAGAGACCAACAAGATTTTTACTGTATAAGCTTTCGAAAGTCAAAGCTCCTCAGACAGCTCTGACTCTCAAAAGTTTACAGAGTTTTACGTAGTTCCCGAGTTTTGCTACTACTACTAATAATATTCAATTTATATACCGCCCTTCAGGATGACTTAACACCCACTCAGAGCGGTTTACAAAGTTTGTCATTATTATCCCCACAACACATCACCCTGTGAAGTAGGTGGGACTGAGAGAGCTCCTAGAAGCTGTGACTGAGCCAAGGTCACCCAGCTGGCTTCAAGCGGAGGAGTGGGGAATCAAACCCGATTCTCCAGATTAGAGTCCTGCTGCTCTTAACCACTACACCAAACTGGCTCTCTAAAGTTGGCCTGAAGGCCTACGGCCCTGCCATCCATCTTTTACCTGTAGCTCTTTGAGCTTCTTCTGCAGCTGGATTCCCAACGCTTGCTCATCTTCAATTCTTGCGTTCAGTGCATTGAGCTCAAAGTCTTTCCTGGGAAAGACAAGGACCAAGGCTTTCATGCAGCGAAAGAGGCATGGTGCCACTCAAATCAAGGGGAGTGGGTAATGCACGAGGACACCTTACTTTTTCAGCTTCTCATCCAGTTGTTGTTTGTCGTTCTCTAAATCCATGATGCTCTCTTGCGTCAGCTTCAAATCACCTTCCAGCTTCCTCTTCGCCCGTTCCAGGTCCATCCGGATCTTCTTCTCTTGCTCCAGGGAGCCTTCCAGCTGCGGAGCAAAAGAAACTGAGCAAGAAGAAATGGCGACTCCTAACAGCAACAAGGTTCCTTTACCGCCAGAGACCAGAGCCCTTCCCCTCCGATCCCACTGCTAAGACTGGTGTACTTACATCGTCCACCTGTTGTTCCAGCTTGACCTTGGCTTTTGTTAGGGTGTTGACCTTGTCCTCCTCTGCCTGTAGGTCATCCAGGGCCTGCTGGTGGGCTTCCTGGAGGGCCTTCTTTTCCTTGGTTAGTTTGACAATGATTTCATCCAGACCTGCCATCTCTTCTGTGAGGTTCTTAACCTGTAATATATTGAGGCTTGCAGTAGTAGCTACTGACGCAAGCAACATTTGGGATGGGCAACATAGGAACTTGTTCAACTGAAGCCACTTGGAGCCAACCAGACCTGAAATAATGTGTACAGTTCCTTATGGTTTTTTGTATGGTGTTGAATCCAATGTACTTGTTTTTCAACCGATCCTCCCCTGGGGAGGGGCTATTATTAGCCCTCAATATGAGCCGGGGGGAAAAGATATTGTCTCCTTTTCCCAGGATTAATAACTGCAACAGTTTTGATGGATGAAACTGCACGGAGGAGAGGAAAAAATTAAACCCCCTTTTGCCCTTCCTACACACCGTAGGCCTCGTTGGTTCCTGTATCTGCTATTTCTCTTTTTAAAATACTCGGAATGTTCATTCATGGATCGCCCATCTGGTTTGGCCCTTGGTGACAGAAGTGGTTTGGACCCATCCTGTCTTGTCATAATGCAACTCAGCCCTATTCAGTGAATCCCAATAGTCAGTTAGTCTCAATGCTGAGGCATCTTTCAACCCCTCCTGAAGACAGTCATCCAAACTCAATAACTCACGGGGATGACCCATTCATCTTCTCCAATTTTGGGTGTCTTTCAAACGGTGACCAATAAAACCACAACGGCTTCAAATTCAGCTCAGAATCTCTAACTCGGTATGACAGGCATACAGCCAAGTTTGTTTAAACAACTCTGTGTAACCCAATCAGACTAACTTTAGCCTTGGACATTTCGCCCAAAATGTCAGTGTCCATAAAGGCCGATCTAAGACTACATGCTGAAATTCTGCATTTCAGTCCACAAGAAAGAAACGCATGTAATTGGCACTAAAACCACTTAACTAAACTCAGTGACTACTGGAGGTTTTCCAAAACATTCATTTCTGCAACTCCAAGGACAGTCCACCAGTCCACCTCCACTCAATCTGATTGATGTCAACAAAGCTCCTTGGGCGATGAAGTGCAGACAATTTTGGACTCAGCTCAAACAGCCCCTTCCTTTCTCCATCTCTCACCTTGTTCTCCGTTGCGTGCTTCTCTTTCTCCACCTTGGCCAAGGTCAGTTCCAAGTCATCAATGTCCTTCTTGAGCTCTGAGCATTCGTCTTCAAGTTTCCGCTTCTTGGCCGTCAGTTCAGCATTCATCTCCTCTTCGTCCTCCAGACGTTCCGTCTGTTCCTTCACCTTGGCTTCCAGCTGGATCTTGTTCTTGATCAGCTGGTCGCAGCGTTCTTCGGCATCTGCAAGATTGTCTTGCTCCTGATGAGGAAATAAGAGAAAGGAGAGATTCATGTGCAAAAGCATCTTCACCTCCAAAAGTATTTTGCTTTTGGACGGCTTATTTATCACCAACCAATGTTTTTCTTGCCTGTATGAGCAAACTTGATGTCTTAACTCGCGGAGCTCCAAGGGCACCCCACAACTCACCGCCTGAACTTGCAGCTGAAGGTCATTCTTCTCCTGCAGCAGAGAGACCATCTTCTCCTCCAGTTCCTTCCGACGTCCCTCTGTCTTCTCTAGAGCCTCCTTCAGCCTGGCCAGTTCCTCCTTGAGAGCCAACAACTCCTTCTCGGTTTCTGCACTTTTCAACAGTGGCTTGATCTTGAAGAAGAGCCTCATCCATGGCCAATTCTTCACCACCATGAAAGCTCGGATGTTGTACTGGATTACCAGCAGAGATTCCCTGGGGTGGGGGAGAACAAGAATGGACTCAAATGTGAGCATGCAAAAACTCCAAAATTCCCCCCAGTGCAGTGGAATATCCTGTATCCTTGAGCAGAAGAATTGCATTCCACCAGAAGGCAGCTCACCCACAGAGATTCCTATAAGGGCTGTTTCCAGACGGCTTACCTGCACCTGGGACGTCGCGCCACGTTTCGGATCGTGCTGGGGAAAACGTGAAATATTGCGTTTTCTCGTGCGAGTTTTGCGCGACATCACGCAAAACTCGTGTGAGAAAACGCGATATTTTGCCGGCATTTTGATCTGAAACGTGGCGCGACGTCCCGGGTGCAGGTAAGCTGTCTGGAAACGGCCAAGCAAGGCCATGTTTCTCCTTGGTTACTCAGTTGTACAACTCAAGCAAAGAAAGCTGGATGCAAAATTCAACATCCTGATAATCTCAGCTTCTAATCTTTAAACTGGACTGTGTGGGGGCAACCTCAGAACACGCGAAGCTGCTTTGTACCAAATCAGACCAATAAACCCTCTAGCTTGAATTGACCACTTTGGGTCTCTACTTGAGAAAGGTCTTTTCCTTACGATCTGTTAAGAACCTGTGGGGAAAGGAGAGGGGGTGGGGAGAACTTTTCCAACACTTGCAACCAGAGTTTCTCTCATGATGGATGCCAGAATTGAACCTGGAATATTCTGCATGCAAGTAGGCCCTGTATTTGTAAGCAATGGGCTCTTGCTAGAAGCCAGTACAAGATATGGATTTTCTGTAATTGGGGCTGGGGCTTTGGTGCACTTTGCACCTAGCAGAAATGACAGTATTGCGAAACAAACAAATGTGTTGGATTCAGACTAAAATTTCCACTAACAGAAGAGAAGATGTAATTTCTGCCAATTCCCTCTGCCTGCTGCAGCTCCTGAATTGCCCGTCCTCCATTCCTGAGGGTCTCCTGCCCCCCAGAAGCAGCATTTCAGAGAGATCAGTGGGAGAGAGCGAGGCAGAAAAGTTCTGTTCTGCTAACAGACACACTTTCTGTTAGTGGAGTTTTTTTTCTGCTTCCAATCCATTCTCTGCAGATTTACTTAGTTTACCTAAAAGTAAAAGTCACAGAATTTGGAGCTGCTTAATGCAAAGTTTGGTGCAAGCTTTTGAATTATTAGTATTATATTTTTAGTTGCCACCTCGGGGAACCTTATTTGGCTAGAAAGGCGGCATGCCAATGTTTTAAAATAAACAAATAAAAAGAAATACGCAGTCTGTTACATAATTGTTGGGCAATGGCTGAGATACAGTGTCCCCAAATTCATACTTGGAACTCATCTTCCCACTTCCCCATCACTATACGCCCTCATGCACTCCTAGCAGCCATTTTCTAACAGAGAGAGCGTATTTATGGCTAAGTCCCAAAACGTTGAGGAGAGGAAAGGAACTTAAATATATCAGTGGATGAAGTATCCCCCAATTCCTCCTCCCCCCACCCGCAGTAATGATATCTGTAAATAGCAGAGTATTCTCCACCAGGGCCCTTACTTTCGTTCCATGATCTTCTTGAATTCCAGCCTAGAGAGGACGCCACGGGACTGGGCTTGGATGCGGGTGATAATGCGGGACAGGCGTTCGTCCCTCATCTCCTCCAGCAGCCCCAGAAGACCAGCCTTGAAGAACACCTGAACAGAATGACAGGTGGGTAGACTCAGACTGAAGGAATTGGCACAGACCAGCCCTTGACAGGAGATAAGGCGTAGGAGCCAAGAAACGAGAGTCCTTTTCCTGTTGCAGCGGTTTATGCCAGCTCTACCCCCTCACCTTGGTGTGCCCAAATTTGTACTGGTTATGGTCAATGTCCAGAGAGCCCAAGAGCTTCTCAGCTCCCTTCCTGCTGTCAATGAACTGACCCTCAGGTATAGCAGCTGGATTCAGGATACGGTATCTAGGAAGAAGAAAGGTAAATATCTCTGTCAGCTTCGTAGCGCTTCTCAGCTACTGACACCAACACCTGGCCTTGGGTGTATTCCACAGTTTCACTGTGCAAGAATGGAACTGGGTCTTTAGGAAAAACTGAGCATCCTGACTGCTTAAGCTGTCTCCCATACTTTAGGAAACAACCTAAAGTTTCTCGGCTTTACAGAGGTGACGCTAAAGCTTGGAAGTGTATATGGGCAAATCCCCACATCAGAGAGGGGTTGGGCATGAATGCCCAGGTGGAAAGGAGTGGGATTTCTCATCCCTTGCTGTGGATTTCAGCAGAATAAATTATGGGAAAAGAATGTATGCATATTTGGGTCGCAGCTGAGTTTGTTTATTTCTGAGCAGATTAAACAGAACCCTTGCAATGCTTTGCCGTCTGTTCGGGCCTTTTTCCAGCGTTGCCCGGTAATGTGAAGACCTTCCTCAATGTTATGCTGAGCAAAACATCTTCAGACCTCCACACACACCCCGTCCCGCTTCCCTGCTTACTCATTTGAAGGATAAGCTCACCTTTGCCTGAAGTCCCCGTAGAGGATTCGGTTGGGAAATCCCTTCCGGCAGATCCGGATTCCCTCCAGAACTCCGTTACAGCGTAGCTGGTGCATGACCAGAGGATTGTCTATCACACCTGAGAGAGAGAAGAAACAGAAGAGGATGTTGTAAAAAGACGAGACTGGCTGTTTCCACATGGGGACAAGAAGAGTATAAGGAGCTCTCCTTGTCAGACCGCTGGTTCCCTTGCCCTGTACTCTGGCAGGCAAAAGATGACTAGGCTCGCAAGATGGGGTCTTTTCCAACGCCTATAATCCTTTTGATCAGGGACATTAGGGAAAGAGGGACGGGATCTATGCAGGGCATTTTTTCTGGGGAAAGCAGTGGTGGAATTCAGTGATGGAACTCAGGACCGCACAATGATGTCACTTTGGGTCAGCTGGAACAAGGGGGGAATTTTTTAAAGTTTAAATTGCCCTTGGTGAAAATGGTCACATGGCTGGTGGCCCCACCCCCTGATCTCCAGGCAGAGGGGAGTTTAGATTGCCCTTCACGCCGCTGCGCGAAGGGCAATCTAAACGCCCCTCAGGGGGTGGGGCCACCGGGCATGTGCCATTTTCAAGAGGTGCCGGAACTCCATTCCACCGCGTTCCAGCTGAAAAAAAGCCCTGGATCTATGTAAAGAATCTCCAGTAGGCAATGGGCTCTCTGCAAGGCACATCACCAAAGTAGGAACTGGGGTCTCACCTGGAGACTTTGTCTCATTGGGGATGATGCACCGCACAAAGTGGGGATGGGTGGAGCGCAGGTTGGTCATCAGCTTATTGAGGTTCTCCTGGGGAAGGAAGGAAAAGTAGGTGGATGGGAGGATGGTGAGGAGGAAGAGGAGGAGGAGGAGGAGGACAACAACAACAACAACAACAACAAGAAGTGTGTTTATATACCACTGTTCCAGTCAGACAGTGGGATGTGGGAGGGAAAGCTACTTGGCTGGCTGGCTGGCTGGAAGGAAGGAAGATGGTAGCATGGAGATTGTCTGAGGGAATGGTGTATGTGAACAGGGAAAAGAAAAGGATGGAGTAATAGAGATGACAAACTGGGGAGGGAAGAAGGCCATTCAGTGGCCGTTTCCACACTAATCACCTTCCTCCAGAACAGGGTGCAACATCACAAAAAAACCGCGGAAGATAGCGTCTTCTCATGCGAGTTTTGTGCAACGTCGCACAAAACTCGCGCGAGAAGACGCTATCTTCCGCGTTTTTTTCATGACGTTGCGCCCCGTTCCGGAAGAAGGTAATTAGTGTGGAAACGGCCACAGTGAAAATGGTGAAATAAAGTTTGGCGGAATGAGAAAGGCAAAAATCAAGAAAAGCACATAAATGGGTGGAGGCCAGAAAAAGTAGCTGTGGTTGGGAGAAGGCGAAGACCCAAGAAAGAGAAACAATTTTGTGACTGGAAAAACTCAATAACCCTCTTTGTCCTAACTATGAAACCTTTCAGCAGGTCTCACTGAAAGGAGCAGACTTTATTTTGACAGCCATGAGGCCTTGGCGGAAAAGCCCAGTTTGAAGGCCATATAGGAGTGTGAAAGGAAGAGGCCAATCCCTCCAAGAAAGGGCTGCAGCACAGGAGAAATGGCTTTGCGTGCCATGTCAATGATGGCCTTAGAAGACCAAAATTGTTCAGGGTGTCAGGCAGAAGTTTTGCTTCTTGAGGACCTCAAACCAGAAAAGGTGGGCACTGAACACCAGGCCTTCACCACAGACCCTCTTAAATATAAACCGTGGTGAAGGCAAGCTGTCTACATCTGTCTTCACCCTTGGGCCCTTACCCTGTGCAAAGCAGATACTGTCTGGAACGAGGAGCCCTTCTTCTTCATTCCTTTACCTTTGCCACTCTCAAGAGCTAGTGGAGAGAAAGAGAAGAGAAATGAGGAAACAAAGCTGGGGATTTCTGGCTTAGAATTTATTTATTGGTTGCATGTTTCTTCCAGGATCTCAGAAGGGTCCTACATGGTTCCTCACACACACACACCCCATTTATCTTCACAGAAGCCCCATGAAGTAAGTTAGGCTCTAAGAGAATGGCCGTTGTCACACGGCCATAAATTTAGCGCCAAACTAGCGCCATCTCCCACTGAATGCTCACCTTATTCCGGCTCTCTTGCGATTTTGCCATTCTCCCCAATTCAAGCTTTGTGACTCTTTATGTCATCTTTATCCACTTCCATGTGAATGCCCTGGATCGACTATGAATGCTTTGCAACACCAAAACACTCACTCTCCCCGATCATGTCTCACCTAACACTGATTCTCGTGCCCCACACTCCCACAAGCCCCAGCGCGACCCGCAATTAGGCCTCAAAGTAATTTTTTTTAAACGTCAACCTTATAGCGCTATAGCGCTATAGCACTATTCTGCCATGGGTGGAAAACCTGCTACCTATCACAGTTGGCTTTTGGGTTGGCCCAGCACAACATTGGTATAATAGAAGAGTGATATAGCACAAATATGCGAATTTTTTTTTTAAAAAAGGGCGGGATTTTTAGGGCCCCGTTTCCAGAGGCACTTTAACTGACCGTCAAATTGCACTTTCCCCTTTTAATGTGACTGACTGGAAGTGCAGGCAGTCATCAAAAGATGGAAGAATCCGTTCTAATAACGATAACAGAAGAAACGATTTCTAGTGCAAAACTGACGAAATGAGGGCCAAGTTACAAGTGACAAATGACACTTGAATGGCAAGTGGATCGAGTGGAGAGCAAGTGGAGGGCAAGTGAACAGGGAGAAATACACTTGCCGTTCAAGTGTCATTCGTCAGTTGTAGTTTGGCTCTGAGGGCCTGTGTGACGACAGCCAATGACTAACCAAGGTCAACCATTTGCTAATCAGAGATTTGAACCAGGTCTGCCCAGCCCAGATCTAGAACTCTCTCCACTGCACCACACTGGCTGCACCACACCATAGAGTTACGGTTGGTGACTCGTACCTAAGTCCCTGGGCAAGTGGCAGAGCACATATTTTACATGCAGAAAGTCCCAGATTCAATCTCTGGCATCTCCAATTAAAGGATCATGCATCATGGCACCGGGAAAGACCCCTACCCGAAAGCCTGAAGAGGGGCTACACCAACTGGAGCAGATAACAGTGAGTATATGGGCAGCTTCCTATGTTCTCATCCCTGGCTTGTGGACAGGAATGTGGTTTGCGGGGTTAGAATGAGAGGGGTGAAACCTCCCGTCTCTCAATGACTCCCTTACGTGCATCTGATCCAGTGTAGTTGGCAAAAAGGATCGCTAGGAGTTTGAGGGCCGATTTCTGGTACAGCCCCACCACCGTCTCATTGAGCGGGTCCTTGTTCTTCTGCAGCCAGCCAATGATGTTGTAGTCCACGGTGCCGGCATAGTGGATGAGGGCGAAGTGAGCTTCCGGCTTGCCCTTGATGTTGCGGGGCTTCCCAAAATTGGCTGACTTGCCCAAGTGGTTGTCAAAAAGCTTAGCCTTGAAGGTCATGTCAGAGGCTTTGGGGAACATGCACTCTTCCTCTAGGATGGACATAATGCCCATTGGCTGTGTAGGAGGAGAAAACATCAGGTCGGTGATTAGTAGAATTCGTTATAGATGGATACCATTAGTGGCAGCTTGAGAGAGAGACACGCCATCCCTTAGAACCCATGGTCCCCTTTAGAATTCTGACACAGGGAGATGGTGCAACCACAAAATGGCTGCTATGGGAGGAACAGCCCACCACAAAATGGCCACCGCAGGAAGCAGAGCCAACCATGCATGCGAGAGGCCCAAGTGAAAGGGACAAGAGGAGTAATACACAGGGAAAGAGGAGTGAGTGAGAATACAGCCAACACTGTGGTGGCAGCAGCTGGTGAAACGTTATCTGTAAGCAGGGCTTTTTTTCTGGGAAAAGAAGTGGTGGAACTGAGAGCGGAACTACAAGTGACAAAAGGCACAGGTTGGACACTTGTCAGCTTCCCTCAAGTTTTGATGGGAAACGTAGGGTGAAGCTACAAGTGACGAATGACACTTGAACGGCAAGTGTATTTCTCCCTGTTCACTTGCGCTCCACTCAATCCACTTGCTGTTCAAGTGTCATTCGTCACTTGTAGCTTGGCCCGTAGGCAGCTTGGCGGAATGTTGGACAAGTGACAGTTAAAAAGTCCATTGGACAGCAGTCGGAGAGCCACGCTGCAAGACTAGGATGCCTACATTTCCCATCAAAACTTGAGGGACCTTCACTTGTAGTTCCGCTCTCAGTGGGTTGCCCTCGGAGAAAACGGTCACATGGCTGGTGGCCCCGCCCCCTGATCTCCAGACAGAGGGGAGTTTAGATTGCCCTCCGTGCCGCTTGGTGGCGCAGAGGACAATCTAAACTCCCCTCTGTCTGGAGATCAGGGAGGTGGGGCCACCAGCCATGTGATCATTTTCAAGAGGTTCCGGAACTCCGTTCCACCACGTTCCCGCTGAAAAAAAGCCCTGTCTGTCAGTCAATCAGATCTCTAGTGGCCAATGAGAAGCCCTGCTGGGCAGGCGCCCCACCTAGCCCAACCCACTTCATAAAAACATGGGTGCCAGGAAAGGTGTTGGTGAGTACCATTGCACCCACGGGTGCCAATTTGGGGACACCTGCTTCAGATATTGCTGACGCTGATTTATAAACCTGTCTCTCCCCATGTCCTTGGACGGTCAGGAGCCCACTGGACGCTCTGCATGCAGGCCCAGTTCCAGATCTGGGAGGCCTAGGCCCCCCTCCTCTCCTCTGCATGCTCCAGAGAAGAACTGCTTGGGGGCAGCAGCCCCAGGTTGAGCATAAAGAAAAGGAAGGGAAATGTTGTGACTTGGGGAGGGGAGTCAGGTACCTTCTCGATGAGGTCAATGCAGGCCTGGAGGTCCATGCCGAAGTCGATGAACTCCCACTCGATGCCCTCTTTCTTGTATTCCTCCTGCTCCAGCACGAACATGTGGTGGTTGAAGAACTGCTGCAGCTTCTCGTTGGTGAAGTTGATGCAGAGCTGCTCAAAGCTGTTAAACTGGAGCGGGAGAGAGAGGAAGGAAGCCAAAGACCAATGAGCTTAGCTGGGGAGTCCTGAGAGGAATCCTTTGTGCAGGAGCTTAGCCGAAGACGATTGTAAGCGGGAGCAGTTCCTACAGGCAAGGAGTCTCCTCAAAGCCCTCTCCCAGCCATTCCATCTTACAGGAACTCTTTTTCCCAGCAGGGAGACTCAGCCCAGAAGCCAGCCCCCTCCCAAACGACGACCCTTTCCGATAGCGACCCCCTTCCAGGCAGGAACACCCGCCCTGGGGCCCAGCCCTCCAGCTCAGATCTCTAGTTCGTTCTGCCTTGCGGGTGGAAAGCAGACAACATGGCCATACAGTCCCTTCCCGTGGTGCGGTTTTGCAAGGAGGAATCACTCACATCAAAGATCTCGAAACCAGCAATGTCGAGCACCCCGATGAAATACTGCCGGGGCAGCTTGGTTTCTAGGGTGGAGTTGATTCTGAGAACCATCCAACTGAACATTTTCTCATACACGGACTTAGCCAGGGCTCCAGTAGCATAGGACACCTATTTAGAAAGGAGGAGAGGGGGGGCAGATGAACAGGAGGGGGAAAGAAGGGTCAGGCCCCTCCAAATATCCTGAAAAATCAACTTTTAGGCTTGAACTTGAAAGTGGTGCAGAATTTCCAAATCTGGTTCCAGCTCTTTTTCCAGGAGCCTGAGAAAAACCCTGTTTCTCCAGAGCCGGATCTCACCTGTTGGACATTTTGCCCTTTGGTGACGTACTCGTTGCCCACTTTCACCCTTGGGTGGCAGAGCCCCTTGAGGAGGTCTGCCGAGTTCAGTCCCATCAGGTAGGCCGACTTGTCTGCTTCTGTAAATGCAGAGAAGGGTGCCATGTTAAACCCAGCCGGGGCTGGAGAGCAAAGGCAAACGCGTGGGAAAGGATTCAGAGAAGAGCGGCAAAGATGATTGAAATTTGAAAAGCAAATCCAGGTGAATGGTGCGGGCGGCCGCGCTGCCTTTAGCCTCCCCTGCAGGACAGGGGGCACGCGGCAAGCCGCCCGCACCCTATCCTGCAGGGCAGGGGAAAGGCAGTGTGGGGGGCTGCAAGGCTGCCCGTGCTGCTGCCTGCGCGCTCCAGCAGCTGGCAGCTGCTCCCGGTGCCCCCTCCCTGGCGGAGCCAGGGACAGACTACCCCCCTGCTCCCCTCGATCCGGCCCTGGCTCAGTGTAAAGGTTAGTACTGAGAGAATCTTAGACAATGGCCAGCAGTATATTCACAAATCTAACACCGGTATATGCTATAGCAGTGGTCCTCAATGTGGCACTTATGGGTGCCATAATGTTCTCCAACACCGTTCCTGGTGTTCACCAAGTGTTTTTGGAAAGTGGGCAGCAGCAGGTGGGGCTTTTGCCCAGCAGGGGTTCTCACTGGCTGCAAAACACTGCTTCAGCAGCAGCTGCCGCCACATCACGAAGATCTTCACCACGCGACTGAAGGTAAGATGTGGGTATGCAGGAAAATATTTTTAAACAGTATGTTCATTTTAAAAGGCATTTGCTGGGGAGCTTGAATAGACCCCAGATGCGGAGCTCTTGCCACAAATGCTGAAGAGTTATGATCAAAGTTATGTGGAACTTCACTCCCTGACATTTTGTGGTTGGCTCCACTTCCTGTGGCATCCATTTTGTGGCTGTGCCCACCACTGTTCGTCAGAATTCCAAAGGTGCCCACAGTCTCAAAAAGATTTGGGGCCTCTGGGTACAGACACTGGCTGGTTGCTGTCTGTCCTCTTGTAGAGGTAGGGCTGCCAGGTTCCCCAGTGGGGGCGGGAGATCCCCTACTCCCAGTCCCTGCCCCCCCAACACTTAGCTGGCTGATGGGGGGGGGAAGGCCCAGGAAACAGGCCTGGGAGGCACCCCTTCCCCTCTGGGCCAACATGCAGCTGCCATGCTCCTGCTGGGCGTGATGACTTCACTTCCTTAAGTGAATTTGGCCCCTGTGAGGCACGGAAGTGACATCATCACACCAGGTGTATGGTTGCCAGCCTCCAGGTGGTAGCTGGAGATCTCCTGGAATTACAATTGATCTCCAGGCCACAAAATCAGTTCCCCTGGAGAAAATGGCTGTTTTAGAGGGTGGAGCCTATGGCATTATATCCTAATGAGGTCCCTCTCCTCCTCAAGCCCTACCCTCTGCAGGCTCCATGCCCCAAATCTCCAGGAATTTCCCAATCTGGAGCTGGCAACCCTAGCCTGGTGGCGGTGCACACATGCAAGCAAGTCACCCCCAGTAAGTTCCATGTCCCCCCCTCTCTCGTCAGGAGAGCAAGGGGACCTATATAGAGGGAACAAAGTGCCTCGCGGCTGATTGCTTGAGACTGATTGGTTCCTTCTCAGGCACTTGCTTGCAGGGCGTTTCCAGTCTCGGGTGGAGGAGGCAGCAAGAAGGGACAGGCCAGCCACCTTGCAAGCCAGGACCCTCTTTCACTGCCCCCTCTCTCCACTCCTATTCCTCCTGCCGGGATTGAAAGCATCCTGCTGCCAGGGCTGAAGTGGCCGGCCTCAGGCGGCTGGGCACCTTCCATTTCCCAGCAGAGGAGGCGGCATTAATGAAGCAGGCGGCCGCCTCCTGCAGCACGCACCAGGGCTGGATTCACTGACATACTATGGCCACAGAGACGTTAAGTTGTAGATACGGCAAGGCGGGGCATAAATATTCTACATAAACAGAGAGCTCAAGGCACATGTACGGCGCTCCGAGCCTGACACATGTTGGTCCGCTGCCTTAGTTTTCAGATAGGATTCCAGTCCTTAAGTCCTGGAAAGCGTCTGGTGAAATCTCAGAAGTTTTATTGATCAGAAAGTGCCCAGGAGGTGAGAGGGCACCACTGCCTCTTCAAAACCCTTTTCCGTGAATAGCTGAAACAAATATGCAAATGACATGTCTAATTGGCTTTTTGGATTTGGGTTCCCTTGACTAAGAATTTTAAAGTGGGCCGTTTCCACACGGCTCGCCACTGCTCGTAACAACCTGGAAGATCGCGCAAAAAACGCGGAAGATCACGTTTTCCCACACGAGATTTGCGCGACATTACATGACGTCGCGCAAATGTCGTGTGGGAAAACGTGATCTTCTGCGTTTTTTGCACGATCTTCCGGGTTGTTATGAGCAGCGGGGAGCCATGTGGAAATGGCCACTGTCTTAGTGGCACGTGTGCTCAGTCCTAGGGAGCTTCGCAGCTACCTCGTGGGTGGGACTGACATTGCTCTTGTGTGGTGCGTTCTTTTTCTCATCTTGTTAGATTTCCTGTGGTCTGCTGGCATGAAGCAAGAGTATGCACTCTGGGTCTCATAGCATTACTGATCTGGGTTAAGGTTTCCTAAGAGTGCAGTCTTGCTTGAATATTTTGGGAGTTCAGCCCAAGGTCTATTTCATCTTGACTTTTTCGGAAGAATCTCGACAGCCAGCAGATACTAGATGGCCTGCTGGAAATACACCACTGCTCAGAGCGGGGACTGAATCTGCCTTCAACCCACCATGGAGCAGCATCACCCCCCAGGGATATTCCCATGCAGGCTCCTTCATTTCCTTCTCCTGTTTATAATGAAAGCCAAGTCAACCCACTGCTCTTGGATAACCTCCCGTGCCCTCCTTTCACACCTTCGGTGCCGTCGGGCTCTGCCTGTTCTTCACGCTGCTTCTGTTTGAATTTCATATTTCCATAGTGCATGATGGCACCGGTCAACTTGTAGATGGAGTTTTTCTCCTCCTGGGTGAAGCCTAAGACGTCAAAGGCATTCTGCATTTGGAGAAAAGAAAGGGAAACGTGCGATGCTTTCTCCACGGTCCAAGCAACGACAGCGGTTGGTTCCTCGTAAGCTGTCTGACATGCAATGCAATCTAATCTCATGATTTCAGTGTGTTTAGACTGGAGGAGCTACACATGGGCCGTTTCCACACTACTCACCTTCATCCGGAACGCTGCGGAATGTCTTGAAAAATACGCGGAAGATAGCATCTTCTCGCACGAGTTTTGCGCAAAATTTGCGCGAGAAGACGCTATCTTCCGCATTTTTTTCCACGACGTTCCACAGCGTTCTGGATGGAGGTGAGTAGTGTGGAAACGGCCATGATTTAATTCCGATTACTCACGTCAGTTGCTAACAATTCCTCTGCGTCGTCGATAGATGGCACTGTGGTCTCTCCTTGGGAGATGAAGGCATAGTCATACGGGTTGTTGGTGACCAGCATCATATCTGGAAAGGGAGATAGGATGGGTTAGCCGGGCAGGAACTAAACCCAATAATCTCTCTCTCATTTCTTTCCAATTCCATACCACAGGAATGGCGACTAGCTCATTCTAAGGAGAGTGTCATGGCCCAGTCTGGGCTCAGTGAGAGCGAGGACTCCTCAGGAGAAGAGGAGCTCCATGTAGCCAGCCAGGACTCAGCAGAGGCTGGTAATCAGGAGCCACAGCTGCTGACTAATCGGAGCCTACAGCCAGCAGCTGAAGCAGAGCCATCAGTACTCTCCAGCCCCAGCACCACAGGGGAAGCTCAGCCAGGGACTTCCACAGGGGAAGCTCAGTCAGGGACTGCCAACACCACAGGGGAAGCCCAGCCAGAGGCTTCCACCCCCCCAGGTTCGCCCACGCGTAAAGAACGCCGCAGACAAAGGCTGAGGCTGGAGCTGCAGGAGAGACGGCGCAGTGCTCATCTCCTGAGCCAACGTCAGCTGCTGGAGAGCGAGGATGAGTAGCATCAGGATGGAGCCCCAGCAGCTGGCTGAAAACCACGCCTGGCTATAAAAGCCAGTCAGGAGCGACAGCCAGGCGTGGAAGCAGTGTGTCTACTGCCTGCAATCACTCTGTGTTTCGTGGACCTTGCCTGTGCCTGCTTTTGGACCTGAGGCTATCGGTAACTGACCTTGGACTGTGCCTGACCTTGCTCTGGGACTCTGGACTCACTTCTGGCATTAGCTCATGCTCTGAGCACTGCTTTGACTTGGCTTTTGGCTCCTGAAACTCCCCCTGGACTTGGTGTTGAGGTTTGGACTTGAACCACCCTGCTTGGGCTGGCCCAGCCCGTGACAGAGAGTTACACCAGTCTAGGCCCATTGAAATCAATGGGCTTTGACCGGAGTAACTCTGCTTAGGATTGCACTGTAAATCCAACAACATCAAACCGGGGCTCTTTTTGAGGGGGAACGCGCAGGAACACAGTCCCAGCAGTTCCCCAAAGAGGTCACATGACAGGTGGCCCCGCCCACCTGACTCTTGCCGATTTTGGGCCTGTTTTGGCCTGGATTGGGGCTGAAACGGCCTGGATCAGGCCTCTGACAGGTGGTGGATCACTCACCCGCTCAGCAGTGGCCCAATCCTGACCATTTTTGGCCCCTTTTGGCTATTTTCAGCCCCTTTTCGCCATTTTGGGCCCAATTTCGGCACTGAATGGCCAGGATTGGGTCCAAAACAGCCAGGATAGGTGATGTCAGGGGGTGTGGCATATGCAAATCAGTTATGCCAATGACACACTTCTGGTGATGGCAAGGGGTGTGGCATATGCTAATGAGTTATGCTAATGAGCTACGCTAATGAGTTCCTCCAGCTCTTTTTCTATGAAATGACCCTTGCCCTTCAGATATACAGGCGTCACTGTATCCTGAGTGAAGAGACCTGTATATACAAAGAGTATATAGAGTATACTCTACATCCTACAATAGCCCTGCAGAGAAGATTAGCATATCAAGCACCAATCCATATGCAAAAGAACCTCCTCAGGATACGGTGAAGCCTCCCTCCATTAGCATTCCACACCCTGGGGAAACTCTTACAGCATGTCTCAGCCCAACCCCACCCCTCCTGAGTAGATATAAATGACCTGCCAACATCTTTTCCACACTGTGACACTGAGAGATCTCTGTCTTTTGGTGCTACACCTCTGAAGATGCCAGTCACAGCTGCTGGCGAAACGTCAGGAACTACAATGCCAAGACCACGGCTATACAGCCCGGAAAATCCACAACAACTACCGTTCTCCGGCTGTGAAAGCCTTCGACAATATATCAACTTCTTGACAGTCTCTGGCCAGTCAAAAGGGGAGCTACTTTGGATAAGCCACTGAGGAGACACTTACCTAGAAGCTCTGGCTTCTTGTTGGACAAGATCTGGTAATAGATATGGTAGTTCCTCTCAGCTTTGAGCTGGAAGATGACTCGAGATTTTTCAAGCAGGTCTAAGAAATAAGAAGGAAGGGGGTGGGGGGAGAAGAGATTGAAAGGGATGAGAGAGGTGTGTGGGAACAAGTGCAAAAGAAAAGTTCGTCCCAAAGGGTTAAAAAACAAAACAAAACAGGAGAAGTAAGAGCTAAGTAAGCACATACAGGTTTCTATGTCAGCTGAAGCCAGCTTCCCCGTGGCTCCAAAATGGATCCGGATGAATTTACCCTGAGAAGAAGAGAAATGGGGGACAGGGGAGAACACGTGTAAGTGTCTCGAAAAGACAAAAGGGGTGGATCTCAACCCAGAAATAAACAGGTAACCAAAAAGGTTGCAACCTCTTTAGTATCCAGAAAATAACCAGATACTGTGATACCACAACTCCCTACTAAGCAGCACTCACAAATCGGGATGAGTTGTCATTCCGCAAGGTCTTGGCGTTGCCGAAGGCCTCAAGAGCAGGGTTGGCCTGGATGATTTGATCTTCCAGAGTCCCCTGAGGGTGGAATGGAGGGTTAGAACAAATTTTCCCTTGAGCGGAAGAGTAGGGAGGGAAGAGTCACGGGAGGTAAACCGCAGGGGAGGTGTCCCCACCGGCAGTTCTCCCGCCCTGTCAGCAGGATTCCAAGCTTTGGCTGCCTGGAGGGAGCTTTCAAAGTCCTGAAGAGACAGTGTTGGGCTGCCTTGATGTGACAAATACCATATAACATGCAGTCCAACTCTCCCAGTTGGACAGAGAGTTGGAAGAGCTGCCCACCTTGCCTGTGGCGGCGGCCTGCTCTTTTTTGCTTCGGTCGCCGATGGCAGCAATCACTGCAAAGTACTGGATGACCCGCTTGGTATTCACAGTCTTCCCGGCACCGGATTCTCCGCTGTGGAGAGAAGAGGGAGGTGGGTTATTCCATGGAATGAAACTGCTGTACTCAGATAAAATCATACAGGCGTGTAGAAGGAGGGGTTTCGTTATTCCCACCTGGCAACCAACTCAGCAAACCTTACTAGCTTAGGTGAATTTTTACTACCTTGCCTCTTCGCACATTTCAGCGTTGGTCACTTGTGACCGAAATGAAAGAAATAGCCCCCACCACCTCTGCTGAGCTTCCCTGCCCAGTTGCCTGGTGTTGGCCCTCGCTCGCCCTAGGTGACCAGGTGATAAGGGGCCTGCATTCTTGCCAATCCCCAGGAGACAGAAGCAGGGAAAGCTGAGAAAGGAAAGAACCTAAGAAGAAAATTGGAATGGCGGCCCTGGGCGTGGATGGGTCACCCCAGAAACAAGATCTAGACTCCGCAGACTGGTGGACCAATAGGCGTTAGATAAAATGAATGTTTCAAAGCCTTCGTAGGGGTGGACAGATCAGTAAGACGGAACTTACGTAATCAGGATCGACTGGTTCTCCCGATCTAAATGGAGAATGAGAAAGGGGTCAGAGAAAAAAAATGAGAGAGAAAGCATGGAAGGAAGAGGGAGAGAAAGAAAGATGGATGAAAACTTTGTGCTGCCATTTTGAAAGGCCCTGTTCCTTCCCATGCACCAGGGGCCTCCTGCCTCCACCCACCCCCCATTTACCTGTAAGCATATATTGATAGGCATTGTCAGAGATGGAGAAGATATGAGGAGGGGCTTCACTTCGTTTCTTGCCCCGATAGGCAGCCACCACTTCTGCATTGTAGACCGGCAACCACTTGTAGGGGTTCACAGTCACACAGAAGAGCCCAGAGTAGGTCTAGAGGAGAGAGGGGGCAGAAAGGTGGGAAGGAATCAGGCAGGTGATATTCCAGGTATAACTGATGGCTGTGGAGAATGACTCCACCTCATAGACTGAAGGGCTAAAAACTTGAGGGGGAAGTAATAATTGAAAGCTGAGATTATTGAAACACTGAATTTTTCTCTCTCTCCAATTTGTGGGCTTCCGGGAGACACCTGGGCCGTTTCCACATGGCTTACCTTTTGCTGAGATGCAGCGTGATCTAGCGCGAAATTACACGATAACAGTGTCTTCCTGGTGCGATTTTGCGCGAGAACACACTGCATCCCGGCAAAAGGTAAGCCGTGTGGAAATGGCCCTAGAGGGGCCACTGTTGGAATTAGGATACTGGCCCAGGTGACCTGATCCTACGAGGCTCTTCTTACATCCTCGCTTATATAGCTCCATCAACATACTCCATCAGGAGTATTGGTAGTCTATCTCCTTCAAGGCACAATCCTAAAAAGGCTTCATGATTAGGGCTGTTTCCAGACGGCTTACTTGCAGCCGCTCCATGCCGCAATGTCACGGATCGTGCCGGGGAAAACGCGAAATATCGTGTTTTCTCGCGCGAGTTTTGCACGACGTCGCGCAAAACTCACGCGAGAAAACGCGATATTTCACGTTTTCCCCGGCACGATCCGCGACGTTGCGGCATGGAGCGGCTGCAGGTAAACCGTCTGGAAACGGCCTAGGTGGAGGGGCCATGGCTCAGTGGGAGAACATCTGCTTGGCACAGAGAAGGTGTCGGGTTCAGCTTCTGGGAATCTCCAGTTTAATGACTCAAGAAGTGGGTCATATGAAAGTCTTCTACCAGAGTGAACAAGACCGACCATGATAGACCAAAGGACGGACGCAAGATAAGGCAGCTTTGTGAGAGAGACTGACTGAAGTACGGGAAAAGGGAACCCTCCGCAGAGACTTTTGAAGTGTTTCAGGACTTACATAGATCATCCAGGCCGCATAACGTTCCTTAAGGTTGTAAAGGACAGCCGGTTCATGCAGGAAGGTTAGCATCGCCATGTCCTCGATTTTGTCGAACTTCGGCGGGTTCTGCTGCATGATCTGATCTTCCTTCACGGTCACCGTCTGCCAAGAGCCAACAATTCTCACCTCCAGCGGGACAACCCTTGCCCCCAAGGATGGAGGCCTCTGTTTCCTCCCAAACCATTTCCCCTTTGCTCCTCAGACTTAATCACTGATGGGCATTTGACGGGATGAGAATCCGTGGGAAGAAACGGATGGGAAACTCCCTGTTGGAAGATAACTGAACTAGGAATCCCAGCAGGGATGTAGCCATATGAGGGGTAACATATGAGGGTTATCTAGAAAAATCTAGCGGATACTTCAAGAACGTAACCTAGGGCAGACGTGAGGTTTTGGGGGTTGGAAAGAAAAACAATGTGCAAATAAGGAGTCCCCACAGATATTTGTGGAAAGGAAGAATCAAATGGTTTGGGAAGTTGTCTATTTTATTCTTATGGCTATCTTGTGAGTCTGGCCCAAGGTCACCCAGTAAGTTTTATGATCTCCCTGGTCCTAGTCCGACACTGTAATCACTACACCACACTGTTGGTGGAGAGTGCTATCAAGTCATAACGGACTTAAGGCAACCTCTGCTGGGATTTTCAAGGCAAGGGACTAACAGAGGTGCCTTTTTCTAGAGTCTTCATTGGAGATCCCCCATCCAATTACTAACCAAGGCTGACCCTGCTTAGCTTCCGAGATCTGACAAGAGCAGGCTTGCCTGGGCCAGCCAGGTCAGGGAAGACCACTTTGAGAAGGTTCCTTAAAGGAGTGCATTTTGAGACAACTTGGACAACACTGGAACATGCCAAGAGGCAGTGATCGGGGGAACTACGGGTCATGTTGCAGGATAGGGGGAGTACCTTGCCATTCTCCGTCTCCACGGTGACTTTGCCACCCTCCCTGGAAACGACCTTGGCCTTGACAAACTCCACCTTGTCATCCAACACAAACACGTCTTTCTTCATGTCGAAAGGCCGGTTCTGCGCTTCGATCCTTTGCTTTTCCGTCTGCCGCAAGAAGGGCGCAGCGGCACCAAAATCTGCCATTTCGGAGGACATGGCGGCAGCGAAAGTCTGAGGGTAAAACACAGATGTGCATGGGGCTGCTGGCACACTTGAGCCCCGCAGGACAGTCGAACCCATGACATTACAGTGGTTCAAAAGGGTGTCACGCACCAACTGGCCATCAGCAATGAGAAGCTAAAATGTATGGTGTAATTCACAAAGTGTCCACAAGGGGGCAGCTTCAGGTTGCGCAATCCCAACACAATAATGCCAGAGGGGTAGCCGGGCTCCCGAAAAACTAACAAATTTTTATTCCTGCATCAGTAGTTTCCCAAAAGTTTATGCTAGAATGAAGTTGCATAAGCCTTTAAATTGCCACTACGTTTCTCTCTCCAGCCGCAATAAATGTCTTGCAAAAAGAAAGGGGAAAGCTGCTGATGATCCCAAATGGAGAGGTGGGGGCAGCCGCTGCGCTTAAAATGACCTTCTCTGCCTATGTTCTGTGGGGCATTTGAAATATTGCACCCCTCTTAAAACGTCCCTGATCCCCACCCTAGAAGAGGCTGCATCTGTACTCCAGATAATGATATGCTGCGTATACAGCTGCCTCCCCTCTCCATCCCTACCCCAGTCGTGGCTGATTCTAAAACAAAATCCATGGTTACCTTTTTCTGTTCCTCAAAGGATCTTCCAGAAGATGAGTAATGGGCAGCACGGCGGGACAGACTCCTATCCAGAAAAGGTGCTAAATTAGTACGGCTACACAGGCACACATATACAGTTTTTGTCCTCAGGTTTCAATATATTTTATGGAGGAGAGATATGTTAGGACAGGGACACACACATCTCAGAAGGCAGTAGGGTTGCCAGCCTCCGGGGAGACCTGGCAATCTCCTGGAATTACAACTGATCTCTAGAGTATAGAACTGCTCCAGAGGGTGGACTTTATGGCACTTTACTGAGTTCTTTTTCCTCCCCCTACGGAGTTCTTTTCCCTCCCCCAAACCCTCCCCTCCCAGGCTTCACTCCCTAAATCTCCAGGCATCTCCCAACCCTGAGTTGGCAACCTTAGAAGCCAGGCTTGCTTCAGCCCCATGCAGGTATAGGAAGCCAGACCCTCGATGTGTCTATCTCAGCATTGTCTGCTCTGACTGGCAGCTGCTCTTCAGGGTCGCAGGCAAAGGCAGAGGTGGAATGGGACATAAGAGCCACTCAGGAACAAGTTGGGCCAAGTGATATTAATGGTCCACTCCATTTGGACTTGACGAGCATCAGCTTCACCTATGCTGCTGCCAGCTGAGTCTGACCTGGGCAGCTAGAAGGTCCACGAGACAAGCTCAAGCCAAGTGGCATTACCTGCACTGCTCTGCTTGCTTCTGGCCCTGTGAAGCCCCCTCCTCTGAGAAATTGCTTCCCCCCGCCCACTGAGAAATTGCTTCTTACCTAGGGCCGTTTTCACACTACTTACCGGCCACAGAACATCGTGCAAAGCTCCCGGAACGACAGCGTCTTCCTGGCGCGATTTCGTGTGAGAACGGTTCTCGCACGAAATCGTGCTAGGAAGACGCTGTCATTCCGGGAGCTTGGCACAATATTCCGTGGCTGGTAAGCAGTGTGAAAACGGCCTAGGCCAGCTATTAAACCCTAGTGCGTGCATCGTCCTTTACCTACAACAGTTCACAAGCACACTGCCAATACAGTCGGTGCCTATATGCACTGCGTCACGTGCACCTGGAATCTCTAACATATACACCAGTGATATCTCCCACAGTTAATCACCATTGTATCCAAACAGTGCCTTCCTTTAGGGAGTTTGGGTCAGAGGGGAGACCTGAACCAGGTGCTGCCTGGATCCCAGCTCATACTCTTGGCCAACTCGCTGTATGGGCGCAAAGTAACAGCTTTGCTCGTTTGAACACCAGCTATTCCAAGAGAAGATGTGCATGATTTCTTTAGCCCTTTCTGACAAGGAAGTGAGATATGTAAATGCTCTGGGTCGGGATGGCTAAGTATTTGAATATTCTTCGTATCCAAATGAATTTTTGGCAGGGAAATTCTCAGGCTTCAAATTTGCAAAATTAGTTGGACGCGCACCCATCAAATGAACTGAAAGCGTACTCGCCCACAGGCATACATACGGCCACAGAAAAAGTTCTTACGTGCTTACCTGCTCGTACGTAGGATGACTTACACAGCCGTGTCCTAATTGCACTTCACACTCAATACTTAATGCAGAAAGTGTGTGAAAACCTCACAAACCCTAGCACGTAACACAGGCTTCTGTTTGTGCATACAAGTCTCTTTCCCCAATTGTAGGTTCAATGTGCCCCTACGTAGAACCTCATTCTCAAGTAAAGATGCCAGCACAAATGTACACAGTTGTGTATGCTTTCTTTGGAAAACGTTTATGCTGACCCTCCAGGCACTTAGCCAAGGCAGCTTTCAAAATAAAAACAATAAAAACAAAACATTAAAAGACGTTAATTAAAATCCCAGCCCAGCATTAAAAAAAGATCATAAAAATAGACAGCTGCATACATTCTGGAATACCATCACCTAGACTGTTAAAATCCCCTCCACAATCTCATACTGCTAATTTTCTTTGCAAAGGTTCAAAATCTTCCTTGTGCACGCACAACTGCATTGCCACACATATCAAGAGTCACTTCTACTTATTCATACCCGCAACTCTATGCACACAGAGCTGCCAGACAACATATACCCCATGCATTAACATATGTAGCATAATGTAGATGGGCACAGAACCCTGATTTTCATACACAAAATTTCAAGTCTTATTGCTCAGCTTTCAGAAGACATACACATACACCTGTCCTGCCCCCGAATCATCCACAGTTATTACTCCTTTCTTTCTATATCCCTATCCCAAGATGCTGGCCAAGGTGTGAGGCAAGGGGGGGGAGATGAATGCAGAGAGCTGGAAGCTTGGCCTTACCTGACGCCAGCACAGATGGGGGGGTTCTAAGCAGGGAGCTTAGCCAGAATCCCTTGTTATAAACCCCAATCCCCCCCGCCCTCTCCCACTGGCCAGCCTCATATGGACATCCTCAATCCCCCCCCCCCTCCCCAAGCTTGCCCCAGGAACAATTGGGATCGCTCGTCATTGTTGTGGCATGAAGAAGAAGAACAGGTTCGTGGAGAAGGGAGGGAGATTGGGGGGGACATCAAAATATCTTGGAACAAGAGGGCTGAGATTCCAGTGGGGGGAGGAAGAGGGGTCCCAGGGGGGAAGGAGAGGCACGGGGACACATTTTATGCAAGCCGGGAATGCCTCCCAGCCCCCACCGCGCTGATGCTTTCTCTTGCAGCTCTTACCCACCCTCTCGTAGGCCCCTAAGGAAACAGCGCAAAGAAAGTTAGATGTTAACAGTGACTACACCATGAAGACCCATGGATTTCAGATCAGCAAGTTTCTGCACGTGTGTTTGGGGGTGGGAATATATTTTGTGATTTTAGAAACACGTTTATCCCCCCTCACATACACACTTACAAAATTAAAGCAGACAATGGGTCATTTTTGATGATGGGGGATTGGGTTGCTCTCCCCCACACCACGTATAATTTAGCTGTAAAAGGCAGCCGGGGCAGAATACTGCTTGGGTCAACAGAGGCAGGCTGGTCCTTCCGCTTGCGGGGAAAGTGGCTGGTCTGCCTGGAGGCTGCAGTGGCAACAGGCGACAGCTTTGCCATCCCGTGCCATCACTGCCGGGCATCGCTCTGAGCTCTTTCGACATCCCAGTTTCCCTGCCCTGTCAACGGGGCTGAGTTTAACATTTTACCCCAAACCACTTCCCCTATTGAAAACCACCTCCCCCGAAGTGGCTTTTAGCCTTGCTGGGGACAAAAAAGACAGGCACATTAAAGATACCCATTCTCTCCGCTGGAGGGGGGGGCAGTTAAAGACAGTGTGGCGCAGAGGAGAAATTGCCAATGCCTGGCTTTGTCGGAAAGACCTGGGTTCAAATGCTGCTTGACAATGCAACTGGCTAACCTTGGCTGACCTTGGAGTGATCTCTTCCATGGGGCAAACCAGTGGCGATGCCTAGAATTCTTTCTATGGAGAGATACCAGGTCCCCCCCCCCCCCGCGCGCCTTAAATACCCAGCATGCGGATCAAGGGATCACTTGGGATCAGGATTATGCCATGAGGAGAGCCTCCCTTCCTATATTGTTCTCCCTACTCAAAACAACCTCGCAGGGCTACAGTTTACCTTGCTTGATAAATATATATGTCCCCAAGGGGTGAGCAGGCAGGCTGCATATTCACTCTGGGTATATAAAATAGCACAGCGGGAGGGGGAAGGCTTTAACGTCCCTCTTCTGAGCGGATCCCAATCTTGGTCCCGCATGCCAGGTCTTTAATGGATTTACAGTGCAATCCGAAGAAGAGTTACTCCACTTTAAGCCCAGTGAAGTCAATGGGCTTAGACTGGCGTAACTGTGCTTCGGATTGCATTGTAAAACCATTAGGCATTCCATAGGTAAATCCTAACATCTCATCTGGTTTGGCTCTGAGCCTAACCGGCCTCGTAATGTTGTGGAGAGGATAAAGCAGAGAGGACATAAAAGGAGGGGAGAACTGGGTATATTACCCATTGCTTTTGAGAGGCAGGGTGGGATAAAAGCATATGAAATACCTAACCCCTCTTCTTCGCCAAATACCTTGGCCTTGATCCAGAGGGAGGGGTGCAGTTGCTTTTAGTAGCAGAATCACACACTAGGGTCATCTGATTGTTGATGCGCACCATCTGCCTGAAAAGCCAAATGCAGAACATTTGACGGGCTGTGTTGTGTAGTGGTTAGAACCTTGGCCCGGGATCTGGGAGACGTAGGTTCAAATTACTGCCATGAAATTCACTGGGTGACCTTGGGCCATTCACACTTTCGCAAGCTAAGCTACCTTGCAGGGTCGTTGGGAAGATAAAATAGAGGAGGATCCACGTATGTTGCCCTGAATTCCTTGAAGGAAGGGAAGGGTGAGAATGAACTAGACAGATAAAATAGTAAAGAGTCCCATTAAGACTAACCAACTTATTTGTAGCATAAACTTTCGAGAACCACAGCTCTCTTTGTCACATGCATCTGACAAAAAGAACTGTGGTTCTCGAAAGCTTATGCTACAAATAAGTTGGTTAGTCTTAAAGGTGCTCCTGGATTCTTTACTATTTTGAAACTACAGACTAACACAGCTAACTCCTCTGGACCTAGATAAATAAAGCAGCTCAGCCTGAATAACGGATAAGAACCACGGATCTGAGTGCAGTGGCACCTTAGATTTTGAGAGTCAGAGCTCCCTTCTTCGGATACAGGCTTTGACTCTTGAAAGCTAATCTCTTGAAAATCTAGTTGGTCTCTTAGGTACCACTGGACTCAAATCTTGATGATCTACTGCAGACTAACACAGCTACTCACCTAAACTATCCTCATGGACAAGAACCATGAATGGTGTAATAAAGAGATTAAGCCTGAATCTTGGAGAATACAGCAAGTTTCCCAGCCCCTGTCCCAAACAGCAAACCGGATGTTGGAAAGTTGTCCCCAAACGTATTTTCCTGGCATCATTTTGTATGAGGAAGGGATTAAAACAGCTTTGGGTGGGGTACCCAGTGCAGGGCCATTTTCACACTACTAACCTGCTTCCGTAACGTTGCGAAACGTCGCGCAAAAAACATGGAAGATAGTGTTTTCTTGCGAGAGTTTTGTGCGATATTGCTCAAAACTCTCGCAAGAAGACACTATCTTCCGTGTTTTTTGCGCGACGTTTCGCAACGTTATGGAAGCAGGTTAGTAGTGTGAAAACGGCCCAGGATTTCTCTGTGGGCTAAAAGACTGGCACAGTACAGGAACTGACCCCTAGTCCCAGGTCATTCCAGGCTTTGCAGGCCAAAATCTGCCATTTGAATCTCGTCCAGAAATAAACTGGAAGTTAGGGGGAGATCTTTCAACACCAGTGAAATATGACCGACACAGCGGGTCCCCGTACATAAGGTGGCTGCCAGGGCCTGAACCAGGTGAAATTCTGAACGCTTTTCATAAGCCAGCCCCCAGTACGCACCACCGTTGCTATAATTTAACCTTGGAAGCCATATCTGTGCTATGCGGAGAGCTTCTAAGCATCCAGGAGCTCTTCTCACAATTCACCCCTTGATCCAGTAAAGCAAACGGGAAACAGAGGCATTTTATAAAGGGTGTGTGTGTTCTTCTGAGGATAACCCCTTAATTGCTGTCATTTGCCGTCTCTTCTCTGCCAGTTAATTAAGACTCACACAATCTCCGCCTGTGTAAACAAGCCAAAGGTGAGTTTGTCAATACAGATTAACAACCGCGGAAACAACCTTGGCGAGTCGGGGACAGGCGGACAGACGGCCGTTGCTTGCTTTGGGGATGTGTTAATTGCAAGGAGAAAGATGGAGATCAGGAGCTGTTAGCCGGTTCAAGAAGAGATTAATTTTGCAGCGGGGGTTGCTTCTTCCTCTCTCCCTGTAGCTACTTCCCCTGAAAAGCTGTCAGTGGGGCTTTTGTTTAAAGAGAAATTGCAAAGCAAAATACTTTTCCCCAGCTAGGGGCTGGGGAAGGCAGGCGCTACTTTCATAGGAAGGCCAGGATGCAACCTGAGGGAGGCCCATTTTGCAGCCAGGAACTGAGGCGAACAGAATCTTAGGACCAGGGCCGTTTCCACGTCTTCTCCCCCTCCCGAAAAATGGCGCAAAACTTACGGAACGGTGTGCCTTCATGGCACGATTTCCCGACATGACTTTGCTTCATGGCGCGATGATGTCAGAAAACATGCCACAAAGCAAATTCATGATGGAAAATTGCACCATTAAGGTGCGCCGTTTTGTGAGTTTTGTGCCATTTTTCGGGAGGGGGAGAAGACGTGTGGAAATGGCCTTGGCTTAGTGGAAGGGAACAAAATCTTTTTGTGTGTGTGGGGATGGAATTCTCTTACTGAAGTAGTACATGAGCAAGATTGTTGTAATGAAGCAAAAGGGGCTTTTATTTGGAGACATGCCGTTTGACGGAGGAAATAAAAAAGAGCAAGAATCTAGTAGCACCTATAAGATGAACAAAATTTGTGATAGGGTATGAGCTTTCATGAGTCACAGCTCACTTCTTCAGGTACGAAAAGTCCAGTAGCACCTGAAAGACTAACAACATTTGTGGTAGAGTATGAGCTTTCATGAGTCACAGCTCACCTCTTCAGAGTGAAGAAGTATCTGAAGAAGTGAGCTGTGATTCACGAAAGTTCATACCCTATCACAAATGTTGTTAGTCTTAGAGGTGCTACCGGCATCTTGCTCTTTTCTACTGCTACAGACAAACACGGCTCCCCATCTTGACTGAGGAAATGTAAGTGGTGTAAATTTTTGCCTTCAGTGAGGTAATTTTAGGCAATCTGAGGTGTCTTCTAGAAGGCAAAGATTTCTCTCTTCTTTAAAGAGGCCTGCAGGTGTCTTCTTGTAGCTTCCTCTCTCCACACACACATACACACACCTGTCTTTTCTGAGCACAGCCAAGACTTAAATTGGCCAGAATAGCTGACCAAATACAAAACTGCAACAACACTGAAAGAGAATCTGCATTTCAAAATGTCAACGATGTCCTTCCTCTCTGAGTATGTGTTTATATGTTTCATTGAATTTTTAAAATATTTATATATATTAATTTGTATTTCAACACTCTATTGATGGCTTGCTGCCTTGGGGACCCTAAACTGGGTGGAAAGGTATGTTTGTAAATTAAAACAAAACGGATTTAGAGGTTTGGCGGGCCTTTTCAGTGTCAGGGTTTGCCAAGTTGTGCGGGGGCAGGGGGGGGGCGCATAACTTCTCTACCCTCCGGCTTACCAGTATTTAATTCGGGAAAAATATATAGTCATCATGGGTGTCGGCCTTAGTGGATTTGTAGATATTTGGTGTAACAGTATGAATAGACTAAATATGTACAAAGCCATACTTTACAATTTCTGCATAGTGTATGGCTTTGTACGTGTTTGGTGTATTCAAACCGTTACACCAAATATGTATGAAGCCACGTGTTTTAATTAAACACCATGACGAGCTTTGGAGCTTGAAAACCTCACATTTCACCCCCTGGCCCTGAGTTTGGTTCGTTTCTCCATTGAAGGCTTTTGCCCCCTTTCACCCTATATTGAAGGCTTCCTCTTCTCAGAATGGAGATGG
Source organism: Eublepharis macularius (assembly GCF_028583425.1). Classification (NCBI taxonomy): domain Eukaryota; kingdom Metazoa; phylum Chordata; class Lepidosauria; order Squamata; family Eublepharidae; genus Eublepharis; species Eublepharis macularius. The sequence continues at coordinate 77,029,287 of NC_072801.1, forward strand.
GAAGGCGTCCCCACACAAGATGGGTCTGGGGAAGGGGGATGCTCTTGGGGCCTCTTCCAGACTTTGAGAAAGGCATAGACGGGACTAGAGCAAGGCATGCTGGGAGGCAGGACTCCTGGGTTCTATTCCGGGCCCTGGGAGGGGGCCTGGCAGCCCACAGCTATAATAAGGAGACTTTGTGGAGCGTGGCACTTGCTATATAAGGCCTGGAGCCGGCAGCGAAGGTCAGGCTGCCTTTGTTCTGGACCAAGGGCTATTGTTCGCGTCACCGCCAGATCGAATGACACCAACCAGGCCGGGTGCTGAGGGGGGAGGCGAGGGGTTGACATTTGGGGGTGGAAATGCTGTGGGGGAGCAGACCGTGTCATGGAAGACAAGAAAGGAAGGGGAGAGTGAAGCCAGGGAGGGGGGCACAGTGAAGCCAGGAGAGCAGGGCCTGTGTCAAAGGCAGGGCAGAGAGGGGTTAACGGCCCGGGAGGGGGCAGCTCCTGGCACCCTGCCCAGCCTTGGCTCCTCGCCCTGGCTCGGATTAGGGGCTGGGCTCCGGCCTCCCCTCACACCTGCTCCTGGCTCCCTCTTTGTCTCGCTGCTGTTCTCGCATGTCTATTGTCTGTCTAAATACATGAAGCAAATATAGCCATGTGGAAGAGAAACCGGGCACCCCCCCATGTCTTTTCCTCCCTCCCTCGCCAGCTTGCCTTCCAAAATTGGCCACTGGCTCTCAAACCATTTATTTAAGTGTAAAGGAGCTCTAAAAGGGGGCGGAGGGCTTGGTTCGGGGGGGGGGGGACCCTGCTTTAACCATTGGCACTGCTTCCCACCAATTTACTGCCCTGTTTTCTCCTCAGATGACTTCTGATTTAATGCCCAGAGGAACCAGCACCATTCCAAGGCTGCGCTGGAACTGAGCAGTCATGTCCTTGCTCTGACCTTTGAACAAGCTTCCTTGTCCTCCTGTCTTCTGACCCCGTTGCCCTCCAGTTTTGCTGGCTTTGTTCTACTCACAGAGCTGGGGACAAAATTCAAGAATCTGAGCCCCTGGCTGTTTTCTAGCCCATAAGACACTCCTGCATTCTTTCAAGCAGAACTCGGGAGTCTCGGTTTGCAATATTTCGCTTCCCCACCCAACCCACTAGGCATCACTGCCCCCTTAAATTGCAATGTTGAAGCCAGCAGTCCATGACTGCTCTATGCGACGAGCCAATCCTCTGGCTTCCCCATCTGAGCCACATAAAAACACACACACTCACACATTGGCCTGGTGAGCCACTGATGAGTTTTCACTGCCAGAATTCCAGCTGCGAGAATAATGAGGAGGTAGTTTGGGAAGCCCAGCTGGGAATGTAATTGGCACAGAATCCATAAAAAAAAGAGCCAGCTTGGGGAGTCCCTGGCTTAAGGAAGGGGGGCGGTCGGTCCTGGCTCCGTGCCCCCCTTCACAACAATAGGCAGGTGCACCCAAGTCTCCCAGAATGGAAACTGGAAGTTGGGCACGAGACAATGGGATGCCAGGCAGTCCCTGGCTCGCCCATCAGAATGTGCCTGGCTATTGTTCCTCAGTCAGAGTGGGTCGCTCAACTGAGCTGGAGGAAAAGACCAGAGGATGCTGTGTAGTCATAGAGCCATTTCACACAGTCTAACTCCTTTCCAGACATCTTAGGTGTACAAAGCTGAATGGGGGAAGTGGCTCATAGGTGTCAAAGCTGCCTCCCTTGTAACAGCCCCCTGCCATAAACCATGGAGCCCTTTGGGGAATAAGTCCAAGGGGCTCAGGCAGCTCTCAGGCTTAGCTATAGGGCTGCCAACCTCCAAGAATTCCAACTGATCTCCAGACAACAGAGTTCAGTTCCCCTGGAGAAAATAGCAAGTTCGAAGGGTGAACTCTATAGCACACACCATAGACTCTAGGAGAAACTGAAGTCCCTAACCGGGTCCTGCCCCCAAATCTCCAGGAATTTCTCAGCCAGAGTTGGCAAACTTACTTAGCTAGGGGTCCTCCAAAGGCAGGCTTGTAACTTTGCTACAAGAAGAAAATATTACCACTAGAAAAATACTAAGTCCAGTGAGCATAACACCGCCAATCACTCACCTTTTTCTGAGAGCTCAAGACAGTTTCATCTTGATGTCAGCTGTGGGGGGGGGACCACGAGCGCTGAAAGTGCAGATTCTGCGACGCTGAGTGCTGAGCATGCAGCAAAAGGGGCCACATCACACGGGCCTGCAGAGCTGTCAAAAAGGGAGGCTCTCCACAGGAGTCTCCACACCATTGCAGGCCAGCAGTAAAGGGTTCTTCTCGGCTGGAAGAATGCCGTTCATTGACCGGGTGTTCAGGCAGAACCATCGTTCTCAACACCAAAATGGGCACCAGAGAGAAAATCTGTATCACTGTGCACACTGAAGGGTCGCTGTGCAAAATGGAGATTGATACTGGATCAGTGCTCTCTATCATCTCCATGGACACTTTCAACGATGTGTGCCCCAGGGGAAGAATCGACAGCTCAAGGCCTGTGATCTCATCCTGACAGATTTCCAGGGTCATCAGGTTCCTGTGGCGGGAGCTGGCCAAGTCGTGGTCAGCTATAAAGACTTTCATGGCCCCCTCCGCCTAGTTGTTGTTAAGAGGCACCTCACTAGCTTGTTGGGACTTAATTGGTTTGAGGCATTGGGCATCCAAGTCACCGGAGTCCAACAATTCAACCAATCTGATATCGATGCAGTCTGCACAGAGTTTCCTGCCATGTTCGATGGCTACTTAGGATGCTACACAAGGCGGCCAGTATCCCTCGACCTCGATCCGGCTGTGCCGCTAACTCGTCTCAGGGTGTGTCGAGTTCCCTTCACACTCAAACCACGCATCGATAAGGAGTTAGAGCGCCTGATCGCCCAAGGAGTCCTTGAGCCCATATCGCATGCCTGATGGGAGACACCGATTGTCACGCTCAACAAGGCCAACGGGGCTGTTCAAATTTGTGCAGACTACAAGCGCACAATAAACAAGGTGCTCCAACAGCACGTGTACCCAGTACCAGTTGTCAGCCACCTCCTGGCATCCCTCACAGGAGGAAAGACATTTGCCAAGATCGATCTGGCACAGGCCTACCAGCAGCTCCCTACGGACAACGCCAACGCAGAAGCACAGACCATTGTAACACACCACAGGGCGTTCAAGGTCAAGAGGCTACAATTCGGGGTCAGCGTGGCCCCCGGCATTTTCTAGGCACTCATGGAAGGCCTGCTACAGGGAATTCCGGGTGTCATCCCCTATTTTGCTGACGTCCTAATCGTGGGAGCATCTTCCACCAAACTCGCTGTCCGCCTCCAAGAAGTTCTCCGCCATCTCCAGGATGCCGGGCTCAAAGTCAAGAAAGAGAAGTGTCAGTTTGGTGTCCTGCGAGTTGAATTCCTTGGATTTCTCATTGATGCTGACGGCATCCACCCGACAGACTGTAAGATGTAGGCCATCACCGATGCGCTACCACCTCGCTCTAAGAAAGAGTTGCAAGCATTCTTAGGCCTCCTGAACTTTTACCATGCCTTCCTGCCACACAAGGCATCGCTAGCTGAGCCCCTCCATCGATTGCTGGAGAAGAACACTCCCTGGGCTTGGGGCTGGAAGCACGCCCTCGCATTCGTGAGGAGTCAAGGAGCTCCTGTCTTCTAACTCTGTGTTAATGCACTTCGATGAATGCAAACCTCTCATTCTTGCCAGTGACGCTTCACCATACGGAATTGGCGCAGTCCTGAGTCACCGGATGCCAGTGGGGAGGTCCCCATAGCATACTTTCAAGGACATTATCAAAAGCTGAGTGCAACTATGCGCAGATTGAGAAGGAAGCCCTAGCCTTGGTCGCTGGAGTGAAGAAATTTCACTATTATGTATACGGGCACCAATTTGAAATCACAATGGACCACAAGCCTCTTCTCGGCGTCTTCGTGCCCGACCCACAGACACCACAATTAATGTCCCCCTGGATGCTGCCAGGAATCTCACCCTGACATGCTGCAGGCCCCTGTACAATCCTGGGAGACAACGCGCACACTGTGGACATGGCTCCACATAGACTTTGTTGGGCCTTTCCAGCGACACACATTCCCCATTCCTGGTCGTGGTGGACTCTTATTCTAAGTGGCTGGAAGTCATCCCCATCTCCGCCATGACCTCCGTGGTTGTCATCCGTGCCCTACGGCGCCTGTTTGCTACGCATGGCATCCCGGACACCATTGTGTCCGATAATGGCACAAAGTTCATGTCACGGGAGTTTAAACAGTTCGTGGACAACAACGCCATCCGGCACGTCACGTGAGCACCATTCCACCCATCCACCAACAGGCAAGCGGAATAGCTGATGTGAATGACCAAAGACTCGCTGCACAGGATAGGTGACGGGGACCTGAACCTGCGGCTGATGGAACTACTTTTATGGCAGCATATCTTTCCGCACGCCACCACAGGCCAGAGTCCTGCAGAGCTACTAATGGGATGACGGCTCACCACACTGCTAGACAGGCTTCATCCAGACTTTGCCACGGATGACAGGCGGGAGATGGGAGGCTCTGGGTCGCACAGGAGGTTCCAGTCAGGTGACCTCGTCTACACTAAAAACTATGGGAGTGGTCCAGTGTGGTTTCCAGCAACCATCACTTGAGTCACTGGGCATGTGTCGTACGAAGTGGCCAACTCTGCTGGCAAGGTCTACCACCGGCACATTGACCAGCTTTGGCAACGCTGGCTGCCGCAGAAGCATTGGCAGGACAGGGACTTTCCCCCTTGCTCCATGGACTCTGAAGCTGAACCAGCCACGGCGGCCGAGGACTGCAGCGACCAGCCACCCGTGGACTATAGTGGCCTACCAATGAACTCGAGCGGAATGGAAGTTTCCACAAGGGAATCCTCCAACACAGAAACACAGCCAGTAACGGGCACTGGGCCTTCTGTCGTGGGGCCCCCTGGCACTGAAGATTTGCGCAGGTCCCAGAGGGTTCACCATCCACCAGCCTACCTCGGAGACTATGTTTGGAATGGGGTGTCCCAAGCTTAGGGGGGAGGAATGTTATGTATTGGGCTAGCTTCAATAAATGCTAGGCTCCTAATGTCTCTATTCTTATTGGTGGTTTCTTGTTGGCAACAGCCAACCGGTCCTCTTGAATAAAGACCAATCGCAATCTTGTAAATATGTTATTATGTATATAGTTAATGCAAATCAAGGATTCTAGTTAAGTGTGTTCTATTGGTTGTTATGTAACGGGGGCGTGGCTTGTGTGTATGTATTTGGCTTCTGTTGGGCCCGTACCTTGGCCTGGCCTGTCTGTTCCCGCTCAATAAAGATGTTGCTCTGAGCTGAAATCCTGACTTGCTGAAATCATTATGAGCAGAAATCACAATACATAATAGAGATGTTGGAGGCCTCTGAATTAGGATCACAGATAAACCTTGGGATAACAGAGGTTCCCTTTTCCTTTGTCTGAACAGGGCAGTTTCTTGAAATCCACTCACATTTTAAATGGTTCTTACTCCATATGAAGGATGAACTTATTGGAAGAAAAAAGCACGGTGCCAGGAAGGGCGTCACATTCCTATACAAACAGCCAAGTATCAGTTTTAATGATGGAGATGGGGTCAGGAAGGGAAGGGGGTATGGGAAGAAACTGGGGGCACCGAGACAATGGGTCAGGGTCCATTCTTCTGCTCTGGTCTGTGAGGAGCAGGAATGCTGGTCACAGAGCTATTCTTTGGAACAAAAGCGGTCCAGAATCCTGGGAGGGGAAGGGAAGGAATGCCAAACATCCCTCTGTCTCTCTTGACCCTCTTTCTAGTTTCCATTCTTGGTGGTATGACATCACTGGCCTATTGTTCCAAGAGACCTTGCCAGAGCTGGAGGACTCTCTGCCAGGTGCATTCTCAGCTGGCCTCCCAATGCTACCTGCTCATTGTCTTCTCTGTTGGAGATCTGGCATTGAGAACTAAGGGTAATGAAGAGCTGGGGTTAGGATAATTATGTTTCTCTCTAGGGCATCTTTAGCCTAAAGAGTAAGCGTCTTTGTAGCTTGTAAACTAACCAGGGTATCATACAAAGAAGAGGCTTCCGTAACAATGGGCTAGCTGTGGGGCATTAATACAAGGTACTAGAGAAGTATAGCATTTTACCCAGTGCAAAGATGGAGGGCAAGAAGTGACCAGGAGTTGCTTTTCCTGATGTAGAAAAAAAAGAGGAACAGTTTGATGGAGTTCAGAAAAGTTTATGATGGAATAAAATCTTGTTTGTCTTTAAGGTGCCACAAGACCCCCGTTTCTCTTTTTCCTGGAAGATCCGTGCAGATAACGACGAGAGTGGATGGGTGCCTCTAGGAAGACATTAGTCTATGCCCACTTTTATGATGGCAGTTTGGAACTGGATAATTCTAGAGTTTAAAGGCAAAGTATGCCGTCAAGTCGCTGCATCTAATTGAAAGGCTCTTGCCTAGAAAAGCTTTCCTCTTGCAATGTCTTTAAGGTGCCAACAGAATTGGATTTTGCAACATGGACTGTTCTTCTGGCATTATTCCTGTTAAATATTATAGTCCCTTTAAAAAGGACTGACAGGGATAAAAAGAGAGCAAGATATTGGTCGTAGGGAAGACATACATATATTTCCATTTCAAAATAATAATTAGGGTTGCCAACGATGGGTTGAGAAATTCCTGGAGATTTGAGGGTGGAGCCCGAGGAAGGACATCACTGTTGTATAATGCCACGGAGTCCACCCTCCAACGCAGCCACCTTCTCCTGGGGAACTGGTCGCTGTAGTTGAGTTGTGATCCCAGGATGTCTCCACCCCAGAGTTTCCAGCCTCCAGGCGGGGCCTGAAGATCTCCCGGACTCACAACTGATCTTCAGACATAGATCAGTTACTCTGAAGTCCCCCCCCCCAAACCCTATCTCCAAATCTCCAGGAATTTCCCAGTCTGGAGTTGGTAACGCTCCTCAAGCAAGGTTCCACGCGATGCGCCTTGAATTAGGGAGGCTCTTGGGTTACTAAGGTAACGATCGACCAATAGAAGCCCGCCTCCTGTAGGGAATGAGTAGCCAATGGCACAACAGCGCTGGGCCGCTCGAGCTGAATCCTGTCCAATCAGACGCGGCAAAGGCTACGAGGCGGAAGTCAACAAGGTTCTTTCCCCGCCTCTTCCTATGGAGGGGCTCAGGCGCCGCGACGCGGAAGCGTATCGATCATTGGTTGGAAGCTTCCGCCCTCTAGACAGAAGTGCGCTTTTGATTGGCTGTTCTAGGAGGCGGGTTCCCCCAGTTTTCATAGAGGCGCTTTTCTTTTCCACGCGGGGTCGGCTGCGAAGGCCATGGCGGAGGAACAGCCGCCTCCAGCACTGGACGTGGGGGTGAGGGAAGAGGAGTCGGGTGAGGGTGCTCTGGGGCATGTGCAGAGCGCATTTCTTTGCTCAGGGGAGAGCTTCAGCCGTTCCTTGGGGACTCCTGATAGGTTTGCCAACTCCAGGCTGGAGATATTGGAGAGCGGGGTTTGAGGAGACAGACCTCCGCGGAGTATAATGCCATAGACTCTTCCTTCCAAAGTAGCCAGATCAGTTGTAATCCCGGGAGATCTCCAGGCCCCACCTGGAGGTTGGCAGCTGTAGCTTCTGAGCACACTTTCCTTTGACTACAATGGCCAGATTCAGGGGGAGGAAAGAGAGGCACAAGGGTGCACAAATAGCTGAAAGCCAGCCTCCAGAATGGGAGGGAGGGGAACAGAAAGTTGAGGGAGTGTATATTGAGCCTTTTAGGGTTGCCAGCCTCCAGGTGGGGTCTGGAGATCTCCTAGAATTACAACATTCCCAGACTACAGAGATCGACTCTGAAAAAATGGCTACTTTTGAGGGGGTCTCTATGGCTCCAGCCTCTCCCCAAACCAAAGCACAATTATTATTAAATCCCGCCCTTCCATGGCTCCAGCCCCAAATCTTCAGGAATTTCCCAACCTAGAGTTGGCAACTCTAAATTTTATCCCAGTGGGTGAGGCAGAAGAGGACTCACTCACCACTTCCTATTTTAGAAATTCAGTACTGGACAGGAATGGGGTGGTGGTGGTGGAGAGATGAGCTTCAAATATTGGGTCAGAGGGGTGAAGATGGGAATGGAAAGAGGCTAGCTGGTAAAAAAAAAATTGCTGTCAGGCGTGGAGAAAAGGGTAGAGGAGAAGATTGGGGAGGAGGTGGGTGTGCTGGGAGGTCCCGATGCAGGAGTTGGGTACAGGTGGGAGAGGAGTAGAAGGGACCCGACGACAAAAAGGTGGCTTTGAGGGGAGGAGGAGGAAGGAGCAGCTCTGGAAACTGCAACCTGGAAGATTTGAGCCAAGGGGTACTTGAGAGGAGGAGGTGGATGTAGTGTCTGTTGGGTGGGGGGAGAATGAAGAGGAAAGGCAAAAATTGGGTTGTGTGAAAGTATGGTAGGGCAGAGGATCAAGGGGGTGGCAGGTGGTTGCCCTTCAAGGGCCATTCCTCGACCCTTCAGTGACTGGGTGAAGTCATGAAGCTGACGGATGAGACAGAAGAGGATACCTGAAACGCACAGGACAGGGTCTAGGCAGAAGCCTCAGTGTCTTTCTTTTTCTTCTCCAGGAGAAAGTTGAAGCAGACCTGCCTGCTGCGATTCACTTATTGAAATCCCTCCAAGAACAGGTGAGACCCACACTCCTGCCTCCCTCCCGATCTGCTGTCTCCCCACTAACCCTGCACACTTTGTAGCAGGCATCCCTTTAACATTTTTCCCCCATTGCTGCCCTGTTGGACTAGGTGGTTGCAGTGACCCATCATGTCCAGAGCCTGGCTCAGAAAGTGAGGGCAGGGACCTACCCCACTGAGAAGGTAAGTGTCTGTTGGGGGGGCACTCTTGACATTGTTCCTGTCTTTCTCTGTAGAGGATCAGTGGTTTACTGTAGCAATGTGAAATCACAGTGGCATGTGTCAGCTGTGTTCACTGTTGTGCAGTGAGCTTCGACTTGTGATTTGTTCTGTCATTGAAGGACTGCATGTTTAATGCTCTTCCTTTCTCCTCCTCTTTTTCTGTCTGTGCCCATGGCAGGGACAGCGGAGAGTGGGAGGAGTATGGTCCATAGCTGTCCTGCCAAATTCAGCATCCTTAGAGCAGCATGTCTTGGTTTCCCTCTCCCTGTTTCAGTTTCCGTCTTGTGTGTTCTTCCCTTTGGGCCATTATCCCTTTTGTTGTCTGGACTCCTGCATCTTGATGCTTTTATGGTTCTTCTTGCCTTTCCAGCTGATCCTCTCCTCCCTTCTTCATCCTAGGGTCTCAGTTTCCTGGAAGTGAAGGACCAGATGCTCCTCCTTTACCTCCAAGATCTCTCTCATCTGATCCTGGAGAAAACATCTGGGCGCTCCATTGCTGGCCACCCTGCCTTGCTGCGTTTGGTGGAGACCCGAACGGTATGGCTTTGGACAGGACCATGCAGTGGGCCGTAGGGGGACAAGCAGTGCCTAGTTGTGTCCTCCCTAGCCTGGCTAGAATTGTGGAGTTTGTCGCTCACCGTCAGAGCTAGTTCAGTCTCTGCTGTTTCTGGGTAACGGATCTGGGTAGCAGAGCTGAGAAAGATCAGTGTATGGGGCCTGCTGCCAGTCAAAGTGGACTGGAGTGGGATAGTGGGACCAGGGTCTGATTCCTTCTGCGTTTTGGCAGGTTTTAGAGAAGATGCGGCCCATTGACCAGAAACTGAAGTACCAGGTTGATAAGCTGGTGAAGGCGGCTGTTACTGGGGCCCTGGGTAAGACATCTAACACTGATACCTTCAGGAGGAAGGAAGGGGGAGGTCTGGGGGCACCTATGAAGGGGTCACTCCTCCTTATTTCTGTTCCAGGTGAAAATGACCCACTGAGGTTCAAGCCAAATCCCAGCAATCTGATGAGCAAGGTAAGGGAGGGGGGAGGCAGATGTGGGTGACCGTGGTTCAGGGACTTGGGCTTCTGGTCCTTCTAGAACCGAGGGTGGGCCGAGGGTTCCTTTCAAACACATGTCAACATGTGCCATCTACTTTGAAAACAGATCTAGATTGCTGGTTATTTCTTACGACTTCTTGATTCTGTAGAGCAGAAGTGAATCCCTTAGGAGAGTCTTTTTGGTATTGGTGCCAACTCTCCAGAATTCCTTTCTTTAGGGATCTTGGAGAGAGCGCCTACTTTTAGTACGCATTCTGACACCAAATGAAGGCCATACTTTCTATGGAGACATTTGCCAGTTTTATTCCAGTTTGGGGCTCTTTAAAATTTACAGCAAGTTTAATGTAAGGACCTCTTTTTAATGTGGCGTCGTGGCTTTAAAGCTTTGCTCTTGCATTTTGCCATGAATGTGTGTTTACATAACAGTGACTGTTATATGGTTCTAATTAAATACATAACTTTGGCACTATTTACCAGTTGAACTGTAATTTAACTTGGTACATGGGCTTTCTCTGTGGTGGCCCCTACCCTGTGGAACGGCCTGCCTGAGGAGGTCAGGAGAGCCCCCACGGTCCTGGCTTTCCGCAAACAATGTAAAACCGAATTATTCAAAAAGGCTTTTTACTCAGATAGGAGTAAAAACATGCTTCATGTTGTCTAATGTCGGTCCTAAAATTAATTATGTTCTGTTTCAGCATTTCTTCTACTCTTTATTGGATTCTTGGTAATGCCATGTCTTTGTAAACTTAAATATATTTACCCTATGGCATAGTTTGTGGAAACGTCCTTGATACTGTATGGAAATGTACTTGATACTGATTTTACTAATCTCATACTGTAATCCGCCTTGAGTCTCAGTGAGAAAGGTGGACTATAAGTGACATAAAATAAATAAACAAACAAACCTGCCCTGGAGCTTCGGAAATTCACGATCAAACTGTTCTGCCTTAGCTGCCTTTGCAAGGCACCCCAGTAAACACCAAGAAATGGTCAGCAGTCCTCTGGTGATGCCTCCCTTGCTGGAGCTAATGTTTAGGTGCCTAAAGTGAGCTTGGTGGAAATGCTTCCGTCAGGGTGGGTTTGTCTTGTATAGAGCAGGAAATGGGTGGCAGTAGGAAATTGTCATAAGGATGAGAAGAAGTAGTGTTTGATGCAGGGTTTCTGTCTCTTTCCTCAGCTTAGTGAGTCAGAGGAGGAAGAAAGTGGAGAAGCTGCCACTGATGCAAAGAGTTCTGGGAAAGATACATCTAAAGGAGGGAGCAGGAAATACGTCCCACCCCGCCTGGTGCCTGTGCATTATGGTATGTGAGATGTTGGACTGGGGAGTGAGAGGCCTGGTGCAGCCTGGAAGCCAGGGCACCCAGTTGTTGGGAAAGCCCCATGCCAGAGGTAGCTGGGCCTTAGCATTGGTAGAGGGTTCCTTTGGCGTCGCTGACGGCTGCCTCTTTGTTGCTTCTGTGTCTCAGATGAAACTGAGGCAGAGAAGGAGAAGAAGATGCTGGAGCAAGCCAAGAAGCGAGCCCTCAGCAGCTCCATCATCCGGGAACTGAAAGAACAGTACTCGGATGCTCCCGAGGAAATCCGGGAGGGGCGCTACACCCATGCCACCAGGCAGAGCCGGGAGGATGAGCACAGGTATGTGGCACAGGGAAGGAAGTGCTGTGGATGTGGGGTAGGGGTGGCTGGGAGCAAGCAAATAGAAGCTGGGAGCCATAGGCTTTCTGAAAAGAAGCTGGGCACAAGGGCTTCTGGGAAGGTGGTAGAACTTAATGGGCGTCTGTGGGGCATGCTGGGGAACTCTCTCTCTTGTTGAGAAGGTTCTGGTGCAATAGAAAAGAGCAAGAGTCCAGTAGCACCTATAAGACTAACAAAATTTGTGATAGGGTATGAGTTTTTGTGAGTCACAGCTCACTAGAACCACAGGTTTCTGATGGTTAGAGCAGAAAAATGAGAGCTGGATCTTTTAGTGCAACGTGTTACTGAAGGAAGCAGCATTTGGCTGAACTCTGCAGTCTCCAAATATTTTAGGGCGCAGCGAGCCAAGATTTTTGGCTCCAATTATCCATTTTTGCGGGTATTGGTGCAGCTCACAACTGGAATGGTCTTGGACGTGCGTCACCCCACTCACATCTTGCGCTCTTCTCTAATTGTTGCCCTCTGTTGCTTCCTTGATTAGGACCAGCTATGAGGAGAACATGATGGTGCGTCTCAACGTCACTCGGAAGGAGAAGGCCCGCCAGAGGCGTGCTGCAACCATGGCGTCCCACCTCAACTCCCTTACCCACTTTGGGGACATCAGCGCATTGACCGGGGCAGCGCCCCCACTGGATGAGGTGAGTCTGTGGCTCCTGTGAACTCTTGGTGTTGGAGGAAGGCTGCTGAATGTTAACAGGCAGGTTGGGTGACTGCAGTGGAAAAGCAGGGTAGGAATAAAAAAACACAGTAAGCTGTGAGGTTCGCCCGGACCCCATCTGGGACTGCAGCTGTTTACCATGTTAGTAAACAAGTTGGGGGATAGCTGTGGAATGTTCAAGTTTGCAGGTGATTCAGCGTGGGTGAGTGTGGTGTTGGCTTTGCGTGTGTTCCAGTGGCAACGAGTCAGGAAAGATTTCTTGATGTCATAATGGATAATTCAGTGAAAATGGTCAGTCAAAGTGTGGCAGATGTGAAAGGGCAAATTCTATCTTGGGGTGAGAGATGTATTAGAAAGGAAAATAAAAGTATGGAGTTATTTTATGCTTTTGTACAAAGTTATGGTGTGACAATGTTAGAAATGTTGGGGGTGGTATAACTGACAGTATGGAGGCTCAGTGCCCGGTTAGAGTACTGGCTGTAGACCGGAAGGGCTCGAGTTCAATTCCCATCCTTACCCACATTCTTCATTGGGTGACCCGCAACCAATTCTGTTCTGTTGGATCTACTGCGCAAGTTTGTTAGAATAGGGGTTGAGAGGCCACCACAAGCTTGGACAAAAGGCAGAATGAAAATGTAGTTTGATAAAATCCTGTTGTCGTTAAATGAGAAGACGTGGGGTTTCTTGGACAAAGGAAGGGGAGAGCATAATTTAGAGAAAAAACAAAGCCCGTTTTTTCCGCTTGATGCTAGAATTTGGGGTCCTTTAATGTCATCAATGGGCAGGAGAAGCGGACATAGTCTATACTTAGCCATTTCCCTCCCACAAAGATGGCCCCAACTTAGAAAGTTCATGAGACGGTGGATCAGTTCACTGTTTTACTGACAGTGGCTAAGTAAATGGAACCTCCACATTTGGAGGCAATTTGCTTCTGCCTACCAGTTGTTGCTCTTGCCTTCAGGTCAGAAACATCTGGTCAGCCACTGTTGAAAACGGCATTTTACGGGATGGATCATTGGTTTGATCCACAAAGGCTCATTGTATGTTACATCGCAGTGCTGGCTGGCATGTTCCAAAGGAGCATTGCAGGTCATATGGCAAAAACTGAAGTCGTGTAATACTTTTGATTGGGTACCACCAAAGTATCATGAAATTCTTTTGCACTCTCTGGAGCTCTTCATCGAGCACGATGTTCGATTAAGAAAAAAGAGCAACAAAACCTTGAGAAAGTTCTGAAGAACTCTGCGTGTTGTACGCCATTCCATAAACTTTCGGCTCGTCCTAATGCAAAGCGTTATGTGTCTTTGTATCTGGAATTTTTCTGTGAGGCCCTGGTTGTTGCCTACAACCCAGGTCACGTGCCAGTGACAGACCTTTCACGTTGTGATGTTGCTTCTGTTGTCACACTTCTCAGTGAAGATGCTTCACACCTTCGTCCAGTCCCGTATGGTCATGTGTGTGAATTGGCACTTCCGAATTTTGGGGTTGCGGAATAAGTGAAGGGAGGACGATAGAGATGCGAGACACAGCCGCTTTTGCTGTTAACTCAGTATTGGGTAACCTGCCCACCCTTTTGTTTACAAGTGGAAAAGAGAGGGGGTGAAAATACCGGAGATTCTGTCCTGCCATCACTTTGTGCCGGAGGCAGTTTGCTGGCCAAAGAAGCCCCTGACCTTCCAAGGAATCCAAACTTGTTCAAAACAGGTTTGTAGTTCTCAGCCTTCAGTAAATGGACCAGTCTGTTCATTGCTGGAAAGGGAGCGTGCCATGAAGCAAGACTGAAACAAAACGTTGCAACCCCAGTGAGTCCATAACCTTTGAGCCACGCTTTGGGAAACATTCTGAAAGTGTCTTTCTGTGTTTTTTTTATTCTGGTGTGTTTTTCTGCAAGACCTTTCATATCTCTTGTTCTTTATCCACCGTTCAGGATTTGAGCCCCCAAAAGAAGAGAAGGAAGAAGATCGGCACGAAAAGCGGCAGGAAGAAAAAGGGTGAGTGTGTGGCTCTTCTTGTTAGCAGGCCTTGTGTTGACGTGGCCTCTCAGCACGCACCCATTAATGTGCAGGCAGACGATGAGGTGGTGGAATTGTCCCTGGATCGTAGCAGTCCAGTAGTCAAGTGATGGTTGAAGACTTTGCCGTAGAGAGGGAGGAAAAATTGCACACAAAAATGATCTCTCTGGCAGTACAGCTTCAGGAAATATTTGATCCTGAAAAGCGCTCAGCCCTGGAATCCTTTGCCTGGAATGGTATGCCCCAGAAACGGGTTTGCTCTTTGTGCGAAGTGGGCCTTGGCTACAGTGTTCAGTCTCTTGAAAATTCTCGCAGGAACGTTGTTTTGTGGCATCTGACACGTTCTTCCCTCCCCTGCCTTCCTTCTTTATGGCCAGTTCCTCAGAGAGGTCTAGCCCCATTGAGATGCAGCATGCATACTTTCTCTTATCCTGTCCTTTGCTCTACACTTGCTGATTCTCTCGTCTCTCTTTTTTCTTCTTCTCCAATTCTTACAGGTTTCCACAGGAGGCGATAGCCTTTTCCCTCTCCTCCCTCCCCTTTCCAGAGCTCTGGACTGATCCCAACCAACTCCCAATATCTTGGACTGACACACAAACACGGCCATGTACGGGGAGGAAAGGGGTGTGCGTATGCAGAAGAGACTCGTTCACAATAAACCTGAAGTGTTGGCTAAAAACTCTCAAGGGCTTTTTTTTATCCATTGGTGCGTCATTTATGCGAGTTGAAATGGAGGAGCTCCCATGCTGCTCTTCATTCACTTTAAAAGCCCCCTTCCTGGTGGAAGGGGAAGAGATTCCCTAATGGAGATCACCAAAGATAAAAATTTCCCCAGCCTCCGTAGCTGCTGGAAACTTGCTAGTTACCCGCTTGGTAGGGAGTTTCCCCCCCACTCAGCAGGTCTGTATCCCCTTTGGGGTCTCCGTGAAAGAGCATGGAAGCTTGCATGTAGCTCCTTTGTTTTTTTTCTGAGCAAGGAAATCTCTCTTAATATGGGAATCCCTGTCTCTGTCTCTCTCCCCCCCATCTGTTTTAGCGCTACTGGCAGAATCAATGCCATCGACCTGGTTTGAGGGGGGGGGGCGGCGAAGCAGGGGAGGGAATCCTCCGCTGCTTTAAACCCTGATCGGGCTAAGTGGAATCCAATAAACACGAGGAGGAAATCAATTGCCCGACACGCTCGAGGAATTGGCGGGAGGGGGAAAGAGTTTGCCAGCTAGCGGAGTGGAGGATTCCGTAGCGGAAAGGTTGGAGTACTGTTTGTGCAGGTTGCTTGGCTGCCAGTAGGGTGGTCTTGTGCCTCCTCCCTGTCCCTCTTGCAAGCTTGGGCAAAACCTTTGCAAATATCCCTGCCATGACCTTTAGCAAAGGCTAAAGGAGAAAGAGATTAATTCATTAGCACATCGAGAGCAAGGGGAGGAAGAAGGCGTGGGGTGGGGTGGGGTCCTTCGGGAGTGAAATAGCGAGGGATCACAGGTGTAAATTTTAATGGCATGCCATGTGGAAGAACCAGGCCTTGAGGTGTAAATGGGGGCAGGGGCGCGTGCGCGGGGGGAAGTTCCAGGAGTGAAACTGCACGGGGAGGGGTGAACGGTGCCAGATTTGAAGAGAATGGGAAACCAGGTGGGGGTGGGTGGGTGGGAGGGGAAGGGTGTCAGCAGCAGCGGTGGTGGGGAGGGATTGGATCTGGGGTTGCAGCAGAGTTTTGCAGATAGAGAGAGGGGGTTGAGTTTGACCTCCTGCCTTTGTGCAGTGCAGACACGCCTGCTTTCCCTGGCTGCTTTTTTCTGAAAGGACCCCCCCCACCTCCTTTAATGCCGAGCTGCTTCCTTGGCCAGGCCTCCAGGTGGCGCTGCTGCAGGGCCCCCATCCCAACTCTCTTTCTCCGCCCTCCCCCCTCATTTTCATTCCATCCACGCAGCCTCCCGCTCCCCGTCCTCAAATTAATTTGGAGTTGTGTATTGCTGCAGTGTCTCTTGCTTGCATCCCTTTCCTACGCCCGGTTCTCCGCCTTTCCGCCTGCTTTGCTCTGTCTGTTGGTTCCCCCCTCTACATGTCTCTTTTCTCCCCTCCGTATATTCTTTACCGAGTGTGGTTTTTCCCCCTCCTCCCTCCCCTACATAAAATTCCCCAACTGAGAAAGCAGTTATGAAGCAGGGCAAGGAGGGGGCGGAGGGGGCAGGGCTGTCGGGGTGGGGGTGGGGGGAGGCGGCAGCGTGATCAAAAGTCATTTTATAATTTATCAGCAGGGCCACGCAATGCCCTGCAGGATACCGTTGCCTGCAGCAGGCTTTGCCAATTTTGTGCTTAAAAACTGCTCATCGCTGGCGAGGTGTAAACTCCCCCCTTCCCACATCCCAGTTCTCTCCCCCCTCTTGACGGGTTCGTCTCCCGTGGATTCTTCCTTCCATTTTGTGGGAGTGCCTCTTTACCCACCCGCCAGAATTCCTTCCTCCTGGGGCCCACACACGGCTGCGGAATAAGGTCTCATCCGTCCGCTGGGCAAAATGAGTCTTGAGCCTGCCTTGAGGCTAAGATTCATGCCTCCAGGAACCGTGGGGTTTCTTGGAGGAACAGTCAGGCCGGGCAGGCTGCTTTGAAAGAAGGCTGCCCCCCCCTCCCCACGACAGACCTTCCCTAGCTGTGGGCAGCTGCAAGGGAATCTCGGTGACATTCTAGGCTATGGCTGAGCCCACGCTCAATGACCACGGAACCCTTAGTGCAAACGGAGAATGCTCCCTAAGGTATTTCCCATAGTCCTCCTGTGCCATGGAACTTTGGCATGCTGCAAAGGATTTGGGGCAGTGGTCGTGGGTGCATGGCTACTTCGTGCACGGCCCCGGCCCGGCCTGTTGGTTCTTGGCTTCACCCTGTGTGGAAAACCCTTCCTCAAATCCTCTCTGGCATCTCTGTGACCGGTGTAGATTCTGTAGATTACTCCCCACTAATAATATTTATTTATTTATTTATGTTATTTATAGTCCGCCTTTCTCACTGGGACTCAAAGTGAATTACACAGGGTGAGATTAGTACAGTCAGTATAAAGGACATTTCCATAAATGATGCCATAGGGTTAATAAATACAAGTTTACAAAGAATACAGAAATGAAGAAATGCTGAAACAGAACACAAACCAAGGCTGACATTGGACCACATGAAGTACAGGTAGCTCATAGGAGCACACGTTTAAAGCAACAGAGTGTACGTAAGGCAACATAGTGGTGAAGTCTATGGACCCTAACTCATTAGCGAAGCATCTCAGACCCCCTTCCTACAATACAGCCCTGCTATCTGAGTAAAAAGTCTTTTTGAATAATCCGGTTTTGCATCATTTGTGGAAAGCCAGGAGCGTGGGGGCTCTCCTGATCTCCTCAGACAGGCCGTTCCACAGGATAGGGGGCCACCACAGAGAAGGCCTGTGTATGAGCTGCTGATTTCACCCATGTGCAAGATGGCACCTGCAGGAGACATTTGATTTATAGACCACCCTTCAGGACAACTTAACGCCCACTCAGAGCAGTTTACAAAGTGTGTTATTATTGCCCTCATGACAATCACCCTGTGAGGTGCGTGGGACTGAGAGAGCTCCAAGAAGCTGTGACTGATCTAAGGTCCCCAGCTGGTTTCAGGCGGAGGAGTGGGGACTCAAACCTGGCTCTCCGGATTACAGTCCTGCCGCTCTTAACCCCTGCACCAAACTGGCTCTAGACCAATGAGTGTGGACATGGGCAAGGAGAGACCCCGATGTTGCATTTATAGGCCATCTTTCCTCAGAGCTGGGGTGGGCGGGTCTCCTGTTTAGCTTTTGGTCCGGCTTGGACATGCTTAGCTGCAGCAATGTAACAGTGCCAGGTGCCTCAGGGCTGTTCCGAGGCATTCTTGCTACAACGATTTACGTATCGGAGGTCAGTTCTAGGTGGGTAGCCATGTTGGTCTACAGTAGAACAGCAGGATTGGAGTCCATGGCACCTTAAAGACGAACAAGATTTTTTGGAGTGTAACCTTTGAAGCATCAGAGCTCCATTCTTCTGACTCTGGAAAGCTTACACCCTGAAAATCTTGTTGGTCTCTCAGATACCACTGGACTCAAATTCTGCTGTGTAGGAGGTTGCAGCTGTGAGCACCGTAGTAAAAAAAAAAATCCCCTTTGGTTTTGGGTGGGGTGGGATGGAAACAAGACTGACAGAGGCGGAGAGTTGGTTTGATTTGTGCTGCAGGAGGGGGTGTAGATTCGCCAGAGCAACGGGAGGAAAGCTGCCCAAGTGTCTGCATGCGTTTTTTATAAGTCGAGCCAGTGCACTGTGTGTTTTCGGCTCTTTTTTCCAGACGAAAACGTGCTGCTCCATTTGCAGGAAATTTGCTCTCTTCTTTTGGTGTCTGCAACTGGAGATGGGGATGCAAGAGGAACCCAGCAGAGAGCTCAAATAGCTGTGGGTAAACTTTTAAGGAAGAAAACAAAGCCAGCTTCTCCGCTGCCTTTGGGTGTTTTTTCCCCTGCCTGCTGCAGTCTGATGTTAATTTAGCCCTGATGGGCTAAATTACGCAGGCTAGTGCCTTTCGAGCAGTGCCTGTGTAGGCAGGTGGTCATTTGGACAGCAGATTCGAGGTTCAAGCCCAGCTTCTCCAGCTAAAAGGGGGTTTCACCAAACAGTCCAATTAGACAGGCGTCTAATTCTTTTGCGTATAACCACAAACCCTCACCCAAGGTGTTTAAGCTCTCAATGTGTCTTGACTCTTGTTGCCTCCAAGCTTTGGGAATCTTCTTGGCACCGGCAGAGACAATGGTGTGCAGAATTCTAGGCTGGGCGAAGATTTCAAGCCAGAAGTTCATTGGGTCGCGAGGGCCACTTATACCTCAACCTAGTTTCTCTCTCAGGCTTCTAAAGAATATAACCCTCATATCTGACAAAAAGAGATAAGCAAATGGATATTCTATAGGGGCAATACAAGGCTGCTGCCAGGCCTCCGGAGTCCTCCTGTGCAATCAGGTTTTGTAATTTGTGGCACGAGCTCTGGCAGCTGACTTTCCCAGCCCTGCTATTCCAGAGCCTTTTTCTTAAAATGTGGGTGTCAGGAATTGAACCCGGGGCCGTTGGTATGCAAAGCACGTGATCGACTGATGAGCTGCAGTTTTTAATGGGGTGGCAGGATTTCCCTCTTGCATCAGGACTCCTTTCACCCAAACGGATGCTTTTGGGGGCAGTTGCCGGCCTACTCTTGACAATCTTAAAGAGCATCCATTTGGGGAAAAAAACCCCACAAACCTTTTGTTTGAATCTACTTTCAGCTATGGAAGAGTTGAAGGGGGTGGTGGGTTTTCATATACGTGCCTTAAGGATAAAAATTAAACCAGAATTATATTGTCAAAGGCTTTCACGGCCGGAGAACGATGGTTGTTGTCAGGAACTACAATGCCAAGACCACGGCAATACAGCCCGGAAAACCCACAACAACCATCGAAGAATAAATACTGGTGTTGATCTGCCCATAGTCCAAGAACTGTACTGTAGGTTTACCGTCTGGTTTGTGAAAGGCTGTCACACCCTTGGGAGTAAGATAATAGTACGTGGCCAAAGCCCACCGCTGTTTACTCGCCTTCTGCATTAATGTATATGGGGGAGGGAGGCTGGGCTTGGCAAGTTCCATCGCTGGCCGGAGGGGCGAGCGTTTGCCCCGCTGAAAATTCTCTGCATCTGTCAAACGCTTACCAGGAGGCAGGACTGTGTGCTTAGAAAGGAAGTTCTGATTCATGCCGTCTCTGCAAATTAAGCCAGCCAGCACTGTTCCTTGCCTCTGGAGTTTGTTGTTCTGCAACTTTTAGCTATTTTAAGTAATTTTGTTCCTGCTAATTACAAGGAAAAGAACAAAGAGCAATACATAGCACTGACGCCCCTGCCTCGGACGGCCGAAATATCTTAAGTCGGCAACTCCTCTGTTTTATGCAAGTCAGCACGCACTTCCAAGCATGGGGTGGGATCCAGCCAGCTTTTCTGGCGGTGAAAAAGGGAGGAGGGGTCCCTCAGGATCACCAAAGACTGCTAGGCTGAAGATCTTGGGACCTCCATGGCCAAAAAGCCATCTGGGGCTGGGGCTATGGTAAGAAGAAGAATAGGGTGAAATGGATAGAAACAACTTGCCACATCCAACTCGTATCTTTGTCCCCTTGAGGGCTAGAATGTTGCTTTTTATTAATAGAAATTTGGCTTTTTTAGGAACCTGAATTTCACGGTTTGTCAACGTGTGTGCTGCGCCCACCCCCCCACCCCCCACAAGCCCACCATCCCCCATTCCTAGCTGAATGAGACTTCTCTAGGCTTAAAGTGGGAGTGCCAACATGTAAGCCCATTGTGGGGCTAGAAAATTGCTTTATTCAATGAACGAAAGCTTAAGATTCTTGGAGTGTTGCATTCTTCGTCCAGATAATAAACACAGCGTTCATGAAGCCCACGAAAACTATACACTAAAGATTCCTGTAGCCCCTTTAAGACTAACCAACTTTATTGTAGCATAAGCTTTCGAGAACCACAGCTCTCTTCATCAGATGCATCTTTTGAGGACAAAGAGACCAGTGGTTCTCGAAAGCTGACGATGCATCTGACGAAGAGAGCTGTGGTTCTCGAAAGCTTATGCTACAATAAAGTTGGTTAGTCTTAAAGGGGCTACTGTACTCTTGACTATTTTGCAACTACAGACTAACACGGCTAACTGCTCTGGATCAAAAACTATACAATTTCTCCAGTTTTCAGCTGCAGCTTACCAGTATCCCTGGGGAGTATTCCATTTGCAAAGGTAGTTGTTTGGGAGCAGATAACCTACGGTGGGTTAGGTTATCTAAAACATTACGCCTTTCCCAGAAGAACCCTAGCGAGTCAAAGCAGGGCTGATCAGCTCCCGCTTCCTCTTTCCCTACCGTAGCCAGCTGCATGCTTCTGGGAAGCTCCCAAGTAAGGTGCAAAAAGCAGAATCCCTTCCTGCAGGTATGCTACCCCTGAGCATGGAGGTTCTGCTTAGCTGCAGTGGCTAACAGCTTCTGCTGGGCCTCTCCTCTTAGGCTTTGTCCGTTCTCCTTTTTAAGCCGAGGCCATCCCACGTGGCAAGTAACCAGCAGCGTGGAGAAGCGGCACCTTCTTTTGTCCGCCCAGAATACGAGAGAGCTATAAAATTATACACGCTCATCCATCTACCGTTGATCAATTTTATTGGGTCTCCCTGAGTTTCTGTATTTTTAGAAAGACAGAAAGTTCTCGACCCACTTTTCTCCCTCCCCACTCCAGCATAATCTTTGGATCTCTGTCGTGTTTCCCACCCCCTCTGTTGTCTTGGAGTGGGGGGCAGGAAAGCCCCAACTCTCAAAATGGATTTTGTTCATTTTATTAGGTCAAATAAATCACTTTTTAAAAACTATGCCTACTTGATTGACTTTTCCTCAGTGTTGCCGCTCATAATGAACACAGCCCCATCACAGCACAGAACTCAGGCTTCCATCCTGTTAAAAATAAACTTATTAGAAAGCAAATCAAGGGTATTTTGATTCCGTTTTTATTTACCTGATTTATACCTTGCCGTTCTCCCCAGTAGAGACCCAAAGCCGCTCGCTTTTTTTGCCTTCTTCATTTTATCCTCACGACCACCACACGGTGAGGTGTGTCTGGCTAAGAGGGCATGGCTGGCCCAAGGTCACACACTGAGCTTCCAGGCCGGAGTGGATGATTTGAACCTGGGTCTTCCAGATCCTAGTCGGACACGCTAGCCACTAACCCACGCTGGGTTTTGAGGTGAGGTAAAACGGCACAAAGCTAAAGAAACAGTCACTCCCTCAGCATAGCCTAACTTGCAGGGCCGTTGTTAGGATCGAAGGGGCGGGGAAGAACCACGCAAGCTGCTCTCAAGACCCTTGTAAGAGGAGCTGGATAAAAATGTGGGAAGAAACTGGAGGAGAAATTGATAATATACACCAAAGGAAAAGTTTCCAAACTTTTTTTAACAGGACAATCTTACTTGTGGAATAATGATAAATGATAATGGTAATGATAATGAGCCCATCTGTGGGGTGGGCAGGGTATAAATCTAATCAAATCAATAAAAATAAAATAAATAATAAATAACAACAACATTCGATTTATATACTGCCCTTCAGGACAATTTAACACCCGCTCAGAGCGGTTTACACAGTGTATTATTATCCCCACAACAACAGTCACCCTGTGAGGTGGGTCAGGCTGAGAGAGCTCCGAGCTGCGACTGATCCAAGGTCACCCAGCTGGCTTCAAGCGGAGTGGGGAATCAAACCCGGTTCTCCAGATTGGAGTCCTGCTGCTCTTGATCACTACACCAAACTGCCTCTCACACCAAACTGCCACTCAAACCAAACTGCCTCTCGCACCAAACTGATTTTCCTCCAGGCTGCCAAATTACATAAAATAGATCACTGTTTGCAAGACGGTGACAATACATCTCATTCTCGCTGCTGAGAAATGTCGGTTCTGGGGGGGGGGGGTACGGGGGTGTATGTGTGGAAAGACTTTTTTGAAGGAGGGGTTTAATTTGGTGATCACCATAACTAATGTCCCCGCTTTCTCAAACCGCACCCCCCACCTCCACCCCTGCTGTTATGAGGCTCTTTTCAGTCCTGGAACTCTTAATAAAATAAAATAAAATAAAGGGTTACATGATCTGGGTGCATTTGGAGTTTGCAGTTATAAGGCTCCAAGCTGAACAACAACAATAATAACAACATTCAATTTATATACCTCCCTTCAGGACAACTTAACACCCACTCAAAAGTATGTTATTATTATCCCCACAACAATCGCCCTGGAATGCCGAAGGTCTTTGTTTCAGTTCTCAGATATAGCCAGCACTGGGAAGGGGCTGTGGCATAAACCGATGGTCTGATTTAGTATAAGGCAGCTTTATGGGTTGACTTTTCTCTGTCTGAGAACCCCAAGGAGACGTACCTGAGCTCAACGGGCCGGTGTTCTGATTCGGCATAAGGCAGGTCAATGACAGCCAGAGGCCAACGCTTGCATCGTAATTTGAGGACAGGACGTGGCTCAGTGGTGGGGCCAAGGCTGTTCAGTCCCTGGTGTCTCTTGGTGAGGGGTCTGAGACCCTCCCCAAACCACCAAGAATTTTTCAACCCAAAGTTGGCATCTCTTAATAAGTTCCAGCACATCTCATTTTGAAAGGCAACACTCCTAATAATGCAAGAAGTCTAACTTGAAAATATTACAATGAGGAGCTAGATTCCCTGGTGTCTCTTGGTGAGAGGGGCCTGAGACCCTTGGGATTTGCTGCCAGTAGGCAATTCCACAATTAGGTGGAACAAAGGTCTCACTCTGTATCCATTGGCATGGGGCAAGGTCTGAGTGCCTGAGAAGGACCGGGTAGCTGCCACCAGTCCGAGTGGACAATACTGCCCAGATGCAGTTATAAGGCAGCTTCCGCTTCATGTATGCCTGCGATAGTCGCTCGCAGCTCGCACGCAATGGCGTACCTATCTTTGAACCTTCTTTGAATGTTTTTAGGTCACAAGGGGTCTGCATTTGCCATCCAGCCAGTCCCTTAAAATTTCACAGGTCCATCAGAGCATCCTCGCAGATCTCCACTTGTATGTTGGCACACAGACTCTGATTTTTGCCAAGTGCTACTGGCATACTGAAATTTATTTCTGCAGCCGTCAGGACTACAAACTTGTTTTTAAAAAGTGCTGATGGGCATTGTAAAAAAAAAAAGTGGAAAATGTGTACCGCAATAAGCCAAGGTGTCATCCTTTCCTAGTTGAGTTGAATAACCAGTTCAGCCTGAGAGGGGGAGCCTTCAGGAATAGCAAGGTGGGGAGGTCTGTAATGGGAGCTGAGAATTAGTGACAATCACCCCGTCCCTTTCCATTCGTGGGAATTTTCTCCACCATTCAATCCAGTTTGGTGTTGGGACTGTTAATTTTTTTAAGATGCTTTTTAGATATTGACTGTGATTCCAATTTCATTTAAAATGTTGCCAGTTCATGGAAACGTTCCACCATCACCCCTCCCTGCCAAAAGAATGCTAGTTAAGTATAAATCAACACACACACACATATTGGGTTTTAAAACTTTTTAATTGACTGTAATATTTACTGTAATTATCTTTATTCTTTCCCCAAATGTCTTGCTCTGGTTCCTCTTCTCTCTTAGCCCAACAGGCACAACTCCCCACCCCTCTTAGTCCATAGGTTATATCCCTCCTGCCCCATGAAGAGGAACCAGGTATCTCTTGCTGTCAGCGATGCCTTCTGTTTTTCAGCCACATTTTTTTTCCTCCGTCATGGTGCCCACTTCAGATTCCTGCTGAACAGCCCCTCTCCCCCCGCAACACCCCCGCCCCAGTATCGCACTGTCGGAATGTTAATTAGCATCCAGGATTTAATTAATTCAGCTGCCAATTAGTGCGGAGGTGGGGGAGGGGGGATGCAGACGGGGGCACAGATGGTTCTCTATGGGTTGGCACGGTGCCACTTGCTACGAAGGTTGGGGTGGGCGAAATGAGAAGGAGTCAGTGTGTGTGTGTATCAGGGGGGGGGGAGTCCGTTCTCCGGAAGGGACGCCAGGCTTGGTTGTGCACATACACAGCCCTTTTCTCCCCCCACCACTTCCCCCCCGGCCGTGGTTGGCATAAAGAGCAGGGCACCTGCACCAGAGGAAGTAGATGGCATGGGTGCTGGAGCGAGGTTGGCGCTGGTGAAGGAGCGTAAGAGAGAGAGAGAAAGGAGGAAAGGGTGATGGGAAAGGAAGAGAGCGAAGGGCTACTGTTGTGTCGAGGTATTAGAGGCAAGGAAAAAGCAGAAGATGGACAGAATGGGGAAGCGAGACTCGGAGAAGGATGGGGGGAGGAAGGAGAGGAGGTGGCATATGCCAGCCTGATACCCGGAGTGATTCTGCACAGGGGAGGGGCGATGACAGCTGGCACAGAGCAGCCGCCCACCCTGCTACCCTCCTTTCCCTCTGCGGTATTTGCTTTGCTCGCCAGCGCTAATGCCAACCGGACGGGGTGGGGGTGGGGAAGGCTGAGAGTGAGATGCCAGGTTGGTGCATGATTACAGGGCAGGGTGGGGGTAAGGAACGAAAGGAGGCAGCAGCTGGCAAGGCTGTGCCCACGGGG
Source organism: Eublepharis macularius (assembly GCF_028583425.1). NCBI lineage: Eukaryota > Metazoa > Chordata > Lepidosauria > Squamata > Eublepharidae > Eublepharis > Eublepharis macularius. The sequence goes on from NC_072801.1 coordinate 77,054,727, forward strand.
AAAGGAAGGCAGAGAGGGCCAGCGCAACTGACTGGCACTGGGGGGGCGGCTGGCGCGGGATGTCTTGTATTCGTGCAGCCTTCGACGGCTGGCACCAAGCCCCCTGGCTCCATCCACGTTGCTTGGCACCAGCCGGCGGCTGGTGAGGAACTGGGAGGCATGGAGGGGAATGAAAGAGCTGAAAGGGAAGATGAGAGGAAGACTCAGTAGGCTTTGATGGCGACGGGCATCAAAGCCCGGACCCGGGCAGATCTGCGGGCACTTGGGACGAGAGACCAGGAATGAAATAAGAATTGGGTTCGGAGAGGGAGGGAGGGAGAGGGTATGCCGTTGAAATCCATTTGGGAAGCTGGTTGGGGGAGGTTGACTAGGAAGGGCGATTGCTGCATGAGGAGGGGGGAGGAGAGAGTAGGGGCATATTGGGTGTGTCGTGGGGGGCAGCTGCCCAACTGAACAATTGAGACATGGGTATTGGCACCCTGATCAATTTTTCATTCTACGCCTCCTCTTTTCTCTTTCCCCCCCTTTTCACCCTTTCACACCTGTGCCCATTTGAACTTGGCACCGAGTCAAAGCTGGTTGGGGCTGGCATCCACCCGCATTGGCACGTGAACAGAGTCACTGATCTTGGTGCTGCTGCAAACAGCAGGAAGAAGAAGAGTCTGATAGTCATTGCCGTCTCTGCCGTCCGGGCACAGCCTTGGAAAACTGGAGCTGTTGGTGGGCCTGGGAAGGTATAGGCATTAGAAGTGGGGTGGTTTTTGTTGGGCAAATCTCTCTCTCGCCTGCTCTTTTCTGCCTAGCCTTCCATTTTCTGTAATCTTAACCTGCACGTTTTACCGCCGGATTGAGACAGTCTATAGGTCAACGCCAGAAGCTGGAAGGATCTGGAATCTTCTACCCGTGTCCTTCATGAATGATCTAGGTAAGGCTCCAGTTTTTTTTCTAGGCCTTCCGGAATAGATTGTTGGTTCCAGGTTGCCATTTGAGAAAATCTAACTTGTGTTTTTGTGTAGAGGCAAGATGGCTCCCTAACCGTCTTTCAGAATGGCAGAGAGAACGAGGGGCTGACCTGTCACCAAGGAAATGCTTCGTTCTGATTGGTGGAGGGGGAGGCCGACAAGAAACCCACCTCTCTTCTACTACTCCAGGTAAGTTATGATAAGGATGGTGGTAGGAAGTGGGTGAAAGTGGCTAGTTGGAGGCGGGGCATTCACCCTCCCTTTAATCCTCTAATAACAATGTCAAGTGAAGGAATGGAAATGAAAAAGACAGCAAAAATCTTAATTTTTGAAAAATTCTGTTGAGTTCTTTGGGTTTCTTTTTAAGCGGCTGAATTGTTCAACATTCATCAGTTTAATTTTTTTTTCAATAGTCAATGAAAGAAAAAAATCATCAGGTTTTTGGTTACATTTCTCTCAGATATATTGACTCTTAAGTTAATATATTGACTCTGAGATAAATGTACATTGACTCTAAGATAAATTTAATATGAAATATTGAAATGTTAAAGCTTTTTTTTTTTGGTTTGAATAAATTTCCCTCTTGTAACTCCTCGCATTTGTTTTAATTATTTCAATGAAATCCCAGTGTTTATGTTGTCTGTGAGAATCTGAGGTGGGTGCTTTTACTATCTTAGGGTGGGGAAACTCCCTAGAAAGCCAGTTACAAAAGAATTTTGATGAAGGTGATAGTTTATGCTATGTGAGCAAATCACAAAGAGTGTGATCTTGTATACTGCTTGAAGCTGCAGTCAAAGAATTAGCAGGTTAATTCAAATCTGTGAAATTCAGTCTCCTATCTCATCCTTTTTTCTTAGTTCCATCTTGGTCTCCTCAGCCCTTTACCTCGCACCTCTTTCTTTGTCGCCTGCTGTTCCCCTGGCTTCCTGGTTTTTTTCAATACGCTGCCTCCTATCGCCCTATTTTCAACCATCATGCAGCTGTACTTCCTGCTTCTTTGTCTCCTTAATTCCCACTACCTTTTGCTATTCTTTAGCATGTCCCAGAATATTACTAGCCCTAGGTTCTACACGAGACTTAAGTTCCATCCAGACAGAAAACTGGAATTGCTTTATTCCCTGAGCACTTAGAATATTTGTGAACATTCTATGCCATCACTGCAGGCCAGCCTATTGATGTTAGACGCATCACCATTCTAATAAGCACAATACAGTCTTCATGGGATTAACGACAACTCCTTATTGGCTGGGAAGTTATCTAAAATTTGCTGCCTGAATCGAGAGATGCACGTAGATGACTTAAAACAAAGATGCCGACACAGACAGCTCTGATTAAAATCTGATTAAAGCCACACATTTTAATCTATGATTAATAAATTACTTGATTAATCATGTCTATCAGGTCTTCAGCTCTAATAGACTCTAAGAGACAATTTTCATCAAGGAGAATTATTCTCATTTTCCAGAAGCTTCAAAGCAAAAACCATTATGTTGCCAGGCTCTGAGCTGCAATCCGCCTGCAAGAGGATTAGTTTCCATCCAATCCCAAGTCCCATCAGAACTTCAAATTCCCAAACCTTTACGGCTCATCGGTCATTCATGGAAGGGTCTGCATGTTCGGTGGAAAGAGAATGTTTATTTTCACACATTTCCGGTGCAGAGACCATGCAGGTTTTATAGTAATATGTTTTACAGGTAAACATTAATCTGAAAATTATAAGGCTAAATTTGTGTTCAGAGGTTGCTTAAAACTTAGTTAATTAATTTCAAATATTTATATCCTGCCTTGTCTCAAGGTGACTTGTAGGATTTATGTATTCTTTTGTCAGACACAGGTGGCTATCTATACTAGTCCTCCAGAACGTGTCCAGCTCCTGCCAGGTCCAATTCAATGTGCTGGTTTTGGCCTCTAGAACTCTTAATGGCTTGGAAGTTAGAGACCACAAAGCCCACCTCATAACACTATTCAAAATCTACCCACAGGCCCTTCTGACTGTATTACCCCACACCAGATTTAAACATTGTTATCCTATTGAGTATTTCCGGGGATTGTACATCTTTCTTCCCTTAGAGATCCATCAGGCTCTCCGTATTTGCCATAAATACTTCTAATCTTTGGCCTGGTGGAGACATCATGTGAAGCCATGGTTTGTTTTCCTTAACCATGGTTAAGCATGATGTCTGAATAGTTAAAGCATAGCTAAGGACTGGATGCATGATGAGACTGTAAAACTATGATTTTAAGTGGCTTGCAATAACTATGCTTAAGGGTTACATCTGCAAATTACAGTTCTGACAGCTGACTGAGTAGTGTCTGCTGAGACCACAGCTTAGATTGGCACCCAAAGCCATATTTCCTCCTGGTATTTGGGATCACAACCAGGGGTGAAAGCAGCAAACCATGGTTAAGCAATAACCATGCCTTTAGTATTCTGGGTTAGATCCCACAGATCCCTTCTGTTAAAGATAGAGCCTTTAGCGCAGGAAGCTTTCTGGGGAAAGCAGTGCCATGCGCATAATGCGCCAGCAGGATCCAACTATGACTTCCAAGGGACTTTGGTGTTTGAGGAGACATTTAATAGCCCACATTAATTTTAATTTTTGTCTCATGGCTAAATGGTTGACTGGTTCCACGTGTACATGCATCTCAATTCTTCAGCAATTGATGTTTGGCATGAAACATGTAATTTACCCCAAAGACCATTCATTAGATGTCCAAATTCTGGCTGTGGCAGCAAGTCAATGACGAACAAGCAGGGCTTTTTTTTCTGGGAAAAGAGGTGGTGGAACTCAGGACGGCACAATGACATCACTTGGGTCAGCTGGAACAAGGGGGGAGTTTTTTAAAGTTTAAATCGCCTTCGGTGAAAATGGTCACATGGCTGGTGGCCCCGCCCCTGATCTCCAGACAGAGGGGAGTTTAGATTGCCCTCTGTGCCACTGGCACAGAGGGCAATCTCAACTCCCCTCTGTCTGGAGATCAGGGGGCGGGGCCACCGGCCACGTGACCATTTTCAAGAGGTTCCGGAACTCCTTTCCACCAAGTTCCTGCTGAAAAAAAGCCCTGCGAACAAGTATGTGTAAATGAGCTGATTGTTTTTTATATTCTTGTCGTTTAATTGTAGTTAACTCCCAGAGCCCTTTGGGGAGACGAATAGAACCAATATGTCAATTCAGTAAGCCAATAGTCACAGCCCAAACGGAAAGATCCTCTCAACTTATGCATCGAAAGATCAGGGACTTGGCCCTCTTCCTCTCATTTTGGTTTTGCATCACTTCCTACTTCCTGCACTTTTTTTTTTGCATCCTGAAGGATCACAGAAGCACTTTAGACATTTTCAACAGTGGAAGTAGATGGTTTGCTGATTGCAGGAAAGGCTTTTAGCCAAAAGGAAGCTTCATGTTGGTGGGCCCCATTCTTTGTATGGGGGGGGGGGCTAGGCATCATGCCAGTTCACTGATTAACTCTCTAGAGGTGATTGACTTCAGCAGTGCTCCCAGCTAAATCAATGTTTATCAGTAATGGAGCTAAATCAATGTTTACCAGCAATAGTAATTCACATGCGTACCATCAAGGTTTCTTTGGGTAATGAGTAAGTGAACGATCGCTGTCCACAGGGCAAATGTTTCAAGAGCTCTTTGTGGAGACACGGCTGCAGTAGTCTTAATTTCAAACCTATTTCGCAATCATAACATCCAACCTGAAAATCCCCGGAGCAGTAGTTCCGGAAATAAGAATTTTTGACACCATCAGAAGATTGCGGTTTCCAGGGCTGTTGGGGGGTTGGAAACTACAAAGGCTGAACAGGTTTTGAAAACGGTTCGTATCTGTAGTGTAGACATACTTTTAGAAGATGTACAATATTCTGTGGAGTAGGGTTTAAGGAGGTCGAAAATCCACAAGAACCGGCGGCATCCTAATTGATTGGTGTATTTTTGGTTACAGTGGAGGTGTGTTGATGAACCCATCGATTTGCGGAGGTTGAATCGGGGCAGATTTTAATCAGCTTTTGGTAAGTGGCAAATACTTTTTTGTTAATGATCTTGTGATATCATAGCACTGAGAGGTGTCAAAGGGGGTGGCTTTGGCATGGAAACGTGGGAGAAAAGACGGCTGTTTTCTTGGGACTGATGAGGGCGAAGGGTCTTGTAGGAATTGTTAGTTGTCAGGAAATATACCTTTTTTCCCTTACATTGGCAATGAGAGCCTCAAGGTCCCATTGCTGAGAATCAGGGCTTAATTTGGACTGTGCGTGACCAGAGCTTGTGTTCAGGGACAGAGTCTCTAGGCTATTTCAAGTCGAGCGCCCCTGTATCTATGCAGACTATACCATTGCAGAGGAGGAAGTCGCATGCCTGCAGTGTTCACAAGTGGGGGGGGGAATAAATCTCACGTCAAAGCAAAAGTGAGATTAGAACTGTTCATTGTGACATGAGCAAGGAGAGTTTTTTAAAAATGGAGAACGTGCAGCCTCTCCCTCGTTGCCACTCTCTGTGATGGTATAGTTCAAAAAGGACTATGCTTCTATTTCTGAACCCTTTGATCAGCCTAGAGTCACACTTCTCCCACGGTTTTCCCTGAAAAGGACAAGAGAAGAGCTCCGTCTTGCTTAGGGTGCCCCTACAGGATCACAGCCCAGTTCTTCTCCCCCTAGCCCCATGGAAGGCACCCATGGCAAAGGGGAAGCAGCATGGAGTCAAGGTAATAGGCACACTCCTAAGTCCAGTTCTTGCCAGTTTACTTTTGGCCTTCACTGCATGCACATTTCCAACCTTTTTCCTCCTGCAGTCCTGAGGACTAGAAATTTGCTCAAAAACAGAACTTTGACGTTGTCAAAAAGCCAAAGTTTGCTAGAGACCTGGGTTTGTGTTGCGCAGTGTGTTTGTGAAAACGAGAAAAAGCACAGCCTTCGCTATAAAATCCAGATGACTAAGCCTTGGTGCTCATCCTTAGCGGGGTGTGGTGGTGGTGAGAGTGCCCTCAAGTCATAGCTGGCTTACGGCGACCCCTGGTGGGGTTTTCATGGCAAGAGACTAACAGAGGTGGTTTGCCATTGCCTGCCTCCACAACCCTGGTCTTTCTTGGAGGTCTCCTATCTAATTACTAACCAACGCCGGCCCTGCTTAGCTGCTGAGAGCTGACAAGGTCAGGCTCACCTGGTCTACCAGTTCATGGCCTTAGCTGGGTAGTGAAGGTGTTTTTTGCTTCGTTATGTGTAAATTATATTGATCTGTTTGAAAGATAACCTGGAAGACTGGATTGTACTTAGGTGCGAGATGGAGGTGGGGGCATCTTGTGAGGAGAGCTACTGTAGCCATAGGAGACCTGTGAAGAGACTAATAGAACAATTTCTGTTTTATTACTACACCAGGAACTGCAAGACGGGGGGAAACTTGTGCGAGGTGAATGGAAAAATGGAGGTCATGTGCTTTTGGCAAGAGAGGAGTGGACAGGCAAGGAGTTTTGTAGGTTGGAGTTGTGGGTTAAGAGTGCAGCTATAAGGGCAGGGAGTAAAGGCTGAATTTTGTCTACTGGGTTAAGCAGAAGTCTGTGACAGAATTCTCCTCCTTCCCACAATGTCTGAAGAAGCTTGTAATGCATTGGAGTGATGTGTGGTTTGCGCATTCTGTGCATAACAGCTGCTAGGCTTGGAGGGGAGGAGAAGAGGGAAGGGGAATGTTTAGCACATGCCAGATGAAAACATGGTGAATTGTATCCCATCTCTCCTCTAACCAAAGCTAGAAGCCTTCCTCACGTTGGTCTTCTGTCAATGGAAGAACCAGTTAAATTGAAGGATGACTCCTTATGCTGGAGGAACTTCCTTTACCCTCTAGGGCAGAATACTGCCCAAGACTTCTGTCCCTCTCATACTGTTGCAGTGGGAGGCAGGCCAGACCTCCTCCTCCCCCCTCCCTGTTTAAGAGCTTGGCTGTGGCTGAACAGCATCTGAAGGGCCACATGAACATGCCATCAGCTCAGGTCATGCATGACCCATGGCAAAGCAGAGCAATGCCCCACCCCTCCTCCAAGACACTTAAGATGAGGAGACATGGAGTTGCCGTTTTATTCTCACAACAGCCTTGTAAGCTAGGCTCACAGGCGAGTAACATGGTAGCTCAAGGAGCTTCATTTTTTTAACATTTGATTTATATACCACCCTTCAGGACAAACGCCCACGCAGCGTGGTTTACAAAGTGTGTCATTATTATCCTTACAACAATCACCCTGTGAGGTGGGTGGGGCTTAGAGAGCTCTGAGAAGCTGTGACTGACCCAAGGTCACCTAGGTGGCTTCAAGCAGAGGAGTGAGGAATCAAACCTGGTTGTCCAGATTAAAGTCCTGCTGCACAAAACTGTCCAAGCCAGGATTTGAATTTAGGTCTTCCTGGGCTAAGTCTAGCATTCTGTCCTCTACCCTGTAAAATAGCTTTTTGTGGGTCTAGATAGGTCAAGTGTGTGAGCCTTGAGGCGGGGACTTGGGTTTGTCACAGCCTGAGCGAGCCTGTCCAGCCAACCCCCATGTTAAAAGCACGAAGGCCTTTTGAACAGGTTCCCTCAGCTCCAAGGGCAGCGTCCATTTCCATAGCAGCAGAAAGGGCAGCAGAGACCGCTATCCCCCCCGTTAGCAATACACCATGTGGTTGGCTTGAAAGCCAGACTATTTCCTTCCATGTCAGTAAAATGTTTGGGGTAGCACAGTTGAGATGAGGGGGGCAGCAAACGTGTGAATGCATTTTATCTGGAAAGATGGGCGTTGGGGATAAATGGATAGAGAGCGCCCAGGTGTGCCAGGGGTCTAATGCAGGATATGGGCTTGGAGGGGCCCTTCAGTCTGGCTTTGAGAGCAATACAGCGAAGTAGGATTTCACCTGGTGGCCCAATCCTGAACATGGTTATTTGGAAGTAAGCCCTGTGAGGGCTCATCTATGCTGCATACTGTCTTGTGCGCCCCACACAAGGTGAGGGTCAGAAACCTCCTCGACAATCAATAAAAAGTCATGTGGCACCTGGAAGCAAATGTTTTGTAATCTAGAGGCCCCTTCAGCAGCTGCCTGAAGTGAAAACCGTGGATATAGAGGGGGGAAATGTCAGCAGTGGAGTCTACCGTTTTCTCCCTCAGTATCAATTTTCTTCAGGCTGAAGGTTCTCTTCCCACACCTGACAAAAGCGGCCTCTTGTACCACAATACAACTAACTGATTGTCTTAAAGGTGCCACAAGACTCCTTGTGTGTGCTGCAGCAGAGTAAAACAGTGACCACTCTGGAATTTGTCAGCCTACACAGCAAGCTTCATGTGGACTTTGGATTGCTGTGGGCTCTTCATGGCAGCTTTGGCATGTAGGCCGGAGGGCGAAAATGCTCATCTCCAGGAGGAGGAGAACTCCTCTGGCTACACCAGGCTGTTGTTATAGATCTACATGGATTAGCTTGATAAGGGAAGGCAAGGAATAATATAGGCCTGCTTTGTGGCAGCAACCTAGTTTTCCCCCCTCATATCTTGTAAATGTTATGTGGACTGCCCACCTCAACATCTGTACAGACCGAAACACATTTTTTTCATCATGAAGGCTGCTTGCTTTTGGAAGTTCTACAGAAAATTATTTCTAGAGGTCTTACGGTTTAAATCTCAGAATGTGAGAGCAAAAACAGGAGATCCTTTCTTTGTCTTAACCAAGAGCTGATAAGCCAGGGCTCATTAACCACAAAATAACACCTTCGATTTGTATGTGCAGAGATTTGGATCCTTTGAATGGGCTCATTCAGAATTGGGAACTCTCTCCGACTCTGGCTTCCCCATGAATGTGGTGAATGCAGAACAAAATGGCGGTAATGGAGACCCCAGTTATTCAGGGGCTCCGTTCCTCATGAAGTTGTTTTCATTTGCCCTGTGTAAATAAATCCAGCTTCAAACTACATATTTAAATTGCTGTCTCGAGTGCCCGAGAACTGTAGGAGACAGAAAAAAGGCAAAGTGCATCTATAATACATAGGGTTGACAGGTCTTTCTATCCTCCCTTCAGGAGGTGAGGGGACCTGGCACTTACCTCGCGCCAGCAGCGTATCGTCCTTTGCACGTGCATATGCGATGTCACTTCCGGGGGTGACATCATTACAGCGGATGCGTGAGCGTTCCTACACTGCCGATTTGGCCTGTTTGGGGCCAAAATCGGCCCCAAATGAAGCACAGGAGTATTTGCACAGCTGATGTGACATCACCCCCAGCAGAAGTGACGTCATTGCAGCCCCACCCCCGGGGAGCGCACGCATCGTGCATGTTCCCGAGGTGGCGGGTGACCTCTGGGGGGGGCTTGCCACCCCCTGCCAATCATTGGTGGGTTGGCTCCTATCCGCCACATATAAGTTGGAATCAAGAGAAGGATGGCCTGAAATGAATGCCTTCAGAAGTTCATTTCTGAAAAGAATCCGTAATACTTTACAAAAGACATACCAAACTTGGAGAAGATCAATATTGTTATTCTTTGGCCACCACCTCCTGCCAAAAGCATGGGGGGAGGTTTTGGATTTTTTTCAGATCATTTCTTTAATATAATCTTTATTTCTTTTTATTTTTTTAATCGTTCCCCAACCCCCCTTTTAAATACACAACAGAAAGACATTTCCCCCCATTTTGGGGTGTAGAGTTGTAGGGAGAAGGGGGTCTGAGAAAAAACAGAGTGGTCCAGAGGGTGAGCCGTTGTATGACCCCCATCCCTCCGTAACACCCCACATGTAGTTCGTTTGGTTATTTGTGTTTTGTTTTGTAACCCTTTCTTTACCCCACAGGTTTCCACGTTTCATCAACTTCTTAAAATTCACGTCCATCTTTGTTGGGCGGAAGGGCATCAAAAAGACTTGGGGGATGAAAAGAATATGAAAAGAAACCCCAAAAGAATCAACACAGAGGAGGAAAAATGTGAGGGGTTCTCTTTTTCTTTTTTCTTCATCTTATGTCTATTTTTTTAAACAAAAAAAATCCAGGTTGCTTTTTATTATTCCTTTTTGTTGGTGGGTAATTCTCTCTCTCACGGTTGGTTTTCTTTTCTCTTTTTTGGTTATTGTAAAGAAGTTTTTTTTTTAAGAGCTTTGGATTCATAAGAGGATTTGTGTTCTTTTTTTTTCTTTTTTCTCTTTTTTGTGAGGACGTCGGCACACGGTACAAGTTTGTGTGTGACGGGAGGTTCCTTCTTGTTTTTTTTTTCTTTTTTCTTTTAAAGCCATCGGAGTAGATTTGTGTCGTTTCCCGCACAGAGACGGAAGTCACGTCTATCAGGAGGAAAAAGACAGCGAGGTTGTTGGTTTTATTTGGTTCCCCAGTGGACATAAAGATCCACCTGGGGAGGAGGAGGAGGAGGAGAGAGAGAGAGGAAAATGGTGGGAAAGAAGAGAGGTGCCTTCTTCCTTTCCCTGTTTGGTTGCTGTTCAAGTCGTTCGAATCTATCAACAGTTCGGGAATCTGTCCATCCGTCTTTGACGGTAATTTTTTTTTTATACACAATGGGCGGAGCATGCTCTGGGAGGGGTGCAGGGTGGGGGGACTCAGTTTCTCATCTTTGCCCCCCTCCCCCCTTAAGTTTTGTCTCCTTGGGTTAATAATTTTTCTTTCTTTCTGTCCATTCTTTTTGTTTGCTTTGCTTTTTTTTGGCCTTTTTCAGTCAGTAACACAGTCAAAGAGTAGGAGGTGGGTGTGAGAGAGGGAACTCAAGCAGGTGTGTGTGTGTGAGAGAGAGAGACAGAGAGAGAGAGGCTGGGTGCACAAGGAAATGTGTTGAGAGTGTGCCAGCAGCTGTCGGGTGGGGTGGGGGGAGAGGTGTGGCTCTATCCCACACCTATGGTAAGGAGAGGGCTTTGGGCCACCTGTGCAAGGGAGGTATGCAGGCAAAGGAATGGGATTTTGGGGTGCTTGGACTGACGCAAGCAGAGAGAGAGAGTGCCATCTTTACATACCAAAGCTTGTGAAGGAAGAGAGTGCTCACCTTCTAAGGTGAAAAGCCCAATTCTTGAGGAACATCTGAAGGTGTTCGAGTGGCAGAGATCATCTTAAGATGTTCCTGATAGAAAATGTGAACAGTCCATGGGAACAGGGTGAGGATATTTGAGGAGTTTGTAACATAAAGACGTGGGAGAAGTGGAGTCTTTTGTGTGTCTCTCACATCTGAAGTACATGTGTATGCCACAAGAGATGGAAGACTGGAATACACAGGTAGGTGGCAGGAAAGAAGGGCTGGCAAGTAAGGAGAGGGCTGCAAAGAGCATGAATTGGTATCCATGCTGGATTTGGGGAGGTCCAAGTGAGATCCAGTTATCCTTTTCTGGGTGTAGGGAAGAGGTAAGGAACCTGCCTTCTGGTGATATGGAAGGGATGGGTTCAGTTGTACAGTAGCCATATTGACAAGGGCAGCAGACCAATGCAAGAAGATGGGAATGGTTGAGGGAAATAGACGCACACTTTTGCAGATTGTACAAGACTGTTCTAAAGGTAGCATTGTTAGGGTCTGGGGTTCTTAGCATTGTTAGGGACTGTGGCTATTCAACTCAAGGATAACTGGTCTTCTCTTGGGATGGTGTGAGCTTTGGGTGGGGGGGCTGCACAGTTGAATTTACCTGGCCCACATGGCTGCCAGTAGGGTGGGATATAGGGTGTTGCTTTAGGGCAGTGGCTCGGGACAGGTGGCAAGAGGCTGTCTCTCAGATTGATTGGTCTTTTTTCCTTGCTGGCAATAAAAGGGGTCAAGGCTGGGTTGGGTGTTGAGGGGGACGGTTCTTGAGTATGGGCAGAGGGGACACCCAAGTGGGTGCCCACCCCTCCACTGGCTGGTTGGTTAGTCATTCTCTCTCAATGGGTGGCAGTGTGGCATCCATCTCTATAAAGCTAGAAGTGTCGTAGAGGTAGCGTTACTTTTTGGGTTGGAGTCCGAGTGAGGTAATTTGGATTCCTCTTTGGCAAACACCGATGCGGTTGCTGCGTTGGATCCGGCCTTGCGCCGGTGAGCACTGGAGCGCAGGTGAGCCCCCAGTGCCTCGCGCCCGCTCACAAGCACCTCGCAGGCCAGGCAGTGGTAGGTGCACACGGGCACCCGCAGCGGGGGCGGGGCTGCTGGCGGCTGGCGCCCGAAGTAGCAAAAGGCAGCCTGGTGGGCTGCAGCCGCCCCCTCGCTTTCAAAGGCTGCCTTGCATTGGCGGCAAAGGTACTGGTGAGTCACGTCAACTGTAGAGATGCCAGGGGCCTCGGACACCTCAACGGACGGCTCTGGCGTGGGTGCTGGGAGCAAGGGGTTGGGCAGCAGCCCCATGAGCGTCTGAGGTATGACGGGGTTCATGGGGAAGAGCCCCTTCTTCATGCCGTAAAGCTGCTGGAAGTAGGCCCCGGGCAGCTGGGCTCCAAATAGGGAGGGGGCTGCTGCTGTTGCTGCCGGCAACGGGAAGGGCAGAAACTGGCCACCCAGCAGGGCCGGCACTGTGGCCTTCAATGTCTTGAGGTTCTTCATCGTGGCAGTGGAGGTCAAGGAGGGTTCCTGGGCTGAACTTGAAGATGGGTCCGCCTGACTGTCACTCGGGGCGGTTTCTGGAACAGGAGCAGGCTCTGTGGAGGGACCAAGCTGGGCCGGTTCTGGTGTGAGGCGCTGAGGTATGGGAGGGCCTGCCTGGGTCGAGGCCAGTGGGGAGCTCAGAACACCAGAGGAAGAAGAGGAAGGGCCTGTTGGAGAGGTAGAAAAAAAATCAGTGTCTGCGGTCGTCCTTTTCGCTGTCCCCTACATCTTCCACGCATGTTTCCTGTAGGCATTCTTGGTGCCTGCCAAGTGTTTTTAGAAAGTGGGTGGGGCCAGGTGGGGCTTCTACCAAACATGGCTTCTGATTGACCATTTAGAAATTTGGTTGGCTGTGCAGATTTTTAAAAACATTGCTTTGACAGAAGCTGCTTCCACAGCACAAGGATATTCAGTGTGTGACTGAAGGTAAGCAGTATTAGCCATTTTGTGGCTGGCTCCGCCTCCTGCGGCAGCCATTTTGTGGCTGCGCCCACCACACTGTCAGAAATCCAAATGTGCCCGCAGGCTCAAAAATGTTGGAGATCCCTGTTCTAAAGCTTGCTTCTAAAGGTGACAGGTAAATCCCTCCCCAATGCAATACCTGTTTTCTTCAGTTATCTTTTTCATTCTGTCTGGAGTCCTTAGTAAGCCAATGTGGATACAGGCAGCAGAGTTGGAGGATGAGGGTCCTGTCCTGCCTACACCCCCAGAACCCCCCAAATATATTGACGTGGGAGAGGGAAAGGAAGGGGGTGGGTAAGCTAATGAGAAGGTGAAGACAAAGCTGGAGGTGGGAGAGGACGGCAAATGGCGTTAAGAGTGGGAATGAAAATGAGAGACGGACAAGCTGCAAGTGAAGCTGTTTGGGGACTTGTACTCAAAATGGTAGACAGCATGAATTGTAGGGATGGAGATGTCAGGACAGCTTGTGGAGAACTGGTGATGCATTAGGTGGGAGGGGTGAGGATAGAAAACAAGGACCCTCCCCCCCATCTTATCTTCAACATACCTTACCTGTTTACCTCTCACTCACCTGGTACAAAAGAGGCCATACTCCCAAGGGGTGGTGGCACAGTAGAGGGGGGCATAGAGGCGCCCAGCCTGGTTGGGGATGGCGTCCCTTTGTCTGGCACCAGCTCGTAGCACTTGCTCTCGCTTTTGAGCTGGGCCTTGATGGCCTCCTTAAGTCGGGCTAGGTGGCCACGAGAGAAGAGGTGACCACGGCAGGACACGTAGAAATCGTACTTGACTTCACAATAAGTGCATTCAGACTGAGTGTGCGTGTTGGGAGGCCCATCGTCACCGCTGCTGGTACCGCCAGAGGCCGCCTTGGCCTTTTTCTCTTTGGCCCTGGCGTTCTGAAACCACACCTGAATCACCCGCTTGGGCAGCCCGATTTCCTCGCCCAGCACCTCGCACTCTTGCATGGTGGGCGTTCGGTAGGCCTCGTAACAAGCCTTCATGATTTTAAGCTGAAGACTGGACATCTGAGTGCGGTACCGACGCTGGCCCAGAGAGTCATGCATGCCTCCGGGACCGCCCTCGGTTGCTCGACTCCGTCGGCTGCCTGGGGAATCCAGATCAGCCAGAGAAGATGTCGAGGATGACGAATCGCTCAGCTCCCCGCCTGACAGGCTTCGGTCCTCGTTCTCCTTCGGCGCCTCTTCCTCGGCGGCTTCGTCCTGGGCTTGTGAATCCACAGGAACTTCTGGCTTGCTTGGCAGTGGCTGAGCACTGACCACAGGGAGGCTGGGGGCGAAGGCAGCTCCATAAAGGACAGGAGGGTCTCGTGGTGGAGGGCTGAACTTTGGGAAGGTGGTAGGGAGCGCTGGGGAGGGCTTGGTGGTTGGGATGGCGGCGCTGGTGTTGCAGCGGAACTGGCCCTTCCTCTCTCGGGCCCTCGTGTTCTGGAACCACACCTGGACCACCCTCTTTTTAAGCCCAACTTCTTCTGAGATACAGTCAAGCATCTTCCGGGTCGGGTTGGAGTCTTGCATGTACCACCGATACAAGATCTCCAGTTGTTCTGGCAAAATGGTGGTGCGCAAGCGCTTGTCTCGTGGCGGCTCGTTATCCCCTCCTGCCATGCTAGCGCATTCGCTGCCAGTGGGTGACAAGCTCCCGTCCTCGTGTTTCCGTTTCTGTGTGCGGGAGGGATCAGGAGGAGCAGCACGCTCGCCAAACGCCAAGGAGGGCAACTCCAGGAGTTGTTGCGGAGGTCCGACGGTGACTGATGGAGGAGCGGCTGCTGGCGCATGAGTGATGTGGTGGGCGTTGAGAAGATCAGCGCTGGAGAACTTGGCTGGGCACTGGTTGCAGGGGTGGCTGGCTGAGCTGTCTGGCAGGGCTTCTGGAGATGGCAGCTCTTCCTCAGGGAATTTGTCTCCAGCTCCATCGGTCTTAGTGGCTCCATCAGTGGCTGAAGGCTCCTGGTGTTCCTCTTCCTCCTCCTCCTCCTCCTGCTCTTCTTCCTCGTGAGTCTCATTCTCTTCCTCGGCACCGTCTCCTTCCCCTTCCTCGGGCTGGTCGTTGTAACACTTCTTCAGGTGACGTATTAGCTCAAAGATGCAGCGGAAAGACGTCCGGCATTTCTTGCAGGCAGGCTGCGCGGCAGTGTTTCCGCTCCCCACCCCGGCTTCGCTTCCGCATTTGCGGGCCTTCTGACGTGCATTTTGGAACCAAACCACAATAACTCTATTGGGCAAACCCAAGAGCGCGGACAGACGCTCGACCTCGCCGTCTTTGGGATAAGCGCTCGACTCAAAGAAGGACTGCAGAGCCTGAGACTGGAACTCTGTGAATTTTGTGCGGGAGAAGCGCCGGGTGGCAGGAAAGCCACCCCGGGAAGGGTCAGGACCCGCAGAGGAATTGCCACCTTCCTCCTCCTCGCCACGAAACCACAGGGATTTCAAGTGCTCTGGAGACACCCGAGGAGTCTCGCCTTCGGGTGGTGGAAGGGCCACTGGGATGGGTTGCATTAAAAAAGGAGGGCAGAGGGAGGGAATATCCAGAGGAAGGGAGGCTGGTGGGACAGTGATGGCGGAGTTTTCTGTGCTGGCAGCAGCAATGGTGGTTGTGGGAGCAGCAGCCGTAGTGGCAGTGGTCTCAATGGGGAGTGCCGGAGGAGGGGGTGGATACATGCTGTCGTAACTCTTGCGGAACTGTGCAGCATAACGATTGAGCGCCTCAAAAGGCAGGAAGCGCCGGTGTACATGCTCCTCGTGTGTTTTCAAGATGAGCATATTGGAGAACTGTTTGCCGCACGTGCCGCACTGGAGCTTGCCCGCCGGGGGTCGAGGGGGGACAGCCAGGGCTGTTGCCGCTGCAGGTTGCTTGCCTTCGTTGTACTGGATCACGAGTTCGAACCCGAAGTTCTCCAGCAGGGCCTTGGCCGCTGTACGGGACGCCTCACTCCCGGGCTGAGCCCCCTCTGCCTCCTCTGCTTCCGCCTCTTCTGTCGGCTCTGGCTTGGTGTTGCTGGCTGCTGGGGCCTGCTCTTCCTTGGCTGGGGGAGGTGGCAAGAGTACAGGTGGAGTGGCTGGGAGGGTCAGAGCTGGCGCTGCTAAAGCCAATTTGGGGGCCACCTTGAGGTCATGTAAGTAAAAGGGGAGCAGAAGCTGCTGCTGTTGCTGCTGCAGTTTTAGGAGAGACTCTGGGACCAACGGGAAAGGTGGCAGCAGCGGTGGCGTAAATAGGGGCGTGGGGAAACGTTGCAGCTCTGCCGTAGACGGTGCCAAAAAAGGGAGAGCCGGCACTGGCATGCAGCCAGCCTCCAAGAGCTTGGGGGCCTCCGTTTCCACCGGTGCCTCGCTTGGGGGCTCGGCTTCGGCAGACACCATCTCCGCTTTGCCAGCAGCTTCCATCTTAGCGACACGGGAGCGGGTCTGGTGCAGAACGGAGCGCATGTGGATTTCTAGCGTGGAACTCTGGTTGTACGAAACTCGGCAGGTGGTACACTTGTACGGCTTGTCCGAGGATGGCTGGAGGGCGCCCGGGGTGCCTGGCTCGCCTCGGGATGGCGCCGAAGGGTCAGCGGACGCCTTCTTCATCTTGTGCAGGTGGGAGACAGAATTGTAGTGCACCAGGAGTATGTTCTTCTGGGTGAAGGATTCCTTGCACACTGTGCATTTGTAGGGGCGCCCTGGGTCCAGAAACTTGTCTAAGGCAAAATTGGTTGCCTTGCGATAGGACAGCGGGTGCCGGGGATCCTGGCTGGGCTGGGCAGGCAGTGAGGCCTCGGGAGGCTCTGCTGGGGCCTGGGATGGCTGGGGCTGCTCTTCGGGCGGGGCGCTCGGACGAGGAGGGTCTTCGTCTTCGGACTCTGGTGGAGCAGCCGGGGGAGGAGTTGAAGAGGTGGGGGGCGGCTTTTCCGGGGGGGCGGCAGGTGGTGCTGGGGAGGGGACAGGGGCAGGAGGTGTTTCAGGGCACAGCACTGGAGCCGAAGGAGCTTTTTCCCCAGAGGGTGCTGGTGGTGGTGGTGCTGGGAAAGGAAGAGGCATAGAAAAGGGATTGTTAGAAACAGGTCAACGTGCAGCATCCAGGCCCCTTCGCAAGATCTTGGGTGCAATACAGAATGGGGCACATGTCGATCTTGAAGGGGAAGGCCTGCTTAAAGGAGTCTCCAGGTACCACGTTTACCTGAGGCTGGCTAGGCCGCAATGGAGATACCCAGGGTCATGTTAAGAACTGACGGCTAGTTGCCAGAGTACGGGATCTGCTATCTAACGATGCACGGTGACTTTCTTTTCCCCTTCCTGGATTTTCCCTCTGGCTTTCCTGCCTTGCAACCAAGCCCCCAGTCATTCAAAAGCCTGGATCGGAATAACTTCTGCTGCATCAAAGACGAATACAAGTCTACGTTTGCATAATTGGGTTGGTTGCATTTTGGGTATAGAGCCATCCATCTTCTCTTTATCCTTAACAGATATCCCTCTGCCGCGGTCACGTGCCACTGGCGCTTGTATTTGTACTGCGTTACTGCTACGACTGGCCGTTTATCACTGACTGCGTTTATGGCGTCGACGGAATCTTCACCCTTTCATTTAAAAACGAGCGAGCGAGCGAGCTTCTAACCCCCGTGGCTCCAAAATGAAAAGCCTGAGAAGATGGTGGCGGGGTCTGGGATGAGGCACAGCCGAGAACCGTGGACCAGCCGGCCGGCAGCCTTTTACCACTTCCATTCACAGGGGATGCTAAGAGAGGAGGCTGGAGCCAAAGACAAATGAGCTTGTAATGAATTTAACCGAAAGCTTACTGTGCAGAGGGGAGACTGTGGTGTGTAGAGGCAGTGTGGTGTAGTAGTTAGTGTTGGACTAGGTCTCAGGAGACCCAGGTTCAAATCCCCATTCGACCACGAAACTGATCGGGTAACCTTGAGCCAGCCCGTCTTTCTCAGCCTAACTTCAGAGGGTGAAATGGAGGGGAGCCACATACTCTGCCCTAAATTTCACGGAGGAAGGATGAGATAAAAAAAAAACACGTGGAAATAAGATAAGGAGAGCGATACCTGAGATCTCAATTCTATTCTGAACAAAGCCAACCAGAAAACATGAAGGCTCTCCTATTCGAGCTGCTGGAAGAAGGTACAGCTTACCGACAAGGGGGCTTTGGGGTTCACTGGCACCTCCTTGCTCAGGGCTGGACGTCCCATCTGGCTTTGGTGTGTCAGGAGAAAGGCTGAGGCCCGGTACAACTTTGGTGGCGAAGGTCATTTCCACAGTGGTGGCCTTGTGAAAGGCAAGGAGGGAAGGGAGAATCAATGGAGTGCAAAAATCGGGTTATGACTAGGAAAGAGTCCAGTAGCACCTTTAAGGCTAACCAATTTTATTGTAGCATAAGCTTTCGAGAACCACAGCTCTCTTCGTCAGATGCATCTGTAGCACAAGCTTTTGAGAACCACAGCTCTCTTCGTCAGATGCATCTGTAGCACAAGCTTTCGAGAACCACAGCTCTCTTTGTCAGATGCATCGGCAGATGAAGAGAGCTGTGGCTCTCGAAAGTTTATGCAACAACAAAGTTGGTTAGTCTTAAAGGAGCTACTGGACTCTTTACTATTTTGCAACTACAGACTAACATGGCTAACTCCTCGGGTTATGACGGACTCTCTGCAGAGCTGTTCAGAAAGCTGCAGGATCCTGTGAGGGAAAGGAGGCTTGAAGCCCCAACCCCAATCCTACCACCAGCCACAACCACTATGGCTCTCACGTGGTGTGCTGTCCCACCCCCTGTAGCTGCCAGAGATTTTCCTGGTCTATCTCTTGGCAGCAGCTGCTGACAGGCCTACTCAAAAGGCCAAACTACCCCACTGGACCCGCTCAATCTCTGCTGCCCAAGCACAGCAGCTGGGACAGAAAACAAAGGGTGTGTGTGTGCCTACTCTAAGTGGAAGGGGGAAGAGAAAGCAACACCCCCCCCCAGCACACACACACACAAACTGATACTTACCACCAGCAGTAGCTTCTCCACACACTCAGGCACCACGTTGTGGATGTGGCTGAGGTGAAAGTGGAGGTTGGTCCGGCCCACCAGCTGCTCTTGGCACAATGGGCAACGGAACTTGGGCTGCACGGCATGCTGGGAGACGGTGTGAGCCCGCACGGCTTCGGCAGTCTGGTCCACGAAGTTGCAGTACGGACAGCAGAACACCTGAGTGTCGGGAGAGGAGGAAGAGAAAGGCGTTGGAGAAGGATGGGGGTTACGGATGACCCGACTCCCTGCTTCGTAGCTGGGGGAGGGGGGAGGATTTGTACTGAAATCTTAGTAACCATCCCAACAGCAAGAAACATGAGGGAAGGCAGGAGGGGGGGGGGGCGGAACAAAAGTTTTTAAAAGGGTGAAGTTGCGAAGGCGTGTCAAAGGTATCGGCTCTGTATTCCCAACCTGCTTGTCTCGCTTCCGGGCCATATTGGCACAAAACGCCTCCCCTCTCTCCCTAGCTCTGCTTCTCTGCTTTCCCCTTCCTTATAAACAAATGGCCGACTGCCCCATGTGGCTGAGTGAGGAAAGGCCGAGGCGGAAAGGCCGAGGCGGATGATTTGTCAAAGTTCCCACCTCCAGACGGAGACTGCCCAGTTTTCTAGCCACCGTCTGTTGGAAAGTACAATCGAGGATTCGGGCCAGGGGTGGACTGCCGTTTATGTTTTTCATAACTACACTGGGAGGTGGTGAAAGATTGCGGTGCTTGAGAACAAGAAAGCCTGCCGGCAAACACCTCCCTGCGTACGATCTCTGTCTTCATCTGCAGCAGGGGCATAATAATGCCAGCCAGTTTTGCCAAGCTGTTTTCAGGATCACTGCAAGAATGGAGGGACAGCTTTGCATTTCGGCCTGACAGGAGGTGGGAGAGTACTGGTTTTTCAAAGCTCTGGACTGGTTATCCTCACAGATTCAGGGGCCCAAAAGCGTGTATTTAATAACAACAATAACAACAAAACATTCATGTAGCATGTTCAATGTCCCCTGTTATAGTAATATAATAATAATATTTGATTTATATACTGCCGTTCAGGACAACTTAACACCCACTCAGAGTGGTTTACAAAATATGTTATCATTACCCCCACAACAACAATCACCCTGTGAGGTGGGCAGGGCTGAGAGAGCTCTGAGAAGCTGTGACTGACCCAAAGTCGCCCAGCTGGCTTCAAGCGGAGGAGTGGGGAATCAAACCCGGTTCTCCAGATTAGAGTCCTGCCGCTCTTAACCATTACAGCAAACTGGCTCTTGCAACCCTTCCAGTCAGGAAGGCCAGTATGAAAAGAGCTCTGCAAATTGCAGCCAGAGTTGAAATTCCAGATCAGAAGTCTCCGCCAGTATGCAATGCCAGCTAAGTAGCAGTGTTATGAATAACCTACTGCATTCCTAATTGGCTTGGTTCAATTTGGGTCCAGTGAACGGGCTGTGTGTGTCTGTCTCCCCCACCTCCACCCGTTCAGCTTCATTGCTGTCTTCATTCAGCGACAGACAGACTCCAGGCCAGAATGAAATCTACCCACTGAGGTATTCCACTCAGATTTAGTGGGATTTCATGGCTGCTCCACTCAAAATATGTTGGGGCAGTGGGTGTTTTACTCTCACAGCAGTGATTCAGAGGGAGGAAAGAGGTTGCTTACAGACACATGTTCCAACAGAACAAACTTCAAGCCCGTTAGCCCATTGAAGACCAACCATCTTTTCCAGGGTTCACGAGTCAAAGCTCACTTTGTCTGAGACTTTCGAGCGTCATTTGTGTACCGGCTTAACATCTGGATGGCCAGTGTGAGGTAGGGGCTAGGAAATGGGGAGACCCAGGTTCGAATCCTTGTTCTGCCATGAAAGCTCATTAGACGACCTTGGTTGGGTAAGTCACTCTCTCAGCCGAACCTGCCTCGCAGGGTGGTGGTTGTGAGGAGAAAAGCAGGCTGTAAACATCTAAAGAAATCTATACAATAATGCACCCACCCACCCCCCGGCCCTACTTACTGTAATGTTGCCCACACCTCCGGCTTTTGCTTCAGTCTCGTCGGAACCTGCAAGCAGGGGGAGATTTTCAAAATGTGAATAGGGGACTAAACATAGTAAGGGGCCCTGGATGCAGAGGTAGAGAGGAGTCCAGAGAGCTGGCCAGGTATTGAGAGATGAGCTTTAGGGCCAGGCTTGCAGAGATGCCTTTTTGGCCATGCCACCCAAGGGGTAAGTGCTTAGGGCATCGCAATTAGGAGGGCACTGTTGCCCTGCAGGGGTTTCGCTTTCTTCCAGCCCTCAGCGGCACAGCTGGCAACTGGCACCCTCTCCTGTACTGCCCCCAGCAGATTCCAAGCCCAGAGTCCTTCAGCGTTTCCGCAGAGGTTGGGCTTGGCGTGGACCCAAGTGGTGAAGACCTGGGCCCAGGAAGAGAAGATGCACCTCAACAGGGCAACAAACCAGCCCTGGCTACTAGGTTGGGAAGGTTGGCATAGAAGGGTAGAGACTAAAAGATCCCACTGGGTTTGGCTTGCATGTGACTCGACATTTGTTCCACAGCGCTGAGAACCCATGTCCTTCCAAAACGAATGTTAAGGCGGACAGGTTCCAAAGGATGGTGAAAAGGGGCATCGTACATCTGTGCCCAGAAGCACGCATGGGTTTTCATGAGGTTTTCAACGGGATGTTGCTTTTGTTATTAAGGCAGGAGTTGCTAGGGTGTAGAAGGGAGAGGGTTTGCCTGAAGAACACATGCAGGAGGAGCTGAGGGCCGGGCTCACGAGGACTGCAGGTGCGTTTGTGTATGCACAGGAGCAATAAACTAAGGGATACGGTTTGTATGAGAGAGGCAGGCCCACTTACCAGGCATCTGAGCTTTATTCAGTGTTTCTTTCTCTGGGGACTGCACTTCCATCGCTGTTTCCTTCCCTGGAGTTAAGAAGGAAGTCAAATGAGAAGTAAAAAAAGGGTGCCCCCAGGTGCTCCGAGCACCATAAACCCACCCACACCCTTTCTGGGCTGCTTTCCTCACTTCCGTTTTCTAAATGCCCTGATTATTTTGTCTGATGGGCTAATAGTCCTTCCCTTTCTTTCATTCAGGAGTTTGAAAGGCGGGAAAGCGAAAAAAGTACTGAGAGCAAGAGAGATCGAAAAAGGGAATTCCGCCACGATGTTGTGAGAATGACGCACGGTCCAGGACTTTATCCTCGTCAGATACTAATTAAACTCTCAACCCAAGTGGGATCGTTAATATCGAACGGGTTTGCCTCCCTGCCTGGCAGTAGCAACCTCACCGCCATTGGCAACTCAATTAACGCTATTCAATACACCCGCCAAGATGTTAAGACCTCCATTTCTCACCACGCAGGGTGTCCGTCTCTTCATACCCCCCCCTTTCCAACTTCACTTCTTGGGGTCACAGCTACCTCAAAAGTTTCTCTGGATCCCCCCTTCTAAGCATTCCCCTCGGAAGCCTTCACGTCATCCCCATTTTACCTTCCGCTTCACCCAATATCACCCCAATTCTTCACTCATCTCTGCTTCGGATGCCTTTTGCCCTTGCTCAAAGGCCCCCCGTTACCGCATTCCCCATTTCAAGGCCTCCCCCTTTCCCCTTTTTATCTCGTAAGGTTGATCCTTGTTGACTTCTGATCACAAGGAGAGACCCTGCCCTGGGTCAAGGGTGTTTTGAAAGGTAAATGGAGGCTGGGAACGGGGCCAACCGGCGTCACTTGGAAGGGCTCCCCCAGGGCGCAGGAGGGGAGCCGGTAGGGGCAGCTACTGGCTGGAGAGGGGGGAGACAAAAATATATCTCTTTCCTCCGTTCCTTCTTTCTCTCCTCCCCCCCACCCCCACAGCTGCGGTTCCTACATCTTTCTCATTTCTCCTCTCCTTCATTCTTCCGACGGGTTGCTAGGCAACAGCCCCAGTATCTGTCATAATCCATTATGAAGGGGGGGCGGAGGTTGGCGGCAGAAGAGGAGGAGGAGGAGGGAACTACCTTCGGCGGCTTCGCGGTTCAGTATCCACGGACACAGGCCGTGCATTAAGCACAGAGCCAAGGGGGCCCGTGATGGAGGCACGGCAGACCATGTGGGCTCTGCCCCTTGTTTCTCCTTCAACAGCCTTAATTCCCCCTCTACAGCCACCAGTTTGCTATCACCAAGGCAGAGCATGAGAGGGAGGGCAGGAAGGGTTGCATCAGTGCTTAGCTCTTGTGGCCCCTTCTTACATGCCCAGGGTAATGCCGATCGCCACTTTGGGGTCAGGAAGCAATTTTCTCCGGGCCAGTTTGGCCAAGGATTCTGGAGGGTTTTTGCCATCTTCTGGGCATGGAGCAGGAGTCACTGGGGGTCTGTGGAGGGGGGGAGGTAGATGGGAATTTCCTGCATTGTGCAGGGGGTTGGACTAGATGACCCTAGAGGTCCCTTCCAACTCTATTATCTTTCTGCCCCTGCCTCAACAAACAGCCCCTTCAGTGCCCCCGCCCCCACCCCAGCCACATTCCCCAGCCCTCATCCTTGTTGGCACAGGCCTGCAGCCTCACGTGCGCGCGCAATCCACGGGGCGGTTACCGGTGGGGTTTGCAGGGGCGAGGCAGATGTATCTCTCCAGGCCGGGGGTGCCTTCCCCGTTCTGCAGCAGCTGGAGGCGCCACTGGCCATGGGCATCACGGTGCTGGGGGGAGCGGAGGTGCTGGATCATCACCAGGCGGTTGGAAGCATCGGTGCTGCAGAGGAGGCAGCGGAACTGGGCAGGTTCAGGGCCCAGCGGTGATGCCGATGTGTTCTCCAGCTCCAGGAGGAACTGGCGGGAGAGACAAAACAATGGTGGAGGGCAAGAGACCGGTGGTGCCACCTGGAAATCAAGCCCTACTTCTCGCCCCCACCCCCTCTTTTCCTTGGCAGAGTCTCAGTTAGGTCCCTTGTCAAGTTAGGTCACTTGGCAGCATCTGAGGAAGAGGAAGGGCCTTTCCTTTCAGGGGAGATGCCAGCCCTTGGCCCTGGGGCCTTCTGTTTACAAGGGAGGCGCTCTGATCACTGATCCAGTAGGTTGGCCTTCCTTCCTTGGGGGTTTCTCACAAGACCCACTGCTGTTTTGAAGCCCTTCTTCCCCCTTGATTGTTGCCCCTCCCCACCCTGGGGAGCGGTTCCCCCCCACCTGCAACCAGCTTAGTACCTTGTAACCTTGCAACGCCTCCTGGTGGCTGCCTCCTGCAACGTGCAGGCGCATCTTCTCCTTGCTGTTGGTCTCATATTCACAGAGGTTGCAGTGAAGGTGAAGGGGCGGGCCCAGAGGAAGGTCCGCCCCCAGGTGGGCTCCACTGTTACCTCCTTCGCGCAGGTGGGCCACCAGCTGGTACTTCAGGGCGTGCTTGTCAGTCTTGAGGTGCAGTTGGAAGTTGGCCTTCAGCTGGGTGCCGTAAGCACACAGCCGGCACCGGTGCAGGTCGCCCGACACCTCTTTCCATTCTCCCTCGGGCAGCGAGCGTGGTGCCGACGCGTGCCTCAGGAGCGCCTCAAGGCTGTCGGTGCCGAACACCTGGCAGACCAGGCAGCCAAACAACCTCTGCGAAGAGCCCGGGTCCGATCCGGAGTGGGGCGGCAGCGGGGAAGGCGGGGCAGGCTCTGGAGAGAGTGACGCGGGGGCTGCGCAAAGCAAGGGAGACAAAAATGAATGGACGGCTATAAACGATTCCTCCTGGATGAATGAGAGGTATAAAATATAAATGGGGGGTTGAGAGAGAGCAGCAAGAGGATGGAACAAAGGAGAACTGGAGGGGATGAATGGAAGGAAGGAGGCTGGAGGAAAGGGGATCATGTCAGCTGACTATTGGAGGGGGGTGAGACAGAAAGTAAAACCAGGACTGAAAACTATTATAATGAGTGAATGAATGTCGAAGAAGATATGCAGCCAGCAAAGGGAAAGCAGAGGAGCGCAGGAAGGAAGCAGGTGACGAAATGTCAATAAAACATGGGTGATGGCCTGAGAACAGATGTTTGCTGCTTAATACCAGTGGAAAAGTTGAGTGACCGGAGGCGCGGTCAACCTCTCAGTCCTGCATGGCCTGGTCTGATGGCGGCCAGGGAGCGGACAATGGCCTCAAAAGAGCAGGGGAACGGCGGTTTTCCTTACCTGAACCCAGGGAGGCCATCTTCCGGCCAGGGGTGCTGACGTGTGGGAAGCCTCCGTTGAGTAAGAGTTGCGTTTGCTCCATAGGCTTGTCCCCCCGCAGAGCTGGGCTGGCCCCAGAATGAGTGTGGTGGGCATGGGGGAGATGGGAGTGGCCGAGGGCCTGTGCCCCATAGAACTGGAAGAGCTCTGGCTGCGGCTTGCCTCCTGGCGAGGTTGGCGGTTGCCCCAGGAGTCCCGGCAGGGCCAAGGGCAGCCCTTGATGGAGCAAAAGCATGTTTTGCATGTGCTTCTCGGACGTCATGTGGATGCGAAGGTTGCGTGAGATGTTGGTCTCGTAGCTGCAAACCTTGCACTGCCAGGAGGACTTGCCTTTAGGTTCCTTCTCCTCGGGAGAGGACGGGGTGGGGGCTGTGGCAGGTACCACCGAAGAGGTCCCGTTGCCGCCCGTGGCCTGGTAGCCTTGCAGGTTGGCTAAGTGCTTGTCGGACTGCATGTGGATGCTCAGGTTGCCCTTCGTTGTCGTCGAGTAGTTGCAGGCCTCGCAACGGTAGGGTTTGTAGCCACAGTTGTAGCTTTCGCCCCTGGCCAGGCGAGGGTGAGGCCCACCGGTGCTGCAGTAAGCGCAGTGGCTGTTGTTTTCGGGGTGTTTCTCCTTCATGTGGACGTCCAGCGTTTGCTGGTACTTGTAATGCCAGTTGCACTTGGGACACTTCAGAGTTTTGCAGGAGTTGCGTGAATGCAGCAAGGACATGTGGCCAGATAAACTCAAGCCAGAGTAAGCCATGGCTGTAAAATCTTCCCCAAAGCCAAGCGGGGCCGACCCATTGTGGCTGCTGTTCACCTCGAACCCAACGCTGGCGATGTCGTTGGCCGTCCCCATGTTACCAACACTGTGAGCCAACTCAGCAGCGCTGGCATCATGGGCTGACCCGGAGTTGTTGGTGTCTGCGGTGTGGGTTAGGTCATCGCAGGTTCCTTTGAAGCCTAACCCGGAATCATTGGGTTTGCCAGCTAATTCGGCTTGAGCAACGTCATGAACCAGTCCTACACTGACCGCTTCATTGGTCAAGCCAGCAACCTTGTTGACCAACTCCGCGTTGATGTCTTTCTTGGCCAACCCAACGTCGTTGTCAACCTTTGTCGGTGGTGTCTCCAAGACGGGGGCGTTAGCACCCATGAGTGGGCTTTGGACATGTGAGCTTTGGTCTGGGGGAAGCCTTCCCTCCTCTTTCTTTTCTTCACCCTCCTCTTTCTCCTCCTCCTCCTTTTCGTCCTCTGGTCTGTTCTCCAGGCCCCCCTTTGCCCAGTGCGCATCGCCGACCCTTGAATCTTTGGCATCAGGTGGCTCGCGTTGTCCCTCTGAGCTTCCTTTCTTCTCTTCCTCCTCCTCCTTCTCTTCGGATACATTCACCCATCTGCTACACATTCTGGCACTGAGGTCTGCCTTGGTGATGGGGCTATTTGGTTCTAGGAAGCCAAGTGTGGTGCCCTGGAACACGGCAGAAGCCCCTCTGGATAGGGCCTGGCATTGGTTGGTGCTCAGTTGCACCCGGTGGGCCACATGAGCGTGGGCTGCCAAGGAACGGCCCCGGTGGAAAGAAAGGCGGCATATTAGGCACAGCCAGATGGGTGGCCTCGCTCGCTCCTCTTCTTGGCCAAGGTTGGCTTCCCCTTTGGGGTTTTCCTCATCCTCCGCATGGGTGGTGGGGGCATCTTTGGGTTTGGTGGGAACGTTTTTGGCAGGTGTGGTTCGAGCGGGGGCCCCAGCCAGTCGGTAACTGTAGAAGGCGCCATGAGGGGTCCACTCGCCTGGCGCTGAGGTATTCTGGGACATTTGGTCAGTAGACGTAAAGCCTTGGTTAGGGCCTCCGCCGCGCTGGACGTGGAGGATAGACACCGGGGGAGCTGTGGTGCAAGGGGAGCCCTTTGGTAAGAGAATGTGGCCACCACTGAGCAGATAGGCCGAGCCTTTGGCAGAGAAGAAGAGCCGGGCCTCGATTCCACCCTCCTCTCCATCGTCGTCTCCGTCATCTGCTGCTGCTTCTTCCTTACTCCCATCTTCTCGAGGGCATGTCGGCTGAGGGAAAGGGGACGGGTTTGGTATCGCTAGGCCAAGGTCAGCTTGCCGTTGTGGTGAGGTTAAGATGGCTGCCGGGCGTTTCGTGGGGCTGGGCACTGCCTGGGAACTGGAGCTGGGCCAAAGGACTTCATCAGGAGAGGTGGCAGAGGAGGAAGGGTCCGAGAGGGGGGGTTCTTTGGTGGCTGGAGAGGCAGGAGAGTCCTGAGTGGGCCAAACTGTAGCCCTGTCATCCTGCCCATCGGCCGGGAGGACAGCAGCGGTGGAACAGGAGGAGGAGGCAGAGTTAGAGGGGGCGTCCATGGCGGTGCAGGCGTGAGGGGGGCGGAGGGGTCATCTCAGCACGGGAGCCGAGACCCTGTGAGGAAGCAAGAAAAAAGACAACGGTGTGTAAATCATTCCCTCCCACCTTTAACCTAAAAGAAAAAGCAGAGAAATGATCCTCCTAAATAACCTCTCGCAGGCACCCTGGATGTTGTATCCAGATTGTCAAGAGGACGGGTGGCATCTAAAACACCACCTCTGTTCCTCCCAGAGATAATTCTGGAGGAGACTCACACTGCTGTCTTTGCCACCCAATGCAACATCAAACTTGCATGTGAGAACCAGCCAGGTACACAGTTTTTGTACTGTGCTGGACTTGTGTGTGTGTGTGTGTGTGGTGGGGGGAACCGCAGCCAGATGCAAGCTATCGAGGGATGTTCCTTCCCATGTGAATCCGCTCCAGCTCTGGGGACAGGAGAACAAGAACCCCAGGCATCAGATATGCCTTGGGGGGTGGGGGGGGGGAACAAGATGCCGCCCTCTTGGTGACGCCAGCTCCCAAACCTTGCAAAACGTGTGTTTTTCGGATCTGGGCTCAGAAGAGATTTGCAATGCAAATTAATAGCTTAACCTGCTGCTAGCTGATAAACGACAGGATGGGCGGAGGGGGGGGGATCCCTCTGCCGTGAAATTCATATAGCACCTTGTCACACCTCCATCCCAGCATTCTCTGCTCATATCCCACATGCTCTTCCTCCTTCCACTCCATTCAGGTTCATGTCCCTCTTCAACCTTCCACTGCCACAGAAGTGTTCCTGAGCATGTGCTAAGAGCCTTCCCTCACCACTAAGCAGCCACAGCTAGTTCAATGCAGGTGTGTCTCTCTGATTAACCACAGTGTCCGTACTCTGTGACACCTTGACACAGGCAGGGCCCATGCATCCATTTCAACAGCCACCATTAATTCACACCTTGCAACATACTAATATAAGGGTTGCCAAGCTGGCTTGGACCAGAAATCTGTGCAGCTCCATGTTCTTTTTTCCCATAGTGGCAAGAGGCACGGAGAGGGCCATGTCCCTGAAAACGGAGATTCCCCATCTGGCGGTTATGACCAGTAGCCAACAACAGCTTGGTCTAACATGGAGTCATCATCCATATCAGAAAAAGAAATGACAGCACATCCTCTGGCAGTGAGTTCCACTGATTAACATGTACACAGATCAATGTGTATTCCATTTCCTGACTAGCAATTTCAGTCTCATTCTGGGAATTCACTTTATCTACCTGTCTACCAAACTTCAGTCTCCAGCAACACAGTCCACATCTTCATCAGCCTACCAAGAACAACAACGTAAGGATGGAGGCGCGCGAGTAGACTTTCCTGCACTGCAGGGCCAGTCTAGGATGGGCCTAGATCCTTGAGAACGATCCAGCAAGTGCCAGGATTATGGGCCAACGCAAGTTCAAAGGGATCTCCTCCGGTAAGAAACCTTGCAATTCCACCTGCGATTTCTACTCCTTTGCTTTTTTGGACTGCCGCCCACGCAGGTCACGCGCAAGGTTGTCTTTCTGCCAAGCTCCCCGAGCACAACTAAATTATGTACTTAAACCAGATCGTAACAGGTGTGAACTGTCACGGCCTCCCTGCCTCTCCCAAGAATCCTGGGAGGCGAAGAAGTTGAGAATCTGGGGGCCAAATTCCATCACCCGCTCATCGAACTACAGTTCCCAGAGTTCCTTGCTTGGGAGCCATGACAATTAAACAGAACTGAAACTGGTTTAGTTGGAAGACCCCCAAGGGACTGGTGGTGGTGGTGGGGGTCATATGTGGCATTCATATTGGTGTAATTTTACCAGTTCCTCCCCACTCAGTGCCCCCTCCCAAACCTATCCATCTCTCCTGGAGTTGCCAGAGACCCCAACCTCCCCCTCCCCCTTAAGGTTATTATCTTTGTGTCCCTGGAGTAAAGACACCCTGTTAACATTTAGTATTTTCTGTTAATTCCTGCACTTGATGGAGGAAAGAATAGACAGTAGGGGGGGGCGAGAGGAGAAAGTGCTCTGGCCCCTCCTGCCCCCCTTCCCTTCCCCCCTTCAGAGGGTGGTTAGTGGATGCAAATTGTCTCATTAAGGAGAGAAGGAGGCGGGAGACATAATTAGACGGCTGCTGCATATTTATTATCAGGGAGCTTGAGACACAAAGGCGTGGGGGGGGGGAGAAAGTGTAAAAGGAGGAAAGAGAGAATGGATGGACGGATGAACGGAGAGAAGGAGAGAGAGGGAGGAGGAGGCACAGAAAGTGTAAAAGGAGGGAGGAAGAGAAAAAGAATGGATGGATGGATGGAGAGAAGGGAGGAGGAGGAGAAAGCATGAAAAATGAGCTCTGAACTAAAGCGAGCAGGCAATGAAAAAGGACCGAGGGAGAGGAGAAGATAATGCAGGAGGAAATGGAGCAGACACAATTGAAGGGAGGGAAGAGATAAGGAGCCCTTCCTGGGAGGCAAACCCCACTGACTTCAATGGGGCTTACTTCCAGGTGAGCCTGCCCAAGATAGAGGCAGGAACGGGGGGGGGGGGTCCGGTGGATGGAGTGGAAGGGATTCAAAGGACAAAGCCTGGTGGGCGAGGGAGGGAAAAGGCAGCTGCGATGTAGGAGATGGGCGACTGGGCGAGCCAGGCCCAGATCCTGGCCAAGGAAGCCCAATTCAGGCTGTTGCCATCCTCCAGGTGGGGCCTGAAGGTCTCCTGGAATTCCAGCTGATTTCCAGATTGCAGAGACCAGTTCCCCTGGGGGGAATTTAGGGCGTTTATACCCTGCCGAGGCCCTCCCCCCTCCCCAAAGCCCACCCTCTCCAGGCTCCACCCTAAATCTCCAGGAATTTCCCAGGCCAAGAGTTGGCAACCTTAGGTCGGAGGGAGAGAAAGCTCCAGAGAGGCAGGCAGAGAGAGAAAGGGAGGCTGAGGATGGGCTCGGCTGGGGGGAGGGAAGTGGAGGGAGGGGCTCCGTGCAGGGCGATTAACGGGGAGATTAATGGCGAGGGGTGACAGGGGAGGCAGCGCGAGTCAATAAAACGAGCAGCCCGGTGACAGGCAGCGCTTTAAATTACCCTGCGCAGCGGGGGAGGCAGCCGCGGAGCGGAGGCACTGGCTGAGCTCCTCCCCAGCCCTGGGCTGATGATGATGATGATGGTGATGATGCCCTGGTTTGGATTTCCAGCCCCCCCCCCCCACATATCCCATCCTCTCTGCTCTCAAGTCAGGCCCAGGCCAGTACCCCCCCCCCCCCAGCATCAAATATTTGCTAAACTGGTCACTCAAATGAGACCTGTGCTGGGGGGTGGGGGGTCTGGAGATTGCTTTTGCCAACAGGGGTGGCTTTTGTAGATGAGATCCAAGGAAGAAGGCCTGATCACTGCAGATTGTATTTGGGGGGGCAGAGGGGGGAGAACCAGGGCTGGCAGGATGAGGCTGTGCAAAGAGACACCCTAATGGCTCCGCCACTTTCACCTCCCCTCCTCCCCGCCTTGCTTTTGTTTAATCCCGCAATGCATTTAGGATTTCATTTGTATGTGATTTGCATACAATATTGAGCCAGAGGCACTCTGGTCTTCACACCCTCCAATCTGCTGCCTTTGAGGGTGGGGGGAGAGAGAAAGAAAGCTGGAAGAAGAGATGGGGGGGCCTCCTACACACACCCCAATTGTGTATGCAAATCTACTTTTCCCCATCCGTGAACCAGAGGTCGGTGCATGGGTGTGAAAGTTAGTTTGGGAGTCAGAAGACAAGCCTTCCCTAGTCTCAGCTATACCAGCACCCCAAAACCAACCTCTGCAAAACATGCTAGAACAAGAACCCGTTTGGGGGGGGGGGGGAGACAAGCTTTCGGAGGAAGAGAAGAAACCAAAATTCACATTTGGAAGGACCTCCAAATGTGAATTTTGCTTGTGAGAAAATTCCAATTTATGATCTCCTAATTGGATTTTATTTTATTTTTTCCCCAGGCATCTTACAAATTATGGATACAACCGGATTTAGGAGGTATTGAATTTCACAGGCTGAGATTTCCACTTGATTACCTTAACAATTCATCAATAAGACATAAGCTTTGGGGGGGGGTGTTAAAAGGCATTCTTCCCGTCCCCCCTTCCTTAAAATCTTAGCTTCAGTACTGACATTTGAAAGTTGCCAGGAGAAAGGTGGATTTGAATTGTCGGGTTTTGCTGAGTTTTGGACCTGCATGAAATTTCATTGCAGTGTATACGCTGCTGCGCTCGGAAGCTCCGTCCTCCCCAAGGGCATCTCTGTCTTAAACACCCAATTGCACGACACCAGAAGGAAAGAGAGCAGCTCAGGGTACAATGTCTGCATCCATTGTGAAAGCCAAGAAGATGTGGTTGGGGGGGGGCATACACAATGGGCGCCATTTAGCATGCACACGCGCGCACACACAGCTATTGGGAATTTTTGAAAGAAGCCCTTTCACTGAGGAGTACTTTAAGAAACAGACTCTTTGCTTGGAAGCTCCTTGGGGCAGGAACCTGGGAAAAGAACTAGTTTCAACGCCGACAATGTATTTATGGAGTGCCGTTTACTTTCGGTCCCTTACGGTCTTAAAATTTGACACAAGGGAGGAAGTAGCAAAGGGGAGGAGGAATTTGCTTTCATTTCAGGCGCACACGTTCAAGCTTAGCTAAACCTTTAAATGGGTTCCTTTTGACGGGCCAGGATATGCCAGCATCACCCAGGGTGTTTGGGCATGACCTCCCGAAAACCACACAATACTCAACTGCTTTCTGCTGTTTTAAAACTGTCTTATCTGGAAGAGTTTCAGCTGATGTGCTCGTGTGGACAGCAGATCCACTAATACTAGGACGATCTGGGTGCTAAGCTTCACTCAGTTATGAAAATCAACGCCAGTCGGCCTAACCTACCTCGCAGGGTTGTTGTGGGAACAAGGGTGCAGCAGCTGAACCCTGCGTGCCACGCTGAGCAGCATAAACATGCAATAGTCATTGTGGAGACTCAAAGATCCCCACCTGTGTATGGCCCTTGTAGGCAGTCAGTTCAACCACACAAGCAGACTAGGCGGCCACCTAGGGTGGCAGAAATTCAGGGGCAGTTGCCACACAAGGAGCAGTGGGTTTTCTGCCACTTCCAGAATGGCTACCTTCCTGTAAGGACATGGCCCAGAATCCCTTGCAGAGGACTCCAGGGCGCACACTCAGTTTTTTGCAGGGATATTAGCTCCTGCTGTCGCCCCAGGCCGAAAGGAACCTGGAGCCAGACCAGAGTGTAGGAGATGCTTGGCTCGGGCAACTTTGGGCGTGTTTGCCATGTTTCCTCCTCCGTCCTGAGGCCAGCTGCAGGGGGATTGGCCCCAGTCAAAGGAAGGACAGGCTGTGTCTAGTCTATGCTGTAAAACAGAAAATCGAAATTTTGCACTCAGAATAGATTTCTGTGGTCTGCGTAACTGGGGTGGGGGCATACAGAGTTACACTGGACATCTCAAAGTCCACCCACCCACCAGTCCTGTGGCGACATTCCTACCTAGCTTCTAGTATTTCAGCAGGGATAACTCACATATTTTCAAGCCCATGTTTGCTTTTATAAGGACTAGAAACCTGATGAGCAGATGGAGTGCTATTGCTATAAGGTGGTTGGTTGTATTCACTTTGTTCTGCGCGCACAGTTATTCACACAAAAGGGAAAAATGGGAGTATCTTAGGCCTTGACACTCTAAAAACGCTGTATAAATATCCTGTCCTGTAACTATAGGCACACTTTCAAGGCGTACACATAGGTCTGTTCTCATACAAATATCACAAGTAGCCCCAATAAGACCTTGAAGAAACTTCTCTCTCTTAGACCTTCAGTTTTACACACACAAAGACACACATTTGCTTTCGCAAAGATTCAAAGACGTTGCCCTCACCTCTACATCCATGTGTGGATGTTGTCTTTCTAATTTTCTTTATTCCCTCCTGCTAGGCTGTATCTCTCAGGATTGGCCTAACTTATTCACGGACTGAAGGTGTTTTTTTTTTTTTATTAAAGAAAGCTCCAAACTTTTGGGATTCTTCTAGCATCTTTACCTCTCCTCCCTTCTCCTTTTTTTCCCTCTAGGGCTGAACAGCTAAAATGATTAAGATTGTTGTGAAACTCAGAGGCTTGCAACCACTACTTGGGTTGTTTCTAATAAAAACCTGAACTACTGTTGTTATTGTGTTATGTGGAGCATTGTGGATTAATGCTGGAGGGAGGGCCTTCTTCTCTATGTTGTATTATAGTGGACCAGGGACGTGTGTGTGTTTTGTTGCCATCTAGCCATTGTACTGTGTATATTGTCCACAGGAGTCATATAAGCTCTGGCAGCTCTCGTGTATATTTATTTATGAAGTATTTTGTAGGGTCTTGTCACTTCACTGGACTGTATGGGCTTGTATGCTGTATGGTAGGTACATCATGTGTTTCATCCCAGACTCCATCAGGACGAAGCCTTTTGTGTGAGAAACTGTGGCACATTTGCTATTCTTGGGTCTAACCAGAATATTTTTCCCTGGGATTGAATTCTATGTAAGACTTGGCCTCTCAGGTTAGACCAAAGGATGTTTTCAAGAAACCTTCTTACAGACCGAGCAAAAGAAGATGACGCTCTAAGGGGGTTGGCTGTATTGTGGTGTGTGGTTGATGGAGTGTACGGCATAGCCTATCATTGATTTATTGACCCCCGTGTGGGATTGTACAATTTTCGTCAGCCTCAGAACTAATTTTCAAACCAGGGCAAAGTCCTGGAACATGTCATAGTAAGAATTATCCATCTGCCTCATTGTGACAGGATAGCCCCAGCCAACTCACAATTATCACAAGCTTTGGGGCCCAAACAGTCAAAAATAACAGAGAACCTGAGTGAGATGTGGAAGGGCTGGGTTCGAGACTTGGCTCTGCCAAGAGCGCGCAGCCTTCGGAAAGTCACTCATTCTCAGCTCCTGTTCCCCAAATGTTGGTGTATAAGCAACGTGTGTTTTGTTGGTGTATAAGCAAAATTGATGGATCCTAAGACTCTTGGCAAGGAGAAAGTGTGAGGAGCTGCATGCCTGAACCGTAGCACTTGATTTGTGTGTCGTGTGTGTTCTTTTGTGTGTTTCCTCAATTACTTTGGTGCCTGCTTCCATGTTGTGCACTATATTGAAGTTATATGATAGTGGTTGGCATCCCTTAGTTTGGAAGGCGTCTGAAGGATGTTAAGAAGAACCCTGATGGATCAGATCAAATGCTGCCTCTTGCCTCCCTCACTGGCCAACCAGGTGCCTCCAGAAGTCCCCAAACAAGGCCACAATCTTTTGCCGGCAATTGGTGTTCAGAGAACCAGGTTGTTTCAGGTAGCATCCTGGCTAACGGGCACCAATAGGCCATGGACATCTCTAGTCCTGCTGAGTCAGTGGCTGCCACTGTATCTTGTGACAGTGAGTTCCATAAGCTCTGTTGGCTGTCTGGGGGCTCAGCTCTCTGTGATGTATTGCTATACCGCTTATGGCTTTCCAACACTTCTGACCACTGTTTCCTGGCCCTTACACAGACTTGGCCATTGCAAACCGCACCGGAAAGAAGTCACTCCAAGACCAGGAACAGAGGCAAAACACTCTATGCGTTATGTACAACAGGCAGCCTAAAGGCAAGCGGGATATGCAGAGCGCCAGAGACCCAGGAGGCTTCTTGGATGCTAATATAACTCCTGCAACGCAGCATTCCCCCCACGCCTGGCCTGGCCTGTCGGTCAAACACACTCATCTCTTCCTCTGGCCCGACATGACTAATTCCTGATGTGACTTTCAGAAATCCAGAGTTCTAAAACACGTGGCCCACCGAAAAGGGAACTAGGCAGGGCTCTAGAAACAGAAAGGAAAGTTGAAGTTCATTTCAAAAATTGCCAATGCGGTTAGAGGGTCCTCTCCTTTTTAAATTTCACATCGTTTCAAATTTTATTTCTAAAGCAGCTTCAAAGGGTACTCGTTGATTTTTTAAAGAATGTTCAACATCCACTTGAAACTCCCCCCTCCTCAGCTGCTGTGTCTGGAATCGGCACTTAGGGAGGGGGGAAGAACAAGAATTCAAATTCTGAGTGGCAAATTCAAATTGAGAAATTTTGACTTGAGGTTTTGTTCACTCTGGATTAGCCTGAACTGTAGCTGGAAGCCCACCCCTGCCACCAAGTCATCTGGGCAAGTCGCACACACACACACGTTTTCCCACCTGCATGCAGGGCGTCACAGTGACCCACCACAGAGGACGGTCACAAGGGCAACCCGATCGAGAATCATGAAGCTTACTTGAAACCACTGGATAGGAGACCTGTGCCACCTGGTAGCCTATTCCTTGGGGATTAATGGAGTTAAATCTCAAGACAGACTCATTTCGGAAATCAGCGCTAGACCCCATCAAGTAAAGGCAAGCTAGAATGCTTCCGAGCATGTGCAGAGTGCCTCTGGCATTCACAACCCTGCTCCCCCTACAAGGCTCTAGGATGGGTTCCAGCAGTTGCAAAGCAAGGGCAGGAGCCAGAGGCGCATCCCCAGATCAGACAAGGCAGGCAAGGGGGCTCGATCCCCTCTTCCCTTTGTAATCCTCCGGCCAGAGAGAAGGAAAGCATCCCCCCCCCCTCCAGATCTGGGGCTCCCTGCCTCGCTTTCCCCCGCCGTCCCTTTCCCAATCGCAGCTTCCATTCGAGCAAATTCCGGAATGGAGAGCCGAAGGCAGCCAGAGTGGAGGTGAGCCAGCCAGAGCCGGGCGGGGAGGGAGGGAGGGAGGCAGGCAGCGGAAGAAAGATTGTAAAATCAATTAAATGAGTTGCTAACGGAGCGGCGGTGTCGACAGTCTGTCGCCGGGTGCAAAATATGAGCTGCCCAAATACACTCGCGGCGCGCACACCTCCGCCAGCCGCCCTTCCGGGTCCCTCCATCACGCCGCCTGTCAAGAGGGCTGCGCGGGGGGAGCCCCGGGCCAGGGCTCGGCGGGCAGGTGAGGAAGAGCGGGGCGCGGGGGGGGGCAGGATCGGGGCCGGGGGGAGCCCAGAGCCGGCGGCGCAGGCGAGGGGAGGCTTGGCGAGGGCAGGCGGCGGGGATGGGGGCCCGGGCGGGGGCGCAGGTGTGGCGGGGGGGCGCGCCGGGGTGCCTCCCCCCCCCGGAGCCAGGCGAGCCCCTCCGCGCCGGGCGCCCCTCCCGGCGCGCCCCAGGGCCAGCGCCCGGCCACCCTCTGCCTTGCCCGGGCGGGCGCGCTGCCTGCCGCCCGGCCGCCCGCCCCGCCGGCCGGGCTGGGCTCGCTCTCGCGGCCGGCTCGGCGCGCTCGATGGGAAATCGATGGCACTTACACCTCCGCGGGAAGGAAGAGGGGACCAGCAGGCGCCGCCGACGCTCCCGGCCGCCGGGCGGGCTGGTGGGCGGGAGGGCGAGGGGGCGGCCGCAGCCGGAGCCGGAGCCGGAGCCTCCTCCGCCGGCGGCTTCTCTCCTCCGCGGCCGGCTCAGGCAGGCAAAAATCGATGGGGTTCGCCGCGCCGGGGCTTCCCCATTGATTTCCACTCGTCCGCCTTCCCCGCCTGCCTCTTCGCTGGCGCCCCGGACCTGGCGGCGGCTCCAACACAATGGAATAATCAATGCCTCCCCCGCCCGCCTGCCTCCTCCGCCTCCGCCTCCCTCCCTCCCACTGCCAGCCGCCGCGCGCCCCCTCGCGCGCCCCCGCCGCCGCGCCCTCGCGCGCGCGCCCCCGCCGCCGGGAGGAGGAGCCGCCGGGCAGGTGCGCCCGCGCCGGGTGGGAAATGTAGTCCGGAGGCGGCGCGGCGGCGGCTCTCCGGGCGCGCCCTGCGCCGCGCCGCGCCGCGCCACGTGGGCCGGCCGGCCGGGATCGGGGCGCTCGGGCCGGCTGGCGCCTGGAAGCCTTTGGTCCCGGGGAGACCCGAGGCGCCGAGCCCGGATAGAGCCCCTCTGGGTGCCTGGAGGCTCGGGAGCAGGATCGGCGCCTTACAGACGCACCAGGTCGCTTCGTGTCGTTTGTTTGGGGCGTGAAGGGGACGGCTTTGGAGAACCGGAGCGCCCTCCTTCAGAGACAAGGAGGAGTGGACGACCCGGTCAGGCTGTTGCAAAGAAGGGAATCGGGAGGGCAAGTGACAGTGCAAATAAGCAGCTTGCGCAGGGGAGGAAATGCAGAAAATTAGCCTCGATAGTGAGAGAACACCAGGGCTGAAGGCCAGTGGCGCCTTAGAGACCAGCAAACTAGTAAAGAGCCCAGTGGCACCTTTAAGACTAACCAACTTTATGGGAGCATCAGCTTTCGAGAACCACAGCTCTCTTCGTCAGATGCATCTGACGAAGAGAGCTGTGACTCTCGAAAGCTAATGCTACAATAAAGTTGTAGCATAAAGATACGAATTTTCAAGAGTAAAGAGAAAATGCGGAAAGATATGAATATTCAAGAGTAAAGATACAGATTTTCAAGAGTAAAGCTTATACGCTGAATATCTTGTTGGTCTCTTAAGATGCCACTGGACTCATCCTACTGCAGACCGACATGGCTACCCACCTCGCTATAAGAAACAAAACTACCTTCATGGAACCCTTAGAAGGGTGTAACTCCACATAACAATCCTCCTGTTAAGAAACTGTGTTTTAGTCCAGTGGAAACTTGTGGGGGACTACGTCCCCCTAGCTGGGACTCCCCGTCTATTAGTTTAGCAGAAGTAGCAGATAGTCTCTGCATTTTTCCTGGCTGGATTTGAATCTTTCCACATTACAGCAGGATTTGAGCCCAGTCGCACCGTAGAGACCAACAAGATTTTCACTTTCCAGAGTCAAAGTTCCCTTCTTCAGATTCAGGGAGGAGCGGAGATCCTTGAGCCTTTATATCCCATATAGGAGGTGGGTGGGGTGAAAAGGTCCCAGTTGGCTCTAATCCTGCTGTTCTAGTGCAGACTAACACGGCTACCTACCGGAATCTTTCCTCCTTGCATTTTGTTCATTTCGTGGCCCCACGCTGTTTGCTTCCTACATTAAACCACAGCATCGTGAGGGGTTCTTCCATTGCACCTGAAGAAGTGGGGTGTAGTCCGTGACAACTCTAGAGATTTTCTTTCTGGGGTCCCCCCCCCCCCCACTATCAGAGTATGTGGATCCATTCTTTCAGATGCACCGTTCCCTACTTTTTTATATGAGGAAATGAAATCCTGCCCTCCAGTCATTGTTGATTTATGGCAACCCCTGGTGGGGTTTTCCTGGCATGAGATGATCAGAGGTGGTTTGCCATTGCCTGCCTCTGCAACCCTGGTCTTTATTGGAGGTCTCCCACCCAATTACTAACGAAGGCCGACCCTGCTTAGCTTCTGAGATCTGGCAAGATCAGGCTCTCCTGGGCTATTTTATATAGGAGGTTTGAAAAACAAAAGATCAGCAAAGCAAAGGACATGAAGGACAAGATGAAACGTAATGATGTGAAATTCAGACCTAATGAAGAGAAATACGCTACATACCCATGATCGTAGTGTAACCCTTAGAACAATCTTACAATGCAGAGTAGAATGATGGTTCCCAGATGGGAACGGGGCTCCGGCTGTGAAAGATCAGGGCATCTAAGACCACTGAGTAAGTTCATTGCACAAGTGAAACTTGAACTTGGAGCCTTCTTAGTTGACGGCTCAGCCTTTCTGCCACACCAGCTGTATGCCGAGACCCCACCTGGGCTGAGCCCTCTTTTTCACTTCCAGGGCTTATTCATGAACATACATACTAAGAGGAGGCCAAAGTGTTCCTGAGCAAGTGCGGAGTGCATTTCCCTCACTGTGGGATAAACAGAGACTCTTCAGGCACCAGGAAGAAAGTTTTCTTGATTCAAGGCTGTTGTTCCCAGGTAGTCTTGAGTCCGCTGAGAAAGTCTGAAAAGGAAATGGAAATGTACAATAAGGAGGCCAACTCCTGCCTCCTTTGAACAGGAGTTGGCTGCCCATTCTATGCTCTGTCTCTAAGCTGAGGCCCCTCCGATCTTGGCACCTGCCTTCTTGACCAGACGTGAGACCTTCAGGTTACCCATTTGATATTAGAACCTATTACTCTCTCCTTGGGCTGCTGGCTGCTCTCCAAGAATCCAGGTAGGGGTTCCCTCAGTCTTTTGAAAAGTGTTGTGGATTTGAACACAGGACGCTACACTTTAGGGGACAGCTCTTCTGCTGTGACTATCAATGAGGCTTATAGGGAATGTTTCCCCTCATTGCCATAGTCCCTGTTTCCAACAAGAGGGGGGGGGAGACAATTTAAATAATTAAATTAAGACGGCTAGGCATTGCAGTCCCCCCCTCTCTCCCCAGTTGCAAAGGGTTCTGGGAGATGTAGTTCTTTCCAAGGACAAGCATGGTGTAGTGGTTAGAGTAGCAGACTAAAATATGGGAGAGCCAGGTTCGAATCCCCGCTCTCACAGGGTTGTTGTGGAGATCAAACGGAGGAGAGGAGACTGGTGTAAGCCACCTTGGATCTCCACCTAGGAATGGTATATATAAAATAAACAAATAAAACTAACACCCAGGACTTCCTAGGTATTTGATTTCTGTGGAATTTCCAGCCGGTGCATTCCTTCTTCCCTGTTCCCAGATGCGTGGAGTCTAGTTGTGGTTTCTTTGGGATGAAGGGAAAGCGCCGGCACAGCCCTGGACACCGTCTTTGGTACAGGGTTGGAAAGAAATTCTGAATTTCAGCCTGCGTAGGCCCCAATCCAAATGGCCATTCAACACAGACACATAACGAGGCAAGATGGATCTGGGACGCCATTAAGGGGCAACATATAATTCTGATCCGGGGCATGAATGCGCCTTTTAACGTTTTTCTTGGCGGAGGGGTGGTATGTTCTGAAAAGGTAGAACAGGCAGGCCAGGTATGAGCCACAGAGCAGTTGTAGATTCCAATTCCAGCGAAGACCTTAAATCTAAAGGGCAGGTTTAACGCTTTGAGGAGGAAGCTAGTCTGGTTTTTGGATAGCAGAAGAACAGGAAATACTTGGGAGGAGGAGGAGGGCAATTCAGCCCCACAGCCTGGGGGACAGAGCCTTGGGTCAGTCGTAGGGTAGGAGGGGATTGCTAATTTTTGCCCTGGCCTTGCTTCTGTCCAGCAGTCTGACACACAGGCATTTGGGTTGCTGCCTCCTTTACATCTGCTCAAGAGCCAGGCCCATTAGATTCAGTGGGGTTTACTTTTGAGGTAATGCATAGAAAGAAAGCACCCCTGCTTTGGCCACTGCATATTTCTGGGCATGCCGCAGAGCCGGGCGGTGAACTCTTGCGGGGTCCCCAAACGGGGGCTGCATTCCATTGAGTGCATCATGACTTCTGCATGACTTCCCTGGGCCAGGATTCATTCATTCATTCTCTCTCATCCTGCCTTCTCCCAGTGGATTTAAGGGGGGACTACCAAATTGCAAAGGCATAAATTGACAAAATTCAAACATAAAACTTTGCTTGTGCAGCGTCTTGGTGGCAAGCTTTCGAGACTCAGGAGCAGGGCCAGAAAAAAATTGGCAGTCCTCCTTTCTCTGTCCTCTTCCAGCTTGATCGTTCCAGAGGGGGAGCCGTGTTAGCCTGTTACAGTGAAAATAAACCACAATTTTATTCCAACATAAATTTTCACTCTGCTATGAGTGGATCCTGGCCGTGCGACTTGTTTCCCGTAGGAGATATGAAACCAAAAGCAGGACCCAGGAGCTATGAAGTGCAGGAAACACTTCAGGGTGGTGTTCAACAATGATGTCAAGCTAATCAGGAAAAACAGACTGTTAACGAGTTACACTAAGCTAAGAGTTGTGGAGTCCCTGGTTTTACTGAAGAAGTAGACGGTTGTGGATTTTCCGGGCTCTATAGCCGTGGTCTTGGCATTGTAGTTCCTGACATTTCGCCAGCAGCTGTGGCTGGCATCTTCAGAGGCATCTTCAGAGGAGAGACAGAGATCTCTCAGTGTCACAGTGTGGAAAAGATGCTGGCAGGTCATTTATATCTACTCAGGAGGGGGGGGGCTGAGTCATCCTGTAAGAGTTTCCCAGGGTGTGGAATGCTAATGGCGGGAGGCTTCACTGTATCCCGAGGAGGTTCTTTTGCATCTGGATTGGTGCTTGATATGCTAATCTTCTCTGCAGGGCTATTGTCGGGTATAGAGTGTTTTGTTAGCCTGGTGTTTTTCAGGACTGGAAACCATGCTCTATTCATGCTATATTCATTCATAAATCTGTTAGGTCTTTAAGATTCCTACTTAATGCTCCAGGTTGGACGTTCTGATGTATCTCATAGTAACAACACACCGCATTTATAATGCCCTTTTGTGTGTGTGTTCAAAGCAGGTCCCAAAATGATCTTACCAGAGCCCTGCAGGGTAGGCCAGTTCGATTTATCCTCTTATTGAAGAAGGGGTGGAAGACTGCAGAGCATGGCTCGTCCACCTAGTGAATTTTGGGTAGCGGGAAGATGTTGAGGATTGCAAGTCAGGCTGTGTTGAAGCTACTCCCCAGACATGCATGGTACCCCCCCCCCCCCACACACACACAACAGCTCTACTTCTCCCACAACCCATTTAACCACCTCCTCTCCTTGCAGTGAACCAACCAACCCTGGCAGAAGAATGACAGTGGCTGGCGCTGTACCCCTCCAGCATCCTAAGAAAGATTATTATTATTATTATTAATTGTTCATCTCTTTTCTAAAACGAGTCACTTTAAAGCGACTTGCCCAAGAGAGAAATGCCAGGATCCGCACGGCCAACCAGAAGTGATACTGGGTCACGGATCTGCAGGGGGAACTCAAGAGCCCTGGTTTCAGGTGGGTAGCCGTGTGGGTTTGCAGGAGAAGAGCAAGATTCAGGTCAAGTGGCACCT
Source organism: Eublepharis macularius (assembly GCF_028583425.1). NCBI lineage: Eukaryota > Metazoa > Chordata > Lepidosauria > Squamata > Eublepharidae > Eublepharis > Eublepharis macularius. The sequence continues at coordinate 77,097,022 of NC_072801.1, forward strand.
TAAAGACCAACTAGATTTCCTGGGTATGATTTCCTGGCTTTCAAGAGCCGAAGCTCCCTTCTTCAGATACATTTAGAAATGGAAGTATGCAGGGTTTTATCCGGCCAGAAGGTGGGAGTGATGCTTAAATTAAGGGTGTGTGGTGTAATAATGCTGTAATGAGCTTGATAAGAGTTGGGGTGGGATAAGCAGAAAAGCAGCATCTGTAGTGTGAGAAGACTCCAATATCCCTATTAAGCCTGGGAAGGGGGCATTGTTCCAAATTTGCGAATAAATGCAGTATCAGCAATTGTCGTTCTAATTTTCCTTTGAAGTTTCTCTGCTTGAGAAATCTGCTACAGCGAAATCCTAAGCAGAGTTACTCCAGTCTAAGTCCATTGGGCTTAGACTGGAGTAACTCTGCTTAGGATTTCACTGTTAGTTCTGGTTTTTTCCGCCTCCCTTTCTTTTCGCTTTCCCTTCCTTGAGAACTCAGGAGTCCTGGATCCTGGCTGGGAAGGGGTTAAGCCTCATCTCCCCCCCTTCCCCCCTTCTTTTGCCTTGCTCTCCCCTCCCCCTGCTGCTCTTAATTGCAGCTTTCCGGTTGCCCTGGCAACTGTGATCGAGGGAGCGAGACAGTCGCAGGGGGAGAGGAATAAAAAATAGAACGTGGAGAGGAGGGGATCAAAGGCAAAGCCAGGAAAGAAGGATGACAAACTCCAGATGCACCTGCTGGGGGGGGGGAGAGGGAGGAGCATGGGGGACTACAACTCCCAGGTGCCTTTGCAGCCAAATCTCCTCCACCAACGTTATTGGAATGCTCCCCGCCCCCCAAAAAATCAGGAATTAAAAGGGGGGAGAAAGACAAGTGTTTATTTAAAATAAAAATAAATTAAGACGTCTGGGCGCCGCAGTCCCCCCTTTTCTCGCTAGCTCCAGTTGCAAAGGATTCTGGGAGATGTAGTTCTATATTTATAAGCCGGCTATTTCTTTGCAGGAGTCATGGCGGCTGGCGTTGCTTGCAATGCTCCGGCTGCGGTTTGTGGCTCCCACGCAGGCAAAGGTTAGTGCCGAGCAACGCTCCCCCCGCCCCATGCACACAAATTAAACAATGCCTCGCCCTGCACCCAGGAAGCGCTGTGCTGCGGGGAGGGGGTAGAAAGGGCCAGGAGAGGTAATGCCAGGGGTTGCCAACTCCAGGTCGGGAAATTCCTGGGGATTTGGAGGTGGAACCTGGAGGGGTGGAGTTTAGGGGAGGGACCTCAGTGGAGCCCACCCTCCAAAGCAGTAATTTTCTCCAGGGAAATTGATCTCTGCGGAATGGAGATCAGTTGTAATTCCAGGAGATCTCCAGCCACCACCTGGAGGTTGGCAACCTTACTTACCGGACGGGGCTCATTAGAGCAAATGAAACTAGAGATGGGGTGGGCTTAGGGTGTTCTGCGGGCCCACCCAGGCAGGTACATCTCTGCTTCCCATTTGCTCCAGGGTGAGCTTTGCCCTGGGACTGGGTTTAGGTGGCTGCGTAGGGCTAGGGTTGCCAGCCTCCAGGTAGTGGCTGGAGATCTCCTGGAATTACAACTGATCTCCAGGCCACAGAGATCAGTTCACCTGGAGAAAATGGCTACTTTTGGGGGAGGACTGAATGGAATTATGCCACGCCAAGTTCCTTTCCCTCCCCAAACCCCACTTTCTCCAGGTTTCACCCCCCAGATCTCCAGGAATTTCTCAGCATGGAGCTGGCAACCCTACATAGGGCAGACCTGAAAAGTGACACCTCCAAAGAAGTGAGTTTGGCAGAAATGTCTGAGGCGGATAGAGGATGGATGGAGCAGACGGTGTGGCGGTGGAGCCAAAGGAGGTGGCAAAAGGCTGGTCAGACCACCAGATTCTGCGTATGACTAGATGGAGTTGCCTTATCCTGAGCGAGCCCCTCCATCTCCCTGGCCTAGTTTCTTCTGATGGGCAGGGGCATTCCAGGGTCTTGGACCAAAAGGGGCCTGATCCTACCAGGCAGGGCTTTTTTTTTCAGCTGGAAGGTGGTGGAACGGAGTTCCAGCACCTGGTGAAAATGGTCACATGGCTGGTGGCCCCGCCCCCTGATCTCCAGACAGAGGGGAGCTGAGATTGCCCTCTGTCTGGAGATGAGGGGCGGGGCCACCAGCCATGAGGGCAATTTAAACTTTAAAAAACTCCCCCCTTGTTCCAGCTGACCCAAAGTGACATCATGAGTTCCACCACTGAGTTCCACCACCTCTTTTCTCAGAAAAAAAGCTCTACTACCAGGGATTGAACCCGGGACCTCATGGAAACAAGGCGTGTGTACAGAGAGAAGTAGGATGGCAGACTCTGACATAATGTGGAAAGCTAGTGAAAGAACTGTGTCTTTGGATGCAGCCCTTCAAGAGGGCTGCACAGTGGAGCAGTTTTGAAAGCCCGACCCGGGGCTTGCAAAATGTTTCTGAGCATGTACAGACTGCCCCCCTCGTGGCCAGCTGACTGCTAGGTCTTCAGCACCTGGGAGTGGGGAAACGGGAGTCTGTCACAGTTGCAGGCAGCAGCGTCGAGGCTGGCTTGCCTCTGGAATTTCTCTTGGAAAATTAAAAAGGATTAGAAGCAGCACGGAGACCTAGAATCGGGCCAAAGTCCAAGAGCATTTGAGTTTTAGTGCATTTTTCTTCTCCTCTTATCTGCAGCTGCAGCCAGCCCAGCCTCAGGAGCCATCGAGGTGGAACAAAAGTTCCTCTTTGGGCCTGGCACCGAAGAGAAGCTGGTGACCATGGGTGCGACTCTGGTGGGAAGCGTCTCCTTCCGGGACCGGTACTTTGACACGCCAAACTGGCGCCTCACCCTGGCTGACCATTGGCTCCGAGATCGCGAGGGGGCTGGGTGGGAGCTGAAATGTCCCCTGCCTTTAGAGGGTGCTGGCATTTCAGGCCCAGCCACAGAAAGCCAGAGCCCCCGGGGCTTCCCGCAGGCACATGATGGATCTCTCCCAGACCATTCTTTGCAGCTGCTAGAGGGAGCTGACAGCCCAGGTCCCACTACTCAATACCAGGAAGTGACACGCACCCAGGATATCGTGGCCCGTGTCTGTGGTCTGCTGGGCGTGGACTTGGCAGCAGGTTGGCACGACAACGTGGCCAAAGCAGTGGAGGAACTCGGCCTGGAGGAGTTTGCCAGCTATGTGACCTCTCGACGTAAATATCAAGTGGGCGAGCTGAGCATCGACCTGGACGAGGCAGATTTTGGCCACGCCGTGGGGGAGGTGGAAGCCGTGGTTGAGCACCAGGAGGATGTGCCAGAGGCCCTGGAGAGGATACAGAAACTGGGCAGGCAGTTGGGTGAGTGTGGGCTTGGCTGCCTTCCTTTTGCTTCTGGGGCTGCTCATTGAGGCATGGATCACTCGTCAAGATTTTAAAACTGATCCAGAAAAAAATTACTGTGACGTTTTAGAAGTGCAAAAATGTTCAAACGTCGTTTGAGTATCATGACAGGATTTGCGGGTTTGTAAATTCCTCTCCCTTTCTTTCTCTCCCAGCAGGCTTTGATGAGAAAACCCGAATCCATGGAAAGATGTTTGTTTACCTGCAGAAATTCAGGCCCGCCCACTACGAAAGCCTGGTGCGAGCCAGGGGGCTGAAGAAAGTGGTGCGCACGGCAGCTGTGGCAGGGGAGAAGGGCTGAGCACAGCTTCGGGGTGGGGGGCCCTATCCTTGGACAGGAGACCCCCTGGCTCTCCATCACAGACAGTTCTGCTCTAGCATCATCCTCAGAAGAGAAGGATGAGTTTTTATGTGAATAAAATAGAGAAGCCCCAGGTCTGTCCTGCTTGCCCAACCTTTGGTCACAACTACGTGGAGGAGGGCTGAGGAGAGGGGAACCATTGACTGTCTGGGGCGGAGAAGGAAGGCAGAAAGAGCAAGCAGACAAGCATTTCGCAGGTTCTGGAAAACGGATATATAGCATTCAGCTGCCGCCTTCTGCATCCTTTCAGTCCATTCCACCACCACCACCCTGCCCCAACCACTTAATGCATCTGATTGTGTGAGCCCCTCTCTTCAGCTGTCCTGGTTTTTGGCATTCCATGGCAGACCCTTCAGTAAGAAAGTTCAGGAGCTTTGGGTGACATCACAGCAGTTCAGCCAATGGTTGGAGGTTCAGGGGAGAGGAAGTCAGGAGATAGTTTTTGGCCAATTAGAAAGAGTATTGCAGAGAGAAAGAACATCGGGAAATTTATTCACACTTAAAAACTCAAGACCATTCAGTGAGATTGACATGGAATAAATTTAAGGAGAAAAAAACCCCCAAATGAAACGAATGCTACTGTTTTTTCACACAATACATTGTAAATCTGTGGAACTCATGGCCACAATATGCTGTAACAGTGGCCACTTGCCTCAGAGGCCTTGAAAAGAGACTCGAAGAATACATGGAGGCTGGGATAGGAGGCACCTGTTGGAGGCTAGATACTGGGATAGCCAGAAATATGGCCTTGTTTTTTCCATCTCCGGTTGAGGATCCTCACCCAGGGAGGGCCAAAACCAACACCCCTTGCTTCTGACATCTTTCCCTGCAACCCCTGGTTGTCCACTCTTAGTAGACAGAGTACTGGATGACAGGGCCCCTTGACTTTACTCAGCTTAGCAGGGGACTGACTGTTGTGGGGGAGGGGGGGCACACTCATTGCAGGTGCTGCCTCCAGAAAAGATTGGACATCCCCGTTTCTGTATAGCAGCAGAGCAGAAATGCAGATTGGGGCAACGGACAGGCATGGGTGGTGTGTATTTATTTTGCTGGAGAATTCTGATTTTTCCCCCCTTCGCTCTTTATCTTCATTGATTTCCACTTAGTCTCGCTCAGTTGTTGTGGAATCTCCCCATCGAGCTGATCAATTGAATTGATTTGCCAGCTGTTGGGAGGGAGAGGGGATTCCCCCTTCTGTTCCCCCATTACTCTGTCCTGGCTTGGCTGTGTTTCCCTTTTTTTATTTGGAGGATCTCCCCTGCAAGAACGTTGTGCCCCCCCATCTGCCCCCAATGCAGTCATCTAGGGCCACGCCACCACCAAAGCAACCCCTGGGCTCCCACCTGCTTGTGTATTTAATGGTAGAGAGGCCTCCAGGGTAGAACAAAGGTGCCACCTGGTGGTGAGTTGTTGCAATTGCAAAAGCAAGACTTTAGTCCAGTAGCACCTTACAAGGGCTTTCTTTTGAAGAAAAGCCAGGAGACAGCGTTGGTGGTCCCTTGGGTTGCTCGCCAGTCACTGCCATGCGGCCTCTGGGAATGAGCTGACTTCTTCAATCCGCTGGACCGCCGTCCCAGAGGGCAGGGTGTAGGCAAGACGCAGCCGCATCCGGAGCGGGAGCTGGGATCGAAAAGGGACAAGTCATAGAATCATAGGGTTGGAAGGGACCCCCCAGGGTCGTCTAGTCCAACCCTCTGCACAATGCAGGAAATTCACAATTGCCTCCCCCCAACACCCCTAGTGACCTCCGTTCCAAGACCAGAAGATGGCAAAACACCGTCAGGATCCCTAGCCAAATTAGCCTGGGGGAAATTGCTTCATGACCCCAAAATGGCGATCGGCATTACCCTGGGCATGTAAGAAGGGGCCACGAGAACGAAGAGCTGATGTAACCCTTCCTGCCCTCCCTCTCGTGATCTGCCTAGGTGCACAGAACCAGCAATATTAGTAATGCTTTCTGTTTATATCCTGCACTGATGGAAATTCTGCACACAGAACAGCTTCATCTTGGAACTGTGCAAACTTTATGCAGGTACTGAATGCAGGATTTTAAACTGGGAAAACCCCAGCTCTCTTTTTGAAGACAGCCAAGTCCCTTAGTCCTTAAGGTTAGTAGGAGAAAGAGGAATGTGTGTGTTGGCATCATAGAGAAAGATGCTGAGTTTTTGCTGCCAACAGCGAGTTTCTGTTGCCGGAGAAACCGCGATGAGGCCAGGGCAGCTGCTCCAGAGAAACAGGAAGTAATGTTGCTTATGGTGCCTGTTATGCTAGGAGGACAGAGACTTCCTGTGAATGGGCAGGAAGTGACATCACAGCAGAGGAAAACGTTGAATATGTCTGTGTGATGTCACCAGTAAAGTATCCAATAGGAAGTCTCTATTGTCACGTTATAGGGAAGAGCACAGCAGAAGAGACATCAGTGCTTTGCCGCTGACAGTAACTGCTTTTGAGGGCCAGATGACAAAGGGCATCTGTACAGGCTTCTGCCTTCAATAGGATCTTGGCCCCTTCCCATCATTCTTACCTTTCTAGGGTTCAAGATGCGAATTAGTTGAGTGATAGGGGGACCACCCTGACCTGGGACTGTGGAACCGCTGGGGGCCAGGAGCTCTACCTGGAAGGACTGTTGGAAAGAGGAGAGATGAGCAAGTTGAAGGTATTTCTGCTAAAGACGCAATGGTGCATGCCAGGGTCATCCTGTGAGCAGCTGCCATCAGCCTCGGCTCACCTTGGGCACAGCCACTTGCAGAGAGAATCCAGTCACGTCACCGGGAGCCCTGTTGGATACCGTGGCCGTGATGAGCAGTAACGTGGGTTCCAGTGGTGGGCGCTCCATTGAGAATTCAACCAGCAGCTCATCTTGTTCATAAACAGCCAGTGGGGAGAGAGCAGCGGCTGGTGGGACAGGGAAGCCAGTGGACAAGCACGTTTTTAGCGGGGTATTGAATGTTTCCCACCTTCCTCTCACCCCACCATCAGCCAATCAACAGAGGATGTAACTTTTTCCGACGGAATCCAAGCAAGGCCTTAATAAATTGGCGCTCAACTTGCAGCAACCCAGGAAAAGTTGCAGAGTTACGGAGTGCATCTGAGCATGTGCAGAGGGCCTTCGCTCTGAGTAATCACTGCAAGACCACACACATCTGACATCAGGGCATCTAGGTGGCAAGGAAGCGACTGAGGGAAATTTGACCTTGGCCACGTCCTTTCTGTGCGCCGTATTGCTAACAGGGATCACCTTGGAAGAGCTGTACACCTGGGCCAATTCCAGATGACTAACCTTAAGGCGCTTCATGCCGCCCTCTTCCGGATCGCGACGGGGAAAATGTGAAATATCGCGTTTCCTCGCGCGAGTTTTGCGTGTCGTTGCGCAAAACTCGCGCGAGGAAACACGATATTTCGCATTTTCCCCGTCGCGATCCGGAAGAGGGCGGCATGAAGGGCCTTAAGGTTAGTCATCTGGAATCGGCCCAGGTATCCCTGGAGAGGAAAGGCTCTTTTGTATACCCTGACAATGCCACAAACATCCTTAACGGTAATGTTGGTTCTGTAAGAAATTTCAACGTTGATTTTTTTTTAAATTAAGAAGAGCAGTTTTTTAGTCTTCATTGTTTGTTACACAGAAAATAACAGTAGCACTTTAGCGTCCAACTTGGGACAAAGGCAACAGCTACTCAGATCAATTCATGGAAGGTCAAAATAAAAGCCCAGAGAAACGGAGGCCTAGAGGAATATTTTTGCTGTCGAAGTCACAGACTCTGCGAATCATTCCTGGGTGGCTTGCAGGGAGTATTGGCACAGATATTTAGAGGAGGGGATGTACAGAGAGGATGAGACCCTTTGCCATGTACTTGGGAGGCTTTGAAGGGAAGGACACCTGCATTTTTGTGTCTTGTTCGCCCCATTCTTATAGAATCATAAAGTCACAGAGTTTCAGAATCATAGAGTTGGAAGGGCACCCTAGGGTCATCTAGTCCAACCCCTGCACAATGCAGGAAATTCACAACTGCCCTCCCCACATCCTCAGTGACCCCTGCTTCATGCCCAGAAGATGGTAAAACACCATCAGGATCCCAAGCCAAACTGGCCTGGGGAAAATTGCTTCCTGACCCCAAAATGGCGATTGGCATTACCCTGAGCATGTAAGAAGGGGCCACAAGAACTAAGCACTGAAGTATTCCATGGTGCTTTACCTGGGGGTTTTAGATCCCTGAGCAAGTCAAGGAAGGATCCCGTTGCCACTGGGGTGCTTGTGACAGGCTGCAAAGGAGAAGGATCTGTAGGGTCCCCAAGAAGATTCAAGAGATCAGAGACCTAGAGGAAAACAAGACAGTGCTGAAGAGGTTGCAAAATAGTAAAGAGTCCAGTAGCACCTTTAAGAATAACCAACTTTATTGCAGCATAAGCTTTCAAGAACCCCAGCTCTCTCCGTCAGATGCATCATGTGATGAAGAGAGCTGTGGTTCTTGAAAGCTTATGCTACTGGACTTTTTACTATTTTGCAACTACAGACTAACACAGCTAACTCCTCTGGATCGATGCTGAAGAGGTGAACAGCTCCCTCTGGGGGGCAATGGGGAGGGGCACAGAGATAGGTTGCAGAGACAGAAAACTGAGGAAGGGAAATTGCACAAGACAAAGCTGGCACGCACACAAACCCAGACTCATGTACTATTTTGCTCATGTTCAAGTATGGGCCAGCCACACACACTCAGCCTAACCTACCTCACAGAGTTGTAGTTGTGAAAGTGCAGTGGAGGAGTGGAGAATGCTGCCAGCCAATTTGGGGTCCCCATAAGGGAGAAAGATTAGGGTATAAATGAAGCCAATAAATGTGGTTCTCCTTAGCTCTTTGGCACCTCCTGGTACCAACCGTTTGTAGATGTCATGCTTACCTGACTAGATTCTGGTGGTTCGGAATTGCCAGACAGCACCGCCTCGGAGATATGTAGGGAAATGCTGGTCTCTCTTCCAGGCTGTTCTTTCTCACTTCCATCCTCGCTGTAGCCAGCTTTTTCCACTAAGGGCATCTTCTCCAACAAAGATGACCTAAAAGAGGTAAAACTGGTAAGAGTGGGCCGGAGGGTGGCAGGTGCACCTGATTTATCATTTCCCATCTTCTTCCTCCTCTGCCTCCCAGTGCTTCATGGTTCCTATGCACATCTCCCCCTCCCTGCCTCAATCTCTTGGGACTGCATGCAGCACAACAGAGAAACGGGGGTTCGCCATCCATAACACATGACATGTCTGCAGACAATCTGAGGAATTCTTGTTTATCGAATTTACCTCCACTTCACAGCAAGTAAAGCTCATACCAAGACTATTTCCAAAAATAAAATAAAATAGAGTTAGGGCATTTAGAGCAGGTGGGAGGGGCCTGAATGGGTAGGTGGAGCCAGATGGAAGGGCTTGAATGACTAGGCGGAGCAGGGGGTGGAGCTTTCATCACTAGCAGTTTCACAAGGGGGGCCACCCTGCAGTGGCTCTACTTGGAACAATCTAAACAGAAGGTCAGGACACAGACCAGCATGCAACCATCTGCTAGGCCTGTGCAAAATCCAGCCATCCATCATTGCACACACTTCCTATTTAATTATTTGCTAGAAGATTTATAGCTCACTTCTCCATTTACCGCGACTAGCAATCGAGCCAATTGAAAAACAGCAAATCTACAAGCGTAGCCCCGTGCGTCTGGCACAAAACTAAGGGCCAAGCTAGAAAGGACACCAGACACATGTTTTTTAACGTGTCAGGGATGCAATGTGTTGCAATCCCAACGGAGAGAGGAGTACAGGACCGTGTCCCTAGCGCAGGGAGGGGAAGAGCTGGTAGTTCATCTCTTCACTGAAACTGCAAGAAAACAATTGCAAAATTCCTCTCCCCCAGCGACCCTGCGTGGCTCTCTTTTAAAACTGTCTTTGAAAAGCGCTTCTCTTTCCCTGCACTAGAGACATAACGCTGTTTTCAACTACATTTCCCAGGTAACATTGCATCTCCCTCACTTGTAGCTTGGCCCTGAGCAGCATGAGAATCTGCACATTCATATTATTTGTTTGTTTGTTTGTTTGTTTATGTCATTTATAGTCCGCCTTTCTCACTGAGACTCAAGGCGGATTACATAGTGTGAGATTAGCACAATCATTATCAAGGATATTTCCATATAATATCAAGGACATTTCCATAAACAATGTGTAGGGTAAATAAATACAAGTTTACAAAGACAGAGCATTAGCAAGGATCCAATACAGAATTGAAGAAACAGCAAATAATCAATTCTATAACTGACATCAGGCAGCATGAAGAACAGGTAGCTCATAGGAGCACATATTTAAAACAACAGATGGCGCATAAGGCAACATAGGCTGATTCCGCACACGTTGGATAATGCACTTTCAATGCACTTTATATCAATCGTTTGAGGTGGATTTTTTGTTCTGCACACAAAAAAATCAATTCCAAATGATCTATAAAAGAGGATTGGAAGTGCATTATCCAACGTGTGCGGAATCAGCCATAGTGGTGAAATCTATGGTCTTTAACTCATTAGCGAAGCATCTGAGAGCCCCTCCCTACAATACAAACGCCTTTTTGAATAATTCAGTTTTGCATCATTTGCGGAAAGCTAGGAGAGTGGGGGCTCTCCTGACCTCCTCAGGCAGGCTGTTTCACAGGGTGGGGGCCACCACAGAGAAAGCCTGTCTTTGGGCTAAATCAAAAAGAGTCCAGTAGCACCTTTAAGACTAACCAATTTTATTGTAGCATAAGCTTTCGAGAATCACGTTCTCTTCGTCAGATGCATCCATGCATCTGACGAAGAGAACGTGATTCTCAAAAGCTTATGCTACAATAAAATTGGTTAGTCTTAAAGGTGCTACTGGACTCTTTTTGATTTTGCTACTACAGACTAACACGGCTAACTCCTCTGGATCTATGTCGTTGGGCTGTTGCTGATTTTGCCCAGGTAAAGCAAGTTCAATTCTTATGGGGGTTCACCGTATTTTTAAAAAGAAGATGTTAATAAGGAATTGGGAAGGAACAGGGTGTGGAGATTGAGGGGAGGGGTCTGGAGGGGCAAAGGGATGAAAAGTGCTTTGAGGAATCCTGAACTGGAGATGCTGAGGATTGAACCCAGTACATGCCAACACATGACCTACCCCTGAGCCACGGCCCCTCCCTGATGGTGGAGCTGAGATTGTCAAGGGTCTGAATTTCTGCATCTGATATGAGATTCTGCGCTGACACACAGGCTGATTCCGCACACGTTGGACAATGCAATTTCAATGCACTTTATCAATCATTTAAGGCAGATTTTTTGTTCCGCACACAAAAAAATCCGTTCCAAATGATCTATAAAGAGGATTGGAAGTGCATTATCCAATGTGTGCGGAATCACTGACAGCACTCACGCAAGTTTGACATGGCACTGCTCTCAGACTCTTTACAGACAGAACTTGGGGGTCCTGGAATTCTCTCATTTTCATCCAACAGGGGCAAAGATTTCCTGGATTCACACCCTCCCGTGTCCACCTAGAGAACTCACCTGAGATGGTCATATTTCCGGAAAAGGGCGTTATATTCTACTGCCCGCTGCTGCAATTCGATGTCGTGACAGCTGCAGTAAATAGAGACCAACCTTCGGATCCGGCTTGAAAGGGGAAAAAATGAACATGAAAAGGTTAGGACTCAGCAGGGCTTTTTTTCAGCTGGAACGCGGTGGAATGGAGTTCCAGCACCTCTTGAAAGTGGTCACATGGCCAGTGGCCCCGCCCCCTGATCTCCAGACAGAGGGGAGTTGAGATTGCCCTCCGCGCCTAGCTGGGCGCGGAGGGCAATCTAAACTCCCCTCTGTCTGGAGATCAGGGGGTGGGGCCACTGGTCATGTGACCATTTTTGCCGAGGGCAATTTAAATAAAAAAAAAACAAACCCTTGTTCCAGCTTTCCCAAAGTGACGTAATTGTGCGGTCCTGGAAGCGTGCGTGCACTTTGCGCTCACACATGTGGCACCACCTCCTACCAGGAGTTGCCCCCTGTGCTGGCAACCCACTGAGTTCCACCACCTCTTTTCCCAGAAAAAAAGCCCTGGGAATCACCTTAATTTTAAGCAGAAGAGCAGGAAGCAAAAGGAGGGGGAGAAAAGCGGGAAGGCTGAGGAGAAAAGCAGTGGGGGCAGTGAAATTTGAGGGTTATGTACAAATTTAGGGCACTTGGAGTTTTTTTAGGGGTGTCAGCAGTTGGCGGATGTATTTGTTTTTAAACTCAATTCTCCTGAAAGCAGTTCACCAAACCCTTAAGTACAATTTTTAAAAAACCAGATAATAATAGTGTTGCTGTGTGTATGTTAAGAGTCAGCGTAGTGTATTTCTTAGAACAGGGCTCTTTAACTTTTTTGAGCCTGCAGGCACCTTCGGAAGTCTGACACGGGATGGTGGGCACAACCACAAAATGGCTGATGTGGGAGGTGGAGCCAACCACAAAATGGCTGCTGCGGGAGGTGGAGCCAACCATACACCCAAAGGAAGTCCATGTTTAGGTGGAGAAGACGAGTAATTTTAAAAATACACTGAAAAAGAGGAATGAGAGAGAGAATAAAACCAACACTGTGATGGCAGCTGCCACCAAAGCAATCTTATTTTAAAGCAATGGGATCTGCAATGGCCAATCAGAAGATGTGCTTGGCTTTCACCCCACCTGGCCCCACCCACTTTCTGAAAACACCAGGTGAGGTGTTTGCGAGCACCATGGTGCCCTTGGGCACTACGTTAGGGACCTCAGTGTTGGAATGTCGGATTAAGATCAGGGAGATTTAGGATCAAATCCCCGCTATACTTGAGCCAGTCATGACCCCTCTCCGCCTAACCTACCTTTGGAGATCATTATGAGGCTAAAGCAGGGAAAGGAGAATTGTGTTTGCCTCTTAGAGCTCCTTGGAGGAATAGAGGATTATGCTATACTAGACTGACTGATCTGTGTCTTAGGTTGCTAATCCGAAAGTGGCTTTAAACAAGGACCACAAATGGGATACAACACACCCCCTGGGCAGATATGAAGGGCACACAGTAACTTTGACCGGAAGCTCTCTGATACGCCGTCTCGTGGCAGCTTCCATGAGTCTTTCCACACAAGACATCTGACACGTGAAGAACACGTGTCGGGAGATGCAATGCTAGCTAGGAAGGGTAGTTTAAAAAGACAGAGCCAGTGGTAGCGCAAAGGCTTTGCTGTACACTGAAGCTGTGTGAAGGGGCTGTGAAATGCCAGAAGGGAAACTTCAGCCCATTAGAACCTCCTCAGGTCTGGAAGGCAGCTCCAGCCCATTTCCATTCCTTGCTGCCCTCTGGTTGTGATCCCACACAGTTTTAGACTGGAGAGGTGAAATTGACAGAGCCTGAGAGCAAAAATGAAATTAACACACTCTCTGAAGAGTGATCTCCACAGGCTCTGTCTTTTAAAACTATGCTTCCCGGCTAATATTGCACCTCCCTACACTTGACAAACACACGCTGAGGCGCCTCGTGTCGAGAGATTCTTAAGAATTGATGGGTTTTAGGGGCTGCCACTGGAGGAAAGAATATTTGACTCTGTGAGCCTTTCCATGGTTCCTGTGCCCCTCCATAAAGAGGGAGCCGATGGATAAACAAGTCATGTTACAACATGGAATCACTGTCCCTTAACAACAATTAACAGTTCTTCCATACTGATAGTCTTGGGGGGTGTTAAAGGCAGTTTCCTTTCCTCTCCTTTTTCAAGGGCTCCTTAAGGGCAGAGAACAGATCCAAATATGCTGGAGTCATTGCAAGCACAGAGCTGGGGGCGGGCTGCTGTTTTAGGTGTCTCAACCTGAGGTCCAGGAAAGGGCCGGGGCTTTAAGGAGTTTGGACCAAGCAAGCTCACTTGATGCTGTTGCCTTGGAGACGAGACCCGAGTTTCATGAGGGCGGTGAGCGCGTAGCCCCTGGTGGCTGGGAGGGAGAGGTGCGACTGGAGCACCCGCTCCAGAAGGGAGAGCATCTCTTCTGGGTCTACCTGCACAGGTTGAGGAGGAGAAGGGTTTCAGCGGGGTTGGGGGGGGGGTGCGATGCGAGCAAATCTCCTCTGCTCTCTCCCAACTCCTTACCTGCTTAGGCTCCACCTCTTCACAGCTCCCAGCCAATAGGAGGTTGCCGTACTCCCCAATGCACCAAGTAGCCACCTGCACCAAGGGTTGCTGGTGAGGGGGGGGAAATGATAGAGTAGAGAAGATAGATGATATATTTTGTACTGGGCACATCCGCTCCTGCATCCCTTCTGGGACAATTTGTATGGCCTGTCAAAAGTAAATGCCCCCCCCCCCGCACTTTTATAATAGCTCTGCACTTTGCAAACCTCAAAGCTCAGAGACTCTTTTGCAATCTGAGACTTTCAAAAGAAACAGGATAGCAAAATTCGAGTCCAGGAGCACCTTAAAGACTACCAAGATTTCCAGGGTATAAGCTCTGGAGAATTAAAACTCCCTTAGTCAGAATGGGAGTTTTGCCAAGGCCAAGCCTGCTCGATGAAAGCAAATTAAATTTCCAGCTTTGCTGAACCTCAGTTCCAGGTAAAAGCCTAATCCCTTTTTCGTTCTTTCACGGTTTCTTTCATGCACTTAAGTTATTTGTGTACTATGTCATAGCCACAAGGTTCTCGTGAAGGTGCGCAAGGATAAAAGCAATCAGTGACATCAAGAGCGAGTGCTGACACTAAGAACAGCATCAATTAAGCTGTAAGAACTGCAATGTGGCTGCAGCCAAAAATAGGAGGATGCGACTGCATTAAAATTGATTTATGAGCAATAAAAATCCAAGAAAGCGGATGACGGAGAAAAATGAGACATATGCACGCACGCATGTAAAAATGAATCACAGCAAGCCCAGGAGAATAAAAATGTTTTTATCGGGCGCTCAGAATTTAACAAAGAAGGCCTCTGATGTATAGTGGTGGGGAGTTCCGCAAGCAAGCTGCCACTACACAAAAGACCCTGACTCTTGAGGCCACCCATATTACTTCACTAACAGAAGTGCAGGAAGCTTAAAAAAATTTCAACTCTATACTGGATCCTCGCTAAAGCTATGTCTTTGTAAACTTGTATTTATCGATCCTATGGCGTTGTTTATGGAAATGTCCTTGACACTGCATGGAAATGTCCTGGATACTGATTGTACTAATCTCCCACTGTGTAATCCGCCTTGAGTCTCAGTGAGAAAGGCGGACCATAAATGGCATGAAATAAATAAATAAATAAATAAATAAATAAAAAGCTGATCTTCCGTGTCCGAGCAAATGCATGAGGGAGACGGCAGGTCTTACTTTCTAGCCAATCTATTGTTTAAAGAGGTGATCCCATGTGATGCTGAAGATCACCGAGTGGGCTTTGTGATTGAGTGCGAATCTATCGTTTGACGGTGACGGTGACGAGACAGTTCCGCCAGGTCTTAAACACGTCACTGTCAGCCAGCATTTGGTTGTAAGAGCAGACAGGCCAGGAAACACTTGTAATAGTTTTTTGTGCGAGTAATGCTGTGTGATCCATACATCGGGAATCACAGGATAACATCCAGCTACAAGCAGTGCCGTAAAGGAACTTGGCCTTTGAAGTGTGACCGAGAGCCAAGCTACAAGTGACGAATGACAATTGAACGGCAAGTGAACAGACTCACGTGTATTCCTCCCTGTTCACTTGCGTGGAACGTAAGTGGAGCGCAAATGAACAGGGAGGAATACACGTGGAGCGCAAGTGAAGGAATATACATGGAGCGCAAGTGGAGCGCAAGTGAACAGGGAGGAATACACGTGGAGTGCAAGTGAAGGAATATACATGGAGCGCAAGTGAACAGGGAGGAATACACGTGGAGTGCAAGGGAAGGAATATACGTGGAGCGCAAGTGGAGCGCAAGTGAACAGGGAGGAATACACGTGGAGTGCAAGGGAAGGAATATACGTGGAGCGCAAGTGGAGCGCAAGTGAACAGGGAGGAATACACGTGGAGTGCAAGGGAAGGAATATACGTGGAGCGCAAGTGAACAGGGAGGAATACATGTGGAGTGCAAGTGAAGGAATATACGTGGAGCACAAGTGGAGCGCAAGTGAACAGGGAGGAATACACGTGAGTCTGTTCACTTGCCGTTCAAGTGTCATTTGTCACTTGTAGCTTGGCTCGTAGTGGTAACTTTCTCCGCTGGTGTGGCAGCTTGCCAGAAGAGAGTGCTGCCAGCCCGATCTCAATTGCACCATCCAAGCCACTCGCCTGCGGGTAGTACTGCAGCTTCCAGTCCCACACTTGTCAGGTGACATGGGGGGGGCAATAGGTATCCCTCTGGCCCTATAAAACCTCAGACTGACCACTAAAGCTATTGCAGAAGCAAACAAGCGGCTGCTTTCCTGGTGAGCTTGCTCGCTCAGGAAGGTTGTCAACACTGGGTTAGTGAGCCAGAGGAGTTAGCCGTGTTAGCCTGTAGTTGCAAAATAGTAAAGAGTCCAGTAGCATCTTTAAGACTTACCAACTTTATTGTAGCATAAGCTTTTGAGAACCTCAGCTCTCTTCGTCAGATGCATCGATGCATCTGATGAAGAGAGCTGTGGTTCTTGAAAGCTTATGCTACAATAAAGTTGCATCTGACGAAGAGAGCTGTGGTTCTCGAAAGCTTATGCTACAATAAGTATGCTACAATAAAGTTGCATCTGACGAAGAGAGCTGTGGTTCTCGAAAGCTTATGCTACAATAAAGTTGCATCTGACGAAGAGAGCTGTGGTTCTCGAAAGCTTATGCTACAATAAAGTTGCATCTGCTGAAGAGCGCTGTGGATCTCAAAAGCTTATGCTACAATAAAGTTGGTTAGTCTTAAAGGTGCTACTGGACTCTTTACTAATATTGGGTTAGAAAATTCCTGGCAATTTGAGGATGGAGCCTGGAAAGGACACGGTTTTTAAATTTTACTTAATTTATACCTCACCTTTCTCCCCATTTGGAACGTAAAGTGGCTTACATAGTTCTCCCCAGTTGAAGCCACATAATGTCGTGGTTAAGAGCAAGAGGACTCTAATCAGGGCCGTTCCCACATGGCTTACCTGAACCCAGAACGCTGCACAGCGTGCCGAAAAAAAACGCGGAAGATCGTGTTTTCTCTCACGAGTTTTGCACCATGTTGCGCAACATGGCGCAAAACTCACAAGAGAAAACGCGATCTTCCACCTTTTTTTCGGCATGCTGCGCAGTGTTCCGGGTTCAGGTAAGCCGTGTGGGAACGGCCCTGGAGAGCCAGGTTTGATTCCCCACTCCTCCACTTGAAGTCAGCTGGGTCACCTTGGATCAGTCACAGCTCTTCCAGAGCTCTCTCAGCCCCACCCACCTCACAGGTTGATCGTTGTGGGGATAATAGTAACAGTTTCATGTAGTGGTTAAGAGCACGGGACTCTAATCTGGAGAACTGGATTTGATTCCCCACTGCTCCGCTTGAAGCCAGCTGGGTGACCTTGGGTCAGTCACAGCTCTCTCAGAACGCTCTCAGCCTCACCCACCTCACAGGGTGTTTTGTTGTGGGGATAATAGTAACATACTTTATAAACCTCTCTGAGGGCGAAGCTACAAGTGACGAATGACACTTGAACGGCAAGTGTATTTCTCCCTGTTCACTTGCACTCCACTCAATCCACTTGCTGTTCAAGTGTCATTTGTCACTTGAAGCTTGGCCCTGAGTGGGCATTAAGTTGTCCTAAAGGGTGGTATATAAATTGAATGTTGTTGTTGTTGTTGTTATTATTCTCCTCTCCTCCATTTTATCCTCGTAACAGCCTTGTGAGGTAGGTTGGGCTGAGAGGGTGTGACTGGACCACTGTCTTCCACTTTTCCTAACATTATTGTCTTTTCCTGAGAGTCTTGTCTTCTCATGATGTGACCAAAGTACGATAGCCTTAGTCTTGTCAGTTTAGCTTCTGGGGAAAATTCAGGCTTGATTTGATCTAGTGCCCACTTATTTATCTTTTTGGCCATCCATGGTATCCGCAAAACTCTCCTCCAGCACCACATTTCAAATGAATCCATTTTCTTCCCGTCAGCTTTCTTCACTGTCCAGCTTTCACATCCATATATAGCAATGGGGAATCATAGTTAGGATTATCTTTTTTCTTGGTCCCCAGAGAGACATCTTTATCTTTAAGGATCTGCTCTAGCTCCCTCACAGCTGCTCTTCCAAGTCTCAATCTTCTTCTGATTTCTTCACTGCAGTCTCCCTTTTGGTTGACGATTGAGCCAAGGAATAGAAAATCTTGAATAATTTCAATTTCCAAATTGTCAGCTTTAAAACTGTAATTCCTCAGTAGTCATTACTTTGTCTTCTTGATGTTCACCCTCCTAAGCAGCCATTTTCTCCAGGAGAACATATCTCTTCAGTCTGGAGCTTCTTTATAATTCCAGTACATCCCCACGCCCCGCCTGGTGAAAAAGGGAGCTTTGACTCTCGAAAGCTTATACCCTGAAAATCCTGTTGGTCTCTAAGGTGCCACTGGACTCAAGTCCTGCAACCCTGCTTGGTTCACCTCCAGACTGCTGAAGTTGGCAGTTATGCCCCCTCCCAGCCCTGAAACACGCCCCCCCCCTTTGCACCTGTGAGATATCTTGGGCCAGGGCTTCGTATAGTTGTTGCACCGCGTAACTGTGAAGCTCGGTTGCACCTCCAATCAGGTGGATGAGGTTGGGGACTGCATCGTCCCGCACGTAAGAACCAGCCTGCAAAGGGAAAGGAAACGGATGGAGGAAGGCGAGATTGCTGCAGTTAGAGAAACATTTCTGTGCCCCTTTCTTCTTTCTCCTGAAGGGTCTTCTTCCACCCCCAAATACCCAGTTTTTCCATACTGAGGATATGCTAAAAGGACTGGACAGCTAATGAGAACCATATGGAAGGGGTACCTACTAAAAGAGGCGTCAAAATTAACTTTTTCAACATGCTTAGAACAGCTGTTCTAAAGGAGTGCCAGAAACAGAGGCTACGAGGGCAGATACATTAAATTATTGAAAGAAAATACAGAGACTGGACAGGTTATATTGTGAAGAGACTTTGGTTTCTTGAGGACATTGGCTGCCATTTTTGTTTTGTTTTTAGTCCCTATGATCTTGAAGAAAAGTAGTATAAAAATGTATGAGGTGCATCTGTTGAAGGGTCAGAAAGAGAGAAAAGATGTTCTGTGAGTGCCACAGCCCTCTGCTGCTCCCCTACAGATCCTAGCGCCTCCTCAGCCATCCTCCTCCATCTTACCATGGTCAGCACTTGGAGGACGGTGTCTATGTGCCATCGCTTGTTGGGCGCAAACCTGAAGGGGGTGGAAATGAGGACTCGCTCAGACCCATTCGGCTTCTTGCAGCCAACTGACCTCACCCCCAAGCCTCTACAGTGGCGCCTGCTACCAGGGGTCACTCACTTCTCAGCAGCCAGGAATATTCCAGAAGCGCAGTCTGACTTCAGGTCTGGGGCGCAGGTGCTGAGGAAATCCAGGAGTTCCTTGATGGTTGCCCTCACGTTGCTGCTGTTCACCAAGGCGAGGCTAAGTTGCAGCGCTCGCCTGAGGAGAAGGGACAAAGGTGTTATTCTCCTCAGAAATTCATTCAAGTTCTCCTTCCCCGCTTTCCCTGTCTCACCTCTTCACAGTCGGGTCAGGGTCAGTCAGGCATGCCAAGACGGTGGACCGATGTCTCTGGACTGCGCAGCCCTCCGCTTGCAATAATTTCTGTAGTGATGCTAGAGCCACGTACCTAAGGAGGTAGATCAAGATGGGTAGCCATGTTAGTCTGTCTGTAGCAGAAGAAAAGAGCAAGAGTACAGTAGCACCTATAAGACTAACGAAATCTGTGATAGTGTATGAGCTTTTGTGAGTCACAGCTAACTTCTTCAGGGAGAGCAGGAGTCCAGTAGCACCTGTAAGACTAATGCAAATTGTGGTAGGGTATGAGCTTTCTTGAGTCACAGCTCACTTCTTCAAATACCCAGAGTCCAGTAGCACCTATAAAACTAACTAAAGTTATGGTAGGGTATGAGCTTTCGTGAGTCACAGCTCACTTCTTCAGATACAGCTAGAATGCGAGTCCATCTGTTCTAGCTGTATCTGAAGAACAACTGCCAGAATTCAGCCGTATTTTAATGGAGAAGTGGTCTTTTTTGCAGTTTCACTTGTAAGAAAAAGACACCTCAGAAAAGAAAGTAGAAGACAGTGTAAGTGTGTATATTTTACTATACATCCCTGCGTGTGACTGTCTCATAGCACTCTTTCTTGCAAGAATTTATGGATTTATTTACTTCAGTTTATACTCTGCTTTTCTTCCACCAAACATTGGCCGTTTCCACAGCTTCATCTGGAACACTGAGGAACGTCGCGAAAAAAACCGCGGAATATAGCATTTTCTCGCACGAGTTTTGTGTGATGTCGCACAAAACTCACGCGAGAAGACGCTCTCTTCCTCTTTTTTCGCGATGTTCCGCGGCATTCCAGATGAAGGTAAGTAGCATGGAAACGGCCCAGGTTCTCCTCGTAACAACCCAGGTTTATCCTCATAACGACCCTCTAAGGAAGATTAGACTGAGCATGTCTGACTGGCCCAAAGTCACCCAGCAAGCTTCCAGGTTCGAATCTCCACTCTGCCACGGTTCTTCCAGATCCCGTCTCAACTCTCTAACCACTATACAACACGGCCTCTTTGTCAGGAAGCACATTCATTCCTCAGTCTTCCCAGCACTTCCCCCTCCCAAAGTTGAGGCTCTTCTAACCATCTGGGGACGTGTGTCCCATCCCATCCATGTGAGATGATGAGTGGGCCCTCTTCCTTGCTCTGATGGACAGCATGTTCCAGAACAGATTGTAGGGGAGAGATCTCCAGCCCCCAGAAACAAAAATATCTGGGCCGAATCCACACTTCCCTACCTTCCGCTTTTCATGTGCATTAATTGCGATGGATTCTATCCCACAATGTCCCAGTCTGTGTTCACATCCCTTCTCTTACTGCCTCTGCCTCGCGCTATACTTCGTCCACATCCCTGGTAGAATCGCGCAATACGGGGCGGGTTGTGAAACGCTTGTGAAACACTTCTATTTGTCCACATCTACGGTGAGAACCGTGCAAAAGAAGCGTCTGAACGCATGACAAATTCGTCTGAGGCGCAACACGAAAGACGCGAGAGAATGGCGGGATTGAGGTAAGAGTATGTGAACAGCCCTCTGAGAAGCGAATAATGGGTGGGAAAAAAGCGGAAAACTTGAGACGTGTGGATTCGGCCCTGATCAGTTTTCACATGACATTGTTTTTGGGGGGCGGGGGGGAACATGTCTATGGTTACATCCTTTCATGGAGAATTTGCACTCGAAAGAAGCTGAGGCACCCCCTCCTAGATGGATTGGGGTCAGAACATTGGGAAAATGGGTTAACCCCTCCCCACCAAGTGCCATTTTCACAAAATAAAAATCCACCCCCCCTTCCCAGCCCATGTAATTCAGTCCTGAGTCTCTAACTGGAATACTCTTCAAATCCTGGGCACAACCTTAAACCTTTTTAAAAAATCAACCCCACACAAGGTTTTTTTGAAAATTTCAAATGCCTTTGAGCTAACAGCAAATTTCAGGTGTCCAGCAGCCGTTTTTTCCCCTTTTATTTTTACCTGATATTCCGATCTTTGTTAACAAGAAATCGCCCGAGGATATTTATAGCGAGAACCTGTGTGTGGAAAAGAGAAGAGCCCTAAAAACGTGACTGTATTGAGGAGTGAAGAATGGGCAGCCACAAACCAAGCTGAGAGCCACCTGCTGTTAGTCTATGGAACTACCCAACTCTTGATCCTCCCTTGACATGATCAACTGCAGATGGAAACTGGAGGGTCTTTTGCTAACCTGAGTAAATTCTGATTGATTCTATGCATTCAGGGTCTAGAACTGGGCATCCCAACCGCACCAGGCAGCAACTAAAACTTTGGATTTGTATCCACAGGACCTTCCAAGGGGTTGGCAACAAAATGCAGGTTGGGCTCAGTCAATGGTCAGCCTGTTTGCATTACGACATTTCACTATACCCGGAGTCCTGTTTGCATTACGACATTTCACTATACCCGGAGTCCACTAGCTGACTGCACACCCATGATGGTCAGAACAGTCTCGTACAAGATGGCGTTGCCCACATTCCGCGTCGTCTCTGTGTTGGTGGCCACCTGGGGAGAAGCAGAGAAGCTGGAGTGTCACTGCTGTGGCATCAGGATGTCCCCTCCCTCCTCCTCCAAATCTTCACCTCCAAATCTTCACCTTCAGATCTTCCTCCTCCACTTCGTTAACAGCACAAGAAGAGCCCTGCTGGATTAGACCAGCGGTCCACCTACCAGCCAGCACCCTTTCCAACACAGTGGCTGACCAAGCTGCCCTGGAGGGCCAACAAACAGGGGCCAGAGGCTGAGGCTCCCCCCGCCCCATGTTGCCTCCTTGCACTGGGTTTCAGAGTTTACGGCCTCTGAATATGGTGCCAATGGAGGAGAAACAATGCAGTAGAAACATTAGAGCTCTCTGCCCAAAGACGTTGCAAAAGCTGTGGTTTAGGCATATCAGACCCGCACAGCCATTTTATCTAGCTCCTCCCAATACCCCCTCCACATTTTAATGAAAATGACATAAGCCCATGGACTACAAATGACATTAATGATGATGATGATAGAGAATTCCTCTAGGTCACAGCGATCCCTCCCTTTTGCCTGGGTCCCTTGCTCCAATTTCCAAATCCCCCCCGGCTTTCACCTGGGCCAAGGCATCATTCATGCTGTCACTGGTCTCTTCGTTGTCTCGTCCCAGAATCCTCAGCAGCCGTAGGATTTGGATCTGAGCGGGTGAGGATAAATGACAGGAGTATAGTGTGAGGAGTGGAGTTCCCGGTGTCAACCTTGCAACTGGAGATAATTTCTTCACGCAATGCAAGCACTGAGCTATGCCCCTCCCGGTCTGCTTCTTTCCCTGCCTTGTTCACTTATGGGCCATTTCCACACTACCTACCTTCATCCGGAACACTGCAGAATGTCACAAAACACCCGCAGAAGATAGCGTCTTCTCGTGCAAGTTTTGCACAAGAAGACACTATCTTCCGCGGTTTTTTCATGACGTTCTGCAGCATTCCAGATGAAGGTAGGTAGTGTGGAAACGGCCGTGGTATTGCCTGTATTCCCATGTGCAAAGCCAAGAACACCACCCTGGGGAGTTGCCTGAGGATAAACATTTTCTTGGACTGAATTGTTGAAGGAAGCCACGAGAAGGAAGTTGGGGTGACAGAGTGAAGCTGGCCTTTTACCTGCAGAAAGGGATCGCTGATGCCGGAGATACTGTTGTCTGGAGAGTAACCAGCCACCACAAGATTGTGTAGAATTCCTACCAAGTGGGGCACTCGCTGCAAGAAACAGGGAGACAGACAATGCGGCAGGTCAGCCCCACAGAAAGACCCCCCACCACAAGTCTCTCCAAAGCTACAGCGCAACGCCTGGTTCTCTCTCCTCTTGGGACCTTATTTTTCCTCCCCAGCTGGCCTCACAGCACCGTATAGTTTCTGAGAGGTGTCGCTCCTACTTCTACACAATGCTGTATCTTGAGTTGCCAGCACCTGGAGCACCTCCTGTCAGGTGGTGCCCCAGGTGCTGGCCAGGACCGTGTGATGACATCACTGTCGGAAAATAACATCATCGCGCAGGTTGTGGCCGCCCTCCCTGCCCTGGGAGCACTCCCACAGTTCGGGCTGCAGCTCTCCCCTCGGCATAGCAGGTGGCGCAGGCAGCCTCCCAGCCCTCCTGCGCAGCCGCCTGCACTGCCATTGCCAGCTCTGCATGCTCTTGGACAGCAGCTGCACCCAGCACCCTCTCTTTGGCAGCGCCCAGGGCAAGTGACCCCCCTCCCCCCCCTAAATACGGCCCCGCTTCTACATAAGATGCGTTTTGAGTGTCGCTTGGGGCTGCAAAGAGGGAGACCAGCAGGCCCCCTTTGAGTTGTTCATCAGCATTTCTTGGAGAGGGTGGGAGTTTGGCACGGGCAGAAGCACAGGATGGGTGGAAGGGGCTGAGCCAAAGTTCTGTTCTCATGCCTTGGGCCTGTAACGTTTGGTGCTTTTCCTTTAAAAGGATCCATGTTTTCCCTTCACCCTCAGTTTGACCTCTTCTGTCTTCTCCAGGCCAATTCCCCATGCACATGCCCACAGCCCCGATTAATCTGTGGGTGCAGGCAGGTACCAACTGGGAGAATGGGGTAACCGTGTACAAAGGATGGTGAGACATGGCAGGGGAGAGTAGAATGCTCTTAGACAGGGGATAGCAAGGCCTGGAAGGAGAGCGCAGGAAACTGTGGCACTCTTAGGGCATGCCTTTCAAGCACCACCACCAGGCGGGGTGAGAGGGCTTGGCAGAACCTTTCCTTGAGGCCTAACTGCTGAGCTCAGAGCCCTCCTCACAGGCAGTTGCGCCAAGAGGATTAATGGCAGGGGGAGGTGGGGGGAGGTTCAGTTCACACTTGCCCACCTTGCAGAAGTGTTCCAAGGCCTGTGGGTTTTGTTCGCACATCTCTGCGATCAACATGACAGCGCCATGCGGAACGCCTGAAGAGAGATGAGACAGGAATCCGTCACTTCCCGGATCACTTGACCCGACGAGGGGAGAACTGCACTTCCGATCCCTCACCACCAGGGCTTTTTTTCAGCAGGAACGTGGTGGAACGGAGTTCTGGCACCTCTTGAAAATGGTTACATGTTCGGTGGCCCCGCCCCCTGATCTCCAGACAGAGGGGAGTTGAGATTGCCCTCTGCGCCGCCAAGTGGTGCGGAGGGCAATCTAAACTCCCCTCTGTCTGGAGATCAGGGGGCAGGGCCACCGAACATGTGACCATTTCCGTCAAGGGCAATTTAAACTTTTAAAAACTCCCCCCTTGTTCTAGCTGACCCAAAGTGATGTCATTGTACAGTCCTGAGTTCCACCACTGAGTTCCACCACCTCTTTTCCCAGAAAAAAAGCCCTGCTCACCACGCACTCCTTTGAGTCCTTCCTTGAGACCCATGTTCTGCTTCCCTCCCCCTGTATGCTGATGGGCAGGAATCTGGAATGGACTCCATCTTGGGACAGTTATTATCTGTTTGTTGATTTTATGATGAACTGTTGTTTTATGAATTGTTTTAATAATCTGTATTATATTTTCATAACTGCTGTACCTCGCCCTGAGCCCTCTTGCGGGAAGGGCAGGTTAGAAATGTTGTTGTTGTTGTTGTTGTTGTTGTTAATAATAATAATAATAATAATAATAATAATAATTCCCAAGAAAGCCTCACTTGAGGGATCCCATCACTTCCATCTCCTGAACTTTTAATTTAATCTCTGTCTTGGGTCCCTTTGTCCATCTTGCCCCTCTGATGTAGGTGGATAATGCAAAACAGATTTCTGATGTTCACACATGCGTGCATGCTCACCACTTTATGACCTGCCCATGTGGAAGCGGCTCAAACACCTCCCGAAAAATTTCTCCTGTCTTCTTGCATCATGTTAAAATGCGATCCTTTCCACTAGAGTTGGGTTCATACATTCAGCCGTGAGTCAAATAACATACACCCATGTGTGAATGTGCCCCTATGACCATCCAAAAGAGAATTTTTGCAGCAGGCAGCCAAGTAAAGGGATGGCGGTGCATACCGTGAGTTCGGTCCGTCAACAGCTGATCACCAAGAGCCACAAATGCGTCTATAAGATCGGGCACCTTCCGGATAATGAGTACGGCGCAGACCACCGCCTACAATGGTCAGCAGAAAGAAAAGAAGGCATGCAGAGTGAACTCAGTGCTGGGGCTGGGGCAAGCAGAGATGAGTGACATTTAGAGTTTGGGAGAATCCTGAGCAGTCCAATTTGCCTTCAGAACATCTGCGGGGAACTTTCTCTTCTTTGTGGACTGGTTACAATCAGTTCAGGCTTAAGAATTGGGTTTAATTTGCACCTGACTTATGAGCGCCTCTGAGCAGGTGTAGTGTACACTGTCTTCCCTTCTCTACTGAGAGCCAAGCTACAAGTGACGCCTGACACAGGTTGGACACTTGTCAGCTTCCCTCAAGTTTTGATGGGAAATGTAGGCATCCTGGTCTTGCAGCTGTAATGGAGAGCCGAGCTGTAAAACCAGCATGCCTACATTTCCCATCAAAACTTGAGGGAAGCTGGCAAGTGTCCAACCTGTGTCAGGCGTCACTTGTAGCTTGGCTCTCAGTCAGCTCAACTACCCACCCGTACCTTGGAGGTCAGAGGGCCATTAAACGAAATGAAAGGCTTTGACATATATTAAAAATGGGATACTGGGTACAAGGCAGACGCTTTTTAAACGTGCCGAAGAAGAAGAGGGGGCACCGTTAGGGGTTCTGGGGAGCAACCACAGCCTCTCACCTTCCTTCGCACGGAGGGTTGTCCCTCTCTGGCCAGCTGCTCCACCTCCCCGGCCAAGTCCCGAAACATCGCCGCCGAGCCCAGAGAACCGAGGGTGCTCAGAGCCAAGCTCTGCACCCAAGCGCTGGGATGGAGGAGGTCGCTGGAATAAATGGAAGGGGGCTGTGAACACAGAGATGGATGATTGCAAAGAATCTCTCCCCCCGCCCCACCCTGCGCCTGCTCTCTTCATTCAAGCACCAGCAGCCCATGCCCCCACAGTCCTTTCTGCAGGACCCCCCCCCCTCTCTCCCATCCCACCTTCCCGATTTCCCATTGGACTCTCTCATCTTTCCCTGCCACTCAGGGAATGTCAAGTCCAATGGGAGTGAAAAGGGCAAATTGCATACTACAGGTTGCCAAGGGGAGGGCCAGGCAGATAGTGAGGTGGGTCTTACCCCCAACCTACTTCTCTACTGAGCCCTGTTTATTCATCTATTAGTTCATTAATTAAAACATTTATACCCTGCTTTGCATTTTGGTTCACGTTTGTAGTCTTCCTGCAGTCTAAGGCATCTTCCTCTAACTTAAATGGCTCTTCTGTTATCGAAAGAGTTACTTAAGTTGAAGGGATGCTACTTACAGGATGGTGGGATCGTCCGGTTGGATCTTCCACCGCCACTGCCCCATTCCAGCTGAGGACCCCAAAGGTGAGGGGTTTGGGTGGCCATGGCTGGGAAGAGGCCCTTTAATGCAAGGTCCATCTCACAGCTGGGCAGAGGTGCCAGGCCCTTTAAGAAGCCTCCGCCTGCCAACCAGCTATTTGAGGATGGCCCGGTGGGAGCCATGTGACACCCAGGAAACAGAGGCCAGGTTTCATGCTGCCTTCATAGAGGGAGAGCTCATGACACTCTGGCTGGCTGGTTCTGGTTCCAGGTTGCGGAAGAGTATAATCAGAGAAGAGGACCACCCCCTGCAGCAGTTAAAAACCCCTTTTTTAACTGCTGCAAAAATTTCGTATTGTTTTAGAAATTTTATTGCAGCTGCTTAGATTAGCTGGTTCAGAAATCCAGAGGAGTTAGCCGTGTTAGTCTGTAGTAGCAAAATAGAAAAGAGTCCAGTAGCACCTTTAAGACTAACCAACTTTACTGTAGCATAAGCTTTCGAGAACCACAGTTCTCAATGCACCTGACGATGCATCTCGATACAGCTGACAAAGAGAGCTGTGGTTCTCGAAAGCTTATGCTACAGTACAGTTGGTTAGTCTTAAAGGTGCTACTGGACTCTTTTCTATAGATGGTTGGGTTGCTTTCCCTAATTTTTGTGGATATATTATTGTGTGCTTCTAGTGTGTGTTTTATTAGCGAGCCCTTGCAAAAGTCTTTGCTAGGAGGCAATCTTTTAAATGAATAATCATTAATGAAATAACATCCACATTGACTGTACCGTCTGCTAGAGTCCTTGAATCTCCCCCACCCCGTTCATTCCAGGTTCCTCTCTTTAAGCAAATCAGAACACGAATAGTTGTTTGATTTCCCAGATTTGATCTTGCTCACTTTGGGGTTCCACCTCCCCCCCCCGCCATGTTCTTTAATTCTAGTCTCTCACTTCTTGATACTATTGGTCAGTAGAAGATGGGTGTCCTGCTTCTCATCCAATAAGAGGGCAGCACCGAGGTAGCCGATCCGTTTTTCGTGGAATTTCTGAGAGGCAATTAGCTTCAAGCACTCCATCTGATTTGGAGCAGGAACAGAAAGCAATAATTTTAAAAATGCCAATAAAAACCACCACTCCCACTCCACAGCTGGGATCCCTTGGCTTTGAGGCAGGGCTTAAGTTAAGTTCAAATGGTCCAACCTTTTCTCCTAAATCTGTATTGCAATGCCAGAGCTCAGCACTGCAACATCAGAAGGAGATGAGCAGATTTGGAGGCAGATTTACTAACCTCCAGTTGGGACCTGGAGTTACAACTGATCTCCAGACTATAAAGGTCAGCTCCACTGGAGAAAATGCCTGCTTTGAAGGGGGGACTCTATGGTATACTCTATGGTATACCATAGAGTCTAAAGGAAACGGAAGTTCCTTTCTGGGCACTAGCCCCAAATCTGCAGGAATTTCCCAAGTCAGAGCTGACAACCCTATTTGGAGGTAGTAGTGGGGACATCATATGTACTTGTCCAAAATACGCTGGATAGCCCAGCATATGGATGTAGAGCAACTTGGCTAAATTGGAGGCCCGGCTGTCAGGTTCATCATCCCGGAAGGCCCCCCGAATCTTGGCACTCTCTCGTTGGACCAAATCCCGTTCTTCCGCTTGGGTCCGTGCGTTCCGTATTGTCCGGATTAGGGTTGGTAATGTCAGGGGTGCTTCTGGCATCCTATAATAACATTTGGATAATAACGTTTGATTTATATACTGCCCTTCAGGACAACTTAACACCCACTCAGAGCAGTTTACAAAGTATGTCATTATTATCCCCACAACAACAATCACCCTGTGAGCTGGGTGGGACTGAGAGAGCTCCTAGAAGCTGTGACTGACCCAAAGTCATCCAGCAGGCTTCAAGCAGAGGAGTGGGGAATCAAACCCGGTTCTCCAGATTAGAGTCGCACGCTCTTAACCACTACACCAAACTGGCTCTGCTAGTGATGAGTGGTGAAATAAAGTGTTGAGGAATGCATGTGGCACCTGTGGAGACCCCAGCCCTACTCCTGGTTGTATGGGATAGAAAGTCTACCCGGAATCAGAAGCAATTAAAGCTCAGCTGCAACAATTGCTTTCCAAACTCAGGAATCGAGGCTGGAACATGGGTGCCTCTGGGAACGTCCAGAGCGCCTACTCTTTTCCTTGTCAGTTTTTTGTTTGTATAATGGATCAGGCCATTATAACCTCGATTTGGATTCTTTAGAGCTCTAATTACTTCACACAGATCAGTTACTCTCCATCAAGGTGGTCAAATAGCAGAACCCCCGCCCGGCTTTTCTGCATGCATTTAGAATGGAGCAGATGGCAGCTATTCTGGATGAATTTAAGCAGAGTATAAGGGCGAAATCTTAGGTATGTGATGTCAGAAAATAACAACTGTTCCCCAAAACCCTGGTCAGAGCCCTTCTACCCACCCCCCTTTCCCTTTCTTCCTTAATCACTCCCTTAACAGCAGGCCCTAAGAATTCTGTTCTCAAGTCCGCTTGGGTTTCTCAGTCAAACTGACCAGGTTTTTGGATCCCCTTCTGGGAGTTTTGTTCCAGTCTGATGAACAGCTTAAAATTGGCGTTTTTGAATGAATTGGTTTATGCAAATGGTCAGTAGATAAGAATGTGTGTGGGTGGTGGTGGCCACGATACAAACAGCCCAGAGCACTCATCTACATTCCCATAGCGACTTCCTCAGCTTAACTCCCGGCAATATTTAAGGCTTCTTTTCTTTCATCTCCCAAGGTCATATCTCCACTCATCACCTGTCCAGAAGTCCAATTCACTCTCTTGCCTCTCACACCTTTCGACAATGCTGGGCCACACAAGCAGCTGGCACCCCCCTCCTACGTCCTCCTCTTCTGCCTGGCCAACTTCTTGCGTTTCCGGAAAACGGGCTGCTTACTTGCCAGGTGAATTCACCTGAAACTCAGAAAGTTTCTGGACCCAAGAGAGCCATCTGCTGGACACATCTGGGAAAGGACTAATTCAGGTATTTGGGCAGAGGCAGGCAATGGCAAAGCACCTGTTAGTCTATGGTTGTTGTGGGTTTTCCGGGCTGTATTGCCGTGGTCTTGGACCACGGCAAGACCACGGCAATACAGCCCGGAAAACCCACAACAACCATCGTTCTCCAGCCGTGAAAGCCTTCGACAATACACCTGTTAGTCCCTTGCCATGAAAACCCCATCAGGGAGTCGCCATAAGTCAACTATGACATACGGCCAGGATTTCATTTCATCTTGAGGCCAGGCAGCCAAGGTGTTGCTAAAGATCTGTTGAAAGATCAGCTTTTCCCCAGACCCTCAAATGATTCATTGAGGGGCCTGAAGATGAGTAGATATACAACATACAGCTATTGGCCACTGGAGCTAAATAAAGACTCCATGTCCCAAGGCAGTATATCCATGAAAACTAGATAATAAATACAAACAAGTGTGTGTGTGGGGGGGGGGGGGGGCGTCATCTTAATGCTTTGTCTGTGAACTTCTCAGGATGATGGACTCAAAGGATCTTGGTTTGGTCCAGAAAAGAGCAAGAGTCCAGTAGCATCTATAAGACTAAAAAAATTTGTGGTAGGGTATGAGCTTTTGTGAGTCACAGCTCACTTCTTCAGATAGCTCACTTCTTCTGCGAAGTGAGCAGTGATTCACGAAAGCTCCTACCCTACCACAAATGTTGTTAGTCTTATAGGTGTTACTGGACTCTTGTTCTTTTCTACTGCTACAGACAGATTAGCACAGCTATCCATCTTTAGCTGGTCCAGAAAGATCATCTTTATCCTTTTTTGATTTGCAGGAGACTTCCCGTCTTCTGGTCTCCACTGCCCAGGCAAACTGGCGTTGATCTGCCAACTCGATGGGTTGTCACTTTTCTTTTCATAGCAGAAGCTGTTGTGCCCCTTGTAGCTTCAAACCACCAGGGTGAAATTCGGACAGTATACCTCCCTCAACACTTCTTTGCCACCTTGGGGAGAATCTTTTCCTGTTGAATCTGTGCCCTGCATGCAGTTGTTAAAGACCACCAGGACCTTACCATGAAAGTAGCATTGCCTCTGCTTCTGATGCCAGATCACCTTTGCTGCGATCCTTCACGTACCATTTGGCAAGGTTTGTTCCTTCTTGATGCTTTTCGACTTTTTAAGGTTTTGGGGTGGTGTTTTTGTTTTTTTTTGGTGGAAATTTTTAAAAAGCGCGTGTGTTTATGCAGGTTCAATGAGTATAAAGAGTCAATGCAAACTTTTCTGGCATGGAACTAAATAACTGGCCCCTCCAGCTGGCCTTTTAATATCAAACTGATATTAAAAGGCCAGCTAAAGGGGCCACTTTACAAGCTGGCAAGCCTTTGCAACTGTAATTTGACCCGGGGGGGCGCTTCTGCGTCTATCCACGGGCCCCTCCTTGGATTCAGAACTGCTTCGGTGAGTCCTCCACCTCGGACACAAAGAGACCAGCTCTGTCAAAAGGACAGGCAATGACCAAGCCACACGCAGCCACAGAGAGGGGGGCCTAAAACGTAATGACCGCTCTAGGACTAGACCACGCCTCTTCTTCCCCGGAGGCCTCTGGATAAAGCTTCCGCCTCAGGCTGGCCTCAGAGGGGATAGAGAAGGCGGCAAGAGCGGCTCCCTCATTCTTTGTAGCCCAAAGTAAGGGCTAGAGCGGAACATTGGGAGGGGGAGGTCCTCCAGGCGGCCCTGAAAGGATTGCCAACTCCAGGTTGAGAAATTCCTGGAGATTTGCAGGGGTGGAGCCTGGAGAGGGCAGGGTTTGGGGAGGGGGTACAGTGCCCAAGATGCCACCCTTTAAAGCAGGCCTTTTCTCCAGGGGAACTGATCAGTGTGGCCAGGAGATCATTTGTAATTCTGGGAAGTCTCCAGTCACCACCTCGAGGTTGGCAACTCTTAAGATTCCTGGAGATTTTGGGAGTGAGGGGTCTGGGGTCTGGGGAGGGGAGTTACATGTACAGCTGAACATGTAACTGAAACCTCACATTTATCCAGGTACGGGCCCTGGATTTCCAAAGCAGCCTTTTCCCAAGGGGAACTGGTCAGTGTGGCCTGGAGATCAGTTGGAATTCCAGGTCTCCAGCCACCACCTGGAGGTTGGCAGGTGTGGAGTTTAGGAAGGGCCTGTAATTATTACAAAAGCGAAACTGAGACTCTGCAGGGAATCGTGTGTGCTGATCATTTGCAGCTCGCCCAATCCTTTCCCTCTGGTAGGGTTGCCAACCTCCAGGTGGGGGCCTGGAGATCTCCCAGAATTACAGTTTATCTCCAGAGGCCAGTTCTCCTGACTCAGAGAAAATGGCATAGAGAATTACCATTGCCTCACATAAAAAGACCAGGAATAATGGAGCAGTAGAATTCTTGGCTTGAAAAAGCAACTGCAAAACGGGCTGTCTAAAGAGCTGGTGCACCTGTTGCCAACTGCCCAGGAGATGGGGAATTTTTCCTCCTGGCGCATACTCACCCATCGTTGGATGTCAGTGGAAATCCTGCCTAAAAACAGAAAAACATATCAAAGAGACAATTATTGAAATCAACAGATGATTGATACTTACCTGAAGATTGATACTTACCTGAATGGGACATTGTGACAATTGACCAATAATGCGATTTCTCCAAAGGCTCTGGTTGTGATATGAACAAACCATTGCTCAATTGTAGTAGAAGGATATTACATTGTTACATATTTTTTGACCAAAATATTGCTATACTTGGTTTGACCTATAAATTGTATTTATTTATACTGAGACAATCTTCATTATTGTATTAGTGGTCTCTTAGGAATTTCCTCCTTTGTTCAGTTTGTATTGGGGACCACTTTCCCTCATTGTTATTATACCCCTGGAGAAAAGGGCTCCTTTGGAAATCCAGGGCCCGTACCTGGATGTGAGGTTTTAGTTATATGTTCAGCTGTACATGTGTTCACTGTAATATGAGAATTACGCAACACAAAGAAAAATCCAGTGTATGCTGTACATGGGTTGTAGATAAGTTCACTGTAACCTGCGGACACGGTTCTGGTAACAGGAATTTGGACACTGGCATAGAAATCAAAGGGGCAAAAAATTCTTGGAATTTTCTCAAGACGTCCATAGGGTCAGAATTCAAGTATAGGTCCAGACGCGTGCAGGTGGATAAGACCCTCTAACGGGCCGACCGGTTCGTTGGGTGTGTGTGTGTGTGTGTCCCGTTTCCGAGTCTTTTTCAAAGATGGTTATCACACCAATGTAATTCTCAGTGTTCAGAAGCTCCCATTTAAACTCCACTCAAAAAACCAACTTTTATTTGGGGCTTAGATGACACGCAGCCTTCTCTAGGAGCAGCACCCGACGCTTTTTGAGTGGAGTTTAAATGGGAGTTTCTGAATACCGAGAATTACGTCGGTGTGATAACCTTCTTTGAAAAAGACTCGGAAGCGGGACCCCCTCCCCCCAGATGAACCGGTCGGCCCGTTAGATGGTCTTATCCAACCTGCACGCGTCTTGACCTATACTTGAACTTCTTGAGAAAATTCCAAGAATACTGATGGACTTCACCGGCCAGAGCCCCTGAGGATGGGCGGTATATAAATTGAAATATAAAATAATACTTGTTCATAGGTGATACCATCATGACTTTGCACTAGCACTTTATGTATAGGTCTATATATGAAGACTGTGTGTATTGATGAGGTATTGAATGGCAATTGGAATTAGGAAATAACAGCAAGAATACTTTTGTAATTTTTCTAAGCCTTTATTTCATCAGGATTTCACGATTGTTTATTGCAGCCTCCGGGTAGTGGCTGGACATCTCCTGGAATTACAACTCATCTCCAGGCCACAGAGATCAGTTCACCTGGAGAAAATGGCTACTTTGGGGGGTGGACTCTATGGAATTATGCCATGCTGAGGTCCTTTCCCTCCCCAAACACCACTTTCTCCAGGTTTCTCCAGATCTCCAGGAATTTCCCAACTTAGAGCTGGAAACCCTACTTCCTACAGACACTTCGGAGGACTGAAGTATCCCAGAAACGTGTTTATTTTGCTGCTGCTCAATGTCCTTAAACGGCACTGCGGTCCTACATGATGCCAGTCTTACCAACACTTGGATCAACAATTTCAGAAGGTTTACATCTACAAATGCAAACATACTGGCAGCATACTGGCATACTTCCAGATATGTGAATGGGGCTGTGGCTGGAACAACGCTCTTAACATGCTCAGGAATACTCCTTACTAGTCCTTCATACCCTCTCAATCTGAGCCCTCATGTGAATTCAATTAGTTGCACAGCAGACAAGAGACTGGTTCCCATTCCACCCCTCCCCGAAATAAAATGTGCACCTTTTCAAACAGTTTTTATTAATATATTTTTATTAAATTAGTTTTCCTGCAAGACTTATTTAATGTTTTTTTTCAATCCCAAAGACACGAAATAAGAAATATCCAGTCAAAAAGGCAAACCGGGAAGAAGGGTTAGGGCAGGAGGGAAATTCTTCGGATCAAGGCCGGAGCAAAGCATTGGAGAATAGGGGGCAGGCGGTAGAAAACTGTAGGGAAAGGTTTAATTTTTTTTTCTGTTTTTGTCGGCTATACAGACATTCCCAGTATACACGGCACGCAGCAAAGGATCAGTCGCTTCCTCATGCAGAATCCAGGGAGGGGCTGAGCGGGAGATTCCTGGCGGAGGATACCCCATAATATGTTAGAGGACCTCCACCATCATCCTGTACCTATCGATTCTCCTCTCTGGTTCCCAGTCACCCACAAAAAAGAAGGGATATATTGGAGGCCACAGAGACCCCCCTCCCTCTCAGTCACCCACAAAAAAGAAGGGATATATCGGAGGCCGCAGAGACCCCCCTCCCCATTACAGCCCTCTTGTGACTTCTTTTGCCCTTAAAATGCCTCTCCTTGCCATCTGGAAGGCAGGACTTCCTGTATTGCACTCTGAGCACCCTAACTAAAGGTGGGGCTTCTTTTGCCCCCTCCCGCAGGGTCTCTCCTATTGCACTTTTCCTTTCCAAAGGCACAACTTCTTGCGTTTTTTTCCCCCATAGGGGTCAACTCTTTCACCCTCAGTCTAGAAGGCGTGAGATCTCCTTTTCCATGGTTGGGTCCTGGTTTCTCCCTTCCTTTTTTGACCTAAGGCAAGACTTCCCACTTGACACCATTCAGGTGTTTCATGCCACACCAAGAGACCCTTCCCCACTCCCCACCCCCATCCCAAGAACGTGCTGTCCCCCCAGTCCTGTATATAGCAGGACACCCTACTTTTTGCCCACACGCAGCTCTGCTTCCAGACGAGGAGGCATGCCCTGGTTTTGCTCAACAACAGCCACTTTGCCGTGTCTGGACTCCTCTTGTGGAAACTGCACGGCCTCCTTTGAGAAATCCCCCTTCTTCCAAGCAACAGGAATCTCCCTTTCACCCTCTCGTTAATTTATAGAGTTTTTTTTTTTATTCAAACGCTGCGAGAAAAATGTTTATAAAAGCGTAAATAAAAAGTAACTTTTTTTGTTTCTTCATTTGTTTGTTTTTTTGTTTGAAAAGAAGTTTCCAGTGCCCTCAGGGAAAGGGGGCAGCAGAGAAAGGGGGGAGAGACGTGGAAAAGGAGAGTAGGCCTTAAGCCTCTCCTTCAAATATGCCCCCCAATTTTGCAGATGCTGTCGGGGCAGGCCTCCCCCTTCCCTCTCTGCCCCAGGGCTGCACAGCGCCGTCTACTGTTAGAAAAGGGAAAAGGAAAAAGGAATTTGTGACATCCCCTTTCTGAAGAAAATGTTCTGCCCACTTCAGAATTTTAGGGGAGCAGTTGTGGGTGGCTGGGGGAGTCAGATACAGAATTAATGCTCACATGGTTGAGGAGGAGGGCTTTCTTGGCAAACTGCTCCCTCTTAGGAAAAAAAGAAACCTCAGTGGAGGAGAATGGGGGTTGAATTGACCCCCTTTAAGGACAATGAGTGTGTGTGGGGGGGGCAACATCATGGCAGGCAGACAGATCAGGAATCTCTACAGTCAGTGGCCCCAACAGAAGTAAAAACCCCACACGGCTAAAGCTCCTTGCTATACATTACTCCATTTCTATGATTCTCCCCTCCCAAGGCCCCCAGCTGGAAAGATCTAATGAGAACAGTTTGATGAATAAAGACGGATGTAGCCGGATGAAAAGACCAGGACAAGTGAGGCGGGGATGGGAGGTCATTTCCATATCGGAGAAGTAGCAAGAAAAAACAGAGAAATCTCTGGTAGAAAGAGAGCCCTTCGTATGTAAACAATCTAGAAAGGTTAAAGGTAAGAGCTGGGGAGGTTAAAGACGTGAAAAGGGAGAAGGGGGGGGCAGGAGGAAGGCAGAAGATGGAGGAGAAAAGAGTCTGTTTACCAAACCAAAGTTGCAGGGGTGGGGAGAGGAGGAACCGGGGGCTGAAAGAGATCCCCCTGCCCCCCATCTCAAGTGAGGAGAAGAGAGAACAGGTACGCCAGACTCACGTCAATCAATAGGACGGCAGCAACGACCAATGGATTAGCTCCCTGCAAGAGAAAATTGGGAGGTGTCAGGAAGAGCAAACTGCCCCCCCCCATGTTAAGCGCAACCAAAAACTTTTCAAAGTTTTAAAAAAATTCAGCAGAGTTTTAGACTTTCACTTTTGGACACTCAAATATGTTTGTATTAGTTGGACCTAATAAACGTGTTACTCTGCTATAACCAGGATTCTTTGATCAGGGTGGGGGGACATGGCAGTTAATTAATTCAGTTTCAAACCAAGTTAAACCGGCAATGTAGATTTGACAGGTTGATATATTATCAGTGTAGCTTTGATGAGAGTTAGCTTGGAGGGTGTTAGCATCAGTCTGAATGTCTTAATGCAAGAAGAGGGCAAAGGTGGTGGAAGTAGAAAAGAGCAAGAGTCCAGTAGTATCTATAAGCAGGGCTTTTTTTCTGGGAAAAGTGGTGGTGAAACTCAGTGGGTTGCCCTCGGAGAAAATGGTCACATGGCTGGTGGCCCCGCCCCCTGATCTCCAGACAGAGGGGAGTTTAGATTGCCCTCCGCGCCGCTGGAGCGGCACGGAGGGCAATCTCAACTCCCCTCTGTCTGGAGATCAGGGGGCGGGGCCACCAGCCATGTGACCATTTTCAAGAGGTGCCAGAACTCCGTTCCCCCGCATTCCCCCTGAAAAAAAGCCCTGTATAAGACTAACCAACTTTACTGTAGCATAAGCTTTCGAGAATCACAGTTCTCTTCGTCAGTTGCGTCAGATGACGCAACTGACGAGAACTGTGATTCTGGAAAGCTTATGCTACAGTAAAGTTGGTTAGTCTTAAAGGTGCTACTGGACTCTTCGTCAGATGCGTCAGATGACGCAACTGTTGAAGAGAACTGTGGTTCTGGAAAGCTTATGCTACAGTAAAGTTGGTTAGTCTTAAAGGTGCTACTGGACTCTTCGTCAGATGCGTCAGATGACGCAACTGTTGAAGAGAACTGTGGTTCTGGAAAGCTTATGCTACAGTAAAGTTGGTTAGTCTTAAAGGTGCTACTGGACTCTTCGTCAGATGCGTCAGATGACGCAACTGTTGAAGAGAACTGTGGTTCTGGAAAGCTTATGCTACAGTAAAGTTGGTTAGTCTTAAAGGTGCTACTGGACTCTTCGTCAGATGCGTCAGATGACGCAACTGTTGAAGAGAACTGTGGTTCTGGAAAGCTTATGCTACAGTAAAGTTGGTTAGTCTTAAAGGTGCTACTGGACTCTTCGTCAGATGCGTCAGATGACGCAACTGTTGAAGAGAACTGTGGTTCTGGAAAGCTTATGCTACAGTAAAGTTGGTTAGTCTTAAAGGTGCTACTGGACTCTTCGTCAGATGCGTCAGATGACGCAACTGTTGAAGAGAACTGTGATTCTGGAAAGCTTATGCTACAGTAAAGTTGGTTAGTCTTAAAGGTGCTACTGGACTCTTCGTCAGATGCGTCAGATGACGCAACTGATGAAGAGAACTGTGATTCTGGAAAGCTTATGCTACAGTAAAATTGGTTAGTCTTAAAGGTGCCACTGGACTCTTTTTGATTTTGCTACTACACACGGCTACCTCCTCTGGATCCTTGTTCTTGTAAATGTCCAGACAGAGCTCTCTGGCTGGATGCAGCAGCAAGAGACATGCTGAAAGCCCTTCGACTGATCCAGCAAGGCAATGTTTACGTTCTCTTTTTCCCCTGGCAGTGCGTGTTGCCTGCCTTGCTGGAGCTGGGGTGGGTGGACAGGCACCGCTCATCTCTTTTCAGAGACAAGGAGACAAGAAGGGGTAGGCTGCTGTGTTCCGGCATTCCCTTCACACCCTCCATATGAGCAGCAGGAGAATTACTCATAAGCAAGTATTATTTTCTGGGGTTTCCTCAGACGGATGGAGGGGGGGGTGGATATCAACCGAAGCACATGGGAAGTGCTTCACAATTGCTGGTGCGGCAGCACATTGATGGGATAATTAGCCCTGCCAGACACCCATCATCCTTCACACCACCCTGTCTCCTGCCCCTCCCTGGAAGCCCTGAGAAAAAGGATCGGACCCAGGAGACGTGGCACTCAACTGGCTGTTTCACTGTTCCTACTAGGACCTCTGGATTATTTATGACCTGCAGTCCTGCCTTCCAGCATCTCCCAGCATCCCCCACTGCGGCTTTCTTGATGGGTGGGGCCACGATGCTGCAGTGGGGAAGGTGGGGCCAAAGGATGCTGCTGAGAGACGGATGCTGGTTGCTATGAGACAAGAAGAATGCCGGCCAATCTCCTTTGGAGCTAGGCTGCTGGGCTCCACCCTCAGCCCCTCCCACATCTGTTTTCTTGCAACACTTCTAGGTCTGGAGGGAAAAGTGGGGGGGGGGATCCCAAACATGCAGCCCAATGAATAGAGGAGAGAGAGGAGAGAAAGTTTGGTTCTACAGGAGAACAGATGGGCCTGGAAAACAGGATTGTCAGAATTTCTGGGAGGGCCTTGGGACTGTATGAGTCCAGGGTAGAAATCAGGACTTCTTGGTTCTATACAGGAAAGGGCTAAAGTGGGGGTGCAAGGAGCAAGGACTTCTGGGTCATCATAACCGCTGGCTCTGGGAGGGAAGGAGAAGGGAGAGGAGTGGGTTAAAAACAGGGGATGCTGGAAACCACAAAGTCCGGGTTCTTCAGGTTAGGTAAAAAGGGGACATGAGATGGCACAGAATGTGCTAATTTGGGGGGGGGGGGGGATGTGAATATTTTCTTTTGTAGTTCTCACCTTGGTAGTGCCATTCCCATAATACTCAAAATGTTGGTACAAATCCCCCCAACTTGCGCTCGGTGCTCTCTTGGGCCTCCTTCCTTGGAGACGGCGAAGTGAGTTCTACTGCCCCAGTTTTGCTTACAACTTTTTCAGTTTAGGGAGGTTTGCTGTGACAACACCGACTCGGTGTATGTGCGTGCGCACTGCAGAAATTGGCTCACCACCACTGAATGGACAAAGCCTGTGTGACTTTAGGAGAGGGGGTGACAGTCAGAAACCCAACTGGACCAATGAGCAGGCAATGCTTTGTATGCAGAACAGAAGAGGCTCGACAGACCCTGTTCTGTGAGGCTCAGAGATCACCCCTGGATCCCACACCCCTGAGGAGAAAACTTCTGCAACACCTTTCAGGAACTTCTGCTCTAACATAGTAAAGAGTCCTGTAGCACCTTTAAGACTCACCAACTTTATTGTAGCATAAGCTTTGGAGAACCACAGGTCTCTTTGTCAGATGCATCTGATGAAAAGACCTGTGGTTCCCCAAAGCTTATGCTACAATAAAGTTGGTTAGTCTTAAAGGTGCTACTGGACTCTTTACTATTTGCCAACTACAGACTAACACGACTAACTCCTCTGCTCTAACATAGTTTCAGGTAGGTAGCCAAGCCAAGCTGGCCTGTAGTAGAAGAACAAGATTCTGGTCCAGAAGTCCCTTAGAGACCAACTAGATTTCAAAGGGAGCTTTGACTCTCGAAAGCGCGCACCCTGGGACTCTAGCTGGCCTCTAAGGTGCTACTGGACCCGAATCTTGCTCTAACATACAGGACGATACTTGTTTCTGCCTAGAAGGCAGGTTGGACCTAACGAGTTAAGAGGGGAACTGGGAGGAGGAGTACAAGCTAGGACTCCTGGGTTCTATTCCAAATTTCACACAGGCTAGTGAGATACAGCAGGATCAACTTCAGCACGTTGTACCCATCCCACGTCCTTACCTGTCTCTCCCTTCTCCACACAGCTCTTAGGGCCTCCCTTATGTCCACCATGGAGGCCCCGGCGCCCCTAAGCAGTTCTTCGTTCTCTGGTTCTAGGTCCCCAGGAACTCCCACTGGTGCTGGTTCCACAGGGGCCTCCCCAGTGTAAGGCCTAGAAGTCGCCACTTCCTCCTCCTCTTCCTCCTCCTCCTCTTCCTCCTCTCTGAGGCTGCCAGAACTGCCGCTGGCAGGGCTGCCGGGCTGAGGGTGCCCGGGGACCCCTGCATAATCTCCTTCTTCTGCTTCGTAGCTGCTGAGCTGCTCCCGCTCCTCCTCCCCCTCCCACAGCCCCTCGGGGGCAAACCCCGGTGTTCGAGACGGGAAGCTGCCACGGCAGCCCCACTCGTCCTCGGGGTCAGAGACCTCTGGGAGGTGCTGGCGAGGGCCCCCATTCTCCAAGGGGGGCCAAGTCCGCCGGGGGTCCCCTCGCCAGGGCTGCAGAGGTGTAGGAGGGTAGCTCGGTGGTAGGCTCGGATCGGGGGTGACATCGGAGGGGGGTGATGCCATTCTCGTAGACCTGGGGGCTATCATACTCCTGGAAGTCTGTGTCGGTGCCTTCCGAATCCAACCGGGCACGCGGTTCTGCAAAAGGAGAGGAGTCCAGTGGTTAAAGCAGGAGGAACTGGGAGCTAGGGGTCCCAGGTTCAAGAAAAGCCAGCATGAGCTACAAGAGACCTAGGCCTCTGGATTATGTCTCCTGAGGGAAGGGATTCAGGTGGGCCGAGCTGACAGCCCAGTCTCCTGGGCTCTGTTTTGAGCTCAGGAAACAAGGAAGGTTGGATGTAAGTATTTTTGTTTATTAGTCTTTAGTTTCATAGCACCATTTGTGTTTAGCCAGTTTGGTGTAGTGGTTAAGAGCACGGGACTCTAATCTGGAGAGCCGGGTTTGATTCCCCACTCCTCCACTTGAAGCCACTTGGGTGACCTTGGGTCAGTCACAACTTCTCAGAGCTCTCTCAGCCCCACCCACCTTGCAGGGTGTTTGTTGTTGTGGGGCTAATAATGACATACTTTGTAAACCGCTCTGAGTGGACATTAAGTTGTCCTGAAGGGCGGTATATAAATTGAATGTTATTCTGTTGTTATTTACAGAGCCACACACAAGCAAAATATAAAACTCCCTGCCCCAAGGAGCTTCCAGTACTAGGTGCCTTTTTGGTACCCCTCAAAATCTGGTGCTTTAGGTGATGACCTAATAATAATAACATTCAATTATATACCCCCCTTCAGGGCAACTTAACACCCATTCAGAGCAATTTACAAAGTATGTTATTATTATCCCCACAACAACAATCACCCTGTGAGGTGGGTGGAGCTGAGAGAGCTCTGGAAGAGCTGTGACTGACTCAAGGTCACCCAGCTGGTTTCAAGTGGAAGAGTGGGGAATCAAACCCGGCTCTCCAGATTAGAGTTCCGCCACTCTTAACCACTACACCAAACTAGGTTTGCCTAGTGGTTAGGCTGGTCCTGGCTCTCCTGCTAATGGCACTGATAGGTAAACTCTAAACACGGAGGCTCCGTCCAGCCATATAGGCGAATAGCTATGGCTAGCTCTATCTTCTGAGAATATGTCTAATCTCTTATTAGAGCTAGCGGAGCCTGTCTTGCAACAGTGAATTCCAGAAGTAAATTGTGCATTGCGTGAAGAAATTCTGCCTAATTGCTAAATGAGTATGTTGTGGTAGGGTGAGAATCAGTTCAGAAATACATTTTTTTTTTAGAAATACCTTTTTTACCATAAACCTTTACAAGTTCGTTGAAAGGTGCAGATTCAGAATAATAAGGATTTAATAAAGAAAAGGTTCCCTGTGGAAACGGAGATGGGGACAAGGGTAATTTAGACTACCAAACTCTCCACACTGCAAACTTCCCAGGAAAGAAAGGTCGCCAACCTCCAGCTAGGCACTAGAAATCTTCTAGAATTACAACTGATCTCCAGGCTTCAGAGATCAGTTCCCCTGAAGATAGTGGCTGCCTCGGACAGTGGACTCTGTGGTTTTATACTCTGCTGAGGTCCTTTCCTTCCCCAAATCCTACCGTCCCGAGGCTCTACCCCCAAATCTCCAGGAATTTCCCTGCCCAGAGTTGGCACCTCTAAAGGAAAGCCTTTCTTTCTGGTGGTAGCCCAGCAGTCCTCCTGAGAACCTCACCTGGCTCAGTTAGGATGGGCTGGAGTTCTTGGGCCAAAATTTTGGCCAGGCGGGCAGCTTCCAGGGCTTTCTCGGCTGCACCGAGTGCAGTGGCGGCTTTCAGGCGAGCATCTGCAGCCCTGTAAGAGAAAGGGGTTTTTAGGAGTTAATGCCACCACAGCCCTGTCAACATGGGATCCCTGACCACTGCTTCCAAAAAACAGCCCTTCCCCTTTCCAGCTGTCTTAAAATATCTTTAGTAATGTTGGTGCTCCCGTCCTGCGGATCTCTGCCTTCCTCCTCCATGTGCCTTCTATCTCTAAACTCAACTTTAATATAATTAAATGCTAGGAATCCAAAACTGACTTATGGCAAGAAATGAACAGAGGTGGTCGCAATTTTCCCCAGGCCAGTTTGGCTAGGGAACCTGTGTGTTGCCATCTTCTGGGCATGGAACAAGAGTCACTGTTTGTGTGTGTGTGTGGGGGGGGGATAGTTATGAATTTCCTACATTGTGCAGGGGGTTGGACTAGATGACCCTAGAAGTCCCTTCCAACCCTATGATTCTATTGTTTGCTACTTTCTGCAAGGTTTTACGTGAGTTGCCATGTTGGTCTGTAGCAGAACAGCAGGATCTTAGTCCAATAGCTTCTTAGAGACCTGAT
Source organism: Eublepharis macularius (assembly GCF_028583425.1). Classification (NCBI taxonomy): domain Eukaryota; kingdom Metazoa; phylum Chordata; class Lepidosauria; order Squamata; family Eublepharidae; genus Eublepharis; species Eublepharis macularius. The sequence goes on from NC_072801.1 coordinate 77,139,892, forward strand.
CCTGCACTGGGGGGGGGGGGGGGTTGGACTAGATGGTCTGTATGGCCCCTTCCAACTCTGTGATTCTATGATTCTAAGATTTTCAGAGTGCAAGTTTTCGAGAGTCAGAGCTTCCTTCCCTTCTTCATGGTAACCCTGGCCTACCTTGGTGGACACCCATCCAAGTACTAATCAGGGCTGACCCTGCTTAGCTTCCTAGCTCTGATCAGCTTGGGCTAGTCTGGGCTATTCAAGCTGCTACAACTGAACTTTACGCACAGCTTCCTCTGCAAAGGGTGTAGTGGGGGGGGCATGTAACCTAAAACGTTATGAGCACAAACTAACCTTTCTATATATTTTCTCCATTGTGGGACGGGAAATTTAGCAAACTCTAGAAAACTAAGCAAAATCTCAAACGCCCTGCTGAGCCATAAAACCCACAAGTGGGGAGAAGGAAGGAAGGGCAGGATGAAAACATAACACACAAATGAACAAATACATTTCAAACTGGTTTACGTTTGTCGCATAGCTAACACCCGATTGTCTGGGATGTCTTTCACCCCCATTACAACCACAGAATCTCTGTTACCACAAGTGACCCTGAAGGGGGTGGTGGTCTTTCGTTGTGGATTCCCCAACACTGACACACAATTTTGTGTGTTAGTGAGCTGTGACTCACAAAAGCTCATACCCTATTAACAAATTTTCTTCAGATACTTGAATTTTCTTCAGTTTTTCTTCAAAAATTTTTTCAGATACCTTAAGAAGTGAGCTGTGACTTACAAAAGTTCATACTCTACCACAAATTTTCTTCAGATTTTCTTCAGATACATAAAAGAAATGAGCTGTGACTCACAAAACCTCATACCCTACCACAAATTTTCTTCAGAAACCTGAATTTTTTTCAAATTTTGTTCAAAATTTCCTTCAGATACCTGAAGAAGTGAGCTGTGACTCACAAAAGCTCATACCCTACCACAAATGTTGTTAGTCTTAGAGGTGCTACTGGACTCTTGCTTTTTTCTACTGCTACAGACAGACTAACACGGCTACTCATTTTGACACAATTTTGGACCTTTTTGGGAGGGGCCATGGCTCAGAGGTACAGCCCCTGCTTTGAAGGTTCCAGGTTCAATTCCCAGCATCTCCAGTTAAAAAGACTAGGCTGCAAGTGATGTGAAGGAGCTCTGCCTGAAACCCCAGAGGGCAGCTACCAGTCTGAGTAAACAATATTGATCTTGATGGACCAAAAGTCTGATTTAGTATAAGACAGCTTCATATGCTTATATACTCCTGGAACAATTCAACCAGTTTTTAATAGATGCACAATTTCTCACAGAACCCCTCTTTTCTCAGGCTGGACAACATGGGATTAGAACTGCAGACTGGCCCTAAAAATCAGCCATAAAGGACCCCCACAAGTTGCTCCGGCAGTAAGGAAGAGTTTAAAAAAACCCTCTTTCCCAAATGACCCCTCCCTCTGCAGCTTCCCGGTAGCGTGCAATAGAGTGCCTGTCTTTTTTTCTCTAGCAGGGCTAATGAGGGGGGGGGCATTTCCAGTTATAGAACAGGGCAAGGAGAACAGGTAACTCCTCTTCCCCACTACTGCATCTCCACTCTATTTTGGGGGCCCTGAGTGTTTTTTAGGGACAAGTTATTTGTCTAGAATTTCAGTCACACAACTCGCCTTAAGCAGGTTCTCTGGAGAGATGGCATAAATATTTTCTCAATACACGAATAAATTCCAGCACTCAGAGAAGTCTGCCCCCCAGAATATTTTCTACAAGCCCCATTATGGGATGAATTTTCTATCATTCTCATATACCAATTGGGACGCACTAGTTTGCTGTTGCATACACATGTGGCAAATCATGTGGGCCACATATATACACATCCTATACACATCCACTGTCATGTATGATGAATACACATTATTGTGGATGTGTATATATGTGGCACACACGAGTCCCTACGTGGAAATGATACGTGTGGGAAATGGGCCATGTATGAAACAACCCAGTTTTTCCAGAAACAACCCCCATCGCAGGGAAATGCCTACAGCTTTCTTAAAAGTATTGCTTCATTTTGTTTTTATAGAAACATCTGTCTTTCAATGATGAAAAAATCACTTTGTATGAAGCTTCTTTCCATAACTTTGAATTCCAAGTGCTGAGAGAGGTTATGGACACCCCAGGGGAGCGGAGGTAATTCCCCCTACTCTGAAATGAACTGGAGGATATAAATGGCACCCAGGAAGACAGGCCTGGAGATAAATCAGGGAGCCTTCACTTTCCCTCGTGAACATGTTCAGCATTGACATTTAAACCTGGCTTTTTAATATTCACTTTTGTCTCCAGCGCATCTTGAGACCTTTGTTAAAAGTGTGGGGGGAGAATGAAGTTGCGGTTATATATTAAAAGCGCTTCATAGGGCTGCAGCCTCCACCCCCCCCCCCCCGCCCCATCCCACACACAAGAGTGTTTCACTCCTTACATACAGCAGAGTATCTTTGTACTCACCCTCCCCACACTTTGTTAGGGATCACACCCACGCAGCCACCTGCAACCCACCTACACACCTCAGCCTGTTTATGTACAACACAACAATTAGCACCCCTCCTTCTCCCCCAAACCCATGAAATCTTGTCTCATATTTGCATGCCTCCCAGCTGGCCTTGCTGATTTGTTAACTGCTCCATCCCTAGTTTGAGGATGGAGCAGGGCTTATATCCTTTCCCCCACAGGCACCAGCACAGACACCCATCCAGCCATTCTTGTTCTTTTTCCCCATCCTTCTCCATCCCGTCCCATCCCATCCCTGCTGGTCCCTGCCCAGCAGATGCTGCTGCTCAGCTGTTTCCATAGCAGCCGCTAGCCAATCACCTTACCGTTGCCCAGTTGCCTTGGAGACCAGGCAGCCTACTCCAGGCTGCTAGGCCCTGGCGGAAGCGACTTCCCTGTTCTCCTCCCTGCCAACACACACAAACACAAGCACACACACCCCAGGCTCCTCTTCTTGCTTGCTGTCTCCCTCACACACACACACACACACACACACAGACACACACACACACACACTCAGAGGCCTGACTGAAAGCAAAAAGCAGGAAAGGGAGCACAGATGGAAGTTAAGCAAGACAATAGCACATTGCAGATGGAAACAACATCCTTATTCTCTTACAAGAATCACTGCCTGAGACCTAGGGTTGTCAACTCTCAGTTGGGAAATTCCTGGAGATCTGGAGGTGAAGCCTGGGAAAGATGAGGTATAATGTCAGAATCTACCCTCCAATTTGGCTCCAAAACCGCCATTTTCTCCAGAGGAATTGACCCCTGTAGTCTTGAGATGAGTTGATATTCTGGGATATCTCCAGGCTGCACCTAGAGGTTAGCAACCTTACGGAGGCCCTGCACCTTTCATCTACCTGTTTGCTATTCTGTTCTCATCCTATTCCTTTGTTTGGCAATTCAACAGTCTTTGCTGCAGTCATTTCTGAGCACACATGGGGTGTGTTGTTGACTATTTCACCCCTCAGACATCTAACTTCTACAGAACCAGGGGAAGATGGAGTAAAGGCTTGTTGTGTCCATTAATAAACTTTTTTAAAAATTCAGCCTCATAAAGTGAAATAAGAGACAGTGTTTTAACTCCGGTAAATGGAAACCATTGGAGCGTATGGGGGAGAAAGTGGAGAGTTGATTCAGAAGTAAAGCAAAGAGACAGGAAAAGAAACAAATCAAGGAAGGAAGACAAAATTGGAAGCAAATGAAAGAGAAAATGGGGGTGGGTGGGGGAAGAGAGAAAACCAAAGACACAGCAGTGCAGAAGAGAAGCCAACTCCGGCAGGCACATGCAGCCCTCACGTCCTCGCCGGCAGCATCTCATTTTCGATCCATATGGGCAGACCCCCAAGGCCTGGTGTCCCTACCACTTCCAAGCCCGGGGCGGGGGGGGGGCAGTTCTAGACTTCTGCATCCTCTCCCTGCCCTGCAATTTATTATCTTTATAAACAGTTTCTCCATTTGGAAGCATATTACTAAGGTGAATTTAAAGAGATTCTTCCAAGTCTATTTGGGACTAGGATCCAGTGAGGGGAGCCTTCAGTCAATTGTAAAATGGCTGCCTGTGTTTGCAAGAGGGAGGGGGAGAGATTATCATGAGATAACCAGATTGTAACATGGCTATCAATAGCAAAACTCCCATTAGGGCATGCAATTGTAATGTCACACCTTCAAAATGACATTTAAACCTTTAACAGTGCAATCCTACGAAGAGCTACTCCAATCTAAGCTCATGGGCTTTGATTGGAGTAACTTTGCATCAGATTGCACCGTAAAGTACCTTTGTTTGTGAGGAAAAGTAAAAAAAAAAACAAAAACGTGGAAACCGGGATTTCATTTTCTTCTAAATCTGAGGAAAATGTAATTGTAAATTGGGTCCTTAAGGCCTAGTTTAAACTCGTGTCCCATATTGCAAAGATAAACATAAACCATCACCCTCTTTTTCATACCATTCTCCCAAAACTCACTCTTAGCATAAATTCATCGTTAAGCAACGAGACATTTTAAACTAACATATATTAATACAAGAAGCAACCAAGTGTGCTTTCCCTCCTCTTTTTCCTGTTTACTACCAACCTCATTCCCACATGTTCCTCCACTTTTTTAGAGCACAACACCCCAAGTCTTTCTTCTCTCATAGCATCCCTTCAGAGCACCACCCCAAGGTGTATCTGTGGCGTGACCTGCTTGTTTCTGGTCATGCCTCTCAAGTCCTAAACCCCTCACCATAATAGTAAATGTAAGGAAAATCTCTGTAGCTATGTGACCATAGCAGCTTTTGCCATATCCCTGATTGCTTAAGCCTGTTTCCTGCCCTCACCTGGCAATGGCAACCTCCTGCTTCTGCCGTGCCATACTGACGGCCCTCCTGGCTACTTCCACAGCCCGGTCAACCTTCTCCTTGACCTTGCTTCGACGAAGCGGGATCAGGTTCTTCATCTTGCCGCTCACCAAACGATTGAGCTTGTATTTGCCCTCTTCCTTGGAGCCATCAGGGTAAGTGGTGCGTCCGTAACCGTGCCGGCGATTGCCCAGCCATTCGCCCTCGTACCGCAGCCCGTTGGAGCGGCGGCTCACCCCATAGCCACTGCGCCGGTCAGCCCGCCATTCTCCAGCATAGACCTCAGTAGAAGAGCCCTCAATGGTCAGGGTTGAAGGCAGCTCGGGTTCTGTCTCGGCATAGCTGAGTGTGGTGGCCTCACTCCCGGCTGAACTTACCCCTGCCTCACTCTTGAGGGACCCCCGTTTGCTCCCCAAGGAGGCCTTAGACTCAGCCCTCCGCACCCGTAGGCCACTCAGGAGCAGAGAGCGTCGGAAAAAGCCCCCTGATTTCTTCTTGGCTCCCTTAGGGAAGTCTGGATCTCCAGGGAAGGCCAAGACAAAACCACCCCTGGATCCTGAGGCTGGGCTGTCACCTGGGAGTGGTGGAGGAGGAAGAGGAGGTGGTGGGAGGGGTGGTGGAGGAGCGCTAGGATCAGTTTCACTGTGGAGTGATTCCAAAGAGGTGCGGCGTGGGGAGCGCACCAGGGCTGCTTGCCGATAGGGGACACTCTGGCGCACTCCATACCCATGACGCTTGCCAGATTGCCATTGGCCCTGGTAGGTACCTGCAAAAGGAAGAAGAGTTAAGATGAAAGGACTGGAGAGGAATAGAAGGAGACATACAGAAAGAGGTCAAATCAGAGGTGATCAACATTAGGCCCAGAAGAACAATAGCTTCTCTGACTTTTACCAGTCGCCAGTTTCTGGCCACCCTAATTCTTTGGCAAATGAAATTGTAACCTGTTGTTTAGTGCTGAGTTGGGGGGCATGCAAAAGGGAAGGAGTTAAGGGCAGTACCTTACGTGGGATCAGCCATTAGTTGGGTCAAAGTCAACATGGTGATAGATGGGGGGAAATGGAGAGACGTATCAAAGAAAGAAACTGGATGAACTTGAGTCGTCATGAGCTGGTTTCCTGTATCCTACACTGTCTCCGAGAATCTTGTAATGGCTAGATCAAGAGCATCTCCAGGCCTCAGCAGGGATTTGAATCCAAGTTGCCACCCACCTATCTCTCTGCTATGCCACACCCCCTCTCAATGTGAGATGGATAGACAGAGTAGCACAGACCCAACTGGGTGGAGAAGGGTAGGCCCAGCGGAGAGAAAAGAGGGATGGAGAGGCCTGGCATGGGAAGTAGGGGGATGGTCATGGAAGTAACTCAGTGAGCAGGCAGAAATAAAAACATCTGGCATTAACTGGATGGGTGGCAGTGAAGGGAGGGTGCTATTCGCATGTTGGTGGTAGGACAGGCAGGGGAACGCCTCCCCCCCCCGTTCTTCCTTACTAAGTCCTGCTCTCTCACCTCCATCAGCATAAGTCTCCATGCCATAACCATCCTGCAGGCCCTCGCGCCACATGCCTTCGTAGATCACTCCCGAGTGGCTTTCCCAGATGCCCAAGCGCCCCTTCAGCCCGTGGCTCCACTCTCCCTTGTAGCTCCACTTGCTCTTGCGTTCCACGCCCAGTCCACTGCGCTTGCCTTGACTCCAATGGCCTTGGTAGGTGTTGCCGCTGGGCCACGTGTAGACACCCAGCGACTCAAAGCCACGGCTCCAGCGCCCGCTGTACTCCCCCTGGGCTCCAGGGCCTGTACATACCCCATAGCCATGCGCCCGGCCCTCCTCCCAGTCGCCCACATAGCAGCCACCATCGTCAAACTCGAATCTGCCTCCGTTGGACATTCATGTAACGTTTCTTCCCGGTCAATCGGGCTCCAGTTACCCACGAGTCCCTGCACGCATCTCCGTTCCCCCTCTGGGTTGCCTCTACATGGCACTGTCACGTACAGAGGAACCGCTGCCCTTCGCACCTCCTTCCCGGCAGCCAAGCATCCGGCTGCCTTCTTTCTTTTCCTGGACCTAGGGATTTCTAGCTACAGCTGTAAGGCTACAATGCCTGGACTTTATGTTTTTAGGCAGAGGCATGTAAGGAACTACAGACAGATCAAGACTTGGTAACTTCTTGAGTACAGGTTCGATGTGCTTCTCTGGTAGCTGGAACAGAATGAACCTGCAACTGGAGCAAGGCCAACACTTAGTGGTTAACAGCATGCATTAGAGCTACACCTATACTGAAGTTTACACTCTTCATGCTACACACACAAAAATGCTTAGAAATCTCTGGTTATTTGTGAATAATGATATAGGTTGTTTGAAGCTATTGGGAGACTGGACGTCTCGATGTTTCTGTGTACAGGATTGGCCAGGGAGGGCGGTCACTGCAGCTGTGCCAGGGCTCAAAGCTTTACCACTTCTTCAGGAAGTCTCTGGCTGTCAGTACGTTACAACTGCATGTCAAGACCCAGTGATCTCTAGACACTGGCCCACAGTGCTTTGGGGGCTAGAGGTATACGGAGAGCCCTGCCTGGACTACTGTTGAGCACACAGATATGTGAGGGAGCTACAGCCATTTCAAACTGCAGGCAGAATTTGTTTTTGGACTGCAATCGTAGGACGGCATTAGACAAAGAGGGGAGGTTGGGTTTTCCTGGCTAGCACCATACATTCTCAGGTTCCTCGCGGCCTTTTGTCAATAGACTGCAGTGTTTCTCAAGTTCTGCGGCAACAAGTATACTTCTCTGGAGTCAAGCATTCATGTGTCTGTTTTCAGGTTTATATGGTGTTCCGCAGCTGGCGTTGCTGGTTAGACTGAAAGCTGAAAAAGTCTTCTTGTAGATATAGGCATAAGAGGGCCAAGAGGCTTTTGGTTTACAGGCATACGGTGTTCTCAAAATTAGAGTGCTCAGTGTACACCACCTGGGTGTCTCGCAGAGGAAAGAGAGCCTGGGCACACACCAGTGACTGCGCTGTCCTCCAACTACAACTGGACAAGAAGGGGGCAGCAGTGCTGGTATTGGTTGGTGGGTCCCCGAGAGTTCCTCAGATTCAGTTTTCTGGCTGGTCTCCGTGTTTTCAGGCCCCTGACGAATGGAGGAACTGGAATTCTCTGGCTACAGGAGTCCACCGCAAGAGGCAAAGCATAGGCTCTCGTTTTGTTTTCCCAGACTAATGCCCACCTGGGCTCATCAGGTGCGTTCACAGGAACTGGACAGCCTCTTCCAAGGGTGGAGCAGAGACAGCAGGGCTGCCAAAGGAGGCCACATGGTACAGGGGGTAGGAAACAACCTGCGCCAAGAGACACATGGTTTAGGGAAGCACAACTGAATTTTTCAAGCAGGGAGACAGGCAGGCGGGCAAGGGATCTTAGGGGGTTATCTCCTAGCCCACAAACGCTGAATTCTGTCATTGGACTGGGACCCAATGCACACACACAGAGATACCCAGAAGGGTTTTCAGCGATGCACATGCGCACGCAACCAACCCACAAAATCATCCATACAATGCACGTATATTTCTGTAAACAGTTTTTTAAAAAACATGCTCATGTTTCAAAATGACATGTTCTCAACAGCAGCCAGGTTGACACCACTCCAGAGCGATCATGCCCAGACATATACAGAAACGTACTTGAGATTTTTGGGGGGGAAGCAGGATACCCGTACCGTACCTGTAAGCCTGCATAACGCTGAAGGATCCCGCTAATGCTTGCTAAGTCAGCACCACAGGCGCACGCACACACCGCACACATGTAGCAGCGTGGACACACAAAACATGTTTTTAGCAAAGATGAGCAAGGTCCTCGCATATATGCATCCCAGCAATCACAAATGGGTTTTTTACTCAAATGTAATTTCGTAATTTGCAGATGCTCACACACGGCTCTGCTTGTACACACAAACAGCATAGACAGATTAGAACCCTCCTCCTATGTGCACAGATGCATGCATTTTCTGTTTTCACAGCAATAAAATGTCACAGATTCATATAAAACGAAGAGGCAGCTCTGCAAACAGAGAAGCAATCTATCTAGGGATAAATATAGTGCTCAGAAGGGAACCAATAGATTTCTTTTTTTATTTCACGACATCTGCATGCAGAGGGGGGAAAAAATGAGAACAATGGCTTGTCAATACACAGACAGATAAAGGGACCATCTAAAAATCATTTCCACACTTACCATGTGTTTATTCCGGAGTCGGCAGAGGAAATAAAAAGGCACACGCCTGGAGAAAAAGGAGAGATGACACACCCAAGCCTGGAGCGAGTGCAGAGACAGGGAGAAATCTCAGCGGGGAATAGCATGGATCATGCTCCGGAGAAAAGACAACCCAGTGGAGGGAGCCAGATCGTATGGGGGGGGGGAAGGCAGCTGGAAATGGGAGCTGAAAGATGAAGGGGTGCTGAAATGGACCAGCATGGGTGGGGGGAGGAGGGGAGGCACAAAAACACAGCGAGAGCCTTGAGGTAGATTCCAAATGGAGGGATCAGGTGGGAATAGTATGAAACATAGTGGGGGGGGAAGGGGGGGTGAGAAAAGCAAGAGCCAGTGGAAATCCAGAAACTGAGCAGCTGAAGATGTCAGTGGAAGATGGGGTGGAAAACGAGCTGCCGTAGGAAGAAGAATCACGGAAATGGCAGAAAACAGCAGACCTCAGGTGGTAAGACGCCTGGGCAGAGATCAGCAGGGAAATGCCACAGATCCAAGACGAGAGATGTGTGGGCGGTAGGAAGGAAACCCTCACCCAAACTATGGGGGGCGGGGGCGGGGGCGGGGGGGGGAGAATAGCCTGTGGAGCTCTGAAAAAAATTATAGTGATAGGGAGGTAAAAATTACAATATTTATCAAAACACTCCTGCCAGTGGGGGAGAAAGGTAGAAAGGAGAGCTAATTTAAAAGAGACAAATAGGTATTTTCCCCAAGGGGAGGCAAATTGTCAGTGGGGAGAAGAAATCAGCCACTTGTGAAGCAAGCAAGAAGGGAAAATAATATCCAGGTGGAAAGATTCTTGCAAGCGAATGTGCAGAGATGTCCTACTGAAGGTTCCTGGGTGCTGGAACGATGGAAGGGGTATTGGATTGTGGGGCTGGAGACGTAGGAGGGGCTGCCAGGTTATTAAAGGGGGAGCCCCTGTGTTCCCCCACAGCCACTTCTGGCATGGATTAGATGTGAGGGGTGGCGTTGCAAAGTTGGTAAGGGGGGGAGGGGAAAGAGACTGTGCTAAAAGCAGGCTCCACCCTTGCCGTCCCCCTGGTGACATTGGGTTCCCCCCACAAAATGAAAAAGACACCCTCCAAGGAGTCAAAGACAAGTCTTTTATTTGATTTCTAACATGTAAAAACATACAAGGCACTGAGAAATGACACCCCCCACCCCCTCCCACTGCCAAGCCAGGAACTGCCCTAACTTTCCAGCACCCTTCCAACTCTTGTATGCAAAAGATTTACAAAGTGTTCACCCCAGCTCAAGTCCTGCCTTTTGAATGCTCTTCCTGAAGAACCCCCAAACACCACAAAAGAGGCTGCCCTGAAGATGACCACCCCCACACAATCGCCCAGCTAGCCATTTATGGATGCAGGTGATCTCCGCTGCTCTCCGTGAAGCCAGGATTCCCTATATCTTCCCCAATTCAATATGGGACTCTGAGATCCATTGCTGTCCTCCCCCAATCTGCCATTTATGTCATCTTGGAAGGAAGCTCTCTTCCATGCCTTCGTCTCACCTCTTTGCCATTCAGAGGGAGCCAGCCCCCGCCTAACCAAATGCCTCTCCTATCAAACTACCCACAAGTTTTTGACACTATGTCACCCTCCCTCACCCAGATCCCCATGGTTTTTCCCCGAGAGAGGTGAAGTGAGCCATCCATCAATTGGTCCGCTGATATATTTCGGTAAGTAGGAAGGCAGGCTGGAGACCCGTCAGAGACGGGATGGGGCACCTCCACCCACCACCATGGTCTCCCCTGTGATGTAGTTGGCATCCGCAGAGCAAAGGAAGGAAACCATCCCTGAACAGTCAGACGGGACTCCAATCCTGAAGGGAGAAATGGAATAGACTGATTAGGTCGCCGAATGAAGGGATTGCTTCAAAGAGATTCATGGTGGGAGTAGATTAGAGGAAGGGATGGAGAGAGACGTAGAGCGGAACCACAAGTGACAAAAGGCACAGATTGGACACTTGCCAGCTTCCCTCAAGTTTTGATGGGAAATGTAGGCAGCTTGGCGGAATGTTGGACAAGTGACAGTTGAAAAGTCCACTGGACAGCAGTCAGAGAGCGAAGCTGCGAGACCAGGATGCCTACATTTCCCATCAAAACTTGAGGGAAGCGGACAAGTGTCCAATCTGTGCCTTTTGTCACTTGTACTTCCGCTTGTACAGAGAGAGAGGAGAGAAGAACGAGAAACATAGGCAAGAGGCTGGGGCGAATCTAGGCAAGTAGGAAGAAGGCCGGAGGTAGGACAAGTCAGCGGGAGCAGTTGGTGATAAACAGCGGGCAGTATCAGAAGAAAAACAGTTGGATATCGGGATTTTCAGAAAGGGCCCTGGAACCAAAGCCAAATGGAAACCTGAGGTAGGAGCAGGGCTTTTTTTCTGGGAAAAGAGGTGGTGGAATTCAGTAGGTTGCCAGCACAGGGGGCAACTCTTGGCGGGAGGTGGTGCCCCTGGTACCACATGTGCACGCGCAAAGTGCACGCATGCTCCCAGGGCCAATGACATCACTTTGGGTCAGCTGGAACAATTTAAAAGTTTAAATTGCCCTTGGTGAAAATGGTCACATGGCTGGTGGCCCCACCCCCTGATCTCCAGACAGAGGGGAGTTTAGATTGCCCTCTGCACCACCCGGCATGGAGGGCAATCTCAACTCCCCTCTGTCTGGAGATTGGGGGCGGGGCCACCAGCCATGTGACCATTTTCAAGAGGTTCCGGAACTCCGTTCCGCTGCGTTCCAGCTGAAAAAAAGCCCTGGGTACGAGTTATTCAACTCAGGGTCATGGAGGCTGGTTGGTGGAGCCAGATTCACCAGGCGAGATCTGGTGATGTGCCTGTCCCCCCCGTCCCATTACCATTTGGTTATGGTTCAATGGGCTGGCCCCTGCCTTGCCCTTCGCCTCGCTTGCCTTCTGGAGAATTTCTAAAGTTAATTTTTGAACTGGCACATGCACAGCTTGCCGCTCGTACAGGTTACCAATCCATAGGATATAGGCACATTGATTAAATACCAGCGTAACCACACACAAAAAAAGAGAAAGAAATCCTGGTGTAACCGTGCCATTTCATCTAGATTCCTTTTGGCACAGCATTTTCCTCTATGCACCCTGGGCACCTGCATGAGGTATGGAATAAGATGCAGGTTGGAAACATTGGCAAACCGTGCCTAGACAGCAGCCTCAGTGAAGACCAGGCATCAAAAATGGACACCCAGCTTACTGTTGCCATCCTGCTAACAAGATCAGGTCATTTGGAATTTTGTAAGCATATTCCAAGTTCCCACCCCCAGAGCAAGAGGATCCTAATTCAAATCCTCCCCAAACCCCCAACAGAGGCAGCACGCCGATGAGGGTAAGAGAGTAGATGGGGGAAGTGCCCAAGAGGCAATGAGAGGTTCTTGCAAGTTCAGAAATGGTGCCTCTCTTCCCATTTACTGCTCCAAACTGAGGTTCACAGCAATCTACAGGGTATCAAAAAGCATCTCTGGGAAAGCAGGTCTGCTGGGACTAAGCTACAAGAAGTGGCTGTGCACGGAAATGCTTCATTCTGGAGGAGGGAAATAGACGGGCGGGCCTTGTAGGCCACTCTGTGGGTGACTGCTGCCATGGAGTTGGGTCAAGAAGAGCAGAGGAAGGCTTTTTTAAAAAGCATACACAGTGTCAGGCATCTAATTCAAACAAGCTGTTTCTGACGTGGTACAGCCCCGACAGGAATAGTGTACGGAGCTGCAGCTGGCCCACAGACTACCCCACTGGACCACTGGAACGGAAGGGCCGCCATTACCTCTGAATCCGCATGGTCTCCAGCATCTTGTTTTCGTTGGATTTGTCCTGCCAAAGCTGGAGGGAAAAGACTCATCAGTTGATCTGGTTCTGTTCTGTTCCAGCCCCGTCAGGTTCCCCTTCCCACCCTCCGGTACTTACGGCTGAGCTGAATTTTGTCCGGATCAGTCCAGGAGCCAGCGAGTTGATGCGGATGTTGCTCGGGGCCAACTCGGGGGCCAGAGTGCGGGTGAGGCCCAGAAGAGCTGTCTTGCTGACATTGTAGGGGCCCAAGCCCTAAGGGAAACAGCAAGAAAAGAGCTTGGGTGCTACAGGGGCTGATCAAAGCCCAGGGCCGATTCCAGACGGCCCTCCCCATGCCGAAACGTCGCACGTCGTCGCATGGAAAATGCGAAATATCACGTTTTCTCGTGCGAGTTTTGCGCGACGTCGTGCAAAACTCGCGCGAGAAAACGCGGTATTTCGCGTTTTCCGCACGACGCGCGACGTTTCGGCATGGGGAGGGCCGTCTGGAATCGGCCCAGGGCTGGTTCAAGGGTAGGTGACTGTGATAATTGCTTAGGGAAGAAGCAGATTTTTGAAGCCTGCGTTGTTTTCACACGTTTTTACCCTTGCGCAAAATCGCGCAAAACTCACGGAACGAGGGCGTCTTCATGGCGCGATTTCTGACGTCACCCCATGATTCCGTTTTGTGGTGCGATGACATCAAAAGTTGTGCCGTGAAGCCGCCCTTGTTCCATGAGCTTTGCGAGATTTTGCGTGAGGGTAAAGACGTGTGAAAACGACCCCTCTCTGAGGCACACTGGATCTTGGAAATTTCCCATCAAATTTCCACATCCTTCTCTGGTTTTGGACAGTGCAATGCTTAATCAGTTATATTAATAGCTCTTAAACTCTTCTGATGGTATAGTGGTTACAGCAGAAGCAGGGAAACCAAAAGCTAATGATGAACTGGAGAGGTAATAAGTATTTTAATAATAAAAGTGTTGTGGTCCCAATGAATTTCGCTATTGCTTCTTCGGGGGGAACTATAATACAATCCAATTAGCTAGTAATCTGGCTATAAGAGGGTATCCACACCAGATACTGCAGTCTGCACGTTCAGAACTTTATTTTCGTATGAAAAAACCCCCCAGTAGTGGTAGGCTTTCATGTAGTTTTAATAATGTGAGTGTTGGATTTTTAAAACAGTATTTACAGAAACTGCTATATTTTAGAGGGCATTTCTGTGTGTGATAGGTAAAGGTAAAGGTAGTCCCCTGTGCAAGCACCGAGTCATTACTGACCCATGGGGGGACGTCACACTGTGACGTTTTCTTGGCAGACTTTTTATGGGGTGGTTTGCCATTGCTTTCCCCAGTCATCTACACTTTACCCCCAGGAAACTGGGTACTCATTTTACCGACCTCAGAAGGATGGAAGGCTGAGTCAACCTTGAGCCTGCTACTTGAACCCGGATTCCACCGGGATCGAACTCAGGTCATGAGCAGAGCTTGGGCTGCAGTACTGCAGCTTACCGCTCTGCGCCACGAGTGTGATAAGATACCAGTAACTGTGTTTAAGAGGACTACCGATTTAAGAGATTTCCTAGTAATATCTATCATCAGTTGAAACACAACAAATTTTGCCAATCACCAGACTTCCTCAGTGACATTTTCCTTGTAGGAACAGCCTCACTGTAAATTTACGTGTAATATGAAACAATTTATTAATCCTGTCAATAAAAACAGTACATACTCTTTCAAGTTGGACTGCAATAGAACAGCAAGATTCCAGTCCAGTAGCACCTTAAAGACCAGCAAGATTTTCAAGATAAAAACTTTCAAGAGTCAAAGCTCTGAAGAAGGGAGCTTTGATTCTTGAAAGCTTATACCCTGAAAATCTTTAAGGTGCCACTGGACTCAAATCCTCTAGTACATACTCGAGAATTGTACTACGTGCAGTTCCAACTGAGTTTTTTATATCAAATGTCCTTGGGGTAAGCTATAGGTGAGAAAAACAAAGAGGAATTTAAAGCAGCACATTGCAGAACACAAAAATAACATTAATTTGGGGAGAGAAAGGTGGTTTTCTGGTTAAACATCCTATAGAATATGACCACTGGTCTATAGATTTTATGTTTTGGGCCATACAGAAACTTGATTGCCAGAATGACAAATTGCTGTTGAAAAAAAAGAGACTGAATGGGTTTTCAGATTGCTCACACTGGTCCCCAAAGGATTAAATGAAGATTTGGAATTCCCCACAGCTGCTCTAGATAGAAGATTGCAGTTTCATTCTCCTCCTTTCACTCCGTTTTTGCCAGTCAGGTCCTAGACACAATTAACTAGCAGGTTGGTTATATCCAGGGGTCATTTCATAGAAAAAGAGCTGGAGGAACTCATTAGCATAACTCATTAGCATATGCCACGCCTCTTGCCATCACCGGAAGTGCCATTAGTATAACTGATTTGCATGTGCCACACCCCCAGACATCACCTGTTCTGGCTGTTTTGGACCCAATCCTGGCCATTCAGGGCCGAAATTGGGCCCAAAATGGCAAAAGGGGGCTGAAAATGGCTGAAAAGGGGCCCAAAATGGTCACGATCGGGCCGCTGATGAACAGGAGAGTGATCCACCACTCGTCAGAAGCCCGATCCAGGCCATTTTGGCCCCGATCCAGGCTGAAACGGGCCCAAAGCAGCTGAGAGTCAGGTGGGCGGGGCCACCTGCCATGTGACCTCTTTGGGGAACTGCTGGAACCGCATTCCTGTGCGTTCCCCCTCGAAATGAGCCCTGGTTGTATCTATTCCAATAATATGTAGGCTGTATAGTTTTTATTAAAATATTTATTACTTTTTTCTTCATTGCCCTGGTAGCGTTTTGCTCCATTCCCTCCCTGCCCCGCTTTTACTTTTCCACTGGCAGGCCATTTTGTTCTCCTTTTTTGTAGCGGTTAGTATCAGGTTAGAATCTGAGAGGCAGTTTCACTCTCTCATCTTAACATACCCCACAGGGTTGTTGTGAGGACAAAACGAAGGAGGTGAGAATGATGCTGTAAGCCACCTCTGAGGGAGAAACACAGGGTGTAAATGTTTAAATATATGCTATATCAACACATGCCATTCTCAACATGGCCTCATCTGTGGATACTTAAATTCAGAGACTGGGGCCATGAACAGACAAGCTATATCTTTCCACAAACCTGAGAAAAGCCCCAGGTTTGCAGAAAAACCTGGTATCTAAAAAAAAAGATGTCAAAATCAGAGGAACAAAAGTAGTAGAGTTAAAAACCCCTCCTCTGTACCACACAGGATGGGAAATCTCCTGTAAGATAACCCCTGTGCTGTGGGCCTTCTCGCTTCAAGACAACTGCTGATACTCACATCCCAAAGTATGCAGATTTAATAAACTCATTAAATCAACTCATTAAATGTATCAACTCAAACATCTTCAATCAGCTGAGAGCCCTGAACCTGTCCTGAGGCTTGTCTGTTGAAGCTCAGCTCAAACAGAAGGGCCAAAGCAATTCTCGGCCTCCAAAGAAAGTCTAGTGGGGCAGGGCCATTGCTGACTTACCGGAAATGGTGAATACGCAGCAATTGAAGAGACGATAACGATGGAGCCACCCCTGGAAGAGAAGGGGAGAAAAGAGATTTTGCCCCTGGTGCCCTCTCTCCTTCCCCTCCATTTTCGCATTCCTCCCTCCCATCTTCCTGTCTCCCTGACTACCATTTCCTTTTGGACTAGGGGACAGGAGCCACCCATTCTCTTCTCCAAGGAGCTGCAATGGAGGACGGGGAGAAGAGGTTGGGGGTAGGTGGAAAATAAAGATGTCTTAGCGGAAGTGGCATAGGAAGGAGCCACACAGGAGTCGGGGAGCAGGCAAGGCAAACCCAAGGTAGATCAGAAAAGATTTCGCCCAAGAGATGAAGAAGGGGAATCGTTGGGACTAATGCTGAGTTTCATCTGTGGAGCTTCTGAGGCCACCTCAGAAGACAAAGGGCAGTCATATCCCACCAAGGCCATAGGGGCAGACAAACTGTTATGTCCAAGAGGGATCTGGCTAGAGCTCTTAATTCCAATGACCAGGAACGAAACCCCCATTGTGCAGCAGAGCAGAAGCCACGGAAGAGCCCCCCCCTGCAGCTTTCCAGAACGTCGCCACCAGTAGGTCCATCAAAGGTAGTTCAGAAATGCAGAAGTATCCCTTTAGTGACTCAGAGCTCACCTCTTTAAAGAGGCCAATCCGCCCCTAAAAACCTGGAATCCTGCCAGAAAGGAGGCCTTTTCACAGCCAAGCTGTAAAAGGGTGGAGCTCTGTTGTACTTAATTCCCTTGCTGGGGGCAAGGAGCTGCTGTTACAGCCAATTACCTGACACCGGTTCTTAGGCCTAAGTTTGCCAGACCGGTTCCTAGAACAGCTTGCCCCAGAGAAGCTCGGTGTTCTGGATTTCAGCTCTTCAGAGCTTGCTTGGTGCTCTGAGGCCAGCAAGAGGAAGCCAAAGCTGCACCTCTGAAAAAGGTAGAGGAGGAGCACTGTGGGAGAAGCTGGGAGGAGACCAAGGGTGCCGGATTGAGCTTGTGTAGAGCAGTGCGTGTGTGAAAAGGGCTGCCAGGAAACGTGAATGGAATGACACTAACAGAGCAATCCTACATCCACTGAAGCAAATGGACTTAGAGGGGAGTAACTATTCTTAGGATTACATTGCAAGAGTTGCAGAAAATGCAACATTTTGAGTTGACTAGATGTTGAGTTGACTTTGAGTTGGATGGGTGGTAAAGCCCAGCATCCGAGTAAGTCCTTTGTGATAGCAGCAAAAGGGAAAGAAAGCTGGGAGGTGGGTAGCAGAGGCTGCCTTGATGGTTCCCATGTCAGAAGAGATCTGCCGGGAGGGAGGGAGAGCTGCCTAGGTGAGAGGGGACTGGTGGGTGGGCCAGAGTCCAGTTCCCCCTGCCCTGACTCTTCTAGGGCCTGCCCCTGGGGCTCACCCCCTCTTTTCCATGTGAGGCACAACCAGCTTGACCAGTAGAGCAGTCGCCTTCACATTGATGTCCAGGATCTGAGAAAGAAAAGAGGCAGAGAAGGCTACTGAGAATGCAGGCGTGCAGCTCCCTGAAGTCATGCCAAGTCTGAAACGGGGGGAACAGAGGCCTAGAGTGAGGTTTCCTTCTCGACGGGAGCAGACAATGTGAGGAAAGCAGCAGAGGTCAGGGTGGGAGGCTGCTCCTCCAGCCATGACCTGCTTTGTGTGGGCAGTTGTGTGGCAACCATCTTGGTCCAAGTGAAAAGAGCAAGAATCCAGTGGTACCTACAAGACTAACAAAATTTGTGGTAGAGTATGAACTTTCATGAGTCACAGCTCACTTCTTCAGGTATCTGAAGAAAATTTTGAAGAAAATCTGAAGAAAATTTGTGGTAGAGTATGAACTTTCATGAGTCACAGCTTACTTCTTAAGGTATCTGAAGAAAATTTTGAAGAAAATCTGATTTTATTCAAAATTTCAGGTATCTGAAGAAAATGTGTGGTAAGGTATGAACTTTCATGAGTGACAGCTCACTTCTTCAGGTATCTGAAGAAAATTCTGAAGAAAATTCAGGTATCTGAAGAAAATTTGTGGTAGGGTATGAGCTTTTGTGAGTCACAGCTCACTTCTTCAGATACCGCGAGTTGTGACTCACAAAAGCTCATACCCTACCACAAATTTTGTTAGTCTTATAGGTGCTACTGGACTCTTGCTCTTTTCTACTGCCACAGACAGGCTAACACGGCTACCTATCTTGATCTATCTTGGTTCAAGGCAAGCTATATTTCCCACAAGCCCTTGCTGGATGCCAGCCTGTCGGCTTCATCTGATTGGGTTGCACATCACAAGTGAAACTAAGCCAGGAAGGTGTGACAGACTTTTGCACACACATTTCAGTCCCCTCTCCAGAAACTCAGCTTTTTGGTTTGCTGACTTCTTTAATAGCCCATGTGCCTTGAACCTCATTTGAAGGCAAGGTAATGCTAAAGCTCCTCTCTGTGCTGTGAAAAACTTCCCCTGCCAATTGCTGTGCCTCAACTTGTTATTAAATGCAGAAAAACAGGCAGAGTTGGCAACTCTAACCTTCCCTCCCCGCATGACTTATCCTGACACACACACACACACAGGCCCTCACAAACACAGTATTTTCTGATTTCTCTTCAGACTCTCACACCTTGTCCCACACGTCTTCCGTGGCATCGAGAGTGCTGCCGAAAAATGGATTCACGGCCGCGTTGGACACCAAGATGTCGATGCCTCCATGGCGCTCGAGTGCCTGAAACAGGAGGCCGGAATTTTAAAACAACAAGGCCAAATAAACTTCCATTTTAAAAGCCCTCCTGACACAGAATATACCTGCCCCGCATCAATCTCTTTTTAATTTTGGAGTGGAGCTGCTCCTTCCCTGACAGGTGATAACTCTCACTCCCTGGAAGAATCCCAGTCAAGAGCTGATAAACGGGTCGGTGGAAGCACCATGGAACAAGATTCATGGAGAATCTTGCTCTATCCACTAACGCCACCTCCCAAACACTCCCTATGATGAAACCAAAGACTCTTCAGCAGTGGGAGAGGCTAGATAAGGAGCTAACAACTTCTGAACGTGGCAACATGCCCTCCTTCTAACCCAAGCGTTCTCTTTTATAGGGTACAGCTGTTGGAGCCACAGTGTGAGCAGCTACCATAACTTACTGTATCTGTTTTTCATTGAATGTCCCAGCTGTTGGTCATGTAATTTTGCTGTGAATGTCCTAGCTATTGATGTTTACTATATTCACTTGTAGTATGTAATCCGCTTAGATCTTGGATCTCGGTGAGAAAGGCGAACTAGAAATAAACAATAATAATAGGTGGGGGCAAAGTGATTCCACCCCGGAACGGCAAAAAGTCCAGCAGCACCTTTAAGACTAACCAACTTTATTGTAGCATAAGCTTTCGAGAGCCACAGCCCTCTTTGACAGATGATTGCATCTGACGAAGAGAGCTGTGGCTCTCGGAAGCTTATGCTACAATAAAGTTGGTTAGTCTTAAAGGTGCTACTGGGCTCTTTGCTATTTCGCTACTGCAGACTAACATGGCTAACTCCTCTGGATCTACACCCCTGAATAAACACTTTATTGACTTCCACTGCCCCTTTGAAGTTCCTTGGGCTGGATGAGGAAAGAAGGGGTGGGTGGGAAGAAGAGCAAGTGGGGGAGAAAGGAAGGCCAGCCGGGCTGCAGGCTGCTTCTTGCCCATTGGCCTCAAGGCATGGTGGTGCAGGGACATGAGAGCAGGATGGTGGTGCATGTGCCCACCAAGAAGGTGGCAATGGCGGGGCAGTATCTTGCTCTCTCAACAAGCATGTCATCTGCTGTCAGTGTTGGCAGGTAAGGCCTTGTGGGAGCTACAAATGAGAACCCCCCTGCATGGTCGTCAGTAAATTCTCACGTCGCCAAAGGTTTTAGGAACTGTTCTAGGGCATATGCAGTAATACCAGCATGATGCAAGCACCTCTTTAGAACTCCCTGATGGCCATTTAGTGACACATGATGGGTCAGTTGGCAGACCCCCCGTCATTAGCAAGTGGTGGGCAGAGGAACCCCCACCGCCCAAGTCAACCCCTGGTTTTTTTGCAAGTGCGCAGTCTCAAGACCCACATGCTCACCGCATCGATCAGGCGCTGCCTGTCCTCTGCCTTCCCTACATGACACACCAATCCCGACACACTCAGGTTCTCTTTCTGCAGTTCAGCCACGGCCCGGTCCACGTTGGCTTGCTTCCGGCTGCTCAGAACCACGTGGGCTCCATCCTGGCCTAGGCGACGGGCAATTGCAAAGCCGATCCTTGCAAAAAAGCAAGCACGAAGGGTGGGATAACGTTACAGAGACCGAACGCCCTAGAGGCAGCAGTGGGAATCCCAGCCTGAATCTGTTACGGGACGGAGCTGAGTGTCTCTGGCGAGGAGAAATCCTGGTTTTTATAAACTTATTACTTCGTTTATTAAGTTGTGAGATGTGTCCCAGAGAGATGGGTAGATTCAACTATAATTTCTACCACAGACTCACGGGTGGGGTCACTTAGGCAAGTCCTCAATCGCAATTTAAATTAAGGGCTTTATCTTATGGGCTTTTTAATGGTCTGCTTTCTGTTTTACGGATCTTTTTCATGCTTTTTACGTCCAACAGCTTGTGTTTTAATATTGTGGTTTTTAATTGCCACCTTGATCAGAACTCCTAAGAGGCGGCACAGAATTATTCTAAATAAATAAATAATAAATAAATATGGGGATCATAGAGCTAGGATAATGATGGATAATGCTAGGAAAGGTGGAAGGTAGCCGGAAAAGAGGAAGACCCAACATGAGACGGCTTGACTTAATAAAGGAAGCCACGGCCTCCGATTTGCAAGTCTGTTAATAATTGTACGTTTTGGAGGTTGTTAATTCATTGGGTCACCAACAGCTGTTAGCGCCATGACGGCTGACAGCGCACAGCACTGGATACCTTACAGGGCTGTTATCAGGACTGCTGAAAGAAGGTTTGTGATGTGATTTAAAAATATAAGGCACTATTATAATCCTTCCAGGCTCAAAGCCCTGCTGGTTTCAAGGCATGGCTTCATTAAACACAAATACGTTACTCCTTTTTAAGTTGGTTCCATGGAGGATTTCTTGTCTGGTGTCTGAGTTAACCATTAGCTGGGGCTCTAATGTAGGAACAGAGAATCACTGTCAAATGTGGCTTTTGTCACCACCAAAAATTCTCCAGGGGGGGGCTTAACCTGAGCCAAAGATGACCCCTACCTATGCATGAAGGAGCCCTCCCAGGCAGTTCAAAGGGCTCCTCTTGGGGCACAGGCTGCAAGCCCCAGCACCTCTTGGCTTTGGGGAGAATGTAGTGAACTCACCCCTCGGTAGAGGCGGTCACCAGCGCCACCTTGTCGGCGAGGGTCCCATGGGCACGACTGCTAGTGCTGGCCATCCGGAGAACGCGGTGCAGAGCTTGCCTGGGGTGGAGGGAAGCGATGATAGCGTGGATCATCCTAGGCTGATCACAGTCACGCCTCCTTTGGACTCTGCCCCGTTCCGGAGTCCAGGAGCTCCTGCAAGAAAGGATGCCAACCTCCAGGTGGAGTCGGGAGATCTCCCGGAATTCCAACTGATCTCCAGACTACAGATAGCGGTTCCCCTGGAGGAAGGGGCAGCTTCCGAGGGCAGGCTCTGTGGCATACCATAGATTCTAGGGGGAATCCTTCCCCAAACTTCCCTTCCACAGGCACTGCCCTCAAATATCTAGGAATTTCCCAGGCCAGAATGGGCAAAACTCTAATTCGCACCTGGCTCGTTCAAGGCACACATACGGATCAGTCCCCCACCTCCACTCATCCCTCTTTGACTTCGTCTCTGCGTCCTGCCCCATCCCGCAGCCCACCAACTTTGCTCGGCATTGCAAGGGGATTGCAGCTCCCTTCCGGGTTGGTTTGCAGTGACTTGCAAAAATCTGACACACACCCCTCCCTCCACCCCCGCCGCTGCTTTTTAGGATTCTTTCTTGCTCTGCATTGCATTCTTTGCAAAAGGATCCCAGCTGCAAAACGCCTCACCTCCCAGATCTCTCCCGATCCAACGAAGAAAAGAAGAGAAGAACTAGGGGAAGACACGAAGTTAGGAATTGTAGAGGGAGGGGGTTGGCTGGGAGAAGAGGGGGGACGCGATCGCCCCCCGGTGGCCGAAAGGCGTGCGGACGGGAGGCGCGTATCTAGGCCAAAGGCTGCCGAGAGGGCGGAGAGAAGGAAGGCTGGTTTAATGGAATAATGAAGGCTCCGGGGAACACAAAGTATCTGCCCACGGAGGAGGCTGCCCGCTGCGTCTCTGCATGATGTGGCCTTTTCTCCTCCAAATTGGCTCCCGCCTGGGAACGACAGAGAATTGAATAATCCAATTGCACCCAATGAGTCAAAATCCCTCCAGAAGCAGGAGCATTTTATTCCTGGTTGCAGCTTCGTCTGAGTCAGGGCTCCAGGCATGTGTGTGTGAGAGGTGCCACTGACTCATGGCGACCCTGAGGGGTGATCAAGGCAAGAGACTTAACAGAGGGGGTTTGCCATCGCCTGCGTCTGCTCAGGGACGCCAAACTCTCCTGGTGATCTCCCATCCAAGGATTAACCAGGGCAGATCCACATAGCAGCCAAGATCTGACTAGAGTGGACTAGCCTGGGCCTATGGTTGCCAGCTCCAGGTTGGGAAATTCCTGGAGATTTTGAGAGTGGAGCCTGGAGAGGATGCTGTATGGAGATAGCGGGGTACAATGTCATAGAGTCTGCCTTTGGAAGCTGCCATATTCTAATGAGGAACAGATCTGTATGGCCTGGAGATCGACTGTAATTCCGGGAGGTCTCCAGCCACCACCTGGAGGCTGGCAACCCCATGCTGGGCACCAGCCAAAGCTCTTTTTGATGACGTGATAGCACGTTCCGAAGCACTAGGGGACGTTTGTTGCTCTGAAAATGTGATCCTTTGTAATCTAAAACGGATGTGCACCTTGAGTTTTAATTCTGACCCAGAAGGTGTGCTTGACCTATCAGAAGCTGGAAGGTAGAGGACTTGGGCTGGTGGATTATACTGCTTGGAGAAGGGGAAAGATGGGGCTCTGGGTAGTAGATCCTGATCGCGTGTCTGAACAGGGCCTTCTGCACATACCACCCTGCATCTGGGCAAAATCAACAGTTGCCCGCACACGTGCTTTCTCTGTGGTAGCCCCCACCTTATGCAATAGCCTGCCAGAAGAGGTCAGGAAATTCACACTCTCCTGGCTTTTCGTAAACTATGCAAGCCTGAATTATTCAGGAGGGCTTTCTACCCAGGTTATAGGGCTGGGTCATAAGAAATTGCTCAAAGAGATACCTTGGGAAGGGACAGGGAATGTAGACTAAGCTACTGGGTACTGTCCACTGATGTAGATACCCTCCTACTGGATACTGTGACGTTGCTAAAGATGTCATGTTAATTACTTATGTTTTAATTCAGAAAGTTTTCATCTACCATTGTAGGGAAAATGCTGGTTTATTTAGGCATGATGGGTTTGCCCAGTAATCACACCAAGACTGGAGATTTCTGAAGAGGAAATGCTTTTCATGAAATAAGGGGGAAAGAGTTTCAGCGAGTAAAAACACTCTGAGCAAAATAATTGAAGAAATAAGGTCTATAACAGGATACTCTATTCCAAAATCTCCTGAAGTAATCTTGTTAAATCTTTGAGAGAACCTGAGATCCCAACTGCAAGTTTAAATGTTATTTTCTCTCTCTTGGCACTGGCTAAAATGGCAATAGCCTCATCCTGGAAACAAAAAGCTATTCCTTCAGTGAAAAGTTGGAAATCTTGTATTTGGGATCATTTCATCATGCAGAAAATCACAGATCAATTGTCACAGAGGGAAAATCTGAATTATAAATCATTTTTTTTAGAGCAATGGCTCCCAATTCTGGATTATTTGACCAAAGAAGATAATTGGACAAATAATAAATCAAAACTAGACCTCTACTATTCTATGGCTTATCTCTAATTATGTAAAACTGTCTTTTGTATATATAGGATTTGAATTTCTTAAATACGGACTTAGAGATATTTAGTTATTGAGATGTGAAGTGGTTTAACAACTATTACTATCATTATTGTTATCATTATTATTTTTTTACTGTTTACAGTTCGATTGTTGTTATTACATGAAGTTGTTGAAAGATTCCTGTTATTGATTTCACAAGGTTGCATGTTGTAAAACTAATATAAAAACAAAATAAAAATATAATTAAAAAAAAACACTCTGAGCTCCTATAAAAGGAAGACCTTTTATAGCTCGCCCTTTCTGAGACAAAGCCTCTATTCTTGACGAAAACCCACCTCCTTCTGCTCTTCTGCTCAAATGGAACTTTCCTTCTCATCTCTCTAGCTCAAACTACCTCTTGTTTACAGCCACTGTCTCGGTTCAGCTATTCCAAGCACAGCTACATTTCAACTGCCTGCTTCGAATTGCATGCTAGGAGAAAAATGGCTGTGCTTTTGCTTATACCATAACCTACTGTACCTTCCATGGAGATAGATGAAGATGAGTAGCCGTGTTAGTCTGTCTGTAGCCGTGGAAAAGAGCAAGAGTCCAGTTGCACCTATAAGACTAACAAAATTTGTGGTAGGGTAGGAGCTTTCGTGAGCCACAGCTCACTTTTTCAGATACAGTCTATAAGAGGTTAGTCTTATAGGTGCTACTGTACTCTTGCTCTTTTCCACTGCTACTGTACCTGTATTCATTCAATGCCCTAAGGATTATATTGTATTTTTGCTCTATACGCGTTCTAGCTATTGATTATATCATGGTCACTTGCAGTATGGAATCCGTCTTGGATCTCAGTGAGAAAAGTGAACAACAACAACATACTTGCCAGCCCCTGGGGATTCTGCCCTGGAGAAGGCTGGTACTTACCTGCATGCTGGAGTTCAAACAGCCAGGCAGGTCTTCCTTAATGCAGCCCGGTGTACCAGCAACTCCCTGATGGCCTGCTTCAGTGTGGGAGAATGTGTTTCCACCTTTTCTTTGTCTTCTGGCTCAGCCTGAATGCTCGAACAGACTGTGTGTGTTCTTTTTATTCATGTATTAAACTTTTATGTTTTGGATGCTCTGAGTCTGATATCTGGAAACATACCACACCTATTTGGGCTTGCTATCTGAAGTGCGATCACAGGCAGGGACATTGGGTAGTTTGGTGTAGTGGTTAAGAGCAGCAGGACTCTAATCCGGAGAGCCAGGTTTGATTCCCCACTCCTCCGCTTGAAGCCAACTGGGTGACCTTGGGTCAGTCACAGCTCTCTCAGAGCTCTCTCGGCCCCACTCACCTCACAGGGTGTTTGTTGTTGTGGTGATAATAATGACATACTTTGTAAACCGCTCTGAGTGGGCGTTAAGTCGTCTTGAATAAATCGAATGTGATTATTGTCATTATAGATCGCCCCCACGCTAGCTTGAAGGAACTATAGAGATGCACAAGTAGGTAAAACAACCCGGGGATGGAGTGCTAGACATGTGACTCGGTTCAGCAAGAGATATTTTCAGAGTTGCTGGGGCAGCGGGAGTTAACCAGTTTGTTGTTAATAAAAACAGGGAGTGAGGGTAAGGGGCATAGTCACTGAGTGGTGACTCGGAAGGGCCATGAAGTTTTCCAGTGGCCCAGGGATCAACCAAAGGAACAGGGAGGGCTTATGAACCTGTCCATTCACACTTGGCACTGGCCAAATATCCGTGGGGACAGCATTCCACAGTTGAGGTGCCACCACTGAAAAGGTCCCACCTCAAGTGATCTCCCACCTAATAGTGGCCCAGGAAGCCAGGCATCTGATTGTAGTTAATTGGGCAGGTTCCAAATATTCTGGTTCTGGACCATGTACAGCTTGCAAAACCATAGCTGGCACTTTGAAGAGAGCCCAGAAGCTGATTCTTAGCTACTGTAACTGTATTGTTTCATTTCTGCCAAAGAGTGATTTCGCCACTATGGTGAAGCTTCCAAACTGTCCCCAAAGCAGGGCCCTCTGCGGATACTACACTGGAGTTGGGCAAAATCAATAGCTGCCCACACACGTGCTTTCTCTGTGGTAGCCCCCACCCTACAGAATGGCCCGCCTGAGGTGGTCAGGAAAGACCCTATTCTCCTGACTTTCTGCAAACTATGCAAGACTGAAATATTCAGGAGGACTTTCTGTTCAGATTATAGGGCTGTGTTGTAAGAACCAGCTCAGAGAGATGCCTAGGTAGAGACGGGGGCTAAACGCTACGCTATACGGTACTGCCTGCTGATGTAGATATGCACCTACTTGCGAGTTTCCACGCTGCTCAACGTGCCATGGAAATTGGCATGAAAGAGATTTCATCTTGTTGCTCAGCTTTATGCTTGTTTAAAAATTTTGTGCTACCACTCCCTATTGTATCTGTTTCCCTGAATTTCCTAACTGTTGTTCGTTATTGTACTTAGTAGAAAAGAGCAAGAGTCCAGTAGCACCTATAAGACTAACAACATTTGTGACAAGGTTTGTGAGTCACAGCAAGCTGTGTCCAGTAGCTTATAGGTGCTACTGGGCTCTTGCTCTTTTCTATTGCTACAGACAGACTAACATGGCTACCCATCTTGATTCACTTAGTGAACGTCCTAGCTGTCGATTATACAACACAATATTGTATATTCTCAATTATATAATACAATATTATATATTTTATTTCCACTCGCACTGTTGAAATCTGCCTCAGATCTCAGTGAGAAAGGCGGACTATGTTCTGGGTTGACTAATGTCAGTCCTAGAATTGCTCATGCTCTGTTTCAGCATTTCTTCAATTTGTATTGGATTTTTGCCAATGTTATGTCTTTGTAAACTTGCATTTTTTTAACCTTATGGCATTGTTTATTGAAATGTCCTTGATATTGACTGTGCTAATTTCACATTATGTAGTCCACCTCGAGTCTCAGTGAGAAATGACAAATAAAATAAATAAATCTTAAATAATTTAAAAATAAATGAAAATAAAAAGCAGACCTGCAAAAAGCACATTTCAGTAATTTAGCTTGGATGTGGTTAGAGCATGGATGACAGAGGTCAAATCCTGGAAGCTGGAAACAAGATGCTGGTCTTGACATCTCATTCTGCCTAGGCCAGCAGGAACTGTTTTACGGCTTTTAAGGCAGCTGAAGTGGACCTTTCCGGCTCAGGCCAGGATTTGAAAAGACATCTCCACTAGAGGTCCCTTTAACACGCACAATTTCCTTTTCTTTATTTATTTTCAGTTCAGTTTAGATATTTTAGCACCCCAGTTAGCCCCGTTTGGCCTGAACTCGTCAGGGCTTTGGAGATAAGCAGGGTTGGCCAAGGTCAAGATTTTGATGGGAAACAGCCAAGGAAGATGGAAGTTGGTTGTTGTGGGTTTTGTAGTTCCTGGCATTTCGCCAGCAGCTGTGGCTGGCATCTTCAGAGGTGTAGCACCAAAAGACAGAGATCTCTCAGTGTCACTCAGTGGTGTCACTGAGAGATCTCTGTCTTTTGGTGCTACACCTCTGAAGATGCCAGCCACAGCTGCTGGCGAAACGTCAGGAACTACAATGCCAAGACCACGGCAATACAGCCCGGAAAATCCACCACAACCATCGTTCTCTGGCCGTGAAAGCCTTCGACAATACAAGATGGAAGTTGTTAGGTGGGAGAAAACAATGGCAAGCCACCTCTGCTCATCTCATGTCTGAAACGCCTTGTGGATGGGTTTGCCATGAGTCAGTTGTGGCTTACTGGAACATTCTTCTTCTTCTTCTTCAGACATCCCCCCCTTTCTTTCCTAAAAGCTTAAAGCTTCTTCAAAGGGGAACCTGAAAGCCACAAAACAATGCCACCGGAGAGGCGGTCAAGAGATGCCCGGGATGAGGTATTTTTTGCTGACATCAAAATATTTCATGCTATTTGCTTTCTGCTTATACCTGCCGGTTTTATTATTTTATTTTTAGATGTTATTTGTCTTTTTCAGTGTTTACAGCTTTTTAAAAAAAACCTGTTGCATTTGGATTTTGATGGAAGCCATTCTGAGAAACTAAGCAGACCGAGGTGTGCGAATGCTTGAAAGAACTAAGTAGTATTAAAATGATTGGATGTCATTCACGAAAGCAACAGTTCAATCCATTCTCTGCAATAAACATACGAATAGTGAAACCGCAATCCTAAAATGGTAGCGAAGGAAATCTAGAAAGAGAATGAATCTAGAAAATGACATTGCATGTCAACTGGGCCAGTGGAATCAACTGGAACAGAGAGCCAATCAGCTATGAGAACTGGGGGGGGGGGAGAATGTTTTCATTTGTTGCCAAGCGATTCTCTTTGGGGAAAGAGTTACAAAGAGAAGACCCCTTGCAAGGTTTTTTTTCTGGGAAAAGAGGTGGCGGAACTCTCAAGAGGGAAATGAGAAAGAAACACACAGTTCTTTTAAATAATATTATTTTCACACACTATTGCCAAGTATTTTCAAGAGGTGCTGTAACTCTGTTCCATTGCGTTCCCGCTGAAAAAAAGCCCTGACCCCTAGCATCTTCTCACCAGAGGTTGCGGGAATACAAAAAAAGGGCTTCTCAACAAATTTTTAACTGATAGAGTGGCATACATAAATATCCTGGTCTCAGATGTTTACGGGAGGTTTAGTGAGGACTGATACCTTGAACTGTGCCAGAAAAGAACAGGTATCCTGCAGTTTTTTTTAAAAAAGTGCCTTGTATACCAACCAAAAATAATGGCTTTGGAATTGACAGCGATTGAAGCTTCCAAACAGTCTTTGAGGGGTGGCCCCATATATAGCCCATTGCATCAGGTCAATTTGGCGATGATCAGACAAATTTCTCTCTGTGTCATATTCTTGAATTTTTTTATTACAAATTGGCATTGCTGTGGCAGGTGAGATCCTGAAATTTCACCCGTGTAATTATACCCTTTTCTTTCCTTTTTGCAAAACCCAGAGCTAATGAGATTGTTCCTTGCTGTAGGCTGGTTGGTTATTTTTAAAAAAACAAAATGCAGGATGCAGTTTTTTGAGTTATGCAGATCTCTTTGTCAGGCCATCTATTCTGATAAAAACCTCGCCACCAGTTTCCCAGGATTTGTACTTCTCAGTTGGTTTTTCAAGGCTGTTTTTAGCTTCTCTGTTGCTTTTTTTGCTCAATCACAAGGGAAAGGGAAGGAGAGAAATCACAAAAGTAAAAACTGCTTAAAGCAAGCAATCATTGGATTGCATCCCCTGGCATCAGTGGGTCATCTGCCTCGTCTGCCCCTTCAGAATATGTGGTTTATCAAACCTTGGCGGGGCCCCTTTTGGTGGCTTGGAGGTACCCTTTATGAGACAGGAAGTGGCTATGCAAGGAAATCAGTGGCAGAGAAAGGAAAGTCACAGAGAGATATGGGGACCGCTTGCATACAAACAAGAGTACAAAAGAGTCTTGAGGCTGTAATTGGTCTGCTACTCCCTCTGTCTGCCATTAAACACACCTTTCTCATTTTTTGGTCCTAGAAACAGCTCTGAAGAATCAAAATAACTTCTGAGCATGTACAAAAATGCTGCTCAGTCTCCTGCGTGGACTCATGGAGCATTCGTGCACACTTGAGGTTAAGAAGCAAGGCTTCCTTCTGGGGCAGAGGGCAGGGCTGCCACGCTGGTTAATTTTAGAAATTAACCACTGCCTGCATCTCCCTTGTCAGCAACCTTCTGCAGCACAGAACAACACCTGAGCTGAACAAGGGCCTGAGGTTTACATACCTGCAGATCCTAAAAGGAGCTTTGGCACCTGTAAAATGGACACCCTCATGACCAAGAGATACACTGGGCCCGAGTGTGTTCTTTGGTGCTTTGCCTGGTGATGTCCCCGGGGCCAACACTAAGGCCTAAGGAAATGACCCTGAAAGAAGCTCTGAGCCAGACATTTTGTCTCTCCTTCCGGGAGGCTGTCAGGCTGCTGCTGCTGCTCGGTGGGCCCCAGGTGTCACCTTGGCCCTTCCCACTGAACATGTGTGCCCTGCTCATATCCTTCTGCTGCCCACTCTCTCCCGGGTCCAAGCCAGCTGGATCCCACTAGTCTGTGTGCCCTGCAGCAGGGGGCAGCTTCCGTCGCAGGGTCTTGGGGCTGCCTAGGCTGGGGGTGGGGGGTCTTAAGGGCTGCCGCATTAGTGGTCAGCTGGAGTTCACCCCACCAGGAACCACTTCTCCCCTATCAGTGAGCAAGCACTACTGCGGGATGTCCAAAGAGGAGAGGATGCTTCAGGGTCTCCAACACGGGCCTCTGTTTTCATCTTTCCAGGGACTTCCAGGCAATAACAACAACAACTCAAGATCTAAGATTTTGTACCCCTCTTTGTTCTGATGATGATGATGATGATGATGATAATGATAATAATAATAAAAAAAAATAACAAAGATCTAAGATTTGAAGTTCAGCATCTCCCGGAGAAACATACAATGGTTATTCGTGATAGGAGCACTCGGTGGGAATCCCAAAGGACTAACTAAACACTGAGGCGATATCGACACAGGCAGGGCCGATTCCAGACGACTAACCTGAAGGTGCTGCATGCCTCCATGTTCCAGATCGTGACGGGGAAAACGCGAAATATCGCGTTTTCTCGCGTGAGTTTGGCATGACGTCGCACCAAACTCGCGCAAGAAAACGTGATATTTCGTGTTTTCCCCGTTGCGATCCGGAACATGGCGGCATGCAGCGCCTTCAGGTTAGTCGTCTGGAATCAGCCCAGGATAACACAACTGGCCAGTCACAAACAGCCGCCCTCCTTGGAACTTGCCACATACTAAGGTGATGCCGTACCGGTTCCTGGATTCTTGGATAAAATACAAGTCCACAGAGGACCAAAAATTCCAGCCCAAACACCTGGTGGACTGTGATAATGTCAAACAACAACAGTAATAGCATAAAACTATTGCTATCTTCAGCCCAGACAACTGGTGGACTGTGGAAAACAACCACAACCACAATAGATAGGATAACAGCCGGTCAGTTGCTGCACTACGTGGAATATACCACATGCTTAGGTGATACCTCCCTGACTCCTGGATTCTTGGATAAGATGCGATTCTGCGGGGGGGGGGGGGGGCGGCAAAAACTCCAGTTCAAACATCCGGTGGACTGCGGATAATAATAACAAAAATGTATGTCATTTATAGTCCACCTTTCTCACTGAGAATAATAATAACAACTTAATAATGACTTAATAGTAACAATAATTTAATAATAATAATTTATTTAGGTCATTTATAGTCTGCCTTTCTCACTGAAGTGAGAATATCTGAAGAAGTGAAGCTGTGGCTCAGGAAAACTCATACCCCGCTACTAATTTTGTTAAGTCTTATAGGTGCTACTGGACTCTTGCTCTTTTCCACTGCTACAGACAGACTAAACACAGTTACCCATCTTGATCGTTCTGAGTCTCAATAATAATAATAATAATAATAATAATAATAATAATAATAATAATAATAAACGACAGAACTAGTGGTAACACTAGTAATGATAATAATCGCTGCAGCAGCTGTTGTGTTCCAAAGTCGCATCAGTCCGAAAGGTCTCCGCCCGCAGCAGCTTACAATCACTTGTGGGGAGGGGGGCGGCGGAGGGGCCCCTCCGGCTTTCCTGGGGGCGCCGCGCCGGCTGCCAGAGGGGAGGGACGGAGGGAGGGACCCAGGCGTCCGGCGGGGAGGAGGGCGGGAGGCGGCGGGCCGGCCCAGCCCGGCCCAGCCCAGCGCGGCGCAGCCGGTGCCTGCGGGAGGGAGCGAGGAGGAAGCGGCGCGGGGCGGGGGGCGGGCGGGGGAGCCGAGGCTGCGCAGCCTCCCTCGCTCGCTGGCTCCGCCGCCCAGGCGGGCATGTGCCGGCTCCTGCCGCAGCTGCCATGGCCCAAGCCGGAGGGGAGGTCGCCCGGGAGCTGCAAGGTACCTGCCGGGGCTGGGCTGGGCGGGGAGGGAGGCCGCCGGGGGGAGCCGCCGCCGCCCTCGCCCCGGACCAGCCTCCTGCCCTCGCCGGGGGACGGCCTGGGGCGCCCCTCCCCGACCGGAGCCCCCTTCACCCCCCACGGCACCCCGCCTCTCCCCCCACCTTCCGCCTCCCTTTCCTGCTCTCCCCCCTCCAGGCAAATGGGCCCCTCCTACGAGAAGGACCCCCCCAATTCCCAGAGAAGGGGTGGCTTCTGCCCCAGCCCCCCCTGTCGCGCTCCTCCGCCCGCGCGAGGCGTCGTCTTGGACCCCCCCCCCCCGGAGGGATGCCCCCCACTTTCTCGCCCCCGGTCTAGCAGCCCCTGCCTGCCATGGCCAGCCAGGACCAGGCGCTGGGCTCCCCCCTCCCTCCCAGATGCCAGCGGGATAGCGGAATGCCCGAACCCCGTTCCCGAGAGCATCCACACATTCAAAATGCCATTCCGAGGGGGTGGTCTCTGCCCCCTCCCCCCATCTCTCCAACACCCCAGCCCCAAATGAGGGGACAGAGTCATGTTTGCCCCTCCAACCCAGCACGCCAGTGCCTTGTTCTTTCTACCCACCCCCCACCCCCTTCCAGGGATGTATCTCCTCTGCCCCACACGCTGGTCTTCGCCACCTGCAACTGGGCACCTTCCTGGTTTTCCCTTTTGCCTGATCTCTAAGGATGTCCTCCAACCCCCCATCACAACCCCTCCCTCCCTCCCTCCCAGGGAAATTGTGTGCATCCTCCAACCCCCCCACCCCAGCTACAAGTGTTGGACTCTCTGTACCCCCCCTTTCTCCCCCCTTCCCACCCCAGGAATATGGGCCTGGACCGCTCCCTCCATCTCTGTCCATGGTCCTTAACCCCCCTCCATCGCCCACCCCCCTCTCTGTCCTCTGCCCTTCATCTCCTAATGGTCCCCTGAGAAAAGATAGGGAGACTTGGGAAGGGGGAGGTGGAGCAGGGAGGTGCCTGAGCCGGGGAAAGGCCAGGGCTCCTGGGTTTGGAGTGCGGGGTGTGGGGTGGCCAAGGTGGCCTGGTGCTTGGGAGAGGGGGCTCGGGGCACCAGGATGGCGGGGGTTTCCTGCCTGCGGCTCTGGTTGTGGAAGGCTGTTTATCTGCCAGGACTCCACCTTGTGCTGCCCGGTGGATTATTGCTGAAGGCGGCTTGCTGGGTAATGGGTTGTCTTCAGAGGCTGTGGATGGGGTGGTGTGTGTGTGCGTGTGTGTGCGTGTGTGAGAGCGTTGGATGCCGGTGTGCTCCCCCCCCCATGACTTCCCACCGTCCTCATTCTTCACCTCGCTACCTGGATGCTTCTTTTCCTATAGGCTGCAAGGAGTGGTTGTAGGGGAAAGAAGAGGAGGTATGGACACAATCGGGAGTGTGTGCGTGGGGGGAAGGGATAGCCTTGTGCAGAGGAGAAACACACCCGTAAAGCATCTCCTAAGGAGATGCGCAGACAGGCAGAGTTCATGCAGATGGTATTCAGGAATGTCTCCTGGCCCTCGGCGCACTGCAAAAGCGCATGCAAAGTTTAAGTCGGGTTTGCCTGCATCTTCTCTCTAGCTCTGTCTGCCCGTCTGTCCCTATTTCATCTATGGGAAGGGCTCAAAGCAAACCCCCCCCCCCCATGCACGTGGCAGGGCCCTCGACAAGCACTCTCCCCAGCCACCTTGGGCCTGTGTGGCAGCCCAAAAGCCATGCCTCCCTTTGATTTCTTTTCAGATCCAGCGGGCCACTTTCTCTCTCCCTGTCTCCCTCCCTCCACCAAGATTTTTAGCAAAAAACGCAAACCTCTTCTCACTCACACACTCCACTCGGCCTGTTCCTTTATTGTGTACCAAGTAAAGATTATCTTTGACAACAGCTATACAGTCATTTATAGGGGGGGAAATAGCCTCTCAGTTGTCCAGGTGACACGGTGAAAAGCA
Source organism: Eublepharis macularius (assembly GCF_028583425.1). Taxonomy (NCBI): domain Eukaryota; kingdom Metazoa; phylum Chordata; class Lepidosauria; order Squamata; family Eublepharidae; genus Eublepharis; species Eublepharis macularius. The sequence goes on from NC_072801.1 coordinate 77,174,243, forward strand.
GCGAGCCCACTTGGGCACGCCATTCTCTTATGGAAGACCTCCTCTCTATCATACCCAGGATTGCACAAAGATGCGCATACCACAGCCACCTTGCACAACCTTCAGTGCTGTGGACTTTGTTCCATCTTACAGGTGGTGGCACAATCTCTTTAGTGAATAAAGGCTACTTGGGAGCTAATTTGGGGATGTAGAGAAGCTGAGGCTTAATCCTACCTGAAGGCCAAGCTTCCTAAAGTTAAGAGGTGTGAGGATTTCTTTGTGCTGTGGGAAAGGTACTCTGTTCGTGCTCAGAGGCATCTTCCACCTTGGTAGTGCTACACGGAGTCCAACAGGGCATGCTAAAGTAATTCTCTCCTGCCAAGGGTTAGTGCATTCATAAAACAAGAAGGAAGCCTACAAGCTCCGACACCTTTGGCACTCGTGCGGAATGTGCCGGCTGAATGTCACACTTCCTCCCGGGGGCTCTCACGCATACGCACTCGAGATAGTAAATAAAAAGGATGGCGACTCAGCTTGAAAGAGGTGGGCGCAAGCGGGGATATGTAGATTTGTCTGCTTTTGAACAGCTCCACTCATTCTGCCTCTGGCTGGAAATTTCCACTTCTCAAAAATAAGATAAGTTGATGGTGTGGACTGTACAACTACAGATGCCGTTTCTTGCCCTTCTCCACACAGGCAACCTCGGCGGTGGGGGGGGGGAGATTACCCCGGTGGCGTTCTTCCCTGTTCCATTCCTTATTGTGCTAGTTTTCTGCTTGCAGGGAGGTGAGATTATTTGTGTGTTTTTTAAAACAGAGGGAGCATTACAAAACATAGTTCCACACCCACAGGATGAAGTGGTACAATCCGTCCATTGCTAAAGGACTCTACCACTTCTGTCTGTCTCACATATAGACCCAAGTCTTCAAGGGAGTTGTGGAAGGTGCAGCCCTAAAATGACTGAGGTAGTTACAGCACCTTTCCTGTGAGTAAAAACTAGAGCCTGGAGTGGGGGTGAGGTTTAGAAGATTAGGAGCTGTGCGTGTGCCTGTGAGAGGCCAGAGAAAACACCCCATGCGGCTGAATGGTGTGACTCCCTAAGGAAGCATTCCTTCATGCAGCATTTGTGAAAGAATGCTTCCTTCCAGCTTATAAAGTGAAGTGGCTCAGTATGGTGGTAGCTCAGTGGCTTGGGACAGCTTGTGGGGGCTACCCAGGGCAGCCAAGAGGGAGGCATGCAAATCGCCAGCTTGTGGGGGCTACCCAGGGCAGCCAAGAGGGAGGCATGCAAATCGCCAGCCACCGGGGAGGGGCTCATTCCAGCCTGCTGTGCTTGGGAGGTCCCAGGTGGGGAGCGGGTCAGGTCGTAGGGGCACAGCACGGGCGGAGATGAATGGATGCTTCAATATGGTCCAGCAGGGCGGAGAGCCTTCCCAGTTGAGTTCTTGTTTACTTCCTTTAAACACGTATTCCTCATACAGCACATCAATGAAAGAGACAATATTGGGAAGAGGGAAGGGGGGGGAGAGAGAGGATATGCGGCGTTGGGGAGGGGAGAGATCAGGCAATAGTGCAAGCAGAGGAAACCCAGGAGAAGTGATGGGTATTTGGAAAGAGGAGGACAAATGTAGGGGTGACGAAGCAGGCAAGAGGATCTCTTGAACCGGACTGGATTAAGTTGGTGGAAGGAATGTGCAAGTTTCAGAGAGTTACAACAGAATTCTAAACATGTGTTACTCAAAAGCTTGCATCAGTCTCTCTCTCGATTTGATAAAAGCCTGTCAGCTTGGGGCCAGCACAACCATCTTCATCCTGTGAACTGCTGGGGGAGAAAAAGGAGAGGAAGAAGACCTGGCGGAAGCCAAAGGGAGGGAGTGGAAGACACAGATAACCTCTCTGTTGTCTTCTTGTTGGGTGCTGTTCAGTCCACGGTTTTGAAACTCATTCATCGTGTATACCTCTTGGGGTGAGTCTCTGCATGTCCCATGGAGCTTACTCTTGTGTAAGCATTCATAGGATTGCTACGTTAAGTCTACTGAGAGCAGGCCTGAGCAACAGTGATTCAACAGGTTGATCGCCCCCGTACCACGGCTTGGAGGTGGCACGTGTGCCGTGGCCTTCTTCCTTCCATGTAGGTTCCCCCTTCTCTCCTGTGGGTTGCTCTAGCTTGAAGTGAGCATTATATCCGGATTAATGATAACTAGGTTTAGAACTGACTAGCATTGCCTGAACTCATAGCTGGTAATCCCATTTCCAACTATTTTTTTCCCCAATGTAATCCTGGATTGCTCTAACCCAAGTTAGCCCCGATGAGGATGCAACATTTCAGCTGTGAAGCCTTGGAGAGAAGAGAGGGGGAGGAAATCCTCTTCACGTTCTTGCTCTCCAGAGCCAGGAATTCTTGAATGCAGGACAAGGCAAGGTATACGCGTGGAACCTGGTAAATAAAAGAGAACCCGTCAGCTCTCCTAATAAAGCAGCGAGTGTGTTCTTCCACGCTCGCATCCGAAAGACAGAGATCTGCAGCATCTAAGGGCTTCCGCCCACGCCTCTCAGCATGCCAACCTGAACGAATAATTTATAGCGATGCCATCACTAATCCAAAGCACGGGTCCTCTACCCAGACAGGAGTATTCGGAAAATGCAGATGTGCAAACTGAGGAGAAGAGCTGGATATTTCTCCCTGTCTCTCTCTTCTCTCTCTCTCACACACACACAATATTAATGCTGCTTTTAACCAAAGGAAGCCAGCTTTAACCACCCGTTTAAATCCCCTAATCCAGCTCAAAATGAATGTGCAAAAGGTGACCCTACCCAAACGGTTGGGAGTGTTTTGTTTTTATCCGGAGGGTGAGGCTGCAGGGAGCTGATGGGACTTTAGAGGGTGAGGAAAGGTGGCCTCTTGCCTCAGGCCTCTGAAGAAAATCAGCCGAACTTCCTCAGTTTTGAGGTTTTCTTGCCCAAGAGCCCAGCTCAGCGGAGAGCACACAGGAAAAGCCGATGCGCAGACCTAAAAATGGACTTTGCTTCTCCTTTCCTCTTGACTTTAATTTATCATAAGACCAATGAGGTAAGAGGGGCCTGAGCCTTGGCGCTTCCTCTCTGTGAAAGCCCTGGTTCCTAATTCCGCATGCATCTGGACTCATGCAGAGATGCAATGGACAATCTCCTCAGATAGCAGACAATTCTGTTACAGCTCTACATCAGGAGCAAAAAATCCGTGTGTGCACAATGCAAAGATCTTGCAGAATGCAGAAGCCCTGGAGGAGGAAGAGTGGAAGATTCAAGGCCAGATTGCTAAATCATACAGGGGTGCACCAGGCAGTTTCCTGAATGGATAGTTTGAACAACTCGTTCATTAATGAAGTAATTCCTTGCAGTACACAAATCCCTGCTACCTGGAATTCTTTAACTGGATAGGCTAAAGATTTCACCAGGGACTGTATCTACACATGAAGCATTATATCCTGCCTCTTAGTTATGGCCGCTCTTTCTACCAAAGGAAGGGCTTGCCTACATGCTCAGAGGCGCTCTTTCCCCCCCTATTGATCCTGCACATGCACAGAAAATTGCTTGCCGTTTGCATGATAATGTCTAGATGGATTTGGGGGAAGGAGGAGAGTCTAATTCCAATGAATGTGATATTGATAGGGCACTATCCCAGGTTTATTAATGCTTAGCACAAACAAGTATAATAATTATCTGTATCAGCCAAAAAGACAAACAAGTGGGTTCTACATCAAATCAAGCCTGAATTCTTCCTAGAAGCTAAAATGACAAAACCAAAGCTATCGTACTTTGGTCACTTCACAAGAAGACAAGACTGTCTGGAAAAGTCAATAATGCTGGGGAAAGTGGAAGGCGGGAGGAAAAGAGGAAGACCTAAAACGAGATGGCTTGACTCGGGGCCAAGCTACACATGACGAATGACACTTGAACGGCAAGTGGATTGAGTGGAGGGCAAGTGAACAGGGAGAAATACACTTGCCGTTCAAGTGTCATTCGTCATGTGTAGCTTGGCCCACAGTCAAAGAAGCCACGCTGTTCAGTTTGCAGGATTTGAGCAAGTTTGTTAACGATAGGACATTTTGGGGGTCTTTCATTCATAGGGTCGCCATAGGTCAGAGGCGACTTGACGGCACGTAACACACACACACGTTAATAGTAATTAATAAACTGCTCCATCAGTCATGATAGGTGAGCCAGGGCTTAATCTAACCTGGGTTTTCCTCGAGATTTCGCCCTGGAATGTTAGTCCCTTTGAACGAAGATATAAATATAACTCACTTTTCAGCAATAGGAGTTGGGTTGAAAAGGGAATTCTAGGGTACAAGGACTGTGTCTATGCTATGGACATAGGCTATAAAACTGTCATGGCTTCCTCCAAGGGAATTCTGGGAACAGTCGTTCTACAAATGCTGTCTAACAGAGACCGTGTGCTGCCCTCAATATACTACACATTTTCGAGGGTCCACTGATGGAAGCCAAGACAGATACCCAGTTCGAAATCCACTCTGTTTTCTGTTTACCTTGGTTGTGTAGAGGAGGGCAGGAGACTGGCACAGCACCCTCTCTTGCTGGTAAATAGTATTTCGCTCTCGTCCCCTTTGGCTTCCGCCAGCATCCCGTAATGTTCTTCAACCCCATTCAATTTCCCATCTTTTTCATGTCAGCAGTTGTGGCAATATTGGTTTCTATCTCTGTGTGTCAATCTCTCTACAATGGGAAAATTGGCCAGGAGAAAAAAAGACATTAAATCGCAGAGGCCCGAGACGTAGTCTCTGATAACATGACTTTAACCACAATGGCCTGGATTTTTTCCCAGCAGCTATGAAGTTGGGACGGAGGCAATACAGTGGTTCGTTTTTCTTTCAACTTCCTAAGGCTAGCCGCCAGGTCTCGATGCCTTGATCCGTCTCTTCAGGTGCTAGGTGGCAGAACACGGTTGGTCCTTGGGAGTGTGAAACACTCTTCATTTGTTCAGAGACATTTTAGAAGGTTATATTTCCAAGTCGATAGGCTGGCATTTTTTAAACCAGGTGCCTATCGGTAGCCCTGGGTGTGAGAATGCAACAGTACCTCCCTGGGAGACCATGACCTGCGTTGTTCAGTTGGAGAAGCATTCCGGGGAAGGCGTTGTTTCGTTTCTCAGCTCGTCATCAAAAAGTCTGGGGCGCCTTTGCTTCAAAATGTGGAAGCCTTGATAAGCGGAAGAAATGGGTTTTATCGTCATATTTGGGGCTGGGAAGGGATTTCCCTCCGTCTCTAATCGGTTGTTGAGAGCAGGGCCGGATCGAGGGGGGGCAGGGGGGGTAGTCTGCCCCCCCAGCGCCGCCAGGGAGGGGGCGCCGGGAGCAGCTGCCAGCTGCCAGAGCGTGCGGGCAGCAGCACGGGCAGCCTCACAGCCCCACGTACTGCCTTTCGCGGCTGGCTTGCCGCACACACCCTGTTCTGCAGGGCAGGCAAAGGGCAGCATGGCCACCCACACCATTCGCCTGCCCGCAGGAGAGGGGGAAGCTGGCTGCCCTGTCCTGCAGGGCAGGCGCATGGTGCGGGCGGCCTCACAGCCCCCCGCGCTGCCCTTTGCCTACCCTGCAGGACAGGGGGTGTGTGGCAAGCCGGCCGCCCCCTGTCCCGCGGGGCAGGCGAAAGGCGCAGGCGGCTTCCCAGCCCCGCACGCTGCTTCCGCCACCCTGTGTGATGACATCACCAGAATGACGTCATCACGCTGTGCCGGGAGCACTCGCACAGGTCGGACTAGGGTTGCCCTGGGCGCCGGCAACCCTTGATCCGGCCCTGGTTGAGAGGGAGAAGAGTGCATGGCTGGCACAGGTTTTCTACTCTTCTGCAGCACTCTTCATGTGAGAACAGGGGAGAATGCCAGGTTGAATTTTGATCAAGGGTTCAACTTTGAAATCTGTTCTCACTGCAAAGACAGAAGCCCAGAAAGCACGATGTCCAGATAAATGAGAGCGGCTCTGAGCAGGTGAAGAGTGTCTACTAGAGATAGGCACGATGATTGCTCTCTTTAAATATTTGAAAGGCTGTCATTTGGAGGAGGGCAAGGAGCTGTTCCAGTTGGCAGAAGAGGGTAGGACGCGAAGCAATGGGCTTAAATTACATGCAGAAAGGTACCGGCTGGATATTAGGAAAAACTTTTTCACGGTCAGAATAGTTCAAAAGTGGAATCAGCTGCCTAGGGAGGTGGTGAGCTCCCCTTCACTGGCAGTTTTCAAGAAGAGGCTGGATGAATATTTGTCAGAGATGCTTTAGGCTCATCCTGCACTGGGCGGGGGGTTGGACTAGATGGTCTGTATGGCTCCTTCCAACTCTATGATTCTATGTATGGGGCACCCTGTGGTCTGGGATGATTAAGTTTGAATTAGGGTAGAGTGGGAGCATTTGGATAGCAAGCGGACTCCTAGCCAATGGGGGAGCATCTCTTGGGGAGCATTGAGTCCGTTTTGACAAGCGTTGTGAGGGCAGAGAGCGGTGTGTGTGTTTGTGTTGGAGCCCTGCTGCCTTCTCTTGCAAAAGTGGGTTTTCTCTGCCTTGACTGTCAGGAGTGATCCATCACCTCTGCTGGGCCTGTCGCCTCTGATACTTCACCCCAGTTCCCAGCAAGCCCAGCTGGGGACATGCCCCCCCCCGCCCCGACTCACTCAGATCATACAAGGCAGAGAAGACCGGTGGCCTCAGTTTACCCCGCAGGCGTTGCAAATGGAAGCAAAACATTCCGGGCACTGTTTCATCCACACACTCTTTGCTTGGCGGAGGCATACAAATGATCCAGAGCTTGATTGATTTGCGGGTGTTTTTGAGTTTGTATGGGGAAGATTCATCAGAGTCAGGCCTGAGCCTCCAAATTTGATTTCACTTCCAGGGCTAGTTGCAACAGTTTTGTGAAATAATATGATGACAGTACTTCTGAACATGTGCAGAGTGCCTTTGGCGAACAGGAGGGAATGCCAGGTTGAATTTTGATCAAGGGTTCAACTTTGAAATCTGTTCTCACTGCAAAGACAGAAGCCCAGAAAGCACGATGTCCAGATAAATGAGAGCGGCTCTGAGCAGGTGAAGAGTGTCTACTAAAGATAGGCACGAACCAAAATATGAACCAAAGTTTATCATGAACTGGGCCGGTTTTTTGGTTGGCAAACCAGTGTTTCATCAGAGGTCATGTCTAATGAACTGCAACAATTTTTAGGCCAGTTCATTTGGTTCATTTTTCAGTTTGTCACTGCAGACAGCCTGGCCCTGAACAATCAGTTTCCTAGGCAACGTGGGGCGGGGTGGGGAGTGAGCTTTCTGCAGACCTTCTGCTGCCCCGGAAGTGACGTATTAATGAACCAAAAGAACCAGTTCCTGAACAGGGCAGTTTCATGCTGGTTCATGGTTCGTGGTTCATGACAAACTATGAACCGCAATGAACCGCCATTTTCTCAGTTTATGCCCATGTAGTGTCTACCAACCATAGCTAGCAATCTGGGGTCAGAGGCAGGATTTCTAATCCACAGGGAAGGGGGATACCTGTGTGATGCTATTGCAGAAAAAACAAACACCAAAGATTAGCAGAATTTTATTCCAGCGGAAGATTTTGTGGATTGCAGTCCATTTCTTTGGATGCAATAGATGGATGCTTACTACATGGTCTTTGTATGGAAAAGGTTAGAAACAAACAGCATAGTCAAGGAGCTATGAAATACAGAAATTACTGGATGAAATGTAGTGGTGTAATTTTAAACTCTAATCAGGAAAGATACAGAGGCTGTTCACTATTTGTGCAAAGCTAGTTAATACTGATAGTAATTCGGAGCCCCAGGTTTTGTCAAGACAATCACAACTAGAGGTGGGCACGAACTGGGAAAATACTGAACTGTGCGGTTCATGGTTCATCGCGTTTCACAAACCACGAACCATGAACGTTCATGAACTTGCCCTGGTTTGTGAACCAGTTTGTTTGGTTCGTGAAAACATCACTTCCGAGGTGGCAGAAAGTCTGCAGAAAGCCCCTCCCCCCATTGCCTAGGAGACTGATCGATTGGTGCCAGGCTGTCTGCAGGGACGAACCAAAAAACGAACCAAATGAACTGGCCTAAAGTTCGTAGTGATTCGTCAGAAATGGGCTCTGATGAACCGCAGGTTCATGAACCACGAACCGTCCCAGTTCGTGACAAACTTTGGTTCATATTTCAGTTCATGCCTGCCTCTAGTCACAACTGTAGTCAGATGAAAAATCCTACAGATTCACGCATTGCATTTGAAGAACGGGATGTAGTCTGTGAACGCTGATGCTGGAATAAAATGTTACTAGTCTTTAAGACCTCTCAGCGAAGTTTAGTTTCTAAAACCAGGTTTCTTGTGTCTCTCTGACTGGGCAGCTGATCCTCTCTTGCTCCTGGATCTATTGAGGCTTGTTACCATTTGGAGCTGAAATTGTTTTTGTTTTTTGCACATGCTGGAAATTGGCCTAAATTATTTGATGTCGGATAGTGCATTTTTGGAATGATGTCCATATTCTGTTTTAGAAACGAATCTTTGAGGGCCTTCACTTTACCTCTCGAACACTACTAAAGAATTTCCCTAAAATCTTTAAAACCTATAAAAAGGAACACTGAAAACTCTAAGCTAAGAGAAGAAACAAATCCAAGCCCAGAAAATATACTTGTAACTTTTCCATTTAGGTTCTATCATGATTAATTAAGTGGTTACGGAAAGACACTTTGCATATGCTCAGAACGCATTATTATTGTTTTCATATTCCAAGTTTAAGCCTTGATATGGAATCCATTTCCAGGACAGAGCCTTTAAAACAATCCCAGTTCGGCTAGGGATCTTGACTGTATTTTGCCATCTTCTGGGCATGGTGCAACGGTCATTGGATATGTGGGGGGAGGTAGTTGTAAATTTCCTACATTGTGCAGGACAAGGCTCATTTCAAGGGGGAATGCACACAAACACAGTTCCGGCAGTTCCCCAAAGAGGTCACATGTCAGGTAGCCCCGCCCACCTGAGACTCAGCCATTTTGGGCCCATTTCAGCCTGGATTGGGGCCGAAACGGCCCGGATCAGGCTTCTGATAGGTGGTGGATTATTCTCCTGCTCATCAGCAGCCAAATCTGATTCCTGACCATTTTGGGCCCCTTTTCAGCCATTTTCAGCCCCCTTTGCCATTTTGGGCCCAATTTCAGCTCTGAATGTCCAGGATTGGGTCCAAAACAGCCAGGATAGGTGATGCCAGGGGTGTGTGGCATATGCAAATCAGCTATACTAATGACACACTTCCAGCGATGGCAAGAGGCATGGCATATGCTAATAAGTTATGCTAATGAGTCATGCTAATAAGTTCCTCCAGCTCTTTTTCTACGAAATAACCCCTGGTGCAGGAGGTTGGACTAGATGACCCTGGAGGTCCCTTCCAGCCCTATGATTCTCTCTGGAAAGCTAACAAGTGGGATGTTCGCAGCAACAAGAAGAGATCCTTTCTTCCTGCTTTAACCACATCATTGTTCTTTGCAGACAGCATCCGGAAGTCCCTGAACCGGCCTCCCATCCACCTCCTGGTGAGGGTGAAATTAGAAACCAAGCCCAAGAAAACTGAAGATCGGGTGCTGGTAAGAACAATCTTGGGGCCTGGGAGGGGAGGGGAGGGGAGGGATCGATGACGGGGCTGGATGGTGGGTGGACCTGCTGACACCTCCCCACAAATCACAGTCTTCACCCTAATGGGTTCTACTGTACAGAATGGTTTAGAAAGCTGTGCAAGTAAAGGTTTAGGGACTGTCGTCTGTACTACTTTGTACAGCTCAGGCTGCCTGTTGCTCTAAGTAGGATCCTACTATCATTTTTGCATGCTTTAATGCATCGTGTTAATACTTGGGCTTTGCTCAAGTTCAGTTCCACCTTATTTGAGTGGAACTTATTTATTTTATGTCATTTATGCCTCCCGCCTTTCTCACCCATGGGGACTCAAAGCAGCTTACATTATTTTCCTCTTCTCCATTGTATCCTCACAACAACCCTGTGAGGTAGGTTAGGCTGAGATCATGTGACCGGCCCAAAGTCACCCAGTGAGCTTCCATGGCAGAGTGAGGATTCGAACCTGAGTCTCCCAAATTCTAATTAGACACCTAGCCACCGTCCCACATGACTCTTGAGGTTTTTGTGTCCAAAAACGTATCATAACCCCCACCCTCATTTTTGGGCTCTCTTACCTCAAATACCATTTTTTTTCTAGTTGTGTTATACAGATAGCGTTGATGCACTTTGAACATTTAGTAAAAACTCAGTATAAATATTTAGTATTATTAACCAATTGAGAGAACGTAAAGGTGATTAGTTAATTAATTAATTGGATATATGCTTGTGTGCCATATATTGAGTATCACAGGCTGCACTAAAGATTGGCATGAACTAGGAAAATAGCAGTTTGTTGCTCGTCACATTTCATGAACCATGAACCGTGAACCGGCATGAAATTGCCCAGTTCGTGAACCGGTTCATGTGGTTCGTGAAAATGTCACTTCCGGGTCAGTAGAAGATCTGCAGAAAGCCCATCCCCCCCCACCCCCATTGCCTAGGAAACTGATTGATTGATGCCAGGCTGTCTGCAATGAGGAACCGAAAAACGAACCAAATGAAAGTTCACGAACCACATACCGCCCGGTTTGTGACGAAATTTGGTTCGTATTTTGGTTCGTGCCCATCTCTAGACTGGACTCATTCCTGCTAATCTCACACTGTGGCAGACTATAAATGACATGATAGATAGATAGATAGATAGATAGATAGATAGATAGATAGATAGATAGATAGATAGATAGATAGATAGATAGATAGATAGATAGATAGATAGATAGATAGATAGATAGATAGATAGATAGATAGATAGATACTCCCCTCCACCGATTCATGGAATTGCATAAGCCTTCCATCCCCCCAGCCCTCCAATGCAACAGTTGTGTTTGTGGAACACCAGCGCTTCTGGGGAAAAAGATGATACATCTGCCATGATGCCCCGGGTGGTGGGGGGGGGGCAGCTCTCCTCCTCCTCGCCCTTCTTTCTCTGCCTTTCTGTAGCTTTCAGGTTCTGTTCTCTCAAATTAGGTCACAGTTTGCAGATTTGCTACTGGCAGCAAAATCTTGGGTCACAGGCGAGGGTGGGGGGCTCGAGTGACAGAGGGGTTCATGCCACTGCTAAAACAAAAGCGGCTTGTGTGTGCCTGTGATTCCGAGAAGGGAGGCATTGGCTGAAATGGGAGGTGGGCGAGAACAGGGGTCAGGGCAAGCAACCGGAGCTAGTGGATTTCCACAGAGCTGGGAGAAAGGATGGGAAAATAACCTTTTGGGAGGTGGTGTGTAAAAGGAGCCAAACTGGGCCATTTGAGGTGGGCAGACTGGAATGAAACTGGGTGCAGCCAGATCAAGAATTTGAGAGCAAGCAAGCAAGCAGGCAGGCAGGCAGGTGTGTTTGTATAAATCTGAGGAGGGGCATGTTTAACATCTGAACCTGCCATAAACCAAGTCAGACCACTGAGTTGTTTGGTCCAGTACAGTTAACTCACTCTGCCAGTAGCAAGCAAGCCAAGCCATCTTTCTCAACAATTTTTACCTGGAGATGCTGGGAACTGAACCGGCGACCCTGTGAGCTCTTAACAGTGGACCATGGGCCATCCCTTCTTAGAAATGGCAGGACAGCAAAAAGATTTGTGGAATAGATGAGGAAACCCTGGGGGCTTTGAGGGGGGAGCCCAGAAGAAGGAAACAGAATGAGGTCCAGTTTACACGTGAGGGTCAAATTTGAGGTATTCAGAGACAGACTAAAAAGAACAGCCCATTGTGGCCTGAGGAATCCATCAGATTTCCTTCCATAGGAAGCATGGCTAGTGCCACCATTTTGCACACTCTGAGCACATCCAAGCTAGACAACTGTAACGTGTTCCATGAAGGGCTAGGCTTGAAGACTGTTTCAGAGCTTCAACTCACACAAAATGTTGTAGCGAAATTGCTTACTGCTGCGCACTACAGGAAGTGTGCTTCAAGTCACACAAGATTTCTGCCAATGCGCTTCGGGGTCCAGTTCAAAGTGCTGATCAGTACCTCGAATAAAGCTTATCAATATATATTTTTGACAAGAGATATTGCAAATTCTTGTTATAGGAAAAAATGCCCAAATGCTGCTTTTGGGATTAACTATTTTATACCGAAAATCAATTAGAATACCTGAATAAATTCAGGTAAAACAATAAATTCAGGTATTAAAACACCAAACAGGTGTTAAAACAAGGCAGTTTCCAGATGGCTTACCTGCACCCGCAACGTCGCGCCACGTTGCGGGGAAAATGCAAAATACCGTGTTTTCTTGTGTGAGTTTTGCGCGACATCGCGCAAAACTCGCACGAGAAAACGCGATATTTTGCGTTTTCCCCGCAACGTGGCGCGACGTTGCGGGTGCAAGTAAGCCATCTGGAAACAGCCCAACTTGCGTTATTTGGATGTCACCTAATTCAAATGGTATAAAATGTAACACGACCAGTTTAATAGTGTATTAATTTATGTAACGATTATTCAACCATTTTATGTTTGTGTGGTAAGCAGTCATAATAATGAACAAACAATTTGTATTAATTTATATAACAATTATCCAACCGTTTTATGTATGCCTGGTAAGCAATCGTAACAATGAACAAATAATTTGCATTAATTTATATAACAATTATCCAACCATTTTATGTATGCCTGGTGAGCGATCATAACAATGAACAAATAATTTAATTGCAAATATTAACTAACAAATAACACAATAATTACACCACCACAAACACACATGACTAGAATTGCCAACCTCCACATGGGTCTTGGAGGTCTTCTGAAATTACAACTGGTCTCCAAACTACAGAGATTGGCTATCCCTTGGAGAAAACGGCTGCTTTGGAGGGTGGACTCTATGGCATTATACTCCGCTGAGGTTCCTTCCCTCCCTAAAACCCCACCCTCCCCAAATCTTCAGGAATTTCCCAAGCCAGTTGGCATCCCTTTACAGGGCCACTCCCTCATCAGGGTATCCCATCCCCCATGTCTCCAGGACAAATATCCCAACAACTAGGAATTGCCGTAACGCCACTTTAAGTGCTCTCTGCTGTATCACGGCCAACTCAGTGCCATTAGCAGGTCTGCTCGGGCCAGGAGGCCCATTTCTGCTCTTCTCTCCTCCACCTGTTCTCCAGCCCAGGCTCCAGCTTTGGGCATGGGCTCTTGCCCAGGCCTTTACATCCCAGCTTAGGGTTGCCAGCTCCTGGTTGGGGAATTCCCGGATATTTGGGGGTTAGAGCCTGCGGAAGGTGAGGTTTGGGGGAAAGAAAATGCCACTGAGTCCACTTTGCAAAACAGCAGTTTCTCCAGGGGAATTGATCTCTGTCACCTGGAGATCAGTTGTAATTCCAGGAGATCACCCGGCTGCTGGCAGCCCTGTCCCAGCTTCAGGCTGTTGGATTTTCCTTACAGAACTAAGCCTTGATCTGGCTGGACTCTCACTATCCCAGCTAGGGCTGCCAACTCCAGGCTGGGAAATTCCTAGAGATTTCGGAGGTGGAGCCTAGGGAGGGCGGATGTTGAGGAGAGAAAGTGGGGTATAATGCTGGGGACCTAAGTGGGGTATAATGCTGTGGAGATGGGTTCAGTGGGACCTCAGTGGGGTATAATGCTGTGGAGATGGGTTCAGTGGGACCTCGGTGGGGTATAATGCTGTGGAGATGGGTTCAGTGGGACCTCTGTGGGGTATAATGCCTGGATGAAATGGGTTCCGCACCAGAGTGAGGAAATGCTTATTACAGGCAGGCAGCACACGGACAGATGGATGGATGGACATACAGATTCTTTTATTATGATAAAGCCTTAAGCAGCCTGGGAACAGGGTATCAGAGGCACTGCTGTCTGCCCATCTGTTGCACGTAATCCCACTTTCTGTAATGCGGGACACACCAGGTGAAGTATCTTTCTACATAAAAGGGAAGCCGTATTGGCGATGACGCACATTTATCCTGGTGCACCTGTGCAGGAGCCAATACGGCCTGCAGAGGGCAGAGCCACCACAGGAAGCCCAGGGGAGCCATCCCATCCCTCCAGAGGGCCTGGCAGCCACAGAGGGGGCAATGCCCACCCAGCACTCCCCCTGCCCAGATGGGGTGCAGGGGAGGGGCCCATGCCCAGACTGGCCACCCTGCACTCCCCCTCTCAGATGGGACACAAGGGAAGGGCCCATGCCCTCTTCCCTCCCCCCACCGAGATTGAGGCATAGGGGAGGGATCTATGCCTGGCCCAGGTTCCCTTCCCTCCCCCCACTCAGATGGGGTGTGTGGAAGACGGCCATGCCTGCCCGCCCTACCCTTTCTAGAACCCATTGTATTTTTTCCCATAATGGGCTTTGTTGCTAGTTTCTTCATGTAATGTGATGACTAAATTGAACTTCCATGTATATCTGATTGCTGATATGCGACAGGAGGTGGTTTGGTCTCTGTGCTTTTGACTGGAGGCTTTGTGGATCATCTGATAGCTTCTTGTGGGGAAAATGCTAGAATAGGTGGGCCTCTGGGCTGCTTGAGCTGGGCCTTTCCTGCCTTGGCCCCTCAGCTGTGGATTTCCATTGCTACATTGGTTTTCCTTTTGAGATTTAGGCCCCAGGTGAAAATGTTTCTCTTTTCACAGGCTTTTCCTTGGGCCGTGATTCCGTTTCCTGCTAGCTTTGTCATTGATCCTACTCTTTTCAACTGTTTAATTTTAAAACATTATTTGGCTTCTGATGTCACCCTCGTCGTGGGCTCATGTAAGCTGTCTGTCCCTGCTGAGTCACAGTTTGAGTTGCTCTGTTTTCTGCTGATTTATAAGGCTTTAAAGAAAGAAAAATTAAAACCTTTTAACCGCTAGATGCAACAGTCTTTGCATGAGTTTCTAACTGAATGGTGTTAATTGTTTTGACTGTTTTTCCTTTGATGTAGAAGGCACCTTGACAGTGTAGTGCTGGGAGGGTGGGAACATAAGTACATGAAAAAAAATGAATGAACAAGTGAGAAGCCACAGACTGGCAGCTTCGGCAGTGGTTCTTACGGATCACCCTCCACCCGTAGTGGAGCTCCTGATGTTTTGGACTGAAAGATATTGAGAAGTTTGTTCCAGCAATTTCACTGGCCGTTGAAAGGACAATACTTTGTATGTGGCCATTTGAGGGCAGTCCTTAAAGCACCCCCCCCCACACCCTCCCATTTGCGCAGGCAGTGCGCTTTTGGCTTCACGCGGTCCCAGGGGTATTTGAGCATCCATGCAAGCTCTCAGCAGGCCTGAGCTACTGATAAGAATGGTGGCAGCTAGCAAAACTCTAGTCTGGGCAAGTTTATAGTAGAATAAAAAGTTTTGTAGGTGCCCCAAGACTCGATTGCTTTTGCTGCCAAAACTCTTCTGGAATTAAAAAGAGAGACTGGTGGGACTCCGAAGAGGATAAAAGTGGTTTGCAGCCATGCTGGTCCAAAATCAGATTCTATAAACAAGCCACAGTCCATATAATACCTTTTATTAGTTTAATTTAGTTTATTACATTTATATTTCACCCTCCCTGCTCACAGACTCAGGGCGGCTCACAACAATGTTTGAATGCAGAGTTTAAAATAATACACCTAAAATGACGATAAAACACATAAAACCAATCAATAAATACTGGCATCAATCAGAGTCTGAACTAAGGCAGCCCAGGCAGCAGCTAGGTTGTTAGGGTCGGGGCTAGGAGGTGGAGGCTGGGATTGGTGAAGGGATAAAAGGGGAGTCCCCCCTACAAGCGAGGTGGAGAGTAAGGAGTCAGATGAGAAGTGTGGAGAGATGAGGAAGAGACAGGAGTACCGTGAGAAGGCAGGGACTGCAGTTAAAGGGGCAGTGGCTGACCCCAAACCCAGGGGTGCTACTAACCCAGAGGGGAGAGCATCACAACGGAGTTCTTTGAGGTCCAAAGATGCCATCTCTTCTGTGAAAATGTACAAGCTTTTGAGTTCTCCAGAACTCTTCTTCAAGTTGCATGTTACAAAATAAAAAAAGAGGTGAAAGGAGAAAAAAATGTTTCATGCTGTGATTTTTAGGTTTTTTCTTACCAGCATCCCTCCACTCAGCGCCAGTGGGAAAGTGGATGTACGTTGGTGCCTTAGATGTCAGGTGACATCATGATTTCTGTGAGCAAGGGAAACTAAACGATGTCTCTCCACTAGAATAAGGAAGGCATGCAATTTTCCTTGTATCTCTCTGGCACCCAGCAAGATTCACAGATCTCTTGTAGGGTGAAAGCAAAGGAATTACTTAACAGTCATTGCATTAACAATTATGGAGATAAATTTAGGGTGATGCACGAGGTGTAAAGTCAATTAAAGCCAAATTGGGTAGTTTTAGCTCATGTCGTGGGTTAATTCCCATATGCACAGTCTCTTGTTAGTTCATTCTCTTCCAGTTCACACTCTTCTTGGCTGAATTCAGGTATATCTAAGGTAGCCAAAAGTTGTTTGAGGCCCTGCATGCTGGGAAAAACAATGTCTGGTTTGCAGAGTAAGAGAAGAAAACCCTACAGGGGACAGCAAGGGATTGTCAGATAGGAATGTGAGGTCAGCACCTCTCTTTCTATTCAGTGTCACTTCCTTGTCTTGTCTCCTAACGTGTGGCTTTCGTTGTGTAAGGCATTCTGCCAACAGGGTTATGGGCCCAGAGCATGTGCATATTGATTTAATGTAGAAAACTGCCTGAGGCTCATACTTGCCGGCAGGGGCAGTTTTCACATGTCGTACCAGCCACGCAAAATCACACAAAACTCCCAAAACGATGGCGTTTTCCTGGCACGATTTCCCGCCATGACTCCAGGAAATCACATCACAAACCAGAGTCATGCGCCAGGAAGACGCTGTCGTTCCTGGAGTTTTGCACAATTTTGTGTGGCCAGTAAGACATGTGAAAACGGTCAAAGATAGATGAGTATGGCGGAGAACAAAGGATCAGAGATGGCGACCTCCTGTGGAGCACATCACAGCCTTTGGCTAGATAGACTAGCAGATGATAATTATCAGATTTGGAGTGAAAAAATGAAAACCCATCTGATCGAACATGATCTTTGGGATGTCACCCAAACTAGCAGACCTGTGGATGGAGAAAAGGAGCAAGCAGATTGGGATTCCTCTAACCGTAAGGCACTATGCCAACACCGCAGACCCCTCATTCTACCCAAAGCCAGCCCTTCTGACCTCAAACTTGTTGGTATCACAGGTTTCCCAGACTGCCGCAGGGGGTGTTCTGCACTGTTGTACTGTGGGGGTGGGGGTAGGGTTTCTTAACTGATCACCCCCTTCCTCATGATGAACGTGTATATTGCCAAACCTTAATGAAAGTGCTTTTTTGGGGGGGGGAGATATTGTGTGACTTGAGAGCAGGAAATAGGGAATGAGATCAGATTTGCAAAGCGCATCTAGTGACGTCTGGCCAGAGGGAATCACTTCTAGGCTATTAGGCAGGGATTCTTTTTTTCTCTTTGACAACGGATAACTGAACCAGATGCTTCTTAGTGGGCTTTTGGGCTAGTATGAAGGCATCGTAGGCTAGCAACTTCCGTAGATTTCTTTGGCACGAGCACTTCCTCTTTTATATATTGAAGCTGCCATTTGCCCTCTGGAGAAGAGTCTTCTCTTTAAATGTTTCTTTTCCATCATATTTGAGGAACAAGCAATCATATTTCAGAACTAAAAAGGCTTAAGCGTAAACAAGTTCAAGACCCATTAGCATTGTATAAGATCCAGGTTGAAAAGACATATTAAGATGGGTGTTAAGTGGATTCGGGTCTGGGGAAACTGCTTCTTACAGGGGAGTCTCTGGTGCCAGAAGTCCAAACAGTTCACAGGGCATATCCTCTTAACTACAATTGTGTCCACCTATTTTCTGGTGAAAATCAAAGGTTTGCGTATCATTCAAGTGAATCTTTCCTTCTAGGTCCTGACTGCCTGGCGTGTCTATCTGTTTGGGGTCAAGGTGCCAGCCAAGGTGAGTGGGGGACGAAGGAGGGCTGCTTGCTATTTCGCATCCTCCCGACTCTGGATGAGCAGCTCAGGTGCCGGCTGCCGAGTCTTGATTTGGTTGTTTCTCTCCCCTCCGGTTTCCTATGCAGATCGAATGCTCTTTCAATGTGCTAGAGATCCGTGCTTTAAACGCCCTGAATCACAACCAGGTCAGTGGCTGAATCTCCCGCCCCAGTGTCTGCTACAGTCTTGTGGGTGTGAGACTGGGTGTGTATTGATTCTTCCCTCATTTCCCCTTTCCGCATTCAGATCCTGGTCGAGACAGAGAAAGCAACTTACAGCTTGAAATTCCCCACCCCAGAAAGCGCCGACCAGGTCACGAGGCATGTTAACACGGCCTTAGCCAAAATATTTCCAAGCCCGGCCTCTGTGTAAGTATTCGTCGGTGCCAGGGAGTGCAGAAAAGTTGGTGACTTTCCAGTCACCCACCGCAACTGCACCTTTGAGGATAGTGTGATGCGCAGGCATTTCTCTCGGTGCCTTCAGAAGTGAAATCTGCTCTTTTCTCCAGATCTGGCTGCTGCCAAAGGCAAAAGAGTAGGCCGGTGTGTTCTCTGGTCAGGTAGCAGCCTTTGAGAAACGCAACCTGTAGTGGAACTCAGCAGAAACGGCTGTTTTGGTTTTGTGCGGGAAGTGGTGGGTGGCAGCGTTAATTAATTTAATTTGATGATGATGATAACAACGTTCGATTTATATACCGCCCTTCAGGACAACTTAATGCCACACTCAGAGTGGTTTACAAAGTGTGTTATTATTATCCTCACAACAATCACCCTGTGAGGTGGGTGAGGCTGGGAGTGCTCTGAGAGAGCTGTGATTGGCCCAAGGTCACCCAGCTGGCTTCAAGTGGAGGAGTGAGGAATCAAACCCGGTTCTCCAGATTAGAGTCCCGTGCTCTTAACCACCACACCTAACTGGCTCTCAGTTAATTTGTTAGATTTCTTGCCCACCCTTTGCGAGTGGACTCAGGAGTAGTTATATTACAATATTATATAGTGGTACAACTAATTAAAACAACAATACACAATAAAAGATAAAATGCACAATTGCATAATTCCAATACAAAAGTAAAAACCACAATCTAAAATGAAGCATACGAGGCTTCACCAATTATATAGAATTGTCACCACAGAGATGCCAAGGCCTAGAGTGGCCCTCTGGGGCCACAGCCAGAGGCAAAGCTCCATATATACTGGAAGACCAGACTTTGTGTCACCTGTGTCATTTTCTGTCTCTGTGTTAGCAACAGGCCTGAAGTGGAGAAATTGCCTTGTCCACCAGAGACTCCCTCACTTTGCTAAGCCCTCAAGCTTCACCCTCAAATAGTATCAACACCCCGATCTCCATCACGGTGGCTCCATGCCTTCTGGAAGAACTTGTCAGCTGAGTTTCCTTGTAGTGCTAGAGGCAGGATTTTAAATTACTTTTAGAGGGAACAAGCCGACAGAGACATTTGTTAAGCAGGGTAGGAAAAGACTGACCTGAAACTGGCAAAGAGTCTTGCCCCAGATTTTGCACTGAGCTGTTCAATGTGACGTAGGAGCATGGGAACCTGCGAATATTGATCTTTCTCTCTCATTGATCCAGTTGCTTGATACGCCATGGGAATGCTGAGACCCCGGAGACGCCACGGGACATGTCCCCTCACTCAGAGAGCTCCAACTCCACCACCCACAGCATCTGCGGTAAGAGGGGGGGCAGAGAACACAGACCGGTGGGGAGAGGAAGGGGGAACAGTGTGAGGGGAGCGTTTCCGGTCGCCACAAACTCTCCCTTTTTCAGAAATGCGTTAGTCATATGACAAGAAGGCATTACATGAAACTTTAATTACATTTGCTGCATTATCCACTTAACCCGCTGACCTGAATCCCGGAAAAGTTCTCGGAAGAATTAAAAACTGCATTGTTGAGTCAGCCTGAAGGTCCACTTAGCTCAGTCTCCTGTCTGCAATGCTGATAGCCAGCTGGAAGCTTGGAAACAGGACCCGGTGGGATTCTGCACCCTCTTTGGATTGCGTCTGGCCACCTGGCAGTCAAAGGCGAGGCTGCCTCTTGACTTGGAGTTCCATTTTAGTCACCTGCGGAGATCATGGATAGATTTAAGTTCCCTCAGTTTGTCCAAAACATGTTAAATTTGTGTCTTGTGGCAATGAGTCCCATATGTTAGCAGTGCTTTATGTTTGTTTATTTATTTATTTATGTTTTAGATTTTTATACTGCCTCTCCTTCAAATGAGGGCCAAAGCAGTTTACGATATTAAAAACGATGAAAAGCATTGATAAATATTATCTGTTAAAACTAAAAACGTTACTACAATTAAAGGCTCCCTCAAATACAACCAATAGTAAAAAAAAAAAATGACAACAATGCCATGATATGTAACAGCTGATTAAAAACCTGCTGAAACAATTCCGCCTTGCATGCCCTAGATAGACGCCGCAGGGCAAGCGTACTGTCAGACAGAGCGTTCCACCAGGATGGGGCCACCATAGAGAAAGTGGAAGAGAGAGACGAGTCACTCGTGAAGTATTTCCTTTTGTTCGTCATGCACAACTTATGACTGAGTCCACCTAATGCAGTACAGGAGCAGTATAGGCCAATTCTCCCTGCCTGGGAACATTTCAATACATGACAGCACTTTTGCTTGGTGGGTCACGGGTCAGGCAGGCCCGTGTCTGGATTAGTGTTTCTGAATTCTTTCCAGAGGAGTTAGCCATGTTAGTCTGTAGTAGCAAAATCGAAAAGAGTCCAGTAGCACCTTTAAGACTAACCAACTTTACTGTAGCATAAGCTTTCGAGAATCACGAACCACAGCTCTCTGACGATGTATCTGACGAAGAGAACTGTGATTCTCGAAAGCTTACGCTACAGTAAAGTTGGTTAGTCTTAAAGGTGCTACTGGACTCTTTTCGACTGAGTTCTTTCCAGTCGTCCCCATGCTACGTCACATACTCCTTGTTCATATTTCTCAGTACCACAGTTGGGGGCATCTGTCTTTGAAGCTTCTCCTAGTTACTCAAGATTCAATATTTTGGAGAAGTCAGGGCATTCGGATACACTTTTCACTGGCTTCTCATGCTGAGAAGGCTGGAGATGAAAATCCAAGACTTCCCATGATATTAGCAGCCATGAGACAGGCGGAAGAGGTGTAACCCTTCTCTCCACTGATGTTGCCCTCCTTCTCCCAAATCACTTCTATTTGTCTTGTGGGGGAAAGGCTCAAGCAGTCTGACTCTGTGTCCCTGACCTAAATGCCCCCAACAGCTGTTATTTACTTTAAAAAATCAGGAGTCCAGTAGCACCTTTAAGACTAACCAACTTTATTGTAGCATAAGCTTTCTAGAACCACAGCTCTCTTTGTCAGATGCATCGAGGCATCTGACGAAGAGAGCTGTGGTTCTCAAAACCTTATGCTACAATAAAGTTGTATCTAATGAAGAGAGCTGTGGTTCTCAAAAGCTGACGATGCATCTGACAAAGAGAGCTGTGGTTCTCGAAAGCTAATGATGCATCTGAAAAAGAGAGCTGTGGTTCTCAAAAGTTTATGCTACAATAAAGTTGGTTAGTCTTAAAGGTGCTACTGGACACTTTACTGTTTTGCAACTACAGACTAACATGGCTAACTCCTCTGGATTTAAAAAGGCAGGGAGCTCTGTTAATGAATCTCCAGACACCCCATCCTGACATGTAGAGTTCATATTTCAAGGAGATATGAGTCAGTTTTCTTACCATCTTATCCTGTAATGCCCAAAACATTTTAGGCAGATTAGTTTTCCCCAGGAAGAGTAAAAGCAGATGTGGTTGTGTGTGTGTTTGTGTGTGCATGGCGTTGCTTTGCCAGCAAGAAAAAGCTGTGGGGAGAGGGTTCCATTGTAAACCCATTTGGGGATGGCACCACTTCCAGCTTGCCACAGGGCGTGCATGAATTAATGTTCCTCCTCCTCAGCAAAAATAGTAACAACCTTGCACATAGAAAGCTAGCATGTCAGGAAGAAGAGCTGTTGCCTCGCCTTCTCCTGCCTGCAGTTTCTGTGAGGATAAGGCCTTGAGAAAAACTTCCTAATGAAAGAGGTCGAATGGTGACAGTCTCTTCTTGCCACTCCTCAGGAGGTTTTTCGGAGACATACGCCGCACTGTGTGACTACAATGGGCACTGTTGCCGAGAAGAGGTGCAGTGGGTAAGTTCTCACCTTCAGGTGTGTGAGGGGCAATTGGGGCTGGTTCTCCAGCCGACAGCTTGGATGGTGCGGAAAGAAGGGTGTTGGCACCCCAGAGGGCTTGATTCAATCCTGGCAGATTGGGACATGATGGGAATCCGTTCTCAGACCCTTGCAACTGCCAACTGGGTCCAGTCCAAGCTTACACCTTGCTGGCACTGGCATGGAAGGAAGTAAAGGGTTGTACTTTACCTGGGGCAACAAAATACCTCCTGAGAGTGGTTGGAATGGCCCAATTCTGAGGTAGGAAAATCTGCTTTGTGATTGCTTACCTTCTCGGTTTGTTTGCGTTAAAACTGTCTGTTGGAGAAAGGCCCCCTCCGAGGCATGTGCTTTGAGCATTCTTGGGCGGAGTGTGTGTGTGTTTAATTAAATGCATAAAAATAAAGTTACCGCTTTTGTGGAGAAAATGGCTACAGAAATTAGCATTTTTGCCCACGTGTTGAATGTTTCTTGCTCCCCCTCGGTGGGAGAAAGCGACCGGGTGGCGACTCCTTCACTTCTCCACGGGATTTTCTGCGTTGGCTCAGAGAAGGAATAAAGAGGGCCTCCTCTTGAGGGAGGAAAATCCAGACCACAGTTACTACGGAGAGGTTGGAAAATGTTGTGGGGAGATTTTCCCGCTGGCTGGAGGTTTGCAGCTTGGGTGGGCACCTAATTGCAGTGGGTCCTGCCTCTCCTGATGGGGTTACGGATGCGTATCATCTCTTGGTTTTCTGGGGAGAGCATCAAAGTCCCCCTTCACTCTCTTTCTGTCCTTTCTGCCTTTCCCGTTCCAGGATGTGGACACGATTTATCATTCCGAAGACAATCGGGAGTTCAACCTGCTTGATTTCTGTCACCTGGAAAGCAGGTAAGAAGCAGCAATTGAAGATGCCCAAGTTAAATGTGCAGCCGCCGCTGCTCAAGCCCCAGACCTTCATCTTTAGATATCAGCTGTCCAAAATCACCTCTGAACGTCTTTGCCATGGGGGCTGAAGAGCCAGAGCTATGAAGCAAGAAGTCCTGGGTTCAAATCTCTCCTAAGGCACGAATTCACTAGGGGGCGTTAGGCAAGCCTACACTCCATGTCCTTAGCCCAAAATAACCTCACAGGGTCACAATCTGCCCCATTGAATAAACAGGACCTTTATGTTTTCCCTGATGGAGCACATGGCAGCCCTGTGGAGTTGTTTGGGCCAGGACAAAGCCTTGAGGAAGGCTTAAATTCCTCTTCTCCGGCACTGTTGTCCTGATCTGAATCAAACCTTGGCTACTGGTGGTGGTGGTGGGAACACCAGGGATATGTAATTCCCAAAGTCTTGTCTGGTTTGGCCAATACTCTTGCCCCGGTTGGCCCCTTGGGCACCTGCCTCTTCTCCCCGATTCTGAGATCTTCTTTGTAGTTAGTAACCCCCACACACCCTCAGAATTCTGGGGGAACTCATTGTAGTGGAGAGACAAACCAATTGTGAGGAGGAACAGAGGGCTGTACGACATGGGGTGCTTTTTAACTAGTTGGATTCTAGTTCCCCAGACCTGACTTGCTTTCCCAGCAGCCTGACAACAGCTGTGGGGAATGTCATGTTAAAATTCTGCGGGGCCCGATTTGGCTCAAGACTGTAGCATAAACAAGGGTCCCCTGCCTCCGCACTGAGGTGTTTTCCCAAGATGATATGCCCCCGGGGGGAGATTTTGCTCCATTTTGGAAAAACCATTCCCTGCAGATCCTATGAATCAGTCTCTCTCTACACGAGACATCTTATATGGGGACGCTCAAGTGTAGGGACATGCAGTGTTAGCCGGGAAGCATAGTTTAAAAAGACAGAGCAAGCAGAGAACGTTTCTCAGATGATTTGTCAATTTCATCTTCGCTTCCCCTAAGGTTCTGTCAATTTCACCTCCCCTTCCAGGAGGTGAAGATGAAATTAACAAACCCTCTGAGGAGTGATCTCTGCTGGCTCTGTTTTTTTAAACTATCCTTCCCGGCTAACATTGCATCTCCCTACACTTAAGCATCCCTTTGTAAGATATCTCATGCGGAGAGACACTCAGTGAGGATAGCAAGTCAGGTCCAGGGACCCGACTCAGCAACAAATATCTTGTATAGTTTGGCCTCGAGGTGTCCCCTCCCTTGCCACTCCCATGCATTTATCTCCTCCGTTTTATGCCTTTCAGGGACCTGGCGCTAATCGTAGCTGCTCTGGCTTACAACCAGTGGTTCACCAAAATCTACTGTAAAGATCTGCGGTTGGTATGTCCTCCCTGGTTGTGCCTGCTTATTGCTCACGATCTTCTTGGACACACATCCCTTTCATCTGCCGGCAGGCCCAGCACTGCCAAGAACCCAGAGGCAGCCTCAACCTCCTCAAAAGCAGCCCCCCACAGACTGCCAGGCTGTAGGCAGATTGTGCAGGCCCAGTAGTCACAACTCCATGTTCCAAAATCCAGGATTTCTGAATTCTGATC
The DNA here is from genome assembly GCF_028583425.1 of Eublepharis macularius. NCBI lineage: Eukaryota > Metazoa > Chordata > Lepidosauria > Squamata > Eublepharidae > Eublepharis > Eublepharis macularius. The sequence goes on from NC_072801.1 coordinate 77,198,972, forward strand.
AAGCAGCTGGGTCGATCTAAAGTCGCTTGCAAGTTCTATCAAACTAAGATCAGATTGGCAAGAGATCGGCTTTAAATTGCAGTGTGTCATGAGCCGCCATCAATGGCCTGCTAGCCCCGCTATCTGCCTCCCACCGTCCCTGGTGGGCATGGCTCACACTCTCCGTCGCTGCCACCACTCACTGATTTGTACACCGCCTGACTGAGGGGCAGTGAGACCCCTCCGGCTGAATTTCCGTACTGGGAAGTGAATTACCCAATCTTTGGTTGGGCCCTGGGGAATTGGCAACCCACCAAGGTCTAGCCTTATCAGTTTCTCCCGTGCTCCCTCCTTTCTTGTAGCGTGCCAAGTGGGGGAGGTTCTTTATATTAAAAAAGTATAATTTAATAACTATATAGGGAGCACTTGCACACAAAGCAGGTAAAGGCACAACACTTAGGTATAGACCCTCCTTTTCAGAACCCATAGGGCAGAAAATTAAACCAAGCCATGCGCCTCCTCACAGCTTTTCTCCTGCATTTTCCTCATGTCTGAATGTTTCTTCTTTCTGTAGGGCTCAGAGGTAGCCGAGCAAGTTCTGCACACGGTGAGCAAGTCCCATCACATGGAGGAGCTGGTCCTGGACAACGCGGGGTTAAAAACGTGAGTTTTTGCCAGTATTTGAAAGTTTGCAAAGGCCTGGTGGCCCCAATCAGGGCAAAAAAGATGGGGGATAAATTTTGTAAATAAAATAAGTTTGACATGGAATGCCAAATTTGGAACTTGCCCCCTCCATTTGGGCAAGTCGTTCGGTTTTCCTTGAGCGCGTTCATGTGAAATTTGGTCAGAGTTGTGCAGCAATTTCTTTGGGTCAGAAGAAAACCGTTTGCGTGAACTTTGAACATGTTGAAACCCCTTTCCGAAAAGTCCTAAATGCTTTCGTTTTAATTCCCGGGGAATCTCGTCCTCCCTCGCCTTTGGACCCTAATTGGGCCCTGCTCCAGACGGAGTCTAGCCAAGACTTCCCCTCCTTCGTGGTGTAAATGCTTAAATGCAGCTGGGCCCCCACAGGACATGCCTCACTGTTTCTCTCTCTCTGCAGAGATTTTGCCTTGAAGCTCTCCTGTGTTTTAGCAGAGAACCCGAACACGGCTCTCCATGCCCTGACGCTGTCCCACAACCCTCTGGAGGACAAAGGTGAGGGCAGTGTAGCGGAGACTGGTGAAGTGTCACATAGGGATAGGGCCTCTTGGCTGTTTGCTGACCCCTCCATGTGCCTCTGCCTTCCTTGACAGGTCTCAGCGCTCTGAGCCAACAGCTGCTGTGTTTCCACAAAGGCCTGAGCAAACTCTGCCTTTCCAAGACCAGCATCACCGCCAAAGGTATGGTTGGTGCATTGGATGGAGACAGAAGAAGGGCCCTGGGTAGAGGTCTGGGTTCTTCAGATAGAATGAATTACCCAAACCAAGCACTTGACATATGTTCGTGTTTTTGCGTGGTTTATTCAGCTTTTGCTAGCTACAAAGAGAGGCACTCAGAGGCAAGCTACAAGACATGAATTACACGAGGAGGAGCACATGAAGGGAGATGCAATGTTAGCTGGGAAGCTGAGTCAATTCCCCCTCTCTACAGAGCCAGGGAGCTGGCTGCTCAGAGGGTTTGTTCATTTCCTCTTTGCCTCTGGAAGGCTCTGTCAGTTTCACCTCCCCTTCTAAGGGGCAAAGAGGAAAGAAACCTTCTGAGCAGGGATCTCCCTGGCTCTGCAGAGAGGGAAAATTGACAGAGCCTTCCAATCTCTTTTAAAACTCAGCTTCCTGGCTAACATTGCAACTCCCTTCATATGCACCTCCTTATGTAATTCGTCTCTTGTAGCTTAGCTCTCAGAGTCTCTCTGCACATTACTAAGTGCCTAGGGATGTTCAAGTGAACCTCATTTCATGTGTCCCCCCTCCAACTTTCCATGCACTCGCTTGCATAGTCCCACTTCCATTTGCTGTACATCACGTGTTTGATATCAGTTCCTCCTCAACTGCTAAAAGTATCCCAGTTTCCCCCACCTCCCACGTCCAATCATTGAAATGCAGATCTTCACACTTTCTCACACCTTAAAGAAATGCAAATTGGCAATTGAAAGGAGCCTACAGTACTTGTTCTTGCAGCAGAAACAGAGCGGAACTGGTGTTTTACCCTCCGGAAACACTTGCAGATGCAGTCACACAAAGGGAGCTCCCGTGAAATCGGCACTCTCATGCACTGAGCAAGAAGAACCTGCACGTGAATTGAGGACTAGACATACAATCCTGCACTTGAGCATCCCTAGGGACTTAGTAATGTGTAGAGAGACGTGTAGAGAGAGTGGCCATTGGAAAGCTCTGCTTGTTCTTCTCTGGCCATTCTCTCTGAGATTTCCTAGTCGCTGCTTGTACTTTTTCAAATCTGAACACTCATGAAGACTGGAAACTTTTTTTTAAAAAAAATAATACAAGCTGAGGTTTTCAGGATACTGAATCTGCTACTGGATTTGGTAATTTGAGCCGTGTGATTGTGGGTACCTGGAAACCAGGCAAGGGTGCCATTAAGTCAGCCGCCCCAAACCATTTCATGTACCGAACTCTTGATTTAGGAGATCTTGAGTTCAAATTTCAGCTTTTGGGGGAGTTTATCTTACAATCATAGAATAATAGGGTTGGAAAGGCCCTCCATGGTCATCTAGTCCAACCCCCTGCACAATGCAGGAAATTCACAACTACCCCCCACCCACCCACCCCCACACACAGTGACCCTTACTGCATGCCCAGAAGATAGCAAAGCACTATCAGGATCCCTAGCTAAACTAGCCTGCTTCCTGACCCCAAAGCAGCAATTGGCATTACCCTGGGCGTGTAAGAAGGGGCCATGAGTACTAAGCACTGATGTAACCCTTCCTGCCTTGGGCAAGCTTCTCTCTCTGTACTTGTTCCTTTTTTTGCAAGATGCATACATATGGATTTATATCCTGTCCCATTTGAAATGTTGGGGAGACTTTCAGCAGAACAGAGGACGAAGCTCTTCTGTCTGAGAAGGCTAGTGGTTGGCATTGCTTGTCACATCACAGTGCTGCAGGGCTTGGGCAAAGCTGCTCACTGACCAAAGCTCTCCCTTCTCCACCCTGATAACTGCGCAGGAACTGGGCTCTGGGTTGCATTTGGCAACCTTAAAAAGCGGGCACGGTGGAGACTTCCCTTGTGGGGGTTGCCGTGAATAAAGAAAGGGCAGCTAAGCAGCTCAAGGGCTCCATGAATGGTAATGATACGTCTGTCCCTTACTCCAGGACTTGCAATTCTGTGCCAGACATTAGGTGCCAATCCGGCTTTCACCAGCTCCCTCCGCCATCTTGACCTAAGCAAGAATCCGGGGCTGCTGGGGACCGAGGAAGCAAACGTGAGTGGTCGCGGCCGTGTTCGTTTAGTACATAGACCGGGAGGCCTTGCTAGAATCAACGGTGCTTCTGGGCAGGATGTGGAGCTAGCTGGGGGATCTCGCGCACAGGGGCCTCTGGGGCTGTGGAGGAGGGCTCGCCTGGAGCTGCTTGGCTCTCAAGGCCAGCGGTTGTCCCCGGACATTGCCTGGCCTCACCGTTTGCCCCTCTGTTGCCTTCTTCTTTCCCCTGCAGGGCTTCTATTCATTCTTGGCCCAACCCAATGCTCTCGTTCACCTGGACTTATCCTCCACAGACTGTGCAGTAGATGCAGTAAGGTTTTAAGAGGAAGGGTGTTGGGGGGGGGGAGTGCTGGTCGTGGCCCAAGAGCTTGGAAGCTCATTCGCCTCTTGGTTACGGGTCCTCCTCTCTCCTCTCTCCCTCTAGCTCTTCGGGGCCCTTTTGCATGGCTGTTGCCCACGGCTTAGCTACCTCAATCTCGCACGAAACACCTTCTCCCACCGGTAAGAAACGGACTTCTCTCATGCTCAGGGCTTTTTTTTTCTGGGAAAAGAGGTGGTGGAACTCAGTGGGTTGCCCTTGGAGAAAATGGTCACATGGCCAACTCCCCTCTGTCTGGAGATCAGGGGGCGGGGCCACCAGCCATGTGACCATTATCAAGAGGTTCCGGAACTCCGTTCCACTGTGTTCCAGCTGAAAAAAAGCCCTGCTCATGCTTCTGGTGGAGGGCTTGCTCTACTTCCCCCGACTTCTCTTTCTGTGGCTCAACCAAAAGTGTAACTCTGGCTGAGCCAAAAGCTCTTTCTGGCGGGCCTTTGCACTCACTTGGCATCTTGTTGGGGTTGCCACCATTCGCACAGGTGACAAAACCTCGTGCGAGTGTGAACGGAGAGGCGTGGGCTCCTTTGCCTCACCGGTGTCACATTTAAATTGGGCCCTCCTTGACACTCAGGAAAGGGGCTCAGTTGGGGTTGCTTCCGTCTCGTTCTGCAGGAAAGGAAAGGGGATGCACCCTTCTCTCAAGCAGTTCTTCTGCAGCGCCTATTCCCTCAGCTACGTCAACCTCTCAGGCATCAAAATGCCTGTGGAGGCATTAAGGTGAGTGGGTGTGGTGGGACTCTCTCCGGGGCTTGTTGCAAACTCCTGGGTGACTATGGAAAGCCATCCAGGAGATCTCGCTAGGGGTATTTTAAGAAAATGCATCCCTCCCCCAGCTGCCTTTCATCCCGGCGCCTTTGACCACCTGCTTGGCTGTCACCATCCTTGCCCCAGATCTGGTGCCGGAGACCACCTGGCAGCCCTACAGTCTAAGTATCAGATGACGCATTTCCTGGCAGAGGAGGAAGGCATGACAAGGGAGGGCAAGTCTCCTGGGGTGAAATCTTCTGGATTAACTTCAGCGTTGGCAATCTGGGCAGATAACAGTGGGCTGGCGTGAATTCCCGTGGCTTCATGGGCCATTTCCACGCGGCTTACCTTGTTCTGGAAAACAGCGAAATCTCACACAAAATTGCGTGAAAAGACGTTGTTATCGCACGAAATTGTGCGAGAAGACGCGATAACAGTGTCTTCTCGCGAGATTTCGTGTGAGATTTCACTGTTTTCTGGAACAAGGTAAGCCGTGTGGAAACGGCCAAGGATTTCAGTGTTCTAAACACAATTACCACCGTGCTAAGTCTAAATTCCAAACGCTGGAAGAGAACCCCCAGCTCTCCAGTCACCAAACGTGCGCCCGGTGTGGGTGCATTTTCGTGAACTTACTCAAAGTCGCTTAACATACACAAATGTCTTACGGAATCAAAGCCTGTATTTATTATTTCCTGTCATCAATTTGCTGACGATAGGATAAACGACTGCAACAGTACAGGCAACTGTCTGCTTCCGAATGTAATGGCCGAAACCTTAGCATCGTCCAAACATAGCAAGTTTGTTCACTGGAAAGCTAGAAGTTCTCTTCAAGAGTTTGGAAGAAAAAAGAAAAATAGAAAAAACATTAAGAGACTTTGGTTATCTTCACATTTACCCTTTGGAATTTTGTACGGTTATTTGTATCTTTGCAATTGTGTACTATCCCTTTAAGGAATTGTGTATCCTTGTAAGAATATAATTTTAAATACAAGTGTACAATGGAAATTACTAAAAATATTTGAATTTTAGTCTTAGCACGGCAGTAATTGTGTTTATAATGGCTTCAAGGAGTGCTACTCTAGGGGTAGTCGTTCTGTAGGGCACGAGGCAATTTTTTTTAACATAAACTCTCAATATCCTAGCAAATGAAATATGAACACCATGGCAGGTTAGCAAAGGGATGAAGTTTGTAGTTTTGAATTTACTGGATCAGGTGCCCTCTGTTGGAGAATGCAAGTTCTACCTCTGATAACTTATGAAAAAGGCTAAATTCTGGCCGTTTCCACACGGCTTACCTTTTGCCAGAATGTGGCGTGTTCTCACACGAAAATCATGCGAAAACAGCATCTTCCTGGCGCAATTTCGCACACGAAGACGCTGTATCCTGACAAAAGGTAAGCCATGTGGAAACGGCCTCTTTTTCAAAGCGCCACTGTCCCATTTTCCAAGCAATATGGAGCTGTTTCAAAAGTAGGAGCAGGGTCCTTCGGGGGTCTGGCCAAGGACTCCTTATTCACCGGACTCCTTTTTCTAATTTTTTTCACACAGGTCTCTTTTCCAAGGTTTGTCAGCCAACACTCACCTCAGTGACCTTCACTTGGACTTGAGCGGATGTGAGGTAATGCGGACAATGAATATATCCTTCCTTACGTCCATCCACTTTGACGTTCACCAAAGTTTGCAGGACAGGCACATGCCCTCGTTCATTCTCAGTCACTGTTACCCTTCGCATGATAATGGCCACTTAAGATGGCCTCTGCCTAGTGACGAATCAGCATGGTCGCCATTTTGTATGAAGCAACTCTTCGTGGACAAGATGGGGCCTTTCTCAGCCTCTGACAATTGCAGAGTGTCTGGTAGTATCACAGAGGCTGGCCCAACGATGGGTCAGTTTTCACAAAGAGCCATTCTACATGGAGAGGAAGCTGATTCAAGAACCTGAATGTGGTTGTCGGAACATGTAGCCCACCCTCCACCCTCCATCACATGCTTTTAAGCCGCCTCGTGCCTCCACACACTGGACTGTTTTTGTCCTAGAGCAGTCATTCACAACTCAGTTTTCCTGTGCGGGCCAAGACAATCCAGGAGGTGTAAGATGGCTGTAGCTTAGCGATGTGCAGATGCAGCCAAAGCCCCCGCTCTTCTGCCCAGTCTCCCTGCCCACTCTCTCCTTTTCTGATCTTATCTCCTTCATTCCTCTTCTGTGTTCTGGATCACCCTGTATTGCTCAGTATAGCCATTTTTAACATGAAGCTCTGAAATCTTTGGCACTCAAGAGCAAATGTGTGCAAGGCGGATCCGTAGGAATAGCCTTAGAAATTTTCACATCTTTCTTTCTCCATGAACTCGCCAGGGGGCACAAGGCCAGCTGTTATCCTTTGGCCTCAGTTCCTGTGAAATGGGAATAATGATCTGCCCAGCTCCTATTGCAGGGATTAATAAGGTAAAATCTGTAATGAGATTTGGACATTTAAAATTGCTTTAAGAGGTATTGAAATCTGGAATACCAGCGAAGTTCCACAAAACTAATGACACAGACTTCTGCTGTGCTCCCATGTGCTATTTCTCAGAGATCGTTAGTGTTCTCCAGGTAGCCTTCCCAGTTGTCCACCGGTGGCGGACAATCTCCTGGGGGTTTGCCCCATTGCCCGCCGATCGCTGGTGGTTGGCGGTAGTTGCAAATCCCCCTGGAGATAGCTTGCCACCGGAAAGCAACCAAGGAAAGTGCACTCCGGGTGTGCTTCCGCACTTTTCTGGGGCCAATTTTGGCCCTAAACAGGCCAGAATTAGCCTCATACACCTGTGGCTGGCATGATGACATAACTTCCTGGAAGTGACATCATCATGTAAGCACCGGGAACATGCACTCACTTGGCGTTGGAGTGTCCAAAGGAGAGCCAGGGTGAAAAGCCCTTCTGGAGTAAGAGGCCCCATCCTGTTTTCTCCTCTGACTGTTCTTGCACTGCCATTGTGTTGTGGATACAACAGGATGGGGCCACCTTCTTTCTCAGCACCTCAGAGCTTTCAACAACAGACCAGTAATGAACAGACGTCTTTCCCTTCTTCACCTTGTATTTTTCTTCCCTCGCCCTCCTTTTTGACTTCCCCTTAGCTGCGTTCCCCCGGGGCCCAGGTTCTTCAAGAGCAACTGTCTGGAATTAGCGCCTTGAGTAGTTTGGATCTTTCCGACAACGGTGAGTTGGCGTGTTTTGAGGCCACCGCTTGGCTCCCATCTTTGCGTTCCCATCCAAACTGACTCGGTCTTCTCTTTCCTCCAGGCTTCGATACAGACTTGCTTACCTTGGTGCCAGCCCTGGGCAAGAATAAATTGCTGAAGCACCTCTGGCTGGGCAAGAACTTCAACGTCAAATCCCGGTGGGTTGACCCCATCCCCATGTTGCGTGATCGTGAACGATCCCTTGCCATTAAGGCCCTGCCAAAGAGGGCAAAGCTGCCTTCTTGATGATAATGTATGATCGAGAGCAGAGGTTCTCAACCTTTCATATCTGATGTTGCACCACTCTTATAAAAAAAAAAACTGGGTCCCACCAGGATAGAAACAAAAGGCCCACTTTTTATGAGGACATTTACATGTTTTCAGGCATTCTGTTGTTATTTATTTATTTATGTATATATGTTTGTATGTATGTCCTTTGTAGTCTGCCTTTCTCACTGAGATTCAAGGCGGATTACACAGTGTGAGATTAGCACAGTCAGTATCGAGGACATTTCCAGAAACAATGCCACAGGGTAGATAAATGCAAGTTTACAAAGACAGAGCATTAGCAAGTATCCGATACAGAGTTGAAGAAGTGCTGAAATAGAGCATAAGCAATTCTAGGACTGGCGTTAGACAACGTAGGGTCGTACTTAAAGCAACAGGTAGTACATAGGAGCACACACTTAAAACAAAAAGAGTCCAGTAGCACCTTTAAGACTAACCAATTTTATTGTAGCATAAGCTTTCAAGAATCACAGTTCTTGCATGGAGGTCCAACAGCTAGTTCAAAAGGCAACATAGTGGTGAAGTCTCTGGTCCCTAACTCATTAGTGGAGCATCTCTTTGAGACCCCCTCCCTACAATACAGCCCTCCTATCTGTGTAAAAAGCCCTTTTGAATGATTCAGTTTTGCATTGTTTGTGGAAGGCCAGGAGCGTGTCAGACTGGCTTGTTAAAAGTTGCAATCCAGACTACCCCTTGCAATGAGACAAGAGTCCATCGATTTCAAAAGGTTTACTGAAGAAAAACAACCATTATAGTCCACATTCCAAGACACAAGGATCTTGGCTGATATTGAAGCATTGTTACGAATGACAGGTAAAGGCTGAGGTACAGAATAGCAATTCCCCGCAGGCTCCATCCTCCCCCACAGTTCTCACAACAAACGGTCCGAGGGTAAGAAAGTGAAAGTTTCTCAAGGCTTGAAAGGCTGTAGACAAAACATTCCTCTTCTCCCTGGGATCTTCCAGCGAACAGCTTGCCACCTGCAAAAGAAGCACTTAAGATACTGACAGGATTAAAATGGAGTCTCTTTGGTTGAAACATACCTAAAACATAGCCAGAACCTGACAGAGAGGAGGCCAAGAAGGCAGTCCTGACCTCCTCAGGCAGGCCGTTCCATAGGACAGGGGCCAACGCACAGAAAGCCCGTGTACAGGCAGCTATTGATTTTGCCCATGTGCAGGGTGGCACCTGCCGGAGACCCTGTTCAGATGAGTGAAGCTGCCATGAAGGGACACAGTGGAAGTGACGGTCCCGTGGGTATGCCGGACCGAGGCCATGTATGTGATAGCCAAAATCTTGAACTGAGCACGGTAACTGATGGGTAGCCAATGGAGTGACTGCAGGACGGGAGTGATGTTCGTGCTCCTGCTTAACCTAGTTAACTTAGATGGGAGACCTGCGTATAGTGCATTACAATAGTCAAGTCTTGATGTTACCGTAGCATGGATCTAGGTGGCCAGATCGACCATGTTGAGGTAGGAAGCCATCTTCCAGGCTAGAGCGTTATGGTGCATTTTGAGGAGATAAAATGTTGCAGTGGTATTCTTGAGAATCAATTTGATTGCTATGGCTAACTAAAAGGGACTGAGGGAGACACATTCGTAGCAATTGTTGGCACAGCCCTGCACCCCACCTCATAGAATCATAGAATCATAGAGCTGGAAGGGGCCATAGAGACCATCCAGTCCAACCCCCCGCCCAGTGCAGGATCAGCCTAAACCATCTCTGACAAGTATTCATCCAGCCTCTTCTTGAAAACTGCCAGTGAGGGGGAGCTCACCACCTCCCTAGGCAGCTGATTCCACTTTTGAACGACTCTGACCGTGAAAAAGTTTTTCCGAATATCCAGTCGGTACCTTTGTGCATGTAATTTAAGCCCGTTGCTTCGGGTCCTACCCTCTGTTGCCAACTGGAACAGCTCCTTGCCCTCCTCCAAATGACAGCCTTTCAAATATTTAAAGAGAGCAATCATGTCCCCCCTCAACCTCCTTTTCTCCAAACTAAACATTCCCAAGGCCCTAAGCCTTTCCTCGTAGGGCTCAGTCTCCAGACCCCTGATCATCCTCGTCGCTCTCCTCTGCACCCTCTCAATTTTGTCCACATCCTTTTTTAAGTGAGGCCTCCAGAACTGCACACAATACTCCAGGTGCAGCCTGACCAAGGCAATATAGAGAGGGGCTATGACCTCATACGATTTCGGTGCTATGGCCCCTTTTATACAATCCAGGATTGAATTGGCCTTTTTTGCCACCGCATCACACTGACTGCTCATATTCAGTTTACAGTCCACTCTTACCCCAAGATCTCTTTCACACTACTCTTTCAACTACTTCTCCATCGCTTTGGAGGAATGTGTGAGAACCACAGATCTAGAATCTGAGGTGGGACCAGTCCAGTTGATCTGGCTAGCATGTTTGTATCCTTCCCTTCCTCCAAGGAGCTTGGATAGCATGCATGGTTCTCCCTGCTTTTGCAACAACCCTGCAAAGTAGATCAAGCTGAGGGAGAGTGATGGCCCAAAAGCACCAAGCAAGCTTGCTTGGCAGAGCAAGGATTTGAATATGGTCTCCTATATCCTAGGCCATCACTCTAGCTGCCAATATATCACTGGCCTGGCTCAAGAATGCTCATTCCTGCCTATAATATTAGAGGCAGTTTTGTATAGTGGTTAGCAGGGCTTTTTTCTGGGGAAAGGGTGGAACTCAGTGGGTTGCCCTGGGAGAAAATGGTCACATGGCTGGTGGCCCCTCCCCTCCCCTCTGTGTGGAGATCAGGGGGCGGGGCCACCAGGCATGTGACCATTTTCAAAAGGTTCCGGAACTCCGTTCCACCGCATTCCAGCTGGAAAAAAGTCCTGGTGGTTAGAGTTCCAAAGCTAGGATTTGGGAGAACCAGATTCAAACTTTTCACTCTGCAGCGAAGGTCGCTGGGTGACCTTGGACCTTGCTCTCTTTCTGTGTAACCTCCCTCACAGTTATGTGAATAAAAAGAGGGAATGAGAATCATGTATTCCATCTTAATAGGGTTGCCAACTCCAGCTTGGAAAATTCCTGGATATTTGGGGGTGGAGCCTGGGGAGGGCAGAGCTTGACGAGGGGCAGGACCTCAGTAGGGTATAATGCCACAGAGTCCACCCACCGAAGCAGCTGTTTCTTCCAGGGCAACTGATTTCCGCAATCTGGAGATCAGCTGTAGCTCTGGGAGATCTTCAGGCCCCACCGGGATCTTGGTAACCCTACATCCTAAGCTCCTTGATGGAAATAGCGCACAAGATCCTGTTTGCAGTTCCCCCCACCAGCCCAAATTATATTCTCTTGTTGTTCACCACGGTACATCCCTTCCTATCTCTTCCCAGGACTTTGGAGGAAATCTTGCAAAAGATTGTGCAACTCATCCAAGAAGATGATTGTGTAAGTCTTTTCTGACATGGAGTTTTGGGAGGGAAGGAAATTATATTATGGGTGGCAACCTGAATGGGAGGGTGTGTCAATAACTGAATTATTGCTACTAAAGACATTCTCCTAGATTAGAACTTCAGAGCACCACACAAAACTGGAAAAGGTAGCATTAAAGTAAAAGAATTTAAACTATAAATTATACAAGTCACAGCAGGTCCCTTGATGGTGACCAGCTGTAATGATTAACAGAGCAATCCTAAAAAGAGTTACTGCAGTCTAAGATTATTGAAATCAATGGGCTTAGACTGGAGTTACTCTTCTTAGGATAGCACTGTAAGGGAGCTTCCATGTCCAGAGACAGTATACCTCGGAATAACAGTCTTGGGGGCAGCATCAGGAGAATTCTATTGCCTGTTTGTTGGCTGTAAAGGGCAACTGGTTGCCCACTGTGTGAAACAGTATGCTGAACCAGATGAACGACGGGTACCTCTTACATTCTTAATCCAAATCCCTGCAAAGGAGAAATAACTATGGTGGTAGAGAATGCCCTCAAGTCATAGCTGACTTATGGCGACCCTTGGTGGGCTTTCTCGGCACGAGACTAACAGAAGTGGTTTGCCATTGCCTGCCTCTGCAACCCTGGTCTTTGTTGGAGGCCTCCCATCCAATTACTAACCAAGGCCAACCCTGCTTAGCTTCCGAGATCTGACAAGATCTGGCTCACCTGGGCTCTCCAGGTCAGGGCATTCCCAACCTTAGCAGGATCTATTTTGGATCTTCGCAGCTGGGTCCTGATTCAGGCAGGAAGAAGAGTAAACATTTGCCAGAGAATGAAATCTCCCCATCAGTCCTCATTCTCCCAATCACAGCATGCTTGAAAAATAAAAGGCAGGTCCACAAATTGCAAGCGTGCCAGGTTTGTGGTGCCTGCCAGGCCTGAAACAGCTTTGTCAAGGGTTGAGAATCCAGACTCAGTCCTCCGTCCTGTCCCCTCCCAAAGTCCCTGCAGACTTTCTCGGTCGCTGATTCCCGGCTGAAAACTCGCACCAGCATCCTCATCAACGCCCTCGGCAGTAACACTTGCTTGACCAAGGTGGACCTGAGTGGGAACTGCATGGAGGACATCGGGGCAAAGATGCTGTCCAAAGCCCTGCAGATCAACAGCACGCTGAGGTGGGAGTAACAGCCCTTTTCTGTGTTATATTGCCAGCATTTCGCTCTCATAAATGTCCGTGTCCATTCTCAAATTATGGCGAGAGGGAGTGACGTGGGTAGTCACAAAAGCCCCGCGGGCCTGGACCTCCCAGAATGCAAGCACCGTATTTCCCTCTTATGCCAATTCCTAGCAGCCTTGTGGTAAGGCCAGCACTGAGATGGTGTACCTATCCCTTCATGCCACAGCCTGAGGGCACAGAGCCAGGGCCAGCCATGACTCTGGCCATGGGTGACAGTTTTCTAGCCGGTGAATGGGAAGGAAAAACCACATGGAGTGTTTCCCCTTTCTGACTTCTAGGAGTATTTCCTGGGACAGGAACAACACAACCGCACAAGGTTTCCAAGACATTGCCCGGGCCTTGGAGAAGTGAGTGACTTGGGAGGTATCCCTCGATGGACATCATCACCATCTGCAGCGCTTCTTTAGTGAAAAGTGTGGGCTGGTCAGGGAAGGAAGGGGCTTTTAAGAATGAGCACAGAAACAGCTAGCTGGGATGCCGATGCATTGGTTGAGCTGGTGGAGAGAGCTGGGCTGAACGGCAAAAGAGAACAGGGTTGGTCTGACGCAGCTCGCCACAGTGCTGGGAAATCCGTAGTTTGTCATGGCTGGACAAAAATGTGAGCTGCGATTTTTTTTTTCCCAGTTGGCCAGGTCTCTGGAGTTGGATGGGTGGAGCTTTCGGCCTTGTGAGGGAACGAGCTTTTTTTTGATAAAGGGGAGGGGGGGTGAAAAAGGATAGTTCTTTGTTGCAAGCCCGTCCCCGTGGGAAACATCTTCAGCTAAGCAATACAGGTGGCCTCTTGGGGCAGTGGAGCGAGGAAAACATGGATATACCTAGGGTTGCCAGTCCCCCGCTGGAGCGGGGGATCCTCTACTCCCACCCTCCACCCCCTGCCCCCATTTTCCTGGCTGGCGGGGGGAATGCAACTCCCGGGGTGTGCTCCTGGGTGGCGTAGCACACTCCTACATGCCACAGTGGTCCAATTTGGGCCTGAATCGGGCCACTGCAGAGTGCCGGAGCACTACAAAGCCCCATATGCCACCCAGCAACACTCCCATGCACCACAGTGGCCCGATTCAGGCCAAATTAGGCCCAAATCGGGCCTGAATCTGGCTGAATCCAGCCCAATTCATCCCCCTGGCGAGCGCTGAGGTGCTCCCAGGGCAGCAAGTGGCCTGCGCGATGATATGACTTCCCAGAAGTGACATCATTGCGCAGGCTGGGAGCGCGTGTGCGAAGAGAAATCAGAAGGTATATGCCAGGCCTCCCACCTCCCACCCGGGGGTAGGGGGACCTGACAACCTTAGATGTACCCCAGGGTCTGGAAATATTCCTAGCCAGCAGTAACTGAGAAAGTGCCTAGCACCATCTCTTGGGAGGGAGCTGCCCCTGGTTGGGTCCAGCTCAGACCTGGCTGGCAGTGGCATGGGCCCAGAAAGTGACAGGGTGACAGATTGCCTTGACAGATTGCCTTGAACCAGCCTAATTTGTGGGTTGATGAATTGGCCAAGCTGGCTGTGCTATGGAAACGAGGAAAGGTGATAACGGAAAGCAGGAGCTTGAGGGACAGGTGGAATTGAGTCATCAGTCACTGTCACAGGGGTTGTAGGACCGCACAACAACGTCTGCTACGATCAGAGGCCCACCAGGTTTTGTCGTTGTTTTCTACAGGACTCAGTTTCAGAGCAGGGGGAAACACGTATGTCTTAAACAGTGCCATTATAGATCAAGATGGGTAGCCGTGTTAGTTTGCCTGTAGTAGTAGAAAAGAGCAAGAGTCCAGTAGCACCTATAAGCAGGGCTTTTTTTCAGCAGGAACGCAATGGAATGGAGTTCCGGCACCTCTTGAAAATGGTCACATGGCCGGTGGCCCCACCCCCTGATCTCCAGACAGAGGGGAGTTTAGATTGCCCTCCGTGTCCAGTGGCGCAGAGGGCAATCTAAACTCCTCTCTGTCTGGAGATCAGGGGGTGGGGCCACCGGCCATGTGACCATTTTTGCCGAGGGCAATTTTAAAAACCTCCCCCCTTGTTCCAGCAGACCCAAAGTGACGTCATTGTGCGGTCTTGAGTTCCACCACTGAGTTCCACCACCTCTTTTCCCAGAAAAAAAGCCCTGCCTATAAAACTAACAAAAATTGTGGTAGGGCATGAGTTTTTGTGAGTCACAGCTCACTTCTTTAGATACAGCTAGAATGTGAGTCCATCTGTCCTTATAGCTTGGCGAATGGGGTGATTTCCACACCTTTGGAGTGGGAGCAATTTGGAACAAAGTAAGTTCTTGGCATCTGAAATCATTCCACTCACCAAGATCTAAGGATGGATGGACTCACATTCTAGCTTTATTTGATTCTTGCTCTTTCCTAATGCTGTTATAGTGAGTAAATCTCGTAAGTTTATCATGGCCGATTCCAGACGGCCCTCCGCATCCCGAAACGTCGCGTTTTCTCGCGCGAGGTCGCGCAAAACTCGCGCGAGAATCCGCGCGACGACGCGCGACATTTCGGGATGCGGAGGGCCGTCTGGAATCGGCCCAGGTCAGAAAAAACCCTTCCACACCAGGGGATCCCCATCACCACCAATATCTGGAGACTTATGCTTGGAGATTTTAAGCGAGCGCTCGTGCAATTTCAGATAAAGCCTTTCTCTCAACACACACCATAACTACCATGAAAGGGAGGCACCAAGGTGTGTATTTGAACCTCCGAAAAACAAAAGTTACAGAGAGTATACATTACATATATTGTGTGTACTGGTAACCCAGCAGATCCTCGAGATGAAGAAAAGCTTATATCTAGTGGGGGGTCATTCGAGGTAGAGAGGCGGAAGGATGAGAACTTTCTTTGTTCCGAATTGCTCCGAGTGTGTGGAAATGCACACTCAAAAGGCTGACACTGCGTGGGGAGAAAATTCGGAGGAAAGAAATAGCAGGCAGAGAAAGGGGTAAGAGCTTCACCCACCCCCCACCCCCTTGCTGCCTCCACCAGGAATAGCTTTTCCTCACTTAATAGGTTCATTGGGCTATCATTTCACATCTCTTGGGCTTTGTGTCTATTTGTAAAAGCAGCCTCAGCTGTGGGGAAGGGGTTTTCTTCAATATGGCCTATCACTATCACTTCCACTTCCTCTCCTGCAGCAACTACACCCTTAAGTTCATGTCCTTCCCTATGAACGACATCACCGCAGCCTATCGCAACACCCCCGAGCGGACAGATGAAGTGTGGCAAAAGGTGAGTCCTGACCACACCCTCCCCCTTCTGCTGAGCCAAAGGAGCGTTGCCAAAACCTGCCATGCGTCACCTTCTCTGTGTCTTTCCCATCTTCCTCCGCTTCAGATCCAGTGGTGTCTTCTCAGGAACAACCACTCACAAAAGTTCCCCCAGGATCAAGCCTTCCGCCTCCACCAAGGAATCGTCACCAATAGCGCCGAGCAAGTAAACGTTCCCATCTCCCTGTACAACCCCCTCCCTCTCTGCCCGTCCTAATGCCGTGGCGCCGCACAGTTCCTCTCCGTCTAAAGATGGAAACGGGATGCAGAATAGTGCAGGATCTGCCAGCCCGAGGCAGGGTGAAGGGAGGTCCAGGGCTTGGTGGGGCTGGTGGGGCAGGAGTTAATGGCTCTGTGTCCTTCCTCTCCCCAGATGATGAGCCGCCTGTGTGTGAGAGTCCAGGAAGAAGTGCGGGTGCTCCGAACCTGCTCGGCTGATTCCGTCCAGGAGGAGGTGCTGTATGCACGAGAGCTCATGAAGGAAGCCAAGAATTCACGGGCGGTGAGATAGCCACCTTCATCTTGGTGGCTAAGAATTATTCCCCCTCAGTGTAGTCTCCTCCATGCATATCTGCCTTCGATATCCATGGCCAGAAGTTATTGACCCTGAATACTTCCTGTTCCACACACCTATAAGGGCTCGTCTATACGAGAGGTGTAATGCATTCCCCCTCACAGCAGTCTCCTCCTTACATATCTGTCTCCAATATCCATGGCTAGAAATTATTGATCCTGAATCTCTCATGTTCCACACACCTATGAGGGCTCATCTGCACATTAGGTGTGTGATGAGTCCACAATCCAATTTTCAGTCACACAAAACATTCGGGGGACTCGCCTTAGAAAGTGCTCCATCCCTCAGAGCTCTGCATTGAGGTGTGAGGAGAGGCTTTTGCCTTCTCTCCTATGGTATTTTCCCTTGTCCACTGAGGAAAACATTGCTGGAAGGAAGGCGTAAGTCCCTCGTCCCCATAGGCAGCGCACCTGAGTCACATTGACTGCTGGAGGGCTTTCTAAAGTTCTCTGATGCTACATGTGAATGAGAGTCAGGTTGGGGAATCCCCAACACAACTTGCATCCCACATCTCTTGTAGACGAGAGCGAAGCTTATCACCCAGCTTAACTGGAGCCACAATTTAGCCCCAGACACTGTCATATGGAGTTACCTCATTCTGATTGTTGGTCTCCTGTCACTCACAGTTAGCTACAGTCACTGGCAGCCGCTCTCCAAAGTGTTAGCCAGAAAAGGGTCTTTTCAAACCCCCAGGCCAGGGCCCTTCGAATCCAAAACTTCAGGGGCTATTTTGGGGACCTTTTGTGTGGAAGCAGATGCGCTAACCTCAACTATACAGCTCTTTTCCCCCTGCAGGAGCCCAGCCGGGACCAACAGTACATAATAGAGAAAAGAGCCAGTTTGGTGTAGTGGTTAAAAGCAGCAGGACTGTAATCTGGAGAGCCAGGTTTGAGTCCCCCACTCCTGCACTTGAAGCCAGCTGGGTGACCTTGGGTCAGTCACAGCTTTTCGGAGCTCTCTCAGCCCCACCCACCTCACAGGGTGATTGTCGTGAGGATAGTAATAACACACTTTGTAAACCGCTCTATTGTAAACCGTTAAGTTGTCCTGAAGGGCGGGATATAAAATGAATGTTATTAATATTATTATTCCAGAGCATAAGCACAGTGCCTTTTCCTCAAAGTCATGAAATCCCTGTCATCCCATCATCACTTCTGGGCAGAATTAATTTCCTCCAGATGGTCCTGGTCCATAAATTTCTCTCTCCACTTTTCCCACCCTCGAGCTCAAAGGCTTCCCCACCAGTGTCCGCTTAGCTATATCCCAGTGAATCCCTCTTTCTGCTTTGTTCCTCAGCTCTTCCCCAGCCTGTACGAGCTTGGGCATATATTGGCCAGCGATGGGCCAGTCCGACACAGACTGGAGTCAGTAGCCAGTGAGGTGTCAAAGGCCGTGGACAAAGAGCTGCAGGTAACTCGAAGGGGAGGGAGAGTCAGGGAGGCACCCTCGTGCTCTTTCCAATCAGGGCACAGGTCTGGGCAGAATATTTAGATGCTGCTCTGATCAGGACAGGAGAAAACAATTCGGGGCCTATATATCGGATGGAGGCAGCATTTGAGATACCTTGTTGGGACCGGGCCTCTTAACATAATTTCTACCTCAGAAATCTTGCGGAAGCCTCTCTTTCCAGGTGTGTTTATCAGGGTGACCAAATTTACTGAGGGGAAATCCTTCTCCACCTGTAATCGTTTTGTAATTCCTAGTCCTGTTGCATTGTTTATGGGATATCTTAAGCAGTATGACTACATTTTCTCTCTCTTTGTACTGTATAACAATAGAAAGTGCATAGAAACTTATACAAGCACTACATTTGAATTCAATATAAGCTAATAGAAAAATATATTCAGAATATATAACAGCACAGCTAAATTATATAATAACTCTCATCCCCTCTCCTTAGTTGCATTCACCCAAACTTTAATGTCAATAATTTTTAATCAATTATTTCTCCTGTGTTTTATCTTCGTGGCATAATTAACTTACCTTAATCTTATCCTTAGTAATCAAAGAAATTTTTCTGTTTTTTCCAAAATTCTCCTGTTGGTCTATTGTGCACATACAAGGTTAATTTGGTTGTTGATGCGTATCCGTACATCTTGTCTATCCTCTCTGGCATGTCAGGGTATAAATCTGTTTTCCATTTCGCTGCATATAGTACCTTTGCAGCTGTCACTATGTACCGGAAAAGATCTCCCTGTTCTTTTGTAACATTATTCGGTAAAATGTTTAGTAACAAACTTCTCGGATTTAACTCAAACCTGAGCTTGAGAACCTTCTGCATCTCTTCATGTATCTTTATCCAGTATCTTTGTGCTTCCTTACATGTCCACCACATAACAATGTGTTTGATTCCTTGAAGAGGCCCTCATGCAGACACACCATGTGTGTTGGACTGCTGGGAATTTTGTATCCCATCATGCTCTTCTCCTGTGTGATCCGCTGCTCCTGTCCTCTCCAGGTGATCCTGGAGTCTATGGTCGCCCTTACCCAGGAGCTCTGCCCGCATGCCGTGCAGGCGGCCGAAGAGCATAACAAGATGTTGGCAGCCGTTTCGGAGCGTGTCACTGTCCCCCGAAACTTCATCCGGGGGGCTCTGCTGGAACAGGCCGGGCAGGATATTCAGAACAAGCTCAAGTGAGAAAAGGCGGGGTGGATGGGGGTGTGGGAGGAGGGTGAGCGGAGACGTGATTTCTGGAGCGAGGGTGGCACGGGAGAGTGTCTTGGGCAAGGTCCGGGGCTTTGGACAATGGTAAAGGCCACAGGACACAATGGGGGATTAATGTCTGCTTGACCTCTGACCCTCTCGGTTCTGACCCCTGCCTAGCGAAGTGAAGCTCTCCGTCGTGACGTATCTCACCAACACCATCGTGGAAGAATTGTTGCAGGAACTCTACCACGCTCACAAGAACCTGGTGAGAAACGCCCGCAAACTGCTGACAGCTCGCATTTCACAATCTCAGGGCTTCAAAGGTGAAGCCCTGGAAGCTTATTTTTATATTTCGAGCCTGGTCTTTCCCCTGGCATAAAGGGAAAAAATAACCAGAAAAGGTTCTCTCCATCCAGCATGCACGTTTCCTTCACTGCCGAGTAACCACAACATACACCCATGCACCTAAAGTTAGTAAGCAGGGTGTGGCTGTTTTAGCTGTTGGAATAGCAGCGAGTACTTCTCGTTTTAGAAATGAACTCAAACCACAAGAGGTTCTGTGGTGCAAAATGTTGAGCTGATGAGCCACAACTGACAGAGAAGAACCCCCCTTTTCGGGCGGGGCCTTGAAAGAAGCAAAGCACAAGCCCATGGTTGGGGGACTTTTTGCCATCCTTCTTGTTATGAGCCCATCCTGTCTTCTGTCTTGGCAGGCGAGACAGACAGGCGAAGCAGGCTACAGAGTTTATACCCTAGCTTGCTTCATTCTTACAGCTACATTCTTACACACGTATCCTCAATGTCCCGTAAAGTCACCATCTTTCTCAATCTCTCTTCTCCTTCCCAACCACAGGCCCAGCACATCACCCACCTCCGCCGGCTTTCTGGGGGTCAAGAGAACGCTGCCTTCCCGGAGCAACTGGGGAAGCCCCGTCTCCGTGACCACGAGGAGACCACAGACGATGAGCTTGGCTCCAGCATCGTAAGTACTTGTAGGTTGGCCAGTGTGTGGATTACATTCTGGGGAGATCCGGTGGGCCAAAGTTCCGTGCTCGCAAGGGTGGGTCACCTGACCTCTCTCTTGTCTTCCCGCAGGACACCATGGCCATCAAGAGGCGAAAGAACTGCCGGAGAATCCGGCCTGCTTCTGCTTTCATTAGTGAGTCTACGTCCCAATCTTTCCAGACTGGTCCTCTCTCCTTCTTGTGGTATAAACATCCCGGTGCTGATTCGGCTGCACAAGCTGCCTGAATGGTCCCCTGGAGCAGAGCAGAATTCCAGGGGGAACAATGATGCCACGTGGGGCCCCCTCCCCAGCTTCTTCCTTGGCTACATTCCTAGAGCTCCACCACGGGATTGTTGTGGAAATTGTCGCTCTGCAACCAGGGACCAGTCCACTCGTTGCTGTCGGTTTGCTGCTTGGGTTTGCCTCTTACCATAGGCATGTAAAGAGTGCAGCCTCACTTGATCTTTCCCTCGTACTAAACTGATGTCTCTGCTAAGAATAATGTGCCAGCAGCAAGAAGGTCTTAAGCAAGACTGGAAGTATATTATTTATAAAGGCATAAAAAAAACCCGTTGGGCAAGGCACCAGACCTGGGCCCAGCCCACTGACCACTACAAGGCTATAGAGATAGATACAGAATACAAGTTAGCATGCAAGATACAACAATATTATAAGATAACTACAGGGAAAAAAAACTTCCCTCCCCCCATTCCAGAGCTCTGGGACCCCTCCGTTGCACAGCCACAAAGCTAAAGCTAGCCTTTGCATGTTGGCAAGTGAAGGGTACAGAGTTCTTGTTTCGTCCCTCTTTTATAGGGAAATATCAAAGGATTGCCTCATTAACATCTTAATCAATCACATTGTCTTTGTTCTTGAAAGACAGTTCCATTGAGAGTCTTTCATCTTTTACCTCTGTGATAGACTGCATCTTCGATACGCATTTGTAATTTGCAAAGGAATGTTCACACCTCACTAGCTGAGGGTTTTAGATACCTTGTCCTTCCTAAAGATAAGCTGTTTGTTGTTTACTCTCCTTTTGGTGATTTATATGTAGAAGGCCAGAGGACCCTTAAAAAGGTCTCAAACAACTAACAACTTTTATGGCCCTATCTGTTTCCCGTCGCAGAGGGTGAAATCTTGTCAGGAAATGCAACTTTTATTCTGCAAAGAGGGACGGAGAGCTTTTGGGAGATTTCTTTTTCCCAAACTATAGTTGGTTCCCTATTTCTAACATGAGCCACAAAGGCCTGGTTCCGACCCACTAACAAATTCTGACAACAGGGATGTTGCAGGGCAGTTGCTTAGCAGAGCCAAAATGGCTCACCTGCATCTTCACCCGTACCCCGTCTATCTCCATAACTATCTGTTCCTGCACTCAGATCCATCTATCGGTAAGTGCAATACCATGAAGGGTCCCTACCGTCCCTCTTGACGTGCTTCCCGAAAGATACTGTTGATCCATCCACACTTCTGTCCCTCAGTCCCCCGACAGACTTGCTTCCTGGTTGTTGTGGGTTTTCCGGGCTGTATTGCCGTGGTCTTGGCATTGTAGTTCCTGACGTTTCGCCAGCAGCTGTGGCTGGCATCTTCAGAGGTGTTGCACCAAAAGTCAGAGATCTCTCAGTGTCACAGTGTGGACAAGATACAACAGATGCTACGATCAGCAAAAGACAGTAGAGACTCCCTCACCTCTGCAGGAGTATACCGTATACCCTGCAGCTGTGGACAAGTTTACATCGGGACCACATCCAGACAAGAATAAAAGAACATGAAAGACACTGCAGACTTGGACAACCTGAAAAATCAGCAGTGGTTGAACATAGCCTAACTCAAACAGGGCACAGTATCCTATTCCAGGACACCAAAATACTGGACAACACTTCCAACTACTTTGTCAGACTGCACAGAGAAGCCATTGAAATTCACAAGCATAAGCAAAACTTCAACAGGAAGGAAGAAACCTTAAGAATGAACAGAGCATGGTTTACAGTTCTGAAAAACACCAGGCTAACAAAACACTCTACACCCGACAATATCCCTGCAGGGAAGATTAGCACATCAAGTACCAATCCATAAGCAAAAGAACCTCCTCAGGATACAGTGAAGCCTCCCGCCATTAGCATCCCACACCCGGGGAAACTCTTACAGGATGACTCAGCTCAACCTCACCCCTCCTGAGTAGATACAAATGACCTGCCAACATCTTTTCCACACTGTGACACTGAGAGATCTCTGCCTTTTGGTGCTACACCTCTGAAGATGCCAGCCACAGCTGCTGGCGAAACGTCAGGAACTACAATGCCAAGACCACGGCAATACAGCCCGGAAAACCCACAACAACCATCGTTCTCCGGCCGTGAAAGCCTTCGACAATACATCAGACTTGCTTCCTCTTGTAGGTGGCTCAGAACAGGACGGCGACTTGGCAGTTCCCAGTATGGACTCCTCTTTGGGGTGGATCTCCTTGGCCAGTGGGAGCCAGTACTCCCGGTCCTGCAGCACATCTTTTGAGGCTCTCTCTGACCTGCCAACCGAGGGCATCCGGCTGCAGCACCATACCCGGAGCAGACCCCGACCCCCTCGCACAGCTCCACACAACGGCTTCCGTTCCAATGTGAGCACCGCATACAAGTTCTTTTTGCCTTGCTCCTTTCTGCTCTTTGTTCTCCCATTCTCCTGCTTGTGTTAATGGTTCATTTCTCTTTCTTGTACAACTGCACAGGAAGTGTCTGCCTCCACTATATGGGACTTCCTGGTTTGCCACTTCATTCATTCATTCATTCATTCATTCATTCATTCATTCATTCATTCATTCATTCATTCATTGAGAGCCAGTTTTGTGTAGTGGTTAAAAGTTCGGGACTGTAATCTGGAGAACCGGGTTTGATTCCCCACTCCTCCACTTGAAGCCAGCTGGGTGACCTTGGGTCAGTCACAGCTTCTCGGAGCTCTCTCAGCCCCACCCACCTCACAGGGTGTTTTGATGTGGGAATAATAATGACATACTTTGTAAACTGCTCTGAGTGGATGTTAAGTCATCCTGAAGGGCAGAATATCAATTGAATGTTGTTGTTGTTGTTGTTGTTACTGAAGGGTGGTATATAAATCAAATGTTATTAGGAATATTATTATTCATTCATTCATTGGTCCATTTCTTCTTGTTCTGTCACATGGTTGTCATTTTGCATGCAAATTTGGCCTTTTTTCTAGGATTCTTCAGGTGTTTGGTTAAGCCTCTTCCAGGTTTTTCTGTTCATTTCCTCTTTTGCTCTCTCGTTCTGTATATCACCCGCTTTTTGATAGCTCTGTTCTGGCTTTCTTTTCTTTTCTTGCCGATTCAGCGTTTCAGTCCCGCTTTCCATCTTTAGTTTGCATCTTTTTTTTCTTTTCATTCATAGAATCATAGAACCATAGCTTTGGAAGGGACCTCCATCTAGTCCAAACTCCTGCCCAATGCAGGAAATTCACAACTACCTCCCTGCCCCCATGCCCAGTGACCCCTGCTCCATGCCCAGAAGATGGCAAAAAATCTCCAGGATTCCTGGAGAAGGGGCCACAAAAATGAAGCACAGATGTAACCCTTCCTGCCCTCCCTCTCATGATCTGCCTAGGTTCACAGAATCAGCATTCAAATCATCCATGCTGTCTACGTCAGCATGGAACAAATACTCCCCACTTTCCTCCCGTATTAAAATAAGTTACCCTCTCTTAAAACAAGAATTCCCACATATTTGAGGGACGGCACCATGTTTAGCCAGCCCTCTGGAGGGACATGCGCTGTTTCAAGACATGACAAAGCCAATGAGATTTTCCTTTTGTTTTAAAATGGGAATTTCTGTTCCTTGGATGTGGGGCATTCCATATATTCCTTCAGGGTGACAGTAAAGAAATATTATTTGAAGTAATTAACAGTCTGACCTCTGTCTCCCCCTCAGAACCGAATACTGGCATCTGTTGAGTCCCAGGAACAAGAGAATGGGTTGGTACCACGGCTAGATGAGGGTCTGGATGAATTTTTTAACAGAAGAGTTCTTGCTGACAACACCAGGTGAGCCAAGATGTATTGCACGTAACTGCACTGACTTGCCGCATGCCTTAAAAATGCTTGCACGCTCCATGTATCCCAGCCATACTGATTCTGCAGAGCTGGTGCCTTTGAAACCTAGCTGCTATTGATCTAGAGGAGTTAGCCGTGCTAGTCTGTAGTAGCAAAATAGTAAAGATGCATCATCAGATGCATCTGATGAAGAGAGCTGTGGTTTTCGAAAGCTGATTCTGCAATAAAGTTGGTGAGTCTTAAAGGTGCTACTGGACTCTTTACTATCTAGCTGCTATTGGCCACAGTTGCACCTGAGCACCTCCACATGGGCTCTGCTTGGTAGCTGCATCCCTTCCTCTCACTTCTTTCCCTGCAGCTATCCCAGGACGCCCAAGAGTTGCGGAGTCAGGCCAGGCCCTTCTGACCCGCTCCCACCTCAGCAAAAGAAGAGGAGGAGGGGCCTCTTCCATTTTCGGAGGCATCGCAGCATGAAGGGGGAGCGGGACCCCGACGATCTGCCCCCAAGTCCTCCCCCGCCACCCTTGGGTGGGGAAGAACAGAAGCCTTCACCTCGCTCTGCCTTCAGCCGAGAGGAAGAAAGGAAGTTAGGGCAGGATGCCCTGGGAATGGCAGTGGGTTTCCCAGGAATGGGGGCAACGGCCCCGGGAAGTGGGGTGAAGGGTCTGCCGAGCAGAGTAAGACAGGTAAGGGAATGCTTGGCTGCAGGGAACCAGGTGGAGGAGTACGCGGAAGAGGTCCACTTTTTATTTCTCCCCCGCCCTATTATCTAGGGTTCCAATCCTGACACAGAGCGGACAGAGCTAGAGGCCAAAGGGACAGAACTCTTGCAACCTTCAAGGGTCCAAGGGGTGGCATTGCCGGGAATGGGCCGTGCAAAGGGGTGGAGCCTGGATGCCAAGTTGGAGGTAACTGGCTGCAAAATGGGGAGGTGTGGCTCTGGGAGGCAAAGTGGGCGGAGCTCCCCTTGCCTTGCCTTGCGTTCATGTGCTTTGCTGGCTTGTTCCAGAGCGTGGACCTAGAGCGAGGAGGCAGCATGCGGGACCAGCAGAGAAGACGCTCCTCGGATGACTCAGGTTATAGCCTTCCCCACAACCTTCTCATGCTCCCTCCCCCAACTTTCCCAAGCAAAGCTTAATCTCCTCGGTCTGGTTCTTGGAAACATTCAATCTCTCAGTCCTGGAATGCAACGTAACACGCGTTCTACTGCACGCTGAGGGCTGGCCTTTTGAAAATTTGTTACGCTTTTTCGAATTCAAAGCAGAATTTGAGGCATCCCATTAAAATCTGGAGACTCAAGCCTGCCAAATTCCCGTCACTTTCAACGAGGAACATAATCTTTAATCACACTTTAATCTCCCCTGTTTAAGCATACTTAAACATGATCTAATCTCTCCTATCCAAATCAATGGGATTTCGACGTGCTGACCTTTGCCCGTATCACGGCCCCCAATTTCTAACATCTTGCTCATAAAAGTCTTAAATCACGTGAAGGGCTAGATTCCGTATTTTATAGCTTCTCCGCCCTGCTGCCAATCAACCCCAAGAAGACCCCTAACAGAGAATGTTGTAAATATTAGAATTATGATAAAACAACAAATGTGAAGGTTTGGCTTGAGGGGTGACCTTGGGCAACTTAAAATCTTTGCACCTTTGGCCCTCCCTCATCCTTCTCTGTAAAATGGGCACAATGTTGATGAAACCTCTTTCCCATGTCTGTCTGTCTGCAGCCTTGGTGTCTGGCATCTGTGGAAACGTTGGCTGTTTTTCTTTTTAAACTGCACAGGGCAAGCCGGGTGGAGACCCCATCCCCCATTGCAGAGCACCAAGCCAAGCTTCGCCACCATCCGTCGGGCCGAAGCCACCTGGGACATCGGTGAGTCTGAGCTGGGAACTCCCCTTACCAGGGCACTGACTGCCATGGAGATGCATCCTTTTACATGGCACCAACTAAGGGGCAAGACAGCTTTTAGCAACAGCTATTAGCCATGATTGCTAAGCAGGACCTCCATGTGCAAAGGCAGTGTACCTTTGAATACCAGGTGCTGGGAATAAATGAGGGTGCATCATGTCTTGAGTTTCCCGAAGACTTTTGGACAATGGGGAAAGGATGTTGGCCATTGCTATAGTTCAGCAAAAGATTCCAAAGTTTTTCTATTAGCTGATTATTAGTCTCGGGGGACAGTGGAGCAAAAAGATGTCAGCAGGCACTGAACATGCCTTAAGTCTCCGTTTGCATGCGTCTGCTCCTTGCAGATGTGTGTGTGAGTTTTTGGGAGGTTGGCCGTATTCATCCGTTTCTCTGTTCCTGCTTCCCCATTTATGCAGCTGAAGAGAGCTCCCCCCGGGAAACCAGGGGAAAGGAGCCACAGAAAGATGCCTCCCAGGAAAGAATGCTGAGTGGGGCAGATGAGAGCAGAGTTTTGCCTACACTCAGCTCTGAGAAGGAGAGTCTGATAGCAGCAGTGAAGGTGAGTGAACGGCTCCCGGGGCGGGGGGGGGGGGGAATGGATCTGGTGGGCTGAGTGGTAGAGCCCCTGCTAAGACGGGAAAGACCTCTGTTACGAGTTAGAAATCAGGGGCCATGAGACAGGCAAAATTCAGCACGTTGAAATCCCATTGATTTTGACAGGAGAGATTAGAGCATGTTTAAGCGTACTTAAACAGGAGAGATTAAAGCATGATTAAAGATTAAGAGTGCAATCCTAAAAAGAGTTACTCTAAGCCCGCAGGTTCCTGTGATCGTGGGAGACAAGGAGAATTGTAGGTGGGTTGGGGAGCTGGAAGGAAATTTGAACAAACAATAATGAAGTGGACTGCAAAGAATTTTATCCACAATGCTATTGTGTTGAGACCCGCGTGTCTCTTTTGCAAAATCGAGAAATGTCTCTTCTCTGAGTCTTGTCCTGGAGAGGCAGTTGGTGCCAATGGGCCCTTGAGTTGTGTTTGTCTAAAACCACATTGCAAGGTCCCAGAAATCATATCGGCTTGCCAACGGAAATGCTCAAACCAGTTCTTTCCCTGGTTCAGGAGATTTATTATGGGGTTCCCAAGCAGAAAGCCTCTCCCCCTTTTCTTTCTTTTCTTCCTTTTTTGCGTAGAGTTTTGCAGCAAGCTTCACTGAGCTTTTGTGCTTGCTTCTGTGGCCCCTTTAATGCCTATCGAGTTTGCACATCCGTAAATACACCGAAACACTCTCAATGTCCAGTATGTTCGGTTTCCAAGGGAACGGATGCTGTAAAGCCTGTCCTAATGCCCCATAAATAGGAAAAAGGGGAGTATGAAATAGTCTGTTTTGGTGGGCCTTGTTAAGCTGTTGTAGGAATATGCAAGCTTTTGAGTTTTACAGGACTCTTGGTCAGAAAAGGAGGAAGACATAATGCTGTCTTATGATGGCTCTGCAGGGGTGTATTTGTGTTCCCCCATTCCTACATGCATGAGCACACACACACACACAGCTTGTTTCTTCTGTTTTACAGCAATTCAGGGATCCCTCAACCGCACCACGGCCTCCCAAACCAGTTGCCCTCCCCCGGGGCCGGAAACCCCCCAGCCAACCTGAGAGAAGCCGTAGCAACGAAGAAGCAGGCCTAGCAGTCGGGGCAGCTCCAGAAGATACACGTACGTCAACCCCAATAGCCCCGCCCCGCTGCCGACCTAAGGAACATGAAAATGAAGGTGATGTGGGATTGGAGAGGGGGGCTGAGCATTTCTCCATGAGGGTGCTCTGGTTAAGGTCAGGGATTGGTTAGTACAAGCCACAGCTCAGCGATAGAGCTCCTTCTTTGCAGACTGTCCCATGTTCAGTTCCTGGACGAGACAAAGCTGAAGTTGGGAACTGGGAACCAACTTCTCCTTTTGGTAGCCATGTTGGTCTGCAGTAGAACGACAGGGTTTGAGTCCAGCGGCACCTTAGAGACCAACAAGATTTTCCAGGCACTGGTGCAACATTTTATCCCATGTGGTGGACATGTAAGAAAGCACAGAAACATTGGATAAAGATACATGAAGAGATGCAGAAGATTTTCAAGCTCAAGTTTGAGCTAAATCCGAAAAAATGCTATTAAACATTTTACCAAATAATGTTACAGAAGAACAAGGAGACCTTTTCCAGTACATGGGGACGGCAGCAAGAGTGCCATATGCAGCAAAATGGAAAACAGATCTGTGCCCCGAACAGGGCTTTTTTTTCTGGGAAAAGAGGTGGTGAAACTCAGTGGGTTGTCTGCATAGAGGCAACTCTTGGCGGAAGGTGGTGCCCCTGGTACCACATGTGCTCCCGCAAAGTGCGCACACGCTCCCAGGGCCAATGACGTCACTTTGGGTCACCTGGAACAAGGGGGGAGTTTTTAAAAGTTTAAATCGCCCTTGGCGAAAATGGTCACATGGCTGGTGGCCCCGCCCCCTGATCTCCAGACAGAGAGGAGTTTAGATTGCCCTCCGCGCCGCTGAAGCGCGGCGCGGAGGGCAATCTAAACTCCCCTCTGTCTGGAGATCAGGGGGCGGGGCCACCAGCCATATGTCCATTTTCAAGAGGTTCCGGAACTCCGTTCCACCACGTTCCAGCTGGAAAAAAGCCCTGGCCCCGAAACATCAGAGTGGATAGACAAAATCTACGAATTTGCATCTATGGCCAAATTAACTTCTTATGTGCATAATAGACCAATCGCTGAATTTTGGAAAAAACAGAAAGATTTCTTTGATTACTTAGGTTAAAAGTAAAATAAATTAAGGTAACAATTTACAAAAAATAAAAAAATAAAACACCGGAGAAATGGTTAAAAATTGTTGATATTAAAGCCTGAGTATAAGTAACTAAGGAGAGGCAATGAGAGCTAGTATATAACTTAGCTGTGCTGTTACATACTTTGAATGAATCTGTTAGTTTAACTTTAAATGTAGTGCCTCTATAAGTTTTAATGCACTTTCTATTGTTACATCTTTTCTTTTTAAATAATTTTAAAAAAAAATTTCCGGGCATAAGCTTTCAAGAGTCAGCTCCCTTCTTCAGACTGGAGCCATCCTGAAAATCTTAACAACAACAACAACAACAACAACTGCGCTTACATACTGCTCTTCTAGACAGATTAAGGCCCCGCCCATTTGGGGCTGCACCATGTGTTGTGTGGTGGGGGGGGCGGGCGGGAGAGGACGGCCAGGCGGGAGGCACGTTTTGCCTGGCGGGGGAGAAGGGGAGGAGGCCAACATGGCCGGTGCAGCCCCGTTCAGGTGAACTCGCCAGCCCTTCCGGAGGGAGCCACGGCAGCCATCCTGCCACCACAGCTCCCTCCGAAGGGGCAGGTGGGCTCACCTGGCCTCCCTGCTGCAGCACCATTTTGCGGCGGCAGGACCATCCGGAGGCCGACGCACATTTTATCCTGGTGCTCCCGCGCAGGTGCGCCAGGATAAAAGTGCGTTGTCGGAAACCCACTTACTGAATTATGTAGTAGGATGAGCTTTCGAGAACCACAGCTCGCTTTAGCCTCCATGCATCCGACGGAGAGAGCTGTGGTGCTCGAAAGCTTACGCTACAACAAAGTTGGTTAGTCTTAAAGGTGCTACTGGACTCTTTGTCAGTTGAACCATTCACTCCTGCTCTGTTCTCACGGAGCGAAAGGGAGGAGCTACAGTGGAGATGAAGCAGGAGAGCAGAATCCGCTGGAGAGAGGGAGGGCTGCCCTGTGCTCCACTGCATGGGGCGTCTCCCATCCGGCTCTTTGCGAAGGGCAGGTGGGGAGGTAGAGAGGGGGCCCAGGGCTGTCTTAACACTCCTGTTTCTCTTCCAGGGGACCCTGAGGTGGGAAGGAAGGCAGCCCCTCTCAAACCAAAGAGGACACGGCGAGCACAGTCGTGTGACAAGCTCGATTCTGATCGGGGCCGACATCTGGGCTCTGGAGGTGAAACTCTTCTTCCCTTGTGCATCCACAGTGGGACCTGAAAGGGGCATAGGGGGTTGCGGGCTCTGCCCTGGCCCACAGGGGCACATGACATGGCAGGAAGAGCTGCCGGAGGGGAACCAAGGCCAGGCTGGTGCGCAGCAAAGTAAGAAAGCTGGGGACAGAAAGCACAGGCCGCGGTGTGTGCCGAGGGCTGGAGCAATTCTCTCCAGCGCCGAGCAGCCTCGGCTCCACCATCCTTTTACTCCTCTGGATGGGCAGGTGCAAAGATAATAGAAGAATGGAATAATGGAATCATAGGGTTGGAAGGCACCTCTAGGGTCATCTAGTCCAACCCCTGCACAATGCAAGAAATTCACAATTACACTCCCCCCCCCCCCGCACACACACACCGAGTGTCCCTTACTCCATGCCCAGAAGATGGCAAAACACCATCAGGATCCCTAGCCAAACTGGCTTAGGGAAAATTGCTTCCTGACCCCAAAGTGGCGATCGGCATTACCCTGGGCATGTAAGAAGGGGCCACGAGAACTAAGCACTGATGTAGCCCTTCCTGCCCTCCCTCTCCTGGGGTGATGAAAGAAGGGTTGAACTCTCGCACTCTCCCCTAGCACATTCACAGCAGGTTCTTTTGGCGGGGGGGGGGGGGGACAGGACACATCCCACATGTCTCTAGGGACCTGTGACCCAACTGAGGGTCCAGAACTAAGGGCTGAAGGCCACTGATCTAGCCACAGGGCTTAGCCACCCTCACAGCACCAGAATAAAACCCTGCAGCCAGGATCTGGGTTCGCTGGGAGCCACCCAGAACTGCAGAAAAGAGGCTGGGGACAGTGGCATGTGGAGGCAGAGACTTGGGGGGATTTGGAGGAGGCCTGTTTGGTCCCTCTGAATTGTCAGTGGGAAAGGTTACCCCTGGGGATAATGCCTGCATGGCCCGCACGAATCCTCCCTTACGGCGTGCTTTAAATTGATTTTAAAGTGCATGACAACTGCAGTGTGAGCATCCCTTCAGAGCCCAGTTCCCCGTTGCTAACCTCCTCTCCTTTCTTCCTTCCCCCACAATACCTCCCCCCCCAGGTGCCAGTGACACACCCCTGCCTGACCCCCCTCCTCCCCCTCCTGACTGCAGCCTGCCCACCTGGAAATCTCGCCCTGCTGTTTCCCATCCTCTCCTTCCAGCGGACCGGACTGTGGGTAGGTATGATCGCCGAGAAGGGAAGATTCACCCGTGCCACCCGCCCCCCCTTTCTTCCCCCTTTACAGCTCCTTCTTTCTTCAGGAACTCTCAAATCTGGGACAGAATGATGGATAGACGTTCCCTCGATGCTGCCGCTGCAAGCTGCGGTGCCTTTTCATCTTCTGACGGAAGCAAGGGAACATGAAAGCTGCAAAGACCGAGAATCACGGGGGAAACCTTCCCCAGGGTCCCCTTCCCACAAAGAGGGGCTGACCCCCCACCCCACCCTACAGAAACCATCCAGGACCTGCTTGGTCTTCAGTGCTGCTGACCCCCCCCCATTCTTTCCCCCCTCCTCCGTTTGTGCCTGTTTTCTTCCCTTGCTTCTGGGATGGACCCAGTTTACCCTATCACCCGGAAGGACACAACCACCCCCTTTTAATCCTGGAGGGGCTGAGAAAAAGCCACAATGAATTCTCCCTCTCAACCAGTCGATTTGGGGGTGTTGAGACTGACCCGCTCCCTGGAAGAGAAATTCCATGGCCGCCTTCTCGGTCCTCAGTTTCCTCCTCATGCGGACCCCCACCCACCCATCCTGTCCTCCTTGCTGCTCCTGCATTTCATCTCCCCCCCCCGCCTTACATTCATCTCCCCCCGCCTTACATTCTCACTGTTCTATTTTCAGCTTGTACAAAAGGAAGAGAATATTAATAAATTATATATGGAAATCAAAAGCCTTTGGGGTTTTTCTTTGATGTTGTAGCATCATTTTTAGGAAACCGCTGGGAAGGAAAAAAACTTTATTTATTTTTTCCGAATTACCAACATGTCATTCATACTGATTCCATCAAACAGGAGATAGAAATCTTTTTTTATTATTTAAATTTTATTTAGTTTTTGTTGCTGAACCTTATACAAAGAATGAAAATTAGTAAAACATTTAGAATACATTTCCATTGAACTATATACAGAAGAAGAAAAGAAAGAGAAAACAAGAACGATTTTTAAATACAAATTGTGGCCGTTTCCACACTGCTTATCTTCCCTTGGAACGACCCGAAACATCGCGCAAAAAATGCGGAAGATCGTGTTTTCTCGTGCGAGAAAACACGATCTTCCGCATTTTTTGCGCGATGTTTCGGGTCGTTCCAAGGGAAGATAAGCAGTGTGGAAACGGCCAGTGTCAGGTTCCATAGTTGGGTTCCTTCAGTCTATGAAATGCAAAAAGGTGATATCAATATGTTTATCTCGTATATAATAATTTTTAAGCGTAGACAAGTAGATTTATAATAATCTTGGGTGGACATGAGTTTTTTAACAAGAGTTCTCTTTCGTTAGAAATTCTAAAACCAGAGTCCACTGTTCCATAAAATATGGTTTGTAATTTGGTACTTCAGATTGTTTTATTTGATCTGAGCATTTCTCCATGATAAACTGGTCCCAAATATAAATAAACCAGTTTGAAATTGTTGGTGCTCGGTTTCCCTTCCCCAGAGAGGCTGTAACAGATTTAGCCGCCGATGGTAGATTAGCTATTAAATTTTTTCAAACAGGAGATAGAAATCTTTTGAAGTATAAAATGTACAGATGCATCAAACCCGATCTATCCACATCCAACTGCTCTCAAAAAGTTAATTCATAATTTTTTGGTGGGTAGCCGTCTTGGTCTGTAGTAGAACAGCAGGATGGTTCCACTGGACTCAAATCCCTTAATTCATAATATAAAATAAAATAAAAATTAACATCGTAAGTTACCATACGGTAATACGTCCTTTAGGTCAACACTACCTTTTAGTCTGGAGTTACCGTGTTTTGTTCATACTGGGTTTTATGGAGAATCCAGGTGATATCATTGTCAGTCCGTTTGCATTCCTGTGTTTTCTCTGTTGTCTTCCTGTCTTTTAATTCAGCATGGATTTATGGTGCATTTCTTTAATCTAAATGCAATTATAATGCCAGCCATAAGATCATAATGCTGCTAGATCGGACCAGCAGGCCATCTAGAAAGTCAGCATGGTCCTAGTAGTTAAAGTATTGGACTAAGATCCAGGAGACCCAGATTCAAAAACCCACTCTGCCATGAAAGCTTGCCAGATCATTCATTCATTCATTCATTCATTCATTCATTCATTCATTCATTCATTCATTCATTCATTCATTCATTCATTCATTCATTTATATTCCGCGCTCCCCGCACCAGCAGGCTCAGAGCGGATTACACTTCATAGCATTCCAATAAAACTTGCATTTAAGAAAAATTTAAAACCACAAATAGATAAGCACAATCGGGTGGTGGATACTTCTGATAGGGAGGACCACATTCTTCTCCAAAATGGCCAGCGGGGCCTGGCTCAGCCTCGAACGTACGCCTGGCGGAATAGCTCCGTCTTACAGGCCTGGCGGAAAGCAGATCCTGCCGGGCCCTGGTCTCATTAGACAGAGCATTCCACCAGGTTGGAGCCAGGACCAAAAAGGCCCTGGCTGTAGCTGAGGCCAGGCGGGCCTCCCTGGGGCCAGGGACCGGTAATAGATGTTTATCGCCAGATCGAAGCGTAAGTACGATCAGTCATACCCTAGCCTACCTCACAGTGTTGTTGTGAAAATAAAATGGAAGCAGGGAGAATTATATTGCCTGCCTCTTTGAGTATCAATGAAATAAGTAAATAAATACGATCCGGGATCCTGTTTTTGCCCAGCAGCCAAGCATGTACCCCGGAGGGCCAGCGAATGGCATAGAGGCCAAGACCTTTCCCTGTTGTTGCCACCTTGCACTGGGGTTCAGAGGTTTACTGCCTCTGTGTGTGGGAGTTCCTTTTAGTCGTCTTTGCCAGTAGCCACTGAAGGACTTCTCTATGAATCTGCCTAACCTTGTTTTAAAGCTATCTATGCTCAGGGCCATCACTGCCTCCACCAGCCGTGAATTCCACAATTTAATTACTTGTTGGGGAAAAATGTGTGTCCTTTTCTCTGTCGTAGCTATCGCCCATCAACGTCATTGGGTACCCTACGTTTTAGTATCCCTCTATCCAGGGCTTTTTTTCAGCAGGACCGCGGTGGAACGGAGTTCCGGCACCTCTTAAAAATGGTCACATGGCTGGTGGCCCCGCCTCTGATCTCCAGACAGAGGGGAGTTGAGATTGCCTTCTGTGCCGCAAACTCCCCTCTGTCTGGAGATCAGGGGGCGGGGCCACCAGCCATGTGACCATTTTCACCAAGGGTGATTTAAACTTTTAAAAACAACCCCCCCCCCCGTTCCAGCTGACCCCCAAGTGACGTCATTGGTCCTGGGAGTGTGTGCGCACTTTGCACGCGCACATGTGGTACCAGGGGCACCACCTCCTGCCAAGAGTGGCCCCCTGTGCTGGCAACCCCTTGAGTTCCACCACCTCTTTTCCCAGAAAAAAAGCCCTGCCTCTATCTATTTTCTTTACCCCATGCAAAATTGTATAAACTTCTATCATATTCCCCCTTAGCCTTCTTTTTTCTAAACTAAAAA
This sequence comes from Eublepharis macularius, assembly GCF_028583425.1. Lineage (NCBI taxonomy): Eukaryota > Metazoa > Chordata > Lepidosauria > Squamata > Eublepharidae > Eublepharis > Eublepharis macularius. The sequence goes on from NC_072801.1 coordinate 77,233,741, forward strand.
TTCCTAGTCCCTCCTAGGAAAGGAGCTCCAACCTCATAATCATCTTGCTTGCCCTCTTCTGCACTTTTTCCAACTTTGCAATTTTTTGTTTTGAGATACAGCAATCAGAACTGTAGATGGCATTCCAGACAAGGCCACGAGGGCATTATAATATCGTCCTTTTACATTTTCAATCTCTTTCCCAATAACCCCCAACACAGAGTTGGCCTTTTTCAGTGCTGCCACATGCTGAGCCGACGTTTTCAACGAACTATCCACTATGACCCCAAGACCTTTTCCTCTCATCTCAACCACTTCTGAAGATCCCATCAACATATACTTAAATTTAGGGTGTTTTTCTCCATTGCGCATCACCTTGCATTTACATACACTGAATATCATTTTGCCACTTTGTCACACACACCCAAAGTAGAGAGATCCCCTCTTATCTCTTTCGCAATCCATCTTGACTGTCACCATCCTGGATAGTTTGGTATCTTCTGCAGACTTGGCCAGTAAACGACTCACCCCAATTCCAGGTAATTTATGAATTAAATAGCACTTATCGCAACACTGATTGGTTCAATGACCTCAATCGCAGAAACTGTCAACTTCTTCTCGCTGCTTCCTGTTGTTGGTAGATGTAAGTTGTCCAGTGAAATGTGAAAAGTGAAATGGCAAGCAAGCCCGGCTGCAGTCTCTCGAGGCGCTTGTCCCTTTCGATTCTCCTTCCCTCTTTTGTTTTGAAGCGACCAGTTCTCCAGGCTTAATGGATTGTGATTCTGCAATTGCACGATTGACATAAAACTCTAGAAAAAATGATGAAAAATTGCTTTTTCTGCAAAGAAAAAGGGAGTAATGAAATTCCCCGCACCACGGAAAATGAACAGATTAGAGGTCTATTCAGGTAAACAGGAAGTAATTAAATAAGCCATTAAGACAAGAGCAGATGAAGAGTGTGTGGGGTGGGGGATAAGTTTAACAGGGAAATTTCAGGGAAATGCAGGATTGTTGGACTTAGTGCCAAGTAAGATATGATAGTAAGATATCGCCCCTTGCTGCCAGATTTTTAATGCTGTGCCAAGGCCTGTGTGAATACCCCATTTTAGTCCCACTTGCAACTGATTATCAAAAAAGAACCTTCAGCAGTGCAAAAAGCGTGGACCATTTTGCATTGGGTTTTTGATCAGCACGCTTGTTCCCGGCCGCCACGCAGTCTGGCTCGGCTGCATCTTCCCAGAAAGAGTCTGGCTTCCATCTGGATATGTTGCACAACTAAGCAATACTTCACTGAGCAAGTGACCATTGACACAAGATGTGACCAGATGAAGCCAGAGGGAGGGGGGGCTTTCAAATGGGCTGTCTCAGTGCTTAGTTCTCCTGGCTCCTTCTTACATGTTCAGGGTAATGCTGATCACCACCTTGTGGTCAGGTAGCAATTTCCCCCAGGCCTGTTTGGCTAGGGATCCTGATGGTGTTTTGTCATCTTCTGGTCATGGAGCAGGGATTCACTGGGTGGGTGTGGTGGGGGGGGAGGTAGTTGTGAATTTCAATCAAACAAAGACTTCAATCAAAGACTCATAGATATTGAGACACAAGAACTGAGAAGCCTTGCCTCTGGCAGATGCTCCCCTTTGAGATGGGGAACCTTTCCCAATGGTTCCTTGGCAGAGTATTTCTCGTGTCTGTCTTTCCCTTACCTTTGGAGAACATTCATGTTAGCTCGGTTTAACGTTCTTCCCTCTGCCGTATTGTACAGGAGGTTTAAGAAAATCCCATACTCCACTCGGCTTTGTGCCTCTGAGGGAGGTAGAAAGTACTGAACACGTTCTTCTGTATTGTTTATTTTATTGTGATATCTGTGCCGTGTATTTAGAACCTCTTTTGCAAAATCAGAAGAGGCAGAACTTCTTCTGCAAAATCATGAAGGACATTCTGATGTCAGTAAGACTTTACTCCTATTATTCACCCCAAACCACGAGGCCATTGAGTCCGTGGCTAAATTCCTCTGTCGTGCATCCAAGAGGAGAAGATTGGTTTAAATGTTCAGGTGACGGTGGTCTTGTCTTCCTGTGACTGTGCATGTCCACGTAGTTATGCCAATAAAGGTATTCTTAAATGGAACGGATTCTGTCTTAGAAGTGTATTGGGAATTCTTCAATGAGCAATGGCAGATTAAGCTTTCTGGAAGCAGATGAAGTTTCCTGGAAAGGCATTTTGCCAATCCTCCTGCTTCTGCAGAAAAGAATGGGTGGGTCATCCAAATTCTATATTTTCAAGTGTTAAAACATTTCTATCCCACCTTTCCATGGGGTTCAACAGTTAAACGCCGTTTCCAGCTAAAGCCAAAATAAAATAACAAACCCCAAGGCTCTTCCTCCCCTCCCCAAATGCCTGCCATTCATTCTCCTTCAAAAGCTCTGGCAAACAAGTAAGCCACCTGAAGTCAATTCTCTTGCTGACCTGGATCCATCCCATGTGTACTTCTTTACTATAGATTCCAGGGACGTGGTGCTTCCAGCTCTGGTGAGGAACGAATCGGCTGGAGCAATTGCTACATTTGAAGGCCAGAGGCAAAGGCTGCAGTCCTAAGCAGTTCCAAGCCAGTCTCATGTTATTCATAGATGCAGAGGAGTTAGCCGTGTTAGTCTGTAGTAGCAAAATCAAAAAGAGTCCAGTAGCACCTTTAAGACTAACCAACTTTATTGTAGCATAAGCTTTCGAGAATCACAGTTCTCTTTGTCAGATGACGAAGAGAACTGTGATTCTCTAAAGCTTATGCTACAATAAAGTTGGTTACTCTTAAAGGTGCTACTGGACTCTTTTTGATCATGTTATTCAGTGGGGCATACTCCCAGGAAAGTGCTTTTAGCCAGAGTCACTGAGAGCAGTGGGCAAAGAATTTTGGGTATAATATACATATGAATCAATGAGAAAATATATGGGTTAAGGGTCTCAAATTTACTTTGTGTTCCACTCTCAAGGAGAATTTTTACAAAATGATGTCTCGGTGGTACATGTCTCCAGACAAAATTGCAAAAATGGCTAAAGGTGTCTCAAATGAATGCTGGAAATGTGAACAACATGAAGGAACACTTTATCATCTTTGGTGGACTTGCAACAAAGTGAAAAAATGTTGGTTCCAAGTACACATGTTAATGCAGAGAATTTCAGAGATTAATTTACAGCTTAAATCAGAGTTCTATTTGTTGAGAGTTATGGATAACAAATTGGAAAAAGAGTATGGTATCTTAATTTTATTTATGGTAACAGCGGCACGGCTCATATATGCTCAAAAATGGAAGTGCAAGGATCTACCTTCATTGGAAAATTGAACGGGAAAGATGATGGACTTAGCTGATATGGCCAAATTTACATCATTAATTAGAGACAAAACACTCTCTACATTCATGGCAAATTGAAAACTCTTTACGGACTATCTGCAAGAGATGAAGAAAAACGAATTAATGATTTGTGGATCTGATTTTTAAGAATAAGGATCTGGGATATCAAGAAGATAAGACACAGAAAAAAGATATTAATTAGACCACAAGCTGATTGATAATAAAGGAGGAAGTGTTGTAGGTGAAAAACTAACGGATTAATAATATGCTTATTACGCTTTTACTGTTTTTTTTACTTTGTAGATATGTAGGCCACGGCTCTTTGTAGTTGTGTTTTTGTTATGTTTTACTCTGTCTTTTAACTTTTTTGCAATAAAAATAAAAAATAATCCCAAGTCACTGAGACCAGGTTGACCACTGGCCTTGCAGAGCGGGTGGTGGGTGAACCTTAAGCAGCTTGGCACACATGCCCTGTTCTTGCGCCAGGGACCCAGCAGAGGAAAACCCCAATACGGACTGACAAATGACAACCCACCCACTGAGAAATGGATGTGTAAATTGCCAGGTGCGCAGTCCTGGTGACCTTCGCCGAGCTGTTGTTTAGAACCAGGCAAACATTGCTGCAGTGTTCCCAAATGGCCAGCAGGTGACAGCAAAGACGTGGGCAAGAGGAAGGACCAGAGGAGAAAGGCCTTGGAACAAGAGAAGGAAGGCCAGATGCAGTAAAGAGCAGCAGTGCCTGCCCAGCCTTTCCTTTCCTCATTGTACATTTAAAAGATGTAGACCTTACATAGTTTTGGGTAGGCAGCCATGTTGGTCTGCAGTAGAACAGCATGCCAGGTGTCAGGTATCTGAGGAAGGGAGCTTTGAGTCTCAAAAGCTCATACGCTGGAAATCTTGGTCTCTCAGGTGCCACTGGACTCAAATCCTGCTACAGTTCTTGCATGTATCTCGATCTGAGATGGGGCTTTTAGGTGGCATATAGTCCAAAGAACTGGCTGGATCTGCCAGTGCCGGTCTGGACTGCTGGCTGTTCACATTGTCGTGCAGTTTAGTCCTATTGCATTGTTCATTGGATGTTTTACACTATATGAATGCATTTCCCCCCCTCTCTGAATTCTGTAATCCGCCTTGAGTCCTGTATGTACCCTGGAGAGCGCTTCGTTCAGCAAATAAGAACTTGCTGGTGATCCGTGGCCCCAGGGAGGCTCGTTTGGCCTCAACCAGGCCAGGGCTTTTTCGGTCCTGGCCCCAACCTGGTGGAACTCTCTGTCTGAAGACACTCAGGCTGGCCAAGATCTGGTATCATTTCGGCGGGCCTGCAAGATGGAGATATTCCGCCGGGCATATGGCTGAGGCCAGTATTAGGACCATCTTTGAGCCTCCCGTCGCCTTCCCCTATCCAACGACATCCCGTCCGTCCAGGTGTCTCCCTCTCTGTATTTGAGGGCAGGAACGTGCAATGGGCCGTCTGAGTTATGATTTCATGATATGATTTTAATTGTATTTATATAATTAAGTATCTTATGGATGTTGTACCCCATCCTGAGCCCGTTTGTGGGGAGGGAGGGCTAAATACCAAATAAAGTAAAGTAAAGTCATGTAGAAAGGTGAGCTATAAATAAACTAGCTACCCAAACTGTTCACAAAGCCCTTCACCCCTCCTCATTTGCCAACAGACAAAAAATCCCTCTCTCTCTCTCGCTTTGCCACTCCATCTTCTCTACTTCTCTATTCATCCATCCACCCTGTGGTTGCCAGCTCCAGGTTGGGAAATTCCTGGAGATTTGGGGGGTGGAGCCTGCAGAGGGTGGTGTTTGGGGAGAAGAGGGACCTCAGTGGAGTATAATGCCATAGAGTCCACCCTCCAGAGCAGCCCTTTTCTCCAGGGGAACTGATCTCTATGGCCTGAAAATCTTTTGTAATTCCAGCACCTGGAAGTTGGCAGCCCTAATCCATCCTCTTGTGCTCACCCTTCCTCTCATATGACCAAGGCCCTTGCAGCCAGCTCTGTCTCTCTTAATTGTTGCAAAGAACCCATCAGCCCCTGCTCTACCCTTGGCAAACTGTTCCCAGTCTGGAGTGCAAAATAGTAAAAAGTCCAGTAGCATCTTTAAAACTAACCAACTTTATTGTAGCATAAGCTTTCGAGAACCACAGCTGTCTTGGTCAGATGCATGGAGGGTATGAAGAAATTGGCCAGAGATATATAGGTGATGAGGGGGGGAGGGTGCAGGGAATGAGGGCCATGTAAATGTAAATCAGTTGCAAAAGTCATGAAAGAGGTGAAGTGCGCAATCCAGGCTGGGTGATAACCATCCAGAGACTGTATTCAGTCCAAGTCTGACTGAGTCAAATTTACATATGAACTTCAGTTCAGCAGCTTCCCATTGGATTTTGTTTTTGAAACGTTTCTGTTGAACTATGGTGATCTTTAAGTCCTTAATGGAGTGTCCTGGTAGATTGAAGTGTTTTCCTACTGGTTTCTGGATATTACCATTTTTGATGTCAGACTTTTGTCCATTTATTCTTTTGCACAGAGGTTGGCTGGTGTCCTATGTACAAAGCAGAGGGGCATTGTTGGCACGTGAGGGCATAAATCACGTTGGCGGATGAGCAGCTATAAGAGCCAGAGATAGTGTAGTTGACTCCATTGGGTGCTGTAATCGTATTTTCTGGGTAGATATGTAGACAGAGTTGGCATCTGGGATTGTTGCAAGGTCTGGTCCTTGTGCTGGTGACTCTGCTAGCTGGTTCTGGAGCAGTTTCCAGTGTGACCCAGGTGGTAGCATCGGGTAGGGAAATGCTTACCCCTGAGCAATCCAATTAATCTGCAGAGATTTGGATGCTAGTCAGACCTTGCGCTGTTTGTTCCATCTGCCCACCCAAGGGTTTCTTGCCCCTGGCAACCCCTGGCAAACCTCTCTTCTACTCTGCTTTTCCCTTTTAGGAATGCTGGCATTTCACTCGCCTTCTTCACTAGGTGGGGCTGCTAAGAAATGAATGGGAGACCTGTGATTTCCCCATACCCCCCCCCCCCCCGCAAAGTGTCTATAAGCCCGAGTCTTGATGTGTCCTTAGCGCCGATGAGCTGGAAGTATCTGAAATGGAATACGTGCAGCTGGAAAACAGTGTTCTGAAGTTCACAAGCTGTTAGTTACCGCTTTTCTCTGCCTCCCTTTAAGCATCTTGCTGTAGTCAGAGTTGCTAATGGAAATTTTCCTCCCAGAATCCTTTCGGCATGCTAAGTGGCCCTGGAGTATTTTAGGTGGGAAAAATGGAAAGGGTGGGGTTGATAGAAATGGGGACAGAATTGGGTTGCCAGTCTTCAGGTGAGGCCTGGAGATCTCCTGGAATTACAACTGATCTCCAGGCAACAGAGATCAATTCTCCTGGAGAAAATGGCTGATGTGGAGGTGGTCTCTGTGGTCCCTCCCCTCCTCAAAACCCAACCTCCCCAGACTTCACCCTCAAATCTCCAGGAATTTTCGAACCTGGAATTGGCAACCCTGAAACAGAGTGGGCACCTGCTGCCGCTGATGATGATGATGATGTTAATAATAATAATAACAATAACAACAACAACATTCGATTTATATACCACCCTTCAGGACAACTCAATGCCCACTCAGAGCGGTTTACAAAGTGTTATTATTACCCCACAACAATCACCCTGTGAGGTGGGTGGGGCTGAGAGAGCTCCAGAGAACTGTGACTCGCCCAAGGTCACCCAGCTGGCTTCAAGTGGAGGAGTGGGGAATCAAACCCGGCTCTCCAGATTAGAATCCCGTGCTCTTAACCACTACACCAAACTGATGTCTTTTGAGCAGGAATTTTCCCAAGTCGAAAAGGAAGTTCTCGCTCTTTATGGTGGTGGAGAGTGCCCTCAAGTCATAGCTGACTTCTGGTGACCCCTGGGGGGTTTTCATTGCAAGAGACTAACAGAGATGGTTTGCCACTGCCTGCCTCTGCAGGCCCGGTCTTTGCTGGAGATCTCCAATCCAATTACTAACCAAGGCCGACCCTGCTTAGCTTCCGAGATCTGGCTCACCTGGGCTGTCCAGGTCAGGGCTCTCTTTCTTTCTATCCAGAGGAGTTAGCCGTGTTAGTCTGCAGTTGCAAAATAGTAGAAAGTCCACTAGCACCTTTAAGACTACCAACTTTATTGTAGCTTAAGCTTTCGAGAACCACAGCTCACTTCGTCAGATGCATCTGATGAAGAGAGCTGTGGTTCTCAAAAGCTTATGCTACAATAAAGTTGCTACAATAAAGTTGGTTAGTCTTAAAGGTGCTAGTGGACTTTTTACTATTCTTTATATCCTGGGGTTTTTTTAGGGAGGGGGAATACATAGATAGGGCGAATCTGGGCTTCAGGTGCACTCACAGGTCCCACCCTAGCTACAGATGCACAAAGAAAAATGTTCATAAGCATTGCTTAAGTGTTCCTTCCCTGGGATCCGTGCCCACCCCAGAGTCTTGGAGGGGGCGGGCGGATGCCTTGTCTGGCGTGTCAAAGCCGGCGTGCCACCGCCGAGGCACCCTGCCGTGCATATCACGCGCTGCAGCTGCAGGGACTTGCTGCAAACTCTCGAGACCTTCTTCTGACGGCTGAAGACTACGATGGGGCTGTCCTCGCTGAAGGCTCAAACGCCCTCCTGGCTTTGGGCGGGTGGGGAGCCAGGCACCAGCGGAGGAAATGGGTGCCGTGCACAGCAGGCGGGGGGATCGAAGCCGGCAGCGATGGGGAAGGGCGTGCACGTGTGCTCGCGCGCCTACGCACGCTCAGACAGTGATCCTCGGTATGAAAACCGGGGCGTTGTTATTATTTTGGGGCGTTTTTGTAGTCCGCCTTTCCCGCAAAGACTTAAAGCGGTTTACAGGGTGCGAGTCAATTTCAAAGGCATCTCGGTGAACGATGGACTGGGGTGTATGGATGCAATTTAGCAAAGACTGAAAACCGGTAGAAACCCAAGACAGACTAGAAGTGTTGGAGCAGAGTGTAAGCAATTCTAAGACTGATGTGATAAACAGGATAGTAAAGAGCCCAGTAGCACCTTTAAAACGAACCCACTTTATTGTAGCATAAGCTTTCGAGAACCACAGCTCTCTTCGTCAGATGCATCGTCAGACGAAGAGAGCTGTGGTTCTCGAAAGCTTATGTTAGAATAAAGTGGGTTAGTCTTAAAGGTGCCACTGGACTCTTTACTGTTTTGCAACTACAGACTAACACAGCGAACTCCTCTGGATCTATGATAAGAAACAAGATAGAAGCTGTCCAGTAGGGATCATATTTATTTATTTATTTATTTATTTAGTTAGTTAGTTAGTTAGTTAGTTAGTTAGTTAGTTAATGTCATTTATAATTCAACTTTCTCACTGAGACTCAAGGCGGATTACATAGTGTGAGATTAGGACAGTCAATGTCAAGGACATTTCCATAAACAATGCCATAGGGTAAAGAAATACCAATTTACAAAGACATAAGCAAAAATTAGACATTAAAAAAAGACATTAGCAAAAATTCAATACAGAGTTGAAGAGATGCTGAAACAGAGCATAAGCAATTCTAGGACTGACATCAGGCAACATAGTACTACCCAGTAGGGTCATACTTAAAGCACAGGTAGCACATAGGAGCAACAGTAGGACATATGGCAACATGGTGGTGAAGTCTACGGTCGATAGTAAAGTCTGTAGTCCCTCCCCCTTTGCTGACGCATCTCTTTGTAGAGACCGCTATAAGCGTGTCTGGGGGAGGGGGCTGGCACGTAAAAGCCATTTTAGGGGAGGAAGAGAAGGGGTGGTATTTTGTCACCCCCAGTAAAGTACCTCCGCCCCCCCCCCCGGATCCACAAAGCCAAGCCCCTCTGGCATCCCACCCCACCCCGTCCCATCAGCAACCTCTGATGGAGGTTGTGCTGCTCCAGCAATGGTTTGGCCGGGGCCTGATCCTGGGGGACAGCATCTACTGGGAGCCTCTTGCCCGCCCCCAGGTCCCAGTTCCAACGGGGGGGGGGGCAGACCTATCGGAAGTCATGCCCTCCAGTTCCCTGAGATCCCCTCCCCACAACCTCAGCTAGGTGAATGGAACGGCGGGGACTCATCCAGAAAAGAAAAGCTCTCTGCACGTGCTCAGAGCCACACTATTGTGTTTCACATTGCCCAAACTGAGCTGCGGTACTGAAAATAGGTAGCGGGGGTTAAAGCCGGAACCAGGCTGGGAAGGATTGCAAGGTTGGTCTGACCTCCTTCTGCGGGGCAGAGTCCGCTGGGCGAACTTGGGCCCCTCCCGGGATCTCAGACTGGCCTACCTCGCGGGGTCATCGTTGGGGCGGGGAAATGGAGGAGAGGAGAATCGACGCTACAAGCCGCTTTCAATTCCCAACGGAGGGGGAAAGCGGGATATAAATAAATAAAGGCATGCATCGAAATGTGTGGAGGGCGAAGTGCCTGTTGTCGCTTGTTTCCATCTTCTGCCTACAACCACGAGGTCGAGAAAGTTTTTAAAAAACTATCAAATGCTCAGAATCCTAGATGATAATGATATTATTACTATTATTGCTACTATTGCTATTCCTTTTAAGACTAACCATCTTTATTGTAGCATAAGCTTTCGAGAACCACAGTTCTCTTCGTCAAATGCATCGTCAGATGCTGTGGTTCTCGAAAGCTTATGCTACAGTAAAGAGGGTTAGATGCATCTGACGAAGAGAGCTGTGGTTCTCGAAAGCTTATGCTACAATAAAGTTGGTTAGTCTTAAAGGTGCCACTGGACTCTTTACTATTTTGCAACTACAGACTAACTCCTCTGGATCTATTACTACTGTTGTTGTTGTTATGTGATGTTGTCACAGTCTACCAGATGTTTTTGGCTCCCCACGGAATCGCATTTTATCCTGGAACCCAGGAGTCCGGGAGGTATCACCTAAGCCCAGGTAGTGCAGCAACTGGCCAGCTGCTATCCTGTCTATTGCGGTTGTGGTTGTTTTCCACAGTCCACCAGTTGTCTGGGCTGGAGATAACAACAATAGTGTTATCCTATTGTTGTTGTCGTTGTTTGATGTCATCCTAGCCACCAGATGTTTGGGCTGGAATTTTGGGGGCTCGCGTTTTATCCGAGAATCCAGGCACCGGTGCGGCACCGCCTTTGCATGTGGCAAGTCCCACGGAGTGTTTGCGAATCTGCGACTGGCCAGTTGTGCTCCCGAATATGTCGATTTCGCTTCGGATTTTAGTGAGTCGTTCAGGATTCGCACCAAGCGCTCCTGTCGCTGGCGGAGTAGCCCTTGAGTGTTTCTCCCGGAGGCGCCGGGCTTCAGATCTCAGATCTTGAATCACCGCCACCACCACCACCACCACCACCATTATTATTATTATTATTATTGTTGTTGTTGTGGTGGTGGTGGTGGTGGTGGTGGTGGTGCACGCGGGGGGCTGGGGCGCTCGCGTCTCGTGTCCCGCCGGGCGGGCCGGGCGCGCGCGTGCGCGCCCTCCCCCTCCCCGCCACTGCGGCGCCCAGGACGGGGAGGAGCCGCGGAGCAGGGGATGGAGGGACCGTGACAGCGGCAGAAGGAGGCGGCCAGCAGCCAGGAGGGGCGCCCGGGACAGAGCGCCACTCGGCCGGGCTGCGGGAGCGGCCAAGGGCGGCGAGGCGAGGCGAGGCAGGCAGAGCCTTCCGGGCGGCGCTCCTTCGACACCCAGGTAGGCGCCGGCCCCGAGCCCGAGCCCGAACCTGAGGCGCCGCGGGGGGACCGCGATCCTGGGCGAGGCCCCCGCGGCGCTCCTTCCCTCTGCGGGCCGGGCGACCCTCCCGCGCCCTTGCCCCGGCAGGGGGGTGTTCGGCGCCTCTCGGCGTGAGTCCCCGTCGCCGCCTGGCCAGTTGCGAATCCCGACGCTGCGCGGCCCGACCTCTGCATTCCCCAGCGCGCGGGAGCACGCCTGAGCAGGTCTACTCGGAGTAAGCCCCAGGTTATTCCTAAGCGTCCTTAGGGTGGCAGCCCGCGTGCGGTGCCAGGGGCCGGGAGCGTGTGGGTGGCCTGCGGCTTGGCACGCCGGTTTGTGTAGCGCTGCTGCCCGGGTTGCGTCTTGCCGGGCTCGCTGCTCCTTGGCCTCTGCGTTGCCCCCGGCCGGACCGGCCCTACGATCCGGTGCGTCCGTCTCCCGGGCGCTTGCCTGCGGACTGCGTCCCCCGGACCGGTGCCAGCGGGGATTGCAACTGGGCGCGGGCGAAGCCGGCTCCGTTGGGTCGCGTTGCCCCTGTCCTGTGCCCCGAGCGCCCCGGACCTTTGCCCACTTCCGCCGACTGCCTGGGTCGCCCCGTCCCAGCCCTCCCACCGCCCTCCTCCAGCACCTCGTTGCGCTTACTTTGGGTGCGGGCCGGGCAGAAAAAGAAAACAGGGCTTCGCGTGGCGCAGAACCGATTTAGGAAAGTCACACCCTTCAAAATGGGCTTTCGGAAAGGCTGGAGAGAGGCGCCTCGGCGCCTAATAGCCACCAGCGCAGCGTGGAGCCTCCAGGTACAGAGGCAGTCTATCGTTGATCAAGATGGAGAGCGGTGCGAGTCTGCCTGTAGCAGTGGAAAAAAGCAAGAGCCCAGTAGCACCTATAAGACTCACACAATTAGTGGCAGGGTAGGAGCTTTCGTGAGCCACAGCACTAATTTTGTGAGTCTTATAGGTGCTACTGGACTCTTGCTCTTTTGCAGTCTATCTTTGGGATGCAGATCCTGGAGATAAACGACACGGAAGGGTCGCCACCTTCATGGGCTGCTGGCATTTCAACAGCCAGGGAGATTCGTGCCATCCTACAAAGTATTCGTTACTTACTGTATTTATCGCATATTCCCTGTGTTGTGCATTATGTAATGGGGGGGGGGGTCTTCCCTGAGTTTTCTATTGCCTTAGATCGCTCTCCTATTGCGTTTCATTGACCACATTTAAATCCCACCCGAGGAGCTCAGGTCATAGATGGGCTGGCGGGCCCAAGTTCCCTTTCATGTATACTGCCTTTGATGTATAGTGTTGCCCCAGAAGGTTGGGCCAGAACCAGAACCAACGGGTTGAAATCAAATCAAAAGAGTTTTCGGCTGAACATGAGGAAGAACCTCCTGACAGTGAGAGCGGTCCCTCGGTGGAACAGGCTTCCTCGGGAGGTGGTGGGCTCTCCTTCTTTGGAGGTTTTTAAGCAGAGGCTAGATGGCCGTCTGACAGCAATGCTAGTTCTGTGAACCCGGGCAGATCGTGAGAGGAAGGGCAGGAAGGGCTACATCAGTGCGTAGTACTCATGACGCCTTTTTACACACTCAGGGTAATGCTGATCACCATTTTGGGGCCAGGAAGCAATTTTCCCCAGGCCAGTTTGGCCAGGGATCCTGGAGGCGTTTTGCCACCTTCTGGGCATGGAGCAGGGGTCAGTGAGGGTGTGGGGTAGTTGTGAATTTCCTGCATTGTACAAGGGGTTGGACTAGATGACCCTGGAGATCCCTTCCATTCTATGATTCTACTGCCCCAGAACAGGGAGGCTCCATTTTGTTACTACAGCGAATAGCTGCGGAGAGTTTCCCTAATCCATTTTCTAGCCTTCCAGCACCCCAGCGAGATGAGTTCTGCCCTGAAATTAACGGGAATGGGTGCGCCAGTTAATTTTGCTGAGCAGGATTCCCGGTTGCCCCTGTCTTCTGGACCTCTCTGGAATGTGTTTTTCTGTGTACTACCGAAACAGATGAGTCTTTCTATACCAAGCATATATGTATGTTGTGTTCTTCCGTAGTTCGTAGTGTATTTGTGCCCTTCCTTGAAGCATTTCTGCACCTCGTCATTTCCCATTTCTCACAGGCATGTTGCCATCAGCCATCCCATTTATTGTGGGTGCTGGGTCACCTCTCGTTGTTGGCTTAAGCATTCCCAAGGAGCATTGGGCAGGTGTTTCCATATCTGCACATGTTGTGCCCTTCGTGTAACTAACACTCTATGCTGCATGCTCTTGATGTGTCTCCATAGTTAAGCCTCCGGGCTGTGTTTTCCCTTTTTTCTTGTGTGCGTGTGTTATATATTCAGCAAGCAACCCTACTGTTTGACTCTTGAACGATAACACATTTAAAAGTAAGCAAAATGATAGTTTTTAAGGGGAGCAGATTTTGTGGCAGCTTGTGTAAGCTTTGGGGTTTCACAGAGCTCTATGTCAAGAAGTTCACCAAAAAAGTTAAACATTCCAAGATCACTGTGGAATGAATTGCCACCTGCCATAGCGACGGCCGCTCTTTTCCACAGCTTTTTGAATGGCGTAGACAAATTAATGGAGGGTAGGTATAAGAAGAGTCCTGTGGCACTTTCAAAAATGAACACATTTGTTTTGTGGACTTGAGCCCATGTTGTCAGAGGACCGGTTTCTTCTTTCCTTTTTGCTGCAGTAGACTAATATGGCCACCTCTGGGAATTAGGAGGATAGCTACATCAGTGGCTAATAGCTCTGATCATGAAATGGAGCCTTGCAATCAGGGGGAATATATCTGTGAGTGCCAGAGCGCATGGCCATCTCCCTTGTGCCCCGCTTACGAGCTTCCAGCATCTGGTTGGCTGTCGTTCAAATCAGATTGCTCGACTGGTCCAACAAAGCAATTACCATTCTTGCAAATTCTGCCTGCTAAAGAATCCTGTGAGCGTCAATGGCTTGCGTTCTTATACAATAAACTAAACTGGTTCAATACAAGGTTAAAAAAAAGGTCACGTACCTATTGTTTCTTGGTTATGTGGTGATTCGAGGTTCCCTTCCCCTTCCCCCCTGGGGATGAATTTTGTATGAGCCAAGTTTTCTTTCTCTGTGATGTGTTTGCCTTTTTTCTGGATAAGCTGACAAAATTCCCTTGATTGTGTTAAGTGAGTAGGGAATGCCTCAAGCTACAAGTGACGAATGACACTTGAACGGCAAGTGAACAGACTCACGTGTATTCCTCCCTGTTCACTTGCGCTCCACTTGCACTCCACTACGTGGTCGAGTGGAGCGCAAGTGAATGGCAAGTGGACAGGGAGGAATACACGTGAGTCTGTTCACTTGCCATTCAAGTGTCAGTCGTCACTTGTAGCTTGGCCCTCTGAGGAAACGGTTCCGGTTTCATTGGCAGGGAACCGCATTCCTTTCAAAGGCAGGAGCAACATTTCAAGCCGCTTGGAAGAGCTAGGGCGGTTTAGATGGAAGTTTGCTGTATTTCTCAGTGCGCCAAATTGCACAGATCCACCGAAGCCCCATACGAACAACCTCCATATGAGCACTCCTCATGCAGAGACAAAACAGAAGAGTCTGCTTGCTGTGTCTCTGCAGGATTCTCTGGACTGGCTTGCCTCCTTCTAATCAGCTTCTACTGCAGGGATGGGGGCAAGCTATTCCCATGCAGTCCCAGTGGCCAACTTACATCCTAACTGTGATCTCTTATTAAAAGGCTTTCTTTTGGAGAGGTTTGTTTGGCCTCTGTTGGATCTCCAACCTTCTCTAGAAGGGCAGCCTCACCCTTTGGGACATTAAGCACCTGGCTCAGGTTCTGTAAAGTTTGCAAGGCTCTCAGATTGTTGTCCATCGGCTTCTGTACGGGCGTGGTTCTCAATTTCTGGGCAAAGAAGGTGGTTGCATTTAACTGGGCTGTCGGGTGATTTTGGTTTGGTTGGATTTGCTGCTGTTTTATTCTTTCATTGCTGTTAGGAGCCTTCCTGAAGACTGAGAGGGAGGGACAGTTAAAACACTAATTTTCATCTGATACTGACATACAGTGGAATCCCCTTCCAGAACAGCGACTCATGCAGAAGCACAACATAGCATTCCATAGCATTCTCTGCACACAACGATACCGCACACTCACATCCCTGAATAGTTTCACACAGAGGCATCAAAAGAGCAGATTCTTAGATAAAACACGTTGCAGGGGTGGACTTGGTGATTTTGAGGCAGTGGGGAAAAGTCCGGGAAGGGACCCCAGAGCCTGCTGCCACCACCATCCTGCCAGGGACAAGCAAGGGGCAGTCGCCTCCTCTCCCCCATGCAAGGTAAGAGGGAGTGGCTGCCCTTACCCAGCTGCTGAGTCTTGAATGGGGTGGGCATAAGTGGGCACCACTGCCAGGATCCTACGCTCCTTTCCCCCCTTTTTGGGAGCAGTGGAGCCATTTGCTTGCTTGCTTGCTTGTTTAAAGTCCACCTTTCTCCCTGAGAACCAAGGCGGATTACACAGAGCAAGTGAAATACTTTATGACCAACAGCTAGGACATTCACTGAGCAAAATGCAAAAACGAACAACCATTAGGACATTCGGTGAGCAGGCGCAATAGGGAAGGATAGCGGAAAGTTTGGAAGAAGCATAAAGCCGAGGAGTGAGATGAAATCTTTCTGGAACAAAGCATAACTAGTTAACATGGCATGTTTAGCAGTGTGGAAACTCCCTAGGAGGAGCGTACCTACAACAGCAGACAATACCCAACGGAGTAGCAAATAGTCCCTGTTCCGGCGAATGCATCTCTCTGAGCTATTTCTTATGACGCAGTTCTGTAATCTGGGTAGAAAGCCCTCCCAAATAATTCAGTTTTGCATAATTTGCAGAAAGTCAAAAGCGTGGGAGCTTTCCTGATCTCCGCAGGCAGGCCATGGGTGGTCGCCCCCTCAGCTCAGGGCTGGAGCAGCCGCCCTGGTGGTCCCTTGGCTAAGACCTCCCCTTTACTTGGGTAGCACTCAGTTGATAGCTGTGTTAAGTGGTTGCTCAGCTTTTGATATCTGAGGACAGGATAGATCTATTGTATTGCAGAGCCGGGTCCAAAGAGCAGCCTGTCTTGTGGTATAGTCCTTGCATGGGTCTGAACCACCTCTGAATGCACACCAGAGAGCTCTTACACAAATGTGCCCCACCATGTGAAATATTGGCATGCTTGGAAAAGGTTTGTTTAGGCAATTGCGGGGGAGCAGTTTGAGGTTTTGATTTTCTTTTGTGTGGATCAGCTGCTGCTTTGTGGGTCCCAGAAAGTGCTGTGGTATGGACAAAAGTTTCTAGCCTCAAACTGAGCAGTGATCTCTTCCTAAAATCTACCCCTTGGCATGCTGATGCACCCGTTTCTGTGCCCCCTGATGCTTGCCACCTGCTCCGAAAGATACCTACAGGCACAAATGCTTTTGCTGAGCTCATCTGCATAAATTCAGAGTTCCTTCCTGGATCCGTTCCAGTGGGGTGAGCGTCGTCTCACAAGACCTCATCCCGGAATAAATGCTGCTAATCTTTAAGTTGCCACTGCTTTGTTTTCCTGGATCTGTCCAGGTAGACCTTCATCCTGTAACCAATGGAGATCAGTCAGATATTTACTGTTTTAAAATGTCGATATGCTTGCCTTTTTCCTGACACCGTCAGGACCCAAAATGAGTAACACGAACACGCAAGAAATAATCTCCTTTAAAATCAATAAAATTGCAAAAAGTGAAGACCAGCTAGGAACCCAGATATGCAGCCTTCTGTATGTCCCATAAGCCCCCCTTCTCAGTAGAAAAGAGCAAGAGTCCAGTAGCACCTATAAAACTAACAAAATTTGTAGCAGGGTATGAGCTTTCAGGAGTCACAGTTCGCTCATGAAAGCTCATACCTGCCACAAATTTTCACAGGAGTTAGCCATGTTAGTCCATAGTTGCAAAATAGTAAAAAGTCCAGTCGCACCTTTAAGACTGACCAATTTTATTGTAGCACAAGCTTTTGAGAACCACAGCTGTCTTCTGTGGTTCTCTTCATGCATCTGACGAAGAGAGCTGTGGTTCTCAAAAGCTTATGCTGCAATAAAGTTGGTTAGTCTTAGAGGTGCTACTGGACTCTTGCTCTTTTCTACTGCTACAGACAGACTAACACAGCTACCCATCTTGATCTACCCCCCTTCTCAGTTTGCAGAAAGAAATAGCTGCCTTCCATTCCTCTTCCAGGAAGTTGTTGTGGGGCCGCAGCCAGAAAAGCTCAAGTCTGGGCAGGGAGAAGGGAAAAAGCAGGAAAGTAGCTATGGCTGCAGTCCGGCCATTCTGCTTGCACCCTGAGGCAAAGCTCTACCCTACTGCCTCCAAACTCGGAAGCTCTATTTTGCTATCACGGCTAACAGCTCTGGACAAACTTCTTTCCCAGCAGGCCTCTTGGAATTCGCAAGAGCATGTTTCTTTTCCACACGTCTGTGGATCTGAAAACGATCACACGGGCAAACTCAAGGATGCCAGCAGAAATTATTTCGGGTGTGTGTGTGTGTGTGTGTGTGTGTCTGACTTCTGATTCGTTGGAGTCTATACCAGTACATTAAGATTCTGTGGGGATCTATCGTTATCGTTATCGTTATCGTTATCGTTATCGTTATCGTTATCGTTATCGTTATCGTTATCGTTATCGTTATTTATTTATTTGTACTCTGCCTTTCGCGCTGAGACTCAAGGAGGATTACATAGTGTGAGATCAGTAAAACCAGTATCAAGGACATTTCCATACAGTGTCAAGGACATTTGTAAACAATGCCATAGGATAAATAAATACAAGTTTACAAAGACATAGCATGAGCAAGGATCCAATACAGAGTTGAAAAATTGCTGAAACAGAAACATAATCAATTCTAGGACTGACATTCGATAACATGAAGCTCAGGTAATATATAGGAATATTAAAAGCAACAAATATGTAAAGCAACATAGTGGTGAAGTCTATGGTCCCTAATTCATTAGCAAAGCATCTGAGATCCCCTCCCTACAATATAGCCCTCCTATCTGAGTAAAAAACCTTTTTGAAAAATTCCATTTTGCATCGTTTGTGGGAAGCCAGGAGAGTGGGGGCTCTCCTGACCTCCTCAGGCAGGCCGTTCCACAGGGTAGGGGCCACCACAGAGAAAGCCCATGTACGGGCTGCTCTTGATTTTGTCCATGTGCAAGGTGGCACCTGCAGGAGACCCTGTTCAGATGAGCGAAGCTGCTGTGGAGGGGCAGGGCACCTGGCTCCTGGCGAAGCTGCCATGCAGGAGCACAGCACTTCACTTACCTGGCTCCTAGCAGTCCTTATGCTGGTACAATTAGGATTCGATGGGGTGAAAGCACCCCCTGTGGATACCCATGGGCAGACACATGAACCCCAGAGGTTTGTCACCTGTTCCGAGAATGAGCAGAAGCGTTTTTTGCTGGGGGCGTCTGCAGAGGTGCAAATGAAGCAGAACAAACATGAGACTGGCTTTCTTGGCGAGGTCCTCGCTCGGGAGCAGAGCAGCCGCTTGGTGGACAGAAGACCCCAGGCCCGATTTGATATCTCCAGTGAAAGGATCTCAGGCAACAGTTGTTAGTGTTAGAGCGAGTGTTAAACTACGCTGCGGAATTAAACGCCGAGCTGGTCAGAGAGGCAAAAGCTTTATTTGAGGAAGTTACATACTTGAAGGAAAGGGGGAGAGATAGATCCTAGCTATCTGACTACATCTTGCAGAGATGGAGAAGAAGTGTGGCAGGAGAGA
Organism: Eublepharis macularius; assembly: GCF_028583425.1. Taxonomy (NCBI): domain Eukaryota; kingdom Metazoa; phylum Chordata; class Lepidosauria; order Squamata; family Eublepharidae; genus Eublepharis; species Eublepharis macularius. Next base: position 77,252,540 of record NC_072801.1, read on the forward strand.
GAAGAAGCAGGATATTGCCCTGTTTAGCCCAATAGGAGACAAGACAAGGAAATGACCCCCAGGAAACAAGAGAGGTGCTACTCTCACTGTCCTAACTAAGTGATCCTTGCTGCCCCCTGCATGGTAGGCTCTTCTTACTTCTTGCTGCTGCAGTACACCAGACATTGTTATTTCTAACAGTTAGATGAGACTTTTCCTTGCTCAAGACCTGGGAAAGTGGCTACCAGTTGGAGGAGACAAGACGGGGCTGGCTGGCCTGAGCAAACCAGCATGTGAGAGAGTCACTGTAAAAACCACAAAGAAAAGAAACTATGCCGTGATTAGCTTACTAAGAAATATATACAAAGAAATATTGTAGAGACTATTACGACAATATAGATCCAGAAGAGTTAGCCATGTTAGTCTGTAGTAGCAAAATAGTAAAGAGTCCAGTGACATCTTTAAGACTAACTAATCTTATTGTAGCATAAGCTTTCAAGAACCACAGCTCTCTTTGTCAGATGCATCGTCAGAGAACCAACTTTATTGTGGCATAAGTTTTCGAGAACCACAGCTCTCTTTGTCAGATGCATTGATGCATCTGACGAAGAGAGCTGTGGCTCTTGAAAGCTTATGCTATAATAAAGTCAATTAGTCTTAAAGGTGCCACTAGACTCTTTACTATTACAACAATATATTAATTGCCCGTTGTGGTTACAACTGAATTTACAATTGGAATACTCATACCCTTAAAAATTATTTTGTGCATATCTTTGTGCTTTTGATGAATGTATGGACATTTGAATTTGCTTTTGGTATTCATACTGTATTGCATACATTTCGTTGGATTACTGTGAGGCACGGTCACTTTAATGGACGGGCACTAGCACTTCATATTGCTAAGAAAATTGTTTACAAACGCTTGGCACTTTAGAACCGAATTGCTCTTTGTACAGATTGTATTTTGAGCAACGTCCCCCCATGGGTCAGTAATGACTCGGTGCTTGCACAGGGGACTACCGTTACCTTTTACCTATAATATTGAAAAGATTAATTGCCTGCTCTCTCGTCGGACAGTTTGCCCTTAAACTTTATCATTCTTTATGTTCTATGATGAGCTAATATATTGTTGTAATAGACTCTAAAATATTTCTTTGTATGTATTTCTTAGTAAGCTAATCACGGTGTAGTTTCTTCTCTCTCTGATCTGGGGACAAGCACCTTTCTCTGTTCATCCGTGGGTGCCCTGGCTGGAAAACATGTTTACAGCATCTCTTCTGACAACCCACTCACGCTACTAGCACCGGGTTTCCTCTCTCTGCCTCCGTCTCTGGAGAGCTTCCTCCTCCCGACCCTTTCCTTCTGCCTGAGCATCCAGGATTTGACCTGACTCAGGTCCCGGAGGGAGCCAAACCAGCCATCCAGGCCGCAGTGTAATAAATCAGGCAGGCAAGGCTGACTCAGCGCCAGTTGGGCCCAACATCTCCCGTGCCAGGTTGGATGTGTCAATAGCTTCCTTCCCAACTTCTGCAACTAGAGCTGGGAAGGAGAGTGAGGCGTCTCCTCGCCTGGGAACAGGTGGAGGGATATTTAAAGAAGAGAGTGCCTCTGAGCAGGCACAGAGTGCTTTCCCTCACCGCTGATGTCTGTGCCAGGCCAGTACATTTGGAATTAGAGGGGCTTCCCTTTCAGAACCCTTTTGATTTTTTTTTAGCTTCTGTGCTCCCAACTGAGCACTCGGGGGTCCGATCTCCTTTCTGTCACCGACTCTTATTCAGCTCTGGTCCTCCTGAAAGGGCTTCGGAGGATGTGCAAAGTGTATTTCTCTACAGAGAATCTTCCTCAGTTCCAAGAACTATGAGAGGGAGGGGAGCACCCATTTCTTTAGAAATGAAGCTCAGCAATTCTCGCACGAGGTGGCCTTGCGCGCTCAGTTCTTCTTCCCAGCAACTCTCTCTTCTTCCCCCTTTCCTCATGGCCATGTGTGCCACGACTGGTCAACTGGCTTTGAAACGATGGCTGCTCACAGCATTGGGGATCCGCTGCTCAGTTTTATTCTACCGGCATGTGAGAAGCTTTTCTCCATGCCGGATTCCAAGATGACCAGAACTGCTTGGCATGGATTGGACTTCCCTTTCTAAGCCTGTGGGTAAGAGCAACATAACTGAGACCTACATCAAAGATGCAAGACAGCGAGCTTTTAATGTCGAGTTCGTTCGCCCTAGCCAGCGTAGACAAGTGTTTATTATTATTTATTATTATTATTGAGCTTGTGCTCAAGTAGACTGGTTCCTGTTCCGCATACACTCCTTATAATCTTTTTCCAGCCACCCAAACCAGCTTTTCTTCTCCGCATCCCGTCCATTTTCTCCCTGTCCCTTTTTCCCTCTTCTTCGTGTCTGCCTGGCCGTGGATCTTTTTCTTTCTCCCGTGACCTCTGACTTCTGACTCTTGCCCTTCTGCAGGCGACACCATGTCCGAGGGGATCGACTCCCAGCCAGTGGCCCTGGGGGCTTCCCGCGTGGAGCTCCGTGTGTCCTGCTGGAGCCTTTCTCTGCGTGAGGAGGCCCTCAAGCCAGACCCCTGTGTGATGGTCCAGTTGTTCAGCGATGGGCAGTGGAGCGAGGTACGGGCTCTGCTCCCCACACCTGGCTGGGAGGGATCCAGTCTTGCTCCTTAGCATCCTAACCATCTGGCCTGTGTCTGTGTCTCCCCAGGTGGGGCGCTCGGAGGTCCTTCGGGGCTCCCAAAATCCCGTCTTCGCCCATGTCTTTGCTCTGGACTATTTCTTTGAGGAGATGCAGACCCTGAGGTTTGAAGTGTTTGATGCCATTGATGACAGCCCCGAGGATGGGGGGTCTGAATTGGGGACCCTTTTAGGGGCAATCGAATGCACTTTGGGGCAGGTAAGTCTGACGCTTCTGCTGCTCAAAATATGTGAGTCTTCTCTGCTTACTCAGATGGGCTTGTAGCACCTTTAAGACTAAACGACTTTATTGTCGCATAAGCTTTCGAGAATCACAGCTTTCTTCGTCAGATGCATCTAACGATGCATCTGACAAAGAGAGCTGTGGTTCTCGAAAGCGGATGATGCATCTGACGAAGAGAGCTGTGGTTTTCGAAAGCTGACAATGTATCTGACTAAGAGAGCTGTGGTTCTCGAAAGCTTGTGCCACAAGAAAGTTGGTTAGTCTTAAAGGTGCTACTGGACTCTTTACTATTTTGCAACTACAGACTAACATGGCTAACTCCTCTGGATCAGATGGGCTTACGCAGGTGTGGGATGACAGTAATATTACTATTATTATTAATTATTATTATTTATAGTCTGTCTTTCTCACTGAGATCCAAAGCCTATTACACAGTACAAGTGGAAATATCATGGACTGCTTTGCTGGTTCAGACCCCAAAGCCTGTCTGCCCATCCATCCACCTTGTTTTTATCCCACCCTTTTTAAAAAAAATATTTTTAATTTTTTTATTTAGGAGTTCTATATAATAAAAGGACAATACATGAAACAAACAGTTACACAAGACCTAGCCAAACAAAAATAACAAAACACAAACAGAACAAAGAAGGAACACAGAAGAAAATAAAGAAAAACTATATAAACTAAAAGAAGGCTTCTGTAACAAATACTGGTACCATTTTCAAAATTTCTCTTACTCTAATTAAAGATAAAAGCTTTCTTGTTTCTAATGTCCAAGTTCCTTCGTCCAGAAATCCAGAAACCCTCAATTCATTATTGTCTGTTTCATGCAAAACATCTGTTAAGGGTTTCCATTCATCAGCAAACGAACGTATTGTCTTCTTTCTAATCAGTGAAGGAAGTTTTGCCATCTTTGCAAATCCCAACACTTTTATCAATCAATCTTCCATTACAGGCACTGTTGAATTCTTCCAGTTTTGCGCATGTGAGAGTCTTGCTGCCGTAGTCATATATATTTTTAGCCCAACTTTTGGGGCCTCAGAACGGCATATGCGCCCTCCTCTTTGTTTTATCCATGGAGTTTGAGTAGTCCATCGCTCAGTAAGCTTCATGGCTGGGGGTGGGGGAGGGGAGCCTGGGACTCCCTGGTTTAAGTCGAGCACACTAACCACTAGGCTATACTGGCATGCCAAAGGTTCATCTTGCCACAAGAAACTTGCTTGTGTGGCACTCCTACACAAGCCATACGCTGTTGTTGTGTAGATGGAAACTGTCTCTTCCTAAGAATGCTAAGCGGCTCGGTCGCCAGCAAAAATGAGACTTTTTCACAATGGATTTGCCTGAAGGGGGGATTAAAAAGAGAGAGAGAGAGAGAGAGAGAGAGAGAGAGAGAGAGAGAGGTGCTCCAGGAACTAGCCAGCCAACCAAAGAACAACCCTTCCTGGAGTACACAATCAAGAATTGTATTAACAAATTCATATGTATGTAAAGTGCAAAAGTGCTCAGTTTCAACAATAAATATAATAAATATATATAATCTCATCAGTATAAATGTATATAACAATATACAATAGGTCAACTTTTCTTAATCACAATATCCAACTGGTGGGAGAGAATACGGTGTACAGAGTCAATCCAATTTCTTTACATAAATATAATTTCAAAAAGCATTCATTCATTTAAAATGCCCACTAGCGTTCGAACTGAGTCCATTCGATAGTAGTCAAGGAAATCCTCTATTCCTATCCAATTGTCTGCAGAGATCTGCAAAGACACCTCACTCAGAAAGCCACGCCTACAGGTTTGGCCGGCATATGTTGTCCAATCCCATTTTGTCCACTCACTTCTTCATAGGCATTTTTACAGCAATTGCAACAATCAACAATACACCACCGTGTTGGCCATCACAGGACGGTCTGATGGGGGATATGCAAACAGAATGCTTCCCATCATTACTGTCTCTCTGGGGAAATGGTATTATCTGGAAAAGACACCCCCCCACACACACCCAGTGTCATGGCACCACAACTTCCCTCCGACTTCTGGGCCTTGGACAGAGCTCACATGTTGTCAGGTCAACATAGAACCTGCCACAGGTAGGAATGTGGCTTGCCTCGACTTTCAGGCGCATATTTGCAGGGAACCAAACTGATGATTAGGGCTTCACTGATCTGTGGTGTATCAGTGAGGAATAGTGTTTCTTTGCTTTTCTTTTTAAATTATGGTGGAGAATCCTGTACTGTATTCTGCACTGCTGTCTTTACATGTCTATGGGTGTGCAAAGATAATTTTCGGGGGTGGGGGGGATAATCCTTCCTTCCCTAAACCTACCTACCTACCTGCCTGCCCGCCCGCCCGCCCGCCCGCCTTTCTTTCTTTCTTTCTTTCTTTCTTTCTTTCTTTCTTTCTTTCTTTCTTTCTTTCTTTCTTTCTTTCTTTCTTTCTTTCTTTCTTTCTTTCTTTCTTTCTTTCTTCCTTCCTTCCTTCCTTCCTTCCTTCCTTCCTTCCTTCCTTCCTTCCTTCCTTCCTTCCTTTCTTTCTTTCTTTCTCCCTCCCTCCCTCCCTCCCTCCCTCCCTCCCTCCCTTCCTTCCTTCCTTCCTTCTCCTGGTCTATGACTAATTCTGTCTTTTCTCTTGTCCCTGTGGCTCCACCACCAACTCCACAGATTGTCTCCCACACAAAGGTCACCAAAGAGCTGGCGCTGGCAGACGGAGAGCCCGTGGAGAACTCGACCATCACGGTACCAAGAATTCCCTTGGGGTGGGAGGTGCAGAATGGAGAATGGTGAAGCCTCTTCAGAGGCAGGGCAGGCCAAGGAGGAAACCAAGGGCAGGCCTGTAGAAAAGAGGGAAAGGACAATCTGCCCACTTATTGCACGCATATGCTATGAACTTGGAGTTGTATTTACCTGTCCACTTTCTTCTTTATTGCACACTTATGCTATAAACCTGGGATCATATTTATCTATCTACATTCTTTCTTTGTTGCACACATATGCTATGAACTTGGAGTTGTATTTACCTGTCCACTTTCTTCTTTATTGCACACTTATGCTATAAACCTGGGATCATATTTATCTATCTACATTCTTTCTTTATTGCACACATATGCTATGAACTTGGAGTTGTATTTACCTATCCACTTTCTTCTTTATTGCACACTTATGCTATGAACCTGGGGTCATATTTATCTTACATTATTTTTTTATTGCACACACATGCTATAAACCTGGGATCATATTTATCTATCTACATTCTTTCTTTATTGCACACATATGCTATGAACTTGGAGTTGTATTTACCTGTCCACTTTCTTCTTTATTGCACACTTATGCTATGAACCTGGGGTAACATTTATCTATCCACTTTCTTTATTGCACATGTATGCTATGAACCTGGGGTTGTATTTATCTATCCTCTTTCTTTCTTTATTGCACACATGTGATATGAACCTGGGGATGTATTTATCTATCCACTTGGGCTGTTTCTCTTGCCAGATTGAAGCTGAGGAAGTCTCCAGAACCAACGAGTTTGTGCAGCTCGAATTTCACGGCCAGGAACTGGATGACAAGGTAGGCACCGATAGGAACGCTGGTTTGGCAGACGTTGTTGAGATTCTTGTTGAGGGGAAAAAATGGTAGAATCTGAAAGCTTGCAACATATTTTGAAGTTTATTCATTTGGATCAGGGAAAGATATTCTTTCTCCATTTTGATGTTTCTAAATGAGATCTGATCAGATCTAAATGAGAGCCAGGACTCAGTCCTCAAGCTGTGAATCTCGTTGGCTGTGCCCAAGTGTGGGGAGTGTGTAAGCAGGAAGAATAAAGAAAGAGGAGGCAACAGCGGGTTTCTGAAGAAAGAACAGAGAACAGCCTGTCACTGTAGGAAAGCAAAGGGCATTGGGGTAAATCATGGAATCTTTTGATACAAGAACTCTCTAGGGAGGGGGAGAGACCAAATACTTCCTAACAATTAGTTTTACTAGCCTGAGTGATACCGGGGGAAATCAGTATAAAAAGGCAAGAACATTAGTTACAATCCTGTCGAGAGTAACCATTTAAAATCAAATACCTAATTGAAGATACTGTGTGTTTTCCCGTAGACAACGTTAACGGCGCGGGGGGTGGGTGTATGAAGAGGCGGAACTAGCAGCTGTTGACGAAAGACAGGGCAACTGGAATTCCAGGGAGGGGGGAGGAAAGCACATAATATTTTACGTGATTTTGAAGATGTTCCTAGTGCATCAGTGTCGGTGTGGGAAATGGGTACAAAGTTGGAGTGGTATGCTTAGGGTTGCCAGCTCCAAATTGGGAAATTCCTGGAGATCTGGGGGGTGAAACCTGGAGAAACCTGGAGAAAGTGGGGTTTGGGGAGGGAAAAGACCTTGGCATGGCATAATTCCATAGCAGCTACCCCCCCAAAGTAGCCATTTTCTCCAGGTGAACTGATCTCTGGGGCTTGGAGACCAGTTGTAATTCTGGGAGATCTCCAGCCACTACCTGGAGGCTGGCAACCCTAGATATGCTACTCCATTCTTGTAGACCTGAGTTTCTCGGGGGTTTGATGGTGAAGCTGGGCCATTGCGGCAATGTTATTACAATTTTGCCTAGGGCTTTTTTTCAGCTGGAACACGGTGGGACGGAATTCCGGCACCTCTTGAAAACGGTCACATGGCCGGTGGCCCCGCCCCCTGATCTCCAGACAGAGGGGAGTTTAGATTGCCCTCTGCGCTGCCAAGCAGTGTCTGTGATCTTGTGTTGCAAAAGAGAAGGATGCCTTCTCCTTGCTTCTGCCGCATCCTGCCTTTCTGCCATCTGTTCAGGTGTTTAATGTTTCCGAGTCTGAACAATGCCAGAGTCTCTGAAAGAGAGCTATTTTCTGGGGTACTCTTTCCCCCATTGCTGTTTCCCCTATTGGAGCACAGGCAGTTTGCTTGCTTCTGGGCCTCTGCAGTATTACGAGGCTTGAACCGATTCCTCATTCCGCGTAGGATTTCTTCAGCAAGTCCGACCCATTCCTGGAGATTTACAAGGTCAACAGCAACGATATAGAGCAGCTGGTTTGGAGAACAGAGGTAAGGAGGTGGTTTTGGCTTGCTGGACAGGTTTAGTGGACCGGACGAAGCGGGAGTCCCTGGGTAGGAGGAGGCGCTTGGTGCTTGATGGAGGTGAACTAAAGCAAAGGGGGCAGAAGGACCAGGAGTAGCAGTGGCGTGGTGGTGGTGGGGATCTTAGAATATTTTGGCTGCCAGGTGATTGATCAAGCTGGCTTTTCACTGGATAATATTTTTTAGAAGATGGAGAGGCAGCTTCTCTGGAGCTCTGCTCGAAACAGTTCACAAAGCATCAACACAAAAAGAAGCACATTAATTAAATGACTGTACTTAAATAACTGCAGGCATTGCAAACCAACAAAGGAGCCTTGGACGGCTGTTTCTTTCCCCATCCAATCTGTCGGAGAGAGGAGGGAGCTGGCACTGAGCTCGTTTCCATCCAAGGCCTTTTCTTCAGCGGCCTTGGGGCAGAGACTGCAAACTTCCAAGGGGCTCAACCAGGAGGGGAGTGTTGAAATATTTTAAAACAGGTGCAGGGATGGAGGAGGTTAGAAGACGAGTCTGAATGGAGGTGGATTTTATTTTTATTTTATTCAATTTATATTCCATTCTCCTCGTAAGCAGGAGCAGAGCGGAACACCGGTGGTAATAAACGGCTTTTTTTCAGGGGGAACGCGGGGGAACGGAGTTCCGGCACCTCTTGAAAATGGTCACATGGTCGGTGGCCCCACCCCCTGATCTCCAGACAGAGGGGAGTTTAGATTGCCCTCCGCGCCAGGCGGCGCGGAGGGCAATCTGAACTCCCCTCTGTCTGGAGATCAGGGGGTGAGGCCACCAGCCATGTGACCACTTTCTCTGAGGGCAGCCCACTGAGTTCCACCACCTCTTTCCCCAGAAAAAAAGCCCTGGTAATAAATACAATAAAAACAGATAGCGTACGTTAGATTAAAAACATAACAGTCAGTAGAATAAAATCTGTATCGAGCAGTCACACGCCTATTGCACATCCACAAAACATGAAGGCAAATCTGTGGGGCAGGGTGGCCAGCTGCCAGATGACACCAATCTGTGGATGGTGATGGGGATCCCATAGCAAGGGGAGGGACTTTGGCACCTGGATAAGTTCCGTGGCTGATGTTTTGCACGTCTTTTCCCTTCCCATGTTGTGCCAGGTGGTGAAGAACAACCTGAGTCCCCATTGGGAGCCTTTCCGTGTCTCCCTGCAGTCTTTGTGCAGCTGTGACCCAGACAAGAACATCAGGGTGAGCTTCTCCCCAGCGGCTGTGCCTCTGGGGTAACCTTGCAGGTAGAAGATGCAGAGAGAAGAGAATCGGGGTTTGGAGCATATTGGGCTGGGGGCTGATATCCGAGACCTGAGTCTCCTAGCTCCTCTGTTTAAGAGGAGGCAGCCAAGGCGGCAGGATGCCCAAGCGAGATCTGGCACCCGGCAGCAGAAGTGCCTTTTCTCTGAAGGTGCATTGTGGACCATTGGAAAACGGCTGCAGTACAGAGCAGTGCCCTAGCACAGGGTCTGGGAGATGGCTGTGATCCAGAGAGCCCTTGGCTTAAATCTCACCTCTGCTCTGAATTCTCAAGGGGACTTTAGACAATCGTTGACTCGCTTGGCTGCAATCCCCTGTCCGCGCTGTGGGAATCAGCATATTGACCTACCTTACAAGATGGTGGTTGTAACGATTGCTAAGATAATCTGCATGGAGTGCCTTAAATATTCTAAAATAGTAAAGAATCCAGTAGCACCTTTAAGACTAACCAACTTTATTATAGTATATGCTTTCGAGAACCACAGCTCTCTTCATCAGATGCATCACCAGCTTTCGAGAGCCACAGCTGTCTTTGTCAGATGCATCAATGCATCTGCCGAAGACAGCTGTGGTTCTCGAAAGCTTATGTTACAATAAAGTTGATTAGTCTTAAAGGTGCTACTGGACTCTTTACTATTTTGCAACTACAGACTAATGCGGCTAACTCCTCTGGATCTTAAGTATTCTAAGGTGCATTCTAAATCATAAGAATCATTGTTGGTTAAATAAGACTGAGCCTGCCACCCCCCCCCCAAAAAAAACCAAATTCCATTGGTATTGTGGAAGGTCCCTATAAGACATACATATGTTGATTTGTGCCTGTGGCTCTTTATTGTTAGGAGGCAATTAGCCTGGTTTCGGGAGGCTGTAGGTGTAGACCCAGCCAGGGCCCCTTTTTCCAGCCCCCCCCCCCCGTTCCTCATTTTCACTTTCTCCTTTCCAGTGTGTCATTTATGATCATGACTCCAGTGGAAAGCACGACTACATTGGCGAGTTCAGCACCACTTTTCACGAAATGCTACAGGCTTCCTCAGGAGAAGAGGTAATTGTGGAAAGACGGGATGCCCCAGGAGGGGAGGGGGCACTATTTCCAGAAGGAAAAAGAGAGGAAAGGCAGGGGTACTATAAAACCCGAGCTCCCAATGGATCCTTCAGCGCTAATAAGAGTACGGATTCCTCCTAGCACTGAAATGGCAGACATCCACACCAGCCAATTCTGTGTTGGCCTGGCTGTCAGTCTTTCCAACCGCCATGCTTCAGGCAAGCTGCCTGCCTCTTTTTGGTGGATCCATGCAGTTGTCACTATATGAACTGTTAAAAGATGAAACTTCTTTTTTTAAAGTTGCTGTGAGCATTGCAGCAGGATAACCTTATCTGGCGCTGGCCAATCAGTGCTATGCATCTCTGGATTCTGGATAAACAACAGTTAGATAAAATGAAGGGGGAGGGAGCCCCTTAAGTTGTCCTGAGTTTTCTCCAAGAACGGGATAAAAAGAGATGTTCCACTTTACACCTGAAAACTCCCTGTTATTTTTTTTCAGAAATTGACTGTGCAGGGGGGAAATGGTATGTTTTGAAGGGAGCCACGGTGTTTGCAAATCAGCCTTGGCCGTTTCCAGACTACTCACCTTCATCTGGAATGCTGCGGAACGTCGCGAAAAAACCGCGGAAGATTGCGTCTTCTTGTGCGAGTTTTGCGCAATGTCGTGCAAAACTCGCGCGAGAAGATGCTATCTTCCATGGTTTCTTCGCGACGTTCCGCAGCATTCCAGATGAAGGTGAGTAGTGTGGAAACGGCCCTTATCCCCATGTCTGTACATTTCACTGAGAATAGGAGAAATAGAAGGCAACCTTTTTGAATTTAGGCCAGTTGGTTAAGTTAAGATGGAGGGTATTGGAAATAGAAGGCAACCTTTTTGAATTTAGGCCAATTGGTTAAGATAAGATGGAGGGTATTGGAAATAGAAGGCAACCTTTTTGAATTTAGGCCAATTGGTTAAGATAAGATGGAGGGTATTGGAAATAGAAGGCAACCTTTTTGAATTTAGGCCAATTGGTTAAGATAAGATGGAGGGTATTGGAAATAGAAGGCAACCTTTTTGAATTTAGGCCAGTTGGTTAAGTTAAGATGGAGGGTATTGGAAATAGAAGGCAACCTTTTTGAATGTAGGCCAGTTGGTTAAGTTAAGATGGAGGGTATTGGAAATAGAAGGCAACCTTTTTGAATTTAGGCCAGTTGGTTAAGTTAAGATGGAGGGTATTGGAAATAGAAGGCAACCTTTTTGAATTTAGGCCAGTTGGTTAAGTTAAGATGGAGGGTATTGGAAATAGAAGGCAACCTTTTTGAATTTAGGCCAACTGGTTAAGTTAAGATGGAGGGTATTGAAACCAGCACTTCCGTTTTCAAGCCTTTCTTTTCTTCTTAGTTTTATCCATAAACCCAGTTCTATTTTGTTTGGCAGGTGAAATGGGACTGCATCAACCACAAATATCTGGAGAAGAAGAAACATTACAAGAACTCGGGGTACATTGTCCTCACTCAGTGCAAGGTGAGCTGTGGTGAGGGCGAGTCTTACCAGCTGGTATGACTCACGCTAACATTCTGGCTGCAGCACTCTGTACCGACTGTAGCTTCCGGACAGCCTTCAAAGGCAGCCCCACACAGAGTGCATTGCAGTAGTCTAATCTACATTTTACCAGGGCATACACCACAGTGGCAACAAATTATTATTATTTTTTTAAATAAATTTTATTGGATGAGGTGATATAAAACAGTTGGTTAATACATACAACTTATCCAAATTAAACCTTTCTAAATATATAACCCCACCCCTCCTCTCCCCCTTTTCTCTATTGACTTCCAAAAACACTCGAACCCCCCGTTTATTCATAGAAATTATTATTTCACGGTAATACAATTATGTTACCCATGGTAGAGATCTTATATATATTCCCTTCGTTAAAATCTTAATAAAATTTAAAATCCCTCCAAAGACCACAATTGTCCTTTAACATTGCATTTCTTTTCCAAATATTTCTTAAATTTCTTCCAGTCTTCCAAAAAAATGTCTGGATCTTGCTCTTTCAGATTTCTAGTTAATTTGTCCATTTCGGCCATGTACAACAGCTTCCTTGTCCATTCTTCAATATTCGGTACTTCTTTTTTCCAATATTGAGCATATAAAATTCTTGCTGCTACTATCATATAATACAACAATATCTTATCACAACAAATTATTATTTTAACATTGTTTCTGTTGTAGTCAGCCATCTTGGGTCCTGGCTGTGTCTGGAGAAAGGGGGGGGTATATCAATATATTCTAAATATATAATTCTCCAGGAAGCTGATTTCTAGAGGGAAAAGGTGCAGCTGGAGAGTTAACTCCGCCTTCTCAGGTGCCACAGACCTGATTGAAATCTCCTCTTGCCCTGCTGCTACTTGGAGAAGTTTAACAATATGGGAGGCATGATAGCAGATCATCTGTGTCTTCTCTGGCCTTTATCTTTAGTCCAGATAATGCTAAACATATAAAGTTACCTTATACCAAGTTGGACCATTGGTCCACCTTGCTCAGTGTTGCCAATTTGACTAGCAGTGGCCTTCCAGGGTCTTGGGAAGCGTAACGCCTTCTCCAAAGCCTCTTACCTGAGGTCCTTGGCTTTGATGATGCCAGAAATTGAACCAGAGACCTTCCAATGCACAAAGAAAATGTTCCGCTGCTGAACATCAACCCCTACATGGAAGAACAGACCATCGCCCTCAATGTTCTTAGACTGGCAAACATTTAATTAGCAGCAAAAAATGCCTTGCTTTGTACTGCTGGATGGAGTGCACCAGCAATTATGGAATTGCCTTTTAAGTCTCCGTTCCCTAAAATGGTAATTTCTTGAATGTGAATTACAAATTGCTAATGATTTTTTTTTTAATTGCTAACTGATGGAGTAATGGTGTAGAACAAGCGATTGCATCATCCTGCAGGGCTTGTTTGGGGGAAAAAAAGAATGTGGGTAGAGAGAAGCAAGGGGGAGAGAGAACTAGACACAGGTTTATTGGACAAATGAAGGAATGAACGGGAAGAACGGGCCAGGCGAGTCGGTTTTACCTTCTGGCTTTAAACTGAGTCTCCGTTGGTTGGGATTCTTTTTTTTTTATATATATTAAATTTTTATTGCAGTTAAACCATTACAACATACAAACGTACACATATAAACCGAAACATTAACCAGTACAAGACTATTTTGATACAGGAGGGAGTTAAGCACATACAGTTAAAAGCTATGTAGTTCAACAAAACTTATAAGCTATAATGTAAAGCTTCTAGAGAGAGTAATTGTTTGAAGTATTTTTGATCTAGGCTGGATATTATTTTTATCAACATATTCAAAAAATGGAAGCCATTTTTCCATGAACTTGGAATCTGCAGGAAACTGTTCAGCTATGTAAAGGTCATTATGGGTTTTTTCCATTATGAAGTGATTCCATACTTTTTCAAGCCATGAATCTACTGAGGGTGCATGATCTTTCTTCCAGACCAACGCTATCTCATTTTTTGCTACTACGAAAAGAGTTGCAATCAATTCTTTTCTAATCATAGGTATTGCTAAGTCTTCCCACTGATCTAAAAAAATGATTTTGGGGTCCAAAGGGACTTCATATCCTGTAATTGTTCTGATTGATTCAATCACTTTCTCCCAATAACTTTTTATAAAAGGGCAGCCCCACCAACAATGGGCAAACGTGCCCGTCTCTCCACAGTTTTTCCAGCATTTTGGGGAAGCTGATGGATATATATAGGATAGTCTCTTAGGCGTAAGATACCACCTGTGAATGATCTTAAATGTCTGCAGCTTAGTTAGGGTAACATTTGATCTAAATATAGCTGAAGTCCAAATCTTATTCCATGTCTCAAGAGATTGATCTACATTGCAATCTTTGGCCCAGCTGGATTGACAAAGGGTTGGGATTCTTGATGGCTACTCTGACCCAGGCATCTGTTTGGTGAAAAGCCTTTTTGGACATTGCACAGGCGTTTAGAAGAGTACCCAGTTCTGTGTAATAGCAGATGTGCTGATCAGAACTGTTGGACCCTTTTACTGTGCGAGAACCAAAAAACTCTCTCCGAACCCTGCAGCCTGCATTAAAGGAGAACCATAGTTCAGGGGTACAGCACCTGTCTTCCACATGCAATCGTCCAGATTAAATCCTTTTTCTGCAGTCAAGACGGCCATATTGTTGTGCAGTAAGGTTGCCAACCGGCAAGGGGAAAATCTCCTGTCTTTTTAATAGCGTGTTAATATGTGGAAATGGGCGGTTGCAAGGCATGAAGCTAAATAACATCACCTGGGCGTTGCAACAGATCACTCTGATAATAAAGGGACAGCTAGAAGCATTTAAAAATTGCCCCCTCTAGTTGAGAAGGCTCTTAAAATATACAACCCCCAGCAACTACCCAAATTCTGTAACCTACAGGGGTGGCCATGGAATGCAGGGCCAATTCCAGACGGTCCTCTGCAATCCGAAACGTCGCGCGTTGTCGTGCATCGTCGTGCGGAAAACGTGAAATATCGTGTTTTCTCGCGCGAGTTTTGCGCGACCTCTCGCAAAACTCACACGAGAAAACGCAATATTTCGCGTTTTCCGCGCGACGATGTGCAACGACGCGCGACGTTTCGGATTGCAGAGGGCCGTCTGGAATCGGCCCAGGTGACACATTCCTTTATAAAGTAAGAAAAGAATCTGAAAGTGGATGTCCTTTTTCCTTTTGCAGATAGAGAAAGTCCACACATTCCTGGATTACATTATGGGAGGCCTGCAGATCTCCTTCACAGTAAGAAAATTCGGGAGGACTAAGGTAGCCTGTCCCCCCCAAAAGGGGATTTAGAGGAGAGATATGCTGGGAGGGAATTGAGAAAGCCAGCCCCGTTTATCCTTTGCATGTTTGTCTAACCAGGTGGCCATCGACTTTACGGCATCCAACGGGGACCCACGTAGTGAGCACTCCCTTCACTTCATCAACCCGAAGGAACCCAATGAGTACTTGAAGACCTTGTCTTCGGTGGGCGAGATCTGCCAGGATTATGATAGGTAGCCGCACTAGAACCCTTTCCTTGTTCAGTCCAAGGCGGGTCACACGCATCACGTACACACACAACCGGTAATGTGAGCCGGCTTCACCATGACCTAGTTTTTCTCTTTCAGTGACAAGCGCTTCCCAGCCTTTGGTTTTGGGGCACGGATTCCTCCAGACTTTGAGGTAAGCCCTGTGGATTTCTGAGATCAGATTAAAAAGGACTAATCTCTGCACTCTGGCATGCGTTTTAATTCAAGATCCTTTAATCCTTTTATAGGTGTCTCATGATTTCGCTATCAACTTTGATCCAGAGAATCCGGAATGTGAAAGTAGGAATTTCAGATCTATATAGGACTTCTCAATAGCAGAGCGATCCTTTCCCTGATTCTAAACAAGTGGACAACATTTGGGGGAGGGGACTGGATGGAGAGAGACCGACGCCCAAAGACATTCATGAGTCAAGACTTGTTTTACGCAGTTTTGTGCAGACGGGAAGTATTGATTAAGAGGAATTGTCAGGAAAGCGACAGATCTTGAAATCAGTTTCTCCCCCATCCAGTTTACACTATTTAAGAATCATCTTGCGGAACTGTAAATAGAAGGCAAGCACCAGCATGATATCATGGATCTGGGAGACCCAGGTTCATGTCTCCACTTAGAGATAAACTACACGAGACATCGGACACGTGTCGTGTTCCCGTAAGTTTACCTGGGAAGTGTAGTTGGGCCCCACCCCTGAGCTCCCAGAGGAAAACCCGAGCAGAACGGAGACACTCTTGCAAAAATCCACTCCGCTCGGGTTTTCCTCTGGGAGCTCGGGGGCAAGACCCAGGTAAACTTCCCAGGTAAACTTGCGGGACCCTGACACACGTTCGGCATCTCGTGTAGTTTAGCTCTTAGCCATGAAACTTGCTGCGCTAGTCAATCTCTCCCAGATGTAATTGACCTGACAAGGCTCTTGTGAGGATAAAATGGAACCATGTACAGGGATGTGAGTTCTTTGGGGGAATGAGCAAGATAAAAACACACAAGATAAACAGAGTGCCCGCTAATGCATTCTCCCATCAGCTCTACCTCTTGTCCATCAGAGAATGATAAAGTTTTAGAATGGGCATTCTTTAAATGTCCCAGAGTTATATCATGGTTGCAGTTCAACATTCCCATTATGTTATCTTTGTGAGCAGTGGAGAATGTCACATTGGATTCCCTCCTGCTATGAAGACACAAGAATCCTAAATCTACCTTATCCTGAGTTCAGACTCAGGGGTGTTTCCATCTTCTCCCCACAGGGCTCACCGGTGTGATCGAGGCCTACAAGCGATGCTTACCCCAGATACAGCTCTATGGACCGACCAACGTCGCCCCCATCATCAACAAAGTGGCTGCTCCTGCAGCCGAGGAAGAGAAAACAGGGTTGCCCACGGTATGGCAGGACAAAATGGTGGGAACTTGGGAGGAACTCTGGGGTACCAGCTGTAGACCCCAAATGCATGGGATAAAGGGAACAGATCAGAGGTAGAGAGTGGCCCAGAGTGTCCTTTTATCCCCTTTCCTGCTGTAGCATAGTGATTAAGTGGTTGGGCTATGAATCTGCACTCTGCTGGTTCGAATCCCACTACTGCCATGAGCTCAGCAGGTGGCCTTCGGTAAGCCACCACTCTCAACCCCAGCTCCCCAACTATATTGTGGGGATAATAATAACACTGATTTTGTTCACCGCTCTCAGTGGGGCACTAGTCTGTCTAGAACAGCTGTTATTAATATCATTAACATTATTATTATCATTATCTTTCCCACTGACCCTTCTGCCCCACAGAAGTACCGTGTGTTGCTGATCCTCACAGACGGCGTGGTGAGCGACATGCCTGAGGCGTGCGATGCTGTCGTCCGAGCCTCCCGGCTGCCACTCTCCATCATCATTGTGGGCATTGGGAACGCAGACTTTTCGGACATGCGAGAGCTCAATGGCGACCGCGGGATGCTGGAGTCAGAGGAAGGCCGAGCTGTCCGTGACATTGTCCAGTTCGTTCCTGTCCGTGAATTCAAGAAGGTGAGTAGATGCTTCCTCAGGGCATGCTGAGAGCCACTGTGGGCCCCTGGAAAAAAATTCCTCTCTGGGCCCTCCCACATCCATTTAAAGAGAACAGACAAATCAGCGTGCATACACAGGGGTAGGAAGGAAGGCGGAAGGGAACCATCATGGAAGGAAAAGCCTCTGGGAATCCTCAGTTGCTCACTTTAACCTTTCGCTTAACTAGAACTGAGGTCAGAACATCAAAACCAAAACTGTTTCATTTGGCTTCCTAGCCATAGCCAGTAGCCACCAGCCATCAAAGGCCATTAAACTAGCACTTTTACTCTGCAAAATATACTGAATCTCCAAAGAGCATGCTTGCGGAGTATCTCTCTTCATCCATCTCGACATACGGCATTGCCTCTGTCCCCTGCCTGAACACAACCAAGGTGCCTTACCCTGAGTCAGACCCTTGGTCTATTGTCTCCTCTGCATGGCTGCGAATCTCCAGGGCAGAGTCCCTTGTTGCTACAGCCTGATCTGGAGATACCAGGGGTAGAACCTGGGACCTTCTGCATGCCAAGCGAATGCTCTTACGCCGAGCTTTAGCCCCTGTCCCTCTTCCCCTCTCTGAACCTTCCAGCCACCCTGTTGGGTGCTCAAATGAAGACAAGAGGGGAAGGAATCAAATGTATACAACCTCTTGAACGTGCCTTCCTTGCAGAAACTTTCCTGGGGACGGGGGGGGGGGGCATCAGGGCTGGCGTTAGCAGTCTGTATACAGTTATGAGGGCCCCAGGAGCCCCCACAGGCAGACACCTGCCTCTAGGCCCCCCACTGAGTCTTGATTTACACTGTGGGGGTGCTGCTCCGTGGCTTCCCTGCAGGGGACTCTGGGGCAATCTCCCGTTCCTGGCTGGGGGGTGCTCCCTGGGGGAAAGAATGTAACACAGTGCTGCAAGCCCTGTCACTTCCAGCAGGACAGGAGGAAGCCTGAAGGATTCTCCAATAGTATTCCACTCCCCTCTCCAGGGGCAGGAGCCTGTATGGACACCTCCACCCTTAGCAGGGGGACTGGGCATCGGGCGTTGCATCCCCCAGGGCCCCCGAACCAGGGATTGGTCCTGAGGGGCACGGATGGCCATTTGCCCCCTCTACCTTCCATACTCCAGCACACCCCTTTCTTCTCTCCCAGGCTCCTCCCAACGCTCTGGCCAAATACGTTCTGGCCGAGGTCCCAAAGCAAGTGGTGGAGTACTACGGAAGCAAAGGCATCTCACCTGGGACGCAGAGGTCCTCTTCCCCGCAGCCCCAGTGAGGCCCACGTGCCCCCCTCTCCCTACGGGCCTGGCCTCTCCAGCACCTGAATGTGAGTGTTGAGACTGGGAGCAAGTGGGCAGCGCAGAGATGGAAGGGAAGGTCAGGTGGGGTCTTGATCGGTCAAGGATGGGGGTGGAGCCGGTGAGATATGGTACGGGCAAGACCAGTTAGAGCCAGTCTCGTTCCATTTCGACTGGTGAGGCTCAGGGCCAAGCTACAAGTGATGAATGACACTTGAATGGCAAGTGCATTTCTCCCTGTTCACTTGCCCTCCACTTGCGCTCCACTCAATCCACTTGCTGTTCAAGTGTCATTCGTTACTTATAGCTTGGCCCTCAGATTCAGGTTGCTGCTCAGCCACGAAGCTCACAGGGTGGCCTTGGGATGTGGTGGTGGGAGCCGTGGTTTGAGCAAACAGATCACTCACAAAAGTGAGTCAAGCTGCAGACTGTACAATCAGGTCTTTTCCTTCTCTCTCTCTCTGCTCAGGTGCCTGTCTTCTCTTTCCCCTCACCTCTGCCTGTCTTCCGGCCCTCAGTCCCTTAGGAAACACCCCCTCCACCTCTTCTGGTGGGGAAGAAAGAAAGAGAGCACTTCTGCCTCTGCTCCGGGCCTACACCCATGACTCAGGATGGCAGCTGGAACCGTTCCCCACCCAGATGTTGCCAGCTGTTCCCCCTCTTCCCTCCTTCACGGATTTCCCCCCCTCTCAGATAGCCTGCAATGGTGAATTCTCTTTCCTTTAATAAATCACCTCTCTTGAACACAACTTTTCTCCTGCCTGAGTCCTTGTTTGTCCGTCTGAAATATCTCTCAATGTCAGGAATTGGAGACAATGAATATCTGCTTTGGTCAAAGGGTCATAGTGTTGTTTTTCAAAGAATAACTTTCAGGACTAAGCCCTAGGGACAGAGTTCTAGCAAGAGAAGTCCTGAAAAGCAAACGAATGATTTTGAGTATGTACAAAGTGCTGTAACTGCCCTCTGAGGTCCTCAGATGAGACAGTGGCTTCCAGGGAGGCGGGAGCTCTCATGTGTGCAGTTGTAGCTGCACCTTGAATATCTGCCTATGTGACAGATGTTCAACAGGGACAGCCTTCCCATGCACGGAGGCCCAGAACCGGGACTGCTTTGCCTGTTGAATATCCTCCCATAACATAGCTGTTAAAGTACAGCAGCCCTGCCATAAAAGCATACTGGCTCCCTACCCCTTTAAAAATTAAACACTGAGATAGGTTCCCACATCTACTGATGCCCCGGCTTCCTACCTGCCAGAAGGAATTTATGGCTGCTTTTTTTTTTTTTGCTTCCTCCCTGGGGATCTGGGATGGAAAGTGCATTAAAAGATGATAATGTCTTTGTGCTTAGTGCAAGAAAGGACGGGTGGTGGTGGAATTGCTATCTGCATTTTCCTTTCTAAGTGCCCCCACCCCACCCATAATAAGTAGCATTGCTTTGCAAAGTCAGGCTCATTAACTGTTTACTTATTATTTATTCAGGGGGCCCAATAGTGTCCCTCGCCCCACCAGAGCTGGTTCTTTGCCTGTGGGACGGACACAGCACGCAGTGCTGGAAGGGAGTGATTGCACAGTCTCTCAGAGCTACGTTAGTAAAGAGCCCAGTAGAACCTTTAAGACTAACCAACTTTATTATAACATAAGCTTTTGAGAACCACAGCTCTCTTTGTCAGATGCATTGTCAACTTTCGAGAACCACAACTCTCTTCGTCAGATGCTACAATAAAGTTGGTTAGTCTTAAAGGTGCTGCTGGGCTCTTTACTATTTTGCAACTACAGACTAACACGGCTAACTCCTCTGGATCCAGGGCTACACTGACATTGGAGGGGCAGTAATAATCTATGGTTGGGGGGGGGGCGTGTCTGTTTAAGCAAGGCCTTTCCCCCAACTTATCTTTTAGCCCCTGGTTCAGTTTTTTGCAGCTTGTCAAAATGAGAAAGGAGCCTCTGAGCGTATGCAGAGTGACTCCCCCTGTGGCTTCACACACAAACACACCCATGGCGGTTGATTTCTCAAATGAACAGGCAGGCTCCGTTTGCCCGGCAGCTGATTTCCAAGCAGCGAGGCCAATGCCAGCTGTTTCCAGAGGTTTCCCCGGCCAGGCTGTGGCGTACCAAGGTTTGAGGTTTGCTTCCATTGTGGTATTCCCCTCCCCTCCCCCAACACGCCAATGTTTTATTTGTGGTGGCTTTGCAAAGGCTCTTTTAATCTGGTGGTTATTTCTGGTTGCTCTTTTGGCTCGGAGATGACTTCAGTTCTAGAAACCGAGCCTGCCTTGAAAATGGAATAATTTTAAAACAATTGTTAAATACGGATTAATTTCTGGGAAATGAAGCTGCCTGGAATCCTGCCCCACAATTTTGCATGCTTGTGAGTCATACCTGTGGTCACTCTGAAATGCTTTCTGCGCATGCTCAGAAGTGGTCAGGTCTCTGTTGTCCTGTGTCATGCACCCTTGAGCTGAGCAAGGAAATTTGGCAGCTCCTGCCAGAGAGCAGCTGTTCCTTGGGGCATCTGGATCCATTTGCTCTGACAGCACATTTTTCGTGATCTGGACGGCACGGGTGGAAACCAAGGCAGACACGCACCGGACTGAATTAACGGTTGTGCTGAGTGTGCCACCAGAACCGGCGGCCTCAGCTAAATTGACGTCCCCAGGCTGCGGAGTAATTAGCTGGGAGTTTTCCACCATCCTATGGGCTGCATGAATTCCCTTACATTTTGTTGCAATTTAGAAGAGCGTATTTATCAAGTGAACCCCCAGGGGTCTTTGGAAGCTTGTGGGGGGGGGGTTCTGATGAGATCAGCAACAGCAGATGGTGCTTCTCAGTCCACCATGTCCCCCTGCAATGTACAGTTTCAGGGCAGCGCAGAGCACATTTTTTGTTCTCGCAAGATGAAAATAACCCAACAGGCTCTACTTTGTGGGGGGGGGGGCGCACTGGTTTCCGTATGCTCTCTGGTGGTGGCGCTGCAAGCAATGGCAGACATTCTCTTCCCACTTTTCTCCAGCTCACAGGCCAAGAGGGCATGTAGCAGCAGCCACCCTCAATTTCCCTTGTTGCTCAGCCACCAAGTCAGATGCACAGGCAAATGATAGCTGGCAGAGGCGGGGAAGGCGTGGCTAGCACTAGCCACTCACTTGCCTTCTCCTGGGCCTGCTTCTCCTTACCTGGCCGCTGACATGATCAAGAACCACGGGCTGCTAGGAGCAGCTGTTGCTGTCCAGAGAGAGCATTACACTCCTTTTCACAAACGTAGGATAGCAAAGGACGGCTACTGCTTTTAGCTGTCCTTGCCGATCGCCTGATGCACCTCTAGGATTGACAGCAGGTCCTACCACCAAGGCAATAGGTCTTTGGCAGCTGACCACCCATGCTGGTCCCTGACTCCAGCCCAAAGAGAATGCACTTGGTTTTATATTCATTTTCTTTTCCCGAGGAGCCCTAGGAATTCTAACGGTGTGCAAGAATTCTCAGCAGCCCACCAAACAACCAAGTCTTAGTGAGGAAGCTATAGCTGTTAAACCTGTACAAAACCAGCATATATTTGCAGTGCCGAAATATCCAAAGGCACATGCCAGAATCCAGATACTTGTTTTGTGTGTGAAAAGAGTTCTCATAGGAGTTTGAAAAACCACTGAATTGGAGCTAGAAGTGCAGGGGGAACATGCCTTTATTTTGTTCTTCCTCTTCCCTAAGCAACAGAAGTTTTGTTGAGGTTAATTTCCTTTGGAGCAGAGTGCATGCATGCAAGACTGAGGCTATCTGTTTGCAAAAATAATTTGCAAAAATAGTTCATTGCAAATGAAATGAATAAGCTTTACAAGAGTGCAGAGAACTCCCTTCTGCTACACATAGTCACTGTAGAGACTGTGTGGTGCAGTGGCTGGAGCGATGAACTAGGATCGGGGTGACACAGGTTCGATTCCCCGCTCTGTCATGGAAGCTTGCTGGGGACCTTGGGCCAGTCGCGCACACACAGGCTGCTTCCACACATGTTGGATAATCCACTTTCAATACTCTTTAGTGAACATTTGAAACTGATTTTCCATGTGTGGAACAAAAAATCCACTTCTAAAGGATTGTGAAAGTGCACTGAAAGTGCATTATTCAACGTGTGTGGAAATGGCCACAGCCTAACCTACCTTGCAGAGTTGTGAAGAAAAAAGGAGGATAATGACGTATGTTAGTTTGGGTCCCCATTGCGTGGAAAGTAGGGTTGCCAGCTCCAAGCTGGGAAATTTCTGGAGATCTAAGGGGTGAAACCTGGAGAAAGCTGGAGAAAGTGGGGTTTGGGGAGGAAAATACCTTGGCATGGCATAATTCCATAGAGTCCACCCTCCCCCAAAGTAGCCATTTTCTCCAGGTGAACTGATCTCTGTGGCCCGGAGACCAGCTGTAATTCCGGGAGATCTCCAGCCACTACCTGGAGGCTAGTAACCCTAGTGGAAAGACAGGCAATAAATGAAGTTTGAAAAAAAATCGAGCAAGACTGGATCTCCTAACATATTTTAAAATCATGAAAAGAGCCGTGCAGAGGCCTAGTCTGGATATGTGTTAGATTTTCTCTGTGTTGTTTTGTCCCCACAAATTGGGCTGCATTTGTGTGTCACAAAATGCCTTCCCTGTATCTTTTACCCTATTGGGGCTTGTAATTCCTGGTCCAGGAAGAGAGAGTTAAGGCACACAGCCTGATCCAAACTGGGCTTGCTCACAGCTGCTTTTCAAAAAGCTGCAGCAGGAAACACAGTCATGGCTGCTCCCCCTAAGATGCTGCCTAAATCTCTGCTCCCAAAATTGGACAGGTGCTCTGGTGTTTTACAGGAAGTTCCATCTTGTCTATTTTCTTCTTTCTCTGGGGAGTCAATTTTCTCCTTTCTCCTCTCCCCGCTCCGCTCAGGCATTAGCTATTTAGCATTGATGGCTCTCTCCATCCATAGGACATTCACCGATTCCCATCTCCTTCTCAGCTGTTCATAAATAGTATTGATCTATTCCCATAATGTTTTCATTTTGGATCAAGAGCCTGAGTGGAGTGGGGTGGGAAGGACAGGCTGCTGTTAATACTGAATTTCCAGCCCGCGAGAGTTATCGGAAGATTTGCATACGGCGGCTTGTTGCTGCGTCAGCCTCCAGTCTAAGATGCAAGGTGTACAACTGTGCATTAGATATTGCCTGCGTCGGCGTCTCCCAGATGGCATTATGAGTTTTTGCAAGAGTGGAATTTTTAATTACGTTCCATAGCCATTCGTTAGCTGGTTTGGGATTGGTTAGCTCAGAGTCTGAGCAAGTTGTTCTTTCAAGGCCTGGAGGTCAAAAACGGGTAGCAAACTAGAGGTGGTCTCTTATTTAAACCCACCCACCCCCTGCTGAAGCTTAGCCACAGACATATCCACCAGATGGGTCAGCAACTGGCTTGTCCAGGGCCAAATCAGCCAACCTGATCAGAAGGCAACCAGAGTTTCACCTTCTGTTTACCAGGGACAGCTAACATTGAATAGAAATTTGTACAGTTCCCTCAACTCTTCTTCTTTACAACAAGAAAAAAATATCTGGGGGAGACAGAGCTGTGGCAAGAGGATGATTTGCCAGGAAAGGAGGGGGGTCATACGTGCCACCCTGTAATGAATCCAGAAGGATATGGTTGGGGAGTATTACTTGCTGAGCAGAGGCAGTGTTGTATAGTGGTTATTACGGTAATAGACTGGGGAGAAGGCTAGGTTTCAGTTTTCTGCTCAGGCTCGGACCATTTTCTCAAGTTGCTTCACAGACTCACTGAGAATCCAAGGTGTTATGTGTGCTCATCAGGGATGAAAACGGTCTGGTCCGGGTTGCCTAGGCAACCACACGGGCCTAGTTGGTGACCATATGCCTGTCGCCCTCAGTGACTCCCTTTCTCTTTGCTCCTCAAGGCTCTTTTGCTGGAACTTACTGGGCACCCCCAACACGCTGCACCCCCAACCTCATCAGGCCCAGAGGGGTTTGGGGAGCACATCCCGTGGTTACCTAGCAACCGCTTCTTGCCACAGTGTAGCTTGGTTAATGGCTGGGCCCAAAAGTTCATTTTAGACGAAGGATTTGGGAGAAGCTTTACTAGTTGGAGGAAACTCAGTTGGCTGGCATGTTATGTAATGAAGTATCCTCAGAAAAAAATCATTAGGGAGGCAGCGGGAGGTGGCCCAGCGGCCCAGCGAATGCTGCAGTGCAGCAAGACGAAGAAAGCCTCGGGCGGACTCGGACTCAAGCCAGCTTTAACCCCCCTCAGCTGTGACACTCGTGGGAGGAGAGGGACATGGACCTGGCACAGCTTTTTGGACTAGCCTACCTCACAGGGTGGCTGTGAGGACAGAATGAGATAACTGTTTTGTACACCACCTTGGAGGAAGAGTGGAACACAAATAGGATAATAGTTTCAGGTGGGTAGCCGTTCGTCTGTAGTAGAAGAGCAAGATTCAGGTCCAGTAGCACCTGGAAGACTGACTAGATTTCCAGGGTATGAGCTTTCGAGGGTCAGAGCTCCCTTCTTCAGATACGAAGGGATATCTGATGAAGGGAGAGCTGATAGTCAGTGGTTGCAAAATAGAAAAAAGTCTGTGGTTGCAAAATAGTAAAAAGTCTAGTAGCACCTTTAAGACTAACCAACTTTATTGTAGCATAAGCTTTCGAGAACCACAGCTCTCTTTGTCACATGCTTTATTGTAGCATAAGCTTCTGAGAACCACAGCTCTCTTTGTCAGACGCAAATTTATTGTAGCATAAGCTTTCGAGAACCACAGCTCTCTTTGTCAGATGCAACTTTATTGCAGCATAAGCTTTCAAGAACCACAGCTCTCTTCGTCAGATGCAGTGGTTAGACGGAAAGGTGCTACTGAACTCTTTATTGATTCTCAAAAGCTCATATCCTGGAAATCTAAGGCGCTGCTGGGCCTGAATCTTAAAAATCTGATGTTATTCAAGCATGGTTGCAGCATCATAAACAAAAAATCCAGCAGCTGTCATGTGCAAGGAATGAAAACAAGCTTTACTGTTCCTCCCATTTCCATTTCCCTTGCTGTGACTTATGCACATTCAAAGGAGAGCCACACACAACATCCAGCTGTGGCCCTAGAAAGCTTCTGGTTTCCTTTTGTCTCCTGAAGCACTGAACGTTGCTGAGCCAGGACTTCTTTTGAATCTATAGACCGTACCGGAGTCTCTTTTGAATTTCAGTGCTTCAGCTTTGAGATGCTGGAATAATAAAGAGCGCATTTTGCTCACCTCTGAATAGCCATAGCCAGTTCTGCCACATCCCGGATTTTGGGGGGATAGATTTCTAGGTCAGGTCTGTTTAGAAATTAACCACTCAATTCCATGCAGTCTAGAAACATGGTCGGTTGGTTTGAACGAACCTAAGATTCTTCTGACAGAAATCATAGGCCATATTGTGTTTTCCTTGGTATCTTCCATAGCAGTTTCTGGTTTGGGCTGTCGGGGTGGGGGGAGAGGGGAGCTATTCTTTGAGATCCAGCAGGCGCGCCCCTCATTTCAGAACAGATGATAGATTGTTGGCAACCAGAGAACAAAGCTGCAGCCGCACTTCCTACCGCCCCCGAACACCAGACCTATGTTTTTCTTTCTTTCTGTGGCAACCACCAGAGTGCCGGTTCCAAATGCAGTCCCCCTCCCCTAGCCCATTCCCCAGCCCAGCAAAGCTACATATTTGGGACACGGTTGGGAGGAATAAAAACTCATCTCTCTCTTTTGACAGAAGGAGAAATCAAACAAGCTTTTCCAAGCCTTTGTGAAATGCGGGGCAGTCACCTAATCTCACCCCAGGTGCCATAATGTCCTCAAAGTAGGCAGGGAGGATGTCAGAAGGGCGGGGGAGTGCGGGAGAGAGATATTAATTACGGAGATATTCATTAAGGGGATAGAGAGCAAATATGGCCTTTGAAGCGACATAGTGGCTCCAGAGAACGGCAGTTACTCCTTCTCTCCTTTCCGAGGAGAAAGCCAGGCAGAGCGCCAGCCTGGATTTGAGGCCAGTTTTGGAAACCAGACAAATTTGACAGGAGCAATTTGGGGTGGGTAGCTGGAAGTACATGAGGGCTGGGATGCCAAGACACTCTGTGTGTGTGAGTGTGAGTGTGAGTGTGAGTGTGTGGAGGTGGATATCAGCTAAGGGGCCGATCTGAACGTCAAAAGCACCCCACTGGATCCAACCATTTTATGAGTGCGGTTCCCTTATAACGAGTTGGGCCATTGACTTGGTGGCAATTCTCCCTGATTTTGGGAAGGAAGCTGTAGTTCTTAGCCCTGCTGATTGTGGACTTTTTGCCAGATGGTCTGTTGATTAAACTTCCAACTAGGAGGTTCCAGGAAGACCATGAACAGGGCCTTCCCCTGTTGTTTGCCCCAGTTTGCTATTCCAAGATATACTGCCTCTGTACATGGAGCTCTATTTGGCTATTATGGCTAATAGAAGGTGAGAGATCTGTCTTCCATAAATGTGTTCAAACCTTTTCAAAAGCTACCCATAAAAACAGAAAGGCTGCTGACAAAGGCTGAGGAGAACGGACGTAATTGGAATAAAGCAAGAGGGGGGGGGACAGACTTTGACTGAAGGGTGTTTGCATATCCAGGGCAATTGGCGTGGCTTATGAGCTTTCTTTTAAAGGAATTAAGCCCTAGATTGCACAGGGCAGAGGTGGCCTGACTTCCAATTAACTGTCTCTTTTTTAAAGAATAGTATGAGAATCCCCATGGCCTATATATGCATTTTAAACTTACAAAGCAAAGGCACCTATTCAGGATTTCTAAAAAGCAATAGCGTAACATACCAGTTTTATGTGGTTTTGAGCATGCAACATAAGAAATTCTGGCCTGGATCAAGACGAAGTCCACCTAGTGCAGTATTTGTTGCAAGAACCGGCAGGCGCTGGGTGGCCCACCATTGACCAGTGGGTCATTGTAGGCTCCAACCTGTCTTTTGCCCAGTTCTAGAGTCAGGATTAAGAGCTGGGATCTGGTAGGGGTGTAATTTTAGGGGGTAGCTTGAGGAGATGGCTTGTTTGCTTGTATGTGTCACCTGCTACGTGGCTCAACAATTGGGATTTGCAACTCAGGACACAGGTGGGCAAAGTCCAAGCACCAATGCCGAGTGAAAAGGGGCTGGGGGGTGAAGCCTGCGGGGGCAGAGGTGCCAAGGAGCTGAAGAAGATGCAAGAGGTTGGGATGGCAGCCAGTTCCCGATGGATTGCTGGCAAGGAGTGAATCCATTGCTTGGGATTTAATTACAGGCCTTGCTTGCGAGAGCAATGAAAGCAGCTGCAAGCAGCTCCTCCCTGGGAGGGTAAGGGGGGGATTTACCCAGTAGGGGGTGCTGTGCTGACATGCCCCCCATTGTGGCACTTGCCTGCTGCACCCATCCTCAGCTCAGCCCCCAAGCAGCTGTCCTAGAGTTCGTGAAAGGTCCTTCGCCACCACCCCTCTTTGGGGGAGTCAAATAAGGAGGCTGAGGGGTGTGTCTTTTGGGGTGAGGCTGTGTATCAGCTTTGTGTCGTCTTGACAGAGATGCTAGATACAAGATCACTGTTGCCCTTATGGCGATGCTATGGTTGCCAACCTCCAAGTGGGGCCTGGACATCTCCCTGGCATTACAGCTCATCACCAGATTACAGGATCAGTTCACCCGGAGAAAACGGGTGCTTTGGAAGGTGATCTCTGTGGCATTGTACCCCACTGAGATATAATGTTATACTCTTCCACAAACTGTACCTTCCCCAGGCTCCACCCCCCAATTCCCAGGAATTTCCCAGTCAGGAGCTGGCAACCCTAAGTAGTATCCCACACAGCTAAAAGCCCCAAAGGGCCAACAGCTTTGTCTTGTCTGGCAACGGACCCCCCACTTCTTCAGAGGTCCAGTTAGTAGCAACTTGACCTTATTCGGTCAAGTTGTTTCTGCTGCTATTGATTGCCGCCATATGAATATATTTTTATATGCGAATATATTATATTTTTAACAATCTATTTAAGGTTTTAACTGTATAATCTAATTTTAATGTGTTTTAATTATGCTGTAATCCGCCCTGAGCCCTTCGTGGGAAGGGCGGAATAGAAATCCAAATAAATAAATAAATAAATAAATAAATCTTACAGGTGGGGCCTGGAATTCTCTTCGAATTACAACTGTTCTCTAGGCTACAGAGATCAGCTCATATCCCTGCTAAACTCCCTCCAAAACCTGTCCTTTCCAGCCTGAGGTCCCAAATCTCCAGGAATTTCCCAAGCCAGAGTAGGCAATCCAAAACAGGTCACCAGCTTTGCTCTCTGGCAGGGCTCCTATGCTTCTTAATCGGCTGAGTGATAAGGAGGCACTTCACAGAGAAAACTTTTCCTTAAACAGTGCGTATTGGTGGATGGGATACCTGCTGTGTTCCTGTTTGTCACTCAAAATGTACAGGAAAAAAATGGTGGCAGCCCCCCCCCTGCCCACAACATGAAAGAGGCGATGCCAGTTGGAGTGGCTGGGAAGAGAGTACTTTTGTGTAAGGAACAAGGGTGTGGGTGCTGGAGACTAGGGAATTGCAGGACATGGGACACAACCAGCCCACGGGAGCTTAACAATTCCTTGGGAGCATTCCAGACTGCAGCCCTGGCTAGGAAGCTGATGCTCTTGGAAAATGATTAAGTTGTTTGAGAGCCAAGGGCTAATGAGAACAGTGGGGGGGGGACTTTTGCTAGTTCTTGAGGGCTCCAAGTTGGACAGTGGTTGTTCCTGTCTCTAGTACCAGTGCCCCGGAAACAGGAGTAGCTGCTGTCTGACTTGGAGCCCTCAAAGAGACCCTGATGTGACCCTCAAGCTAAATTGGCTTTATGGTAAAAGTGTCTCTGAGTTCATGCAGAATGCCTCTTTGCAACTGCAGCCCATGCACCTCTGGGTAGGGGCAACAAGGCACGGACAGGCTTGGACCCCCACATTTCTTTCTTTCTTTCTTTCTTTCTTTCTTTCTTTCTTTCTTTCTTTCTTTCTTTCTTTTCTTTCTTTCTTTCTTTCTAGTTCATCTCTTTCAGCCCTTGAGGCTTAAGGCGACAGAGTTTATTGTCCCTTTAGTGCCACCTAGTGTTGATATTTGGCATCACCCAGTCTATCTTCACAGCTTCAGTTTTGATGTTTTGATCAGGCATCTGACAAAGAGAACTTGATTCTCGAAAGCTTATGCTACAATAAAATTGGTTAGTCTTAAAGGTGCTACTGGACTCTTTTTGATTTTGCTGCTACAGACTAACACGGCTAACTCCTTTGCCTCTACAGGGAGAAATCTTTGCAAAAAAAAAACCAGGCTCTCCCCTGTGCAATAGAGGTGCAATAGCCATGTGGTTCATCATTGATGCCACATTTTCTAATCCTGGATAGCGATTTGTGGTCTTGATCGGCACAGGCACCCTGCAAAAGTGGGTTATTAGTGCTCCATTTTATAGATGTGGAAAACTGAGGCATAAGTGGTTTGCCCACGGTCACCTGGTGGTTTCCTGGCTGCTTGGACTTTGAGCCCAGATTTCTTTGAGTTTCAATCTGGTGCACTTGGCACTGGACTGCATCCAGATCAAGATTGTCAGAACAAAAGGGGAAAGTCTCTCTCAGCGTTCCAGTCTTTCAAAAGAAGAAAAACAGAATAAAGTTCAAGGTTGGGAGAGCGGCCAGGCAAGCCCTGTTCTTCTTTTGAGGTGCTCATGAGATACCTGATGGATGGATAGAAATGCCCAAATCTTCCCAACTTTCTCACCCCCAAAAAACTCACCCAGACAGGTCAAAACTGTTTTCCATTTTTCTGCAAATGGAGAAGAGAACTATTTCCCGTTTTTAAAAGGGTTCTTTTATTATTTTAAAAATCCATTCATATATGAAGGTCTTCTTTCTCTGCTTTTTCCGTTATGTTACTGGATGGGAATTTTCAGTGGTCATTTGGATGGACAGCAGAAAGTTGAGCTTTAAAAAAAAATAAGGGCACAGAAAGCTAAATAGAAGGAGGGAGCGAAGAACAGACTTTGGAAAGGGGATTGCTTCATGCTAAATAGTACATACATTTGGGAGGGCAGCCACAAAATGCACCCATTCACACACAACCTTGCACAGCTCTTCCCAGGATTCACCCACCCTGGCCTCGTGCACATACAAACCCCAAACCACCCTTCTAGAAACTATTTTTAAAATACATCCCACATACCTGCACAAAAATACATGCTCATGACAAGATTTGCATGAGCGCACGCTCACAGTGATGCCTCTGCAACTACCACACACACATTTGCAGCTGACTGTGCTCAACAAGAGGTGTGATTGTAAAAGTGCAAGGCACAGCTGAGCACATGCGACAGTACTGATGCTTTTATGCATGTCTTGCTACAGCAGCAATTGTGTGTGCATGACTTCTTTTCTGTGGGATTGGATGTGTGCCATTGTGTACACAACCCCCCCCCCCGGCATCCTGCAGTGTTACAGAGTTAACACAGAGCACAGCAGTGTGCAATCATGCAAAACGATGTACAAACACATGCACAACCATGCAGGCAGAGGTAGGGCGCATGAGGCTCTTCTCTTTCCCACAGCAACATGCACCCACATATTCATAGTATATGCCATTCTGAACATACACACTCTTATGCTCACAAGCACACCAAAATTCTCACACACACACTTTTTCTATAGTAATAGGACCTGCCTAATATTGCTTTTAAATAATTAATATATTAGTCTGTTGGGGGGAACTGGGAGAAGGTGGACATCTGAGGTTTCCCAGGGATCCTTCTGTCACTCCCTGGATCCATTCCACAGCACTGGCTCCTTTCTACCCAGGGTCCTGCCGCTGCCCTTTGATCATTGGACTCACAGAAGAACAGTGAAGACAAAAGGGAAAATGGTTGGTGGCTAAATATATCTTACCCTGCTGTTTACAGACAGGAATTCGATCCTGGGCTGAGAGAGAAATTTATTGGAGAGGGAGTGGGCATGTCTGCTGGGTTTTTTCCCTTCCTCATTATTGACAAGAGGAAGGCCTGACATTGTGGTTCCTTTTGGAACAAAAACAATTCCGAGGTGGGTTTTTTGGTGACATTTGTTTTTAGACTTCCAGACAGTTTTCTTTTCCCACAAAGCTGAGCAAATCTCTGCAGGGAGTCGCAGCTATATTGTCCCCCATCACAGCATGGCGGCAGCCCTTCACTTCCATGCAGGACCATGACAGAGAGGGCACTGTTGTGGAGTTGCTTAGCATCTGTGCCACCAGTTGTGAATTTCCTGCATTGTGGAGGGGGTTGGACTAGATGACCCTGGAGGTCCCAACTCTATTCTATGATTTCTGACTCAACCAAAGGTTGCCAGCCAGTGGAACTGTGGGTGCTCCCTTCCCCTCTTATCTCCCATCCCAGCTAGAAAAGCAGATAAGAATACTGAACGGTGTTGGAGATGCAGGATTGGGACCGCCCGGTAAGGACTATTTCTGAGCCCAGGAGGATTGTTCTGGAAGGATAACTGGTTGAAAACTTGTATCATGACAAATGTGGGTTCTTGGTTGGTGCCATTTTCCTACCTGCGGTTGAATGACATGTGTAAGAAGCCGGTTTCATGTGTCGGCCTAAGAGGGGTATGTGAGAAGGGCCTGAATCCCAGCCCCAGCCCTGCTTGCCCAGATATCCAGCCCCAGCCCCACTGCCTCCCCACCGGTTATTGAACCCCTCTCTAGGGAGAAAGTGGGACCACCCCCCCAAACAACCTTCTTAGTCTGCCTGCCTGGCTGTGGAAGAAGAATGACAAGAAAGCGCACTTTCCAGCAAGCCCGAGCATTTATGAAATCAACCGTCTTGTGCAGATCCACACCACAGACTTAAACTGGCTTAATAGTCACTTTTTTCCTCTCCTTGGGGAACCCTGGGAACTTTATTTCCAAGAAAGGGAAATTCTCAGCTCCCTCATCAAATTATAATTCCCATGATTCCAGGAGAGGTAGCCATGACAGTTATACTGCTATGAAACCATGTTTATAGTGTGGATGTGCTCATGGTGACACTCTTCTGGCCTAACTCGCTTGAGACCCAAGTCATGAAAAGGGGAGGGGCCTGTCAGGAGCCTTCGCTTATGTCGCCCTCTAGTGGAGCTAAAGGGGAAAACAGCTCATTGGTCCACAGCTGATGGTTATCTCCCGTTTCACTCCCACTGTCCATATGCTGCGGGCTGTTCATAGAAAAAACTGTGCCAGTGAGGTAGGCTGTGGAGCAGGAGGCTCCGTCCCATCCCCGTAGTGTCCCCCTGCGGTGTCTCCCAGCAGCTTCTGGCAGCGGGCTTTGTACACATCCCTTTCGTGGGCCACCCGGGCCATCTCGACACGCAAGGACTCGAGTTGTTGGGCCAGCTGGGACTTCTCAGCCTCCAGGACGTGGCGTTGCTGCACTCGCTTGTAGCGACAGGACTGGGCGTAGCCACGGTTCTTGAGGGTGCGCCGTTTCTGCTTCAGGCGCTGCACTTCGTCCTTGCCGAAACCGCGGAGCTGCCGGTTAAGATCCCGCACCGACATGGAGACCAGCTGGGCGTCGGAGAAGCGGTCGGAAAGCAGGGGCAGCTGGAAGGAAAGGGAAAGGAACCGGGTGGAGAAGAAGTCAAAGGAAATAAACTGGCTCTGTGGCATAAGAAGCAGGCAAGGTTGCCAGGTTGGAAAATTCCTGGAGATCTGAGGAGTAAACCAGGGTTTAAGGAGAGGAGAGACCATAACAGGGCATGATGTAGGGCTGCCAGGTTCCTATATCCTCCTGGCGGGGGGCGGGGGGGACCTGGCACTTACCATGTGCCTCTGTTGTGCTCCTTTTCACGCACGCCCTCCTGGCGTTTGCGTGATGACATCACTTCTGGGAAGTGACATCACACTCTGGCCACATGCTGGGATAACTCTGGCCCGCTTGGGGCCAAAATTGGTCCCAGCGCATCATGGAAGCACACCTGCAGCCCCCGCGACAATGTCACTTCCGGAAATGACATCGTTGTGACCAGCTGGGGGTGTGCCCAGTGCACGTTTTCCTGATTGTCTGCTGGTGGCGGGCAATCTCCAGGGGTCTTTCAAACCTCCAGGAGATTGCCTACCACTGGTGGGCACCCAGGAAACCTAGCATAATGCCACGGAGTCCACCCTCCAAAGCAGCCATTTTCCTCAGGAGAACTGTGGCTTGGGGATTAATTGTAATTCTAGGAGATCTCTAGCCACCTCCTGGGAGGTTGGCAACCCTAACTGCAGCACTGTGGCTTGAAGCCTCCAGCAGAGGCAGCACAACACCAAGGCAATGCGAGGCAGCCACTCTGCTGTCGCACATTAGATGTCATTAAGAGGACCACATGTTCTGATCCGTGGTGCGCAATGTACCGGGTTCTTCCTCTGTGCAAGGCCCTTTGAAAGAAACTCGCACCCGCCGCTGGGCCTGGACCGAGGGGCTGTTGTGGACCTCTGGCTCTTCTGTCTTGCGTCTTTTTCATATGCAAAATTCTTTTACAATCTCTAATCAGGTCATTCTCTAAAGAAGCCTGATGAGAGAAGTATATTTTTATAGGTAGTTAAGAATGCCTCTGAGTTCCTAGCAGTTGGTCTTAGGGGCTTTCATCTGGAAGCCCAATTACTCAATGACAAAGGTGTGAAAGTGGACTGGGGTTCCCTTTTAATGACTGCAAAGCAATCTGCACATGCTCAGAAGCACGTCCCTTATTCACAAGTTTATGCACACTGCAAATGGATCACTCCCAGAGTGAAATACAGTGAAGTAGTAAAGAGTCCTGTAGCATCTTTAAGACTAACCAACTTTATTGTAGCATAAGCTTTCGAGAGCCACAGCTCTCTTCGTCAGATGCATCATCAGATGCATCTGACGAAGAGAGCTGTGGTTCTCGAAAGCTGACAATGCATCTGACGAAGAGAGCTGTGGCTCTTGAAAGCTTATGCTACAATAACGTTGGTTAGTCTTAAAGGTGCTACTGGACTCTTCGCTATTTTGCTACTACAGACTAACATGGCTAACTCCTCTGGATCTACAACCTGAAAGTGTGTCTTCCAGCTCTCCGGATGTGTGAGGGCTGGTTGTGGCTGTTCTGTAACCGGGCAAAAAGAACTTTGCACATGTTCAGAGACTCTTATCTTCTTTATTATGCCACGTTCTCCAATAACATGACTTAACTGGAACAGGGAATGGGGTTAAGTTGAAGCTATTCTGCCCCCTGCCATTCTCCCGCCTTTCTTCTGTGTCCTCCCCAACAGTATGTGCTTCCTCTTTCCTGCATCTCTCATCTTTCCCCTTCCTCTCACCTGTTGCTGTTCTCCAATGAGCCCCTCAGAGGTTCCCAGGAATCCTCGCAGCGGTGGAGTGGACCCACCGTGGAGGCCACCTTCCGCCAGGGGAACCCCCAAGAGCACCTCCATCGCTTCATCGAAGCCCGGCACCAGCTGGCCTTCCGAGTGCCCCCCGGCTGCCGCCGCCAGCGTCTGATGGAGGGTTGCCATCCAATACAACTCTTCCAGAGTAGACTTCGGGTCCACCGCCTTGTCAAAGGTGGGCGAGGGGGGCACCGAGCTGCAGGGGGTGGAGCTCAGCGAGGCGCTTCCGCCAGCTCTGGACGCCTCCTGCTTCACTTCCAACTTCAACAAGTCAAAGTCGTCGAGATATTCCAGAGCCAGGGGGCTGGGGGGCAGAGCATTCATCCTGTGCGGGAGAGGGAAGAGAAGACGAGGGTGAGCAGCAGTGCAGATAGATGGGGTGGGAGGAGCTCTACATCCATTCACAAAGAAGCTCTTGAAACAGGCAAGCGGAGCCCCTGTTCTTCCCAAAGTGCCCTGTGGGCCAAACCAGGACTTCCTTCGTTCCCCTCCCCTCTTTGATAACTTCGGTTCTTGCAGTGACAGTCCCAGCCATCATACCTTGGATGCTCTGTGAATCTCTGTGCACGCGCAGCAGTGTGCAGCACCAGTGGATGAGCTGTCATGCTCCATATTTGGCGCTAACACTGAAGATGAACCCATTTGCACCCAAGAGCCAGCAAGGGCGTGTGTGTCTCACACTGCTAATGCCTCAGTGATACGGCGCACCCCCTTAGGCTGCCTCAGCCGTGTACAAACCAAAGCAAAGCAGCCCTGGAGGAGTCCACTCTGCTCCTCACAAACACTCCGATGAGTGCGTAAATTACCTGCTTTTCTTCCTGGAGGCCACACACACAAAAATCACACCTTTCCACTCCACATTTAATGCATCTGCAATACTGGCGCTTCTCAACTATCGGTACTGAACAGTTGTTTCCTGTTGCTTGCCATCTGTCCCCACAGCTGGGTTTTTGTTGCAAAGGAATTGTGCTTTCCCGTTTGAAAATGCAATACTCCCAGCCTGCCCCCCCCGATAATTTGTTTCTGTTGTCATAGATCCAGAGAAGTCAGCCGTGTTCGTCTGTAGTTGCAAAATAGTAAAGAGTCCAGTCGCACCTTTAAGACTAACCAACTATATTGTAGTATAAGCTTTCGAGAAGCACAGCTGTCTTCATCAGAGGCATTGTCAGCTTTCAAGAAGCACAGCTCTCTTTGTCAGATACATCTGACGATGCATCTGACAGAGAGAGCTGTGCTTCTCGAAAGCTCATGCTACAATATAGTTGGTTAGTCTTAAAGGTGCTACTGGTCTCTTTACTATTTTGTTTCTGTTGTAGCTGCTGGGTGGATTTTAGGTCTGTAGGTGTCACAGGCCCCTTTTGCAGACCTTTGGGGAAGATGAGTGATGTGCCCCCTTTTCTTTCTCTTCTGGCCAGCTTAAAAATAGGTGGCCCAACAATTCAGCCCTTCTCTCCTAGCCAGCCCCCCCACCCCCCGATTAGGCACCAATGCGATTTTCTGTTCTTGTTATTGACAGGAACTTCTCTGATTACCCCGCAAAAAAGACTAAATCCTGCCACAAAGCCCTCCTAGATCCCTCGGATCCTGTGAATTCATTCTCATGTTCTTTTATCATGTACACCCACATGCCGCACACTTTGCCGCTGTGCTTTTTTAGCTTTAAAAAAGCTGTTGATATTCGTATATAAGATTGCCCCAATTTCCATCAATCAGGACTTGGGAGAGCCCCAACCCCCCAAGGTGCCAGTACACTTTACTTGTGAGTGTCTCTCACGCACGCACGCACGCACGCACACACACAGAGAGAGAGAGAGAGAGAGAGAGAGAGAGAGACCTGCTTTGCCATATGCACTTGGCTTCCATTCCTGCCTTCTCAGGGTCTCCTTGCTTGTCTCTCCAGGCTCTCTATGTCTCACTCTGAGCATTCACACTTTTTCTGTCTTATGTCCTAAACATGACAACATTTCCATTTTCTAGCGACCCCCTGCCTGCAAAGACCTGAAGTCAGGGGCAACACAGGAGGAAAGCAATTCAGAGTAGGAGGTGGAAAGGAACCGAGGAGAAGGGAGGGGAGGGGGATGCTGAGCTTGGTTGTGGGGGGGGGGGAGAAAAATCCACCCCCTTGATCGGCTCTCTGCACCCCCCTTGCATGGAGAGAGATCCATGTACCAAGACAAAGATTGATTGGGGCATAATCCATACCCACCTGTTGGTCTGTGAGTCCATCTCTTGTGTGTCCAGTTGTTGACCTTCCAGCTCTGCAGTGCCCCTGTGCGCCACCACCAGGGGACGGTGGCAGCTGCCCAGCCCAGAGACCAGAGCCTGGACTCCAGGGTCCCATTTAAAGCTCTAGGGCAGCTGAGCTCATAGGAATACATTAGGCCCCAGCCAATGGGGACCTTGGACTTCATTCGCATAGCAAGGAAAGGGCCGGGCCGGGGTGTTGTTTCTCTCCCGGAGCAGTTGGTCCTGCCCCCACAGGCCTCCTCCCCACAGCTGGGAAGGGAGAGAGGGTGTCCATGTGCCCTTCCCCCAGCCACAGCCTAGGGCTCTCCCTCCGGCAGGCAGGCACGGTCTGACAAAATCAGAAGTTTTGTGCTGTTCTGCACTTCCTCATCTGGCTAGCAGAAAGTGGTTTTCAAACTGGCTGCAGGATCTGAGACCAAACGTCATGTGCACGGGTTTGCGCTGCTGCACTCCAGATTCAGTGGTCTGGAATAATGAGAACACTACCCTTGCTTGTAGATCCGGAGGAGTTAGCCGTGTTAGTCTGTAGTTGCAAAATAGTAAAGAGTTCAGTAGCACCTTTAAGACTAACCATCTTTATTGCAGCATAAGCTTTTGAGAACCACAGCTCTCATCATCAATCTGATGAAGAGAGCTGTGGTTCTCGAAAGCTTATGCTACAATAAAGTTGGTTAGTCTTAAAGGTGTGACTGGACTCTTTACTATTTTACTCAGGGCTTTTTTTCAGCAGGAACGCGGTGGAATGGAGTTCCGGAACCTCTTGAAAATGGTCACATGGCTGGTGGCCCCGCCCCCTGATCTCCAGACAGAGGGGAGTTTAGATTACCCTCGAGGGCAGTCTAAACTCCCCTCTGTCTGGAGATCAGGGGGCGGGGCCACCAGCCATGTGACCATTTTCTCCGAGCGCAACCCACTGAGTTCCACCACCTCTTTTCCCAGAAAAAAAATCCCTGATTTTACTCTTGCTTGTAACTCCCTCCCAGATCTCTTCCATAGTGGCTCTGCCTTCCAATCCCTCAACAAAACCCACCTATTAAAAAAAATCACAGGGTTAACTTCCTAGTCCTCATTGCTCCATGAAATGAAGCCCCAAACGCCTTTTAACTGTTCATCCCACAGGCGCTGGCAGGACCTCGCCCTTCCCCGTCTTAATTCCCCCACAGTTGAAAATGACCTGGTTGGGTCCTCAGGACTACAACTTATCTTCTGTGGCCGATGTACAGAGACAGTGCCCTGCACTTCATATCAGAAAACACGGAAAGGTCCCTGCCCTGAGGTCTCAGCAATCTAAATTTCTCTCCAGATGAACGCAGCAAGTTCGAATCCCTGCCCACAAACCTGAAGACAACAGTGAGAAAACACACACACACCCTCAGCAGCTCTGAGGGGCATCCGATAGATTCCTGTTGGCGCTTCGATGCCTCTGCTGCTCCGGTGATGCATAGGTGATGCATAGGGTGAACCAGCCCTATGGTGATATTTCTCCCTTCTCCAGCACCCCATTTCCTCCTCAGCTTGTTTCTGTGCAAAGGCTAAGTCCTAGAACATAGGTAGTCATTGTGCCTCTGTGCATGTGCAGAGGGTGTTTCTTTCCCATTTGGGCAAGCACAGTCCACCCTCTCCCTGACGCACCAAAAATTAGAGGGCAAGGATCTCAGCCAACTTTCCACTCTGCCCCAGCATCTATTATATTTTAAAAGCTGCTTCTGGCTGGTGTGCGCGCGTGTGTGCATGTATGAAGGCACTTTGCAAGAGCTTAGAGTCAATATATCCTTAGGTCCATTTGTTTCAACAGCAATCAAAGAAAAGACACTCCAAGCATGCTTAGAAACAATTTGCCTTGAAATCTTTTTTATTTGATGAAGGTAAACGTCATTTTCCTAAGATGAAAGGCACTCTGCTTATGCTCAGAGTCACAGTGTTTCAAGAAGGGGAACTCAGAACTAAGAAGACAGGGTTGAACCCCAGGGCCACCCTAGCTGCAAATGGGCCAACCTGGGTTTCTTCAAGCTGGTTCTGATGGAACAAAATTGTGGTCATTTGCTGCCAGACACCTGGGGAGCAGGGCGTGATCTGGGGCTCAGGGCCTTGCCCCCATTGGATTCCTCTGTTCTCTGGTTGCTATCCTGCCTTTCCTTCTCACAGCGCGGCATAAAACCAGTGACTGGCCCACGGTCGTCCAGCATGGCTGAATGGTAATTTGACTTCCAGGCTCCATCCTCGTTCAGCGCTGCTGCCCCTGCCCCTCACTGCCCCAACACCACACAGCTGTTTGGCGCGAACCAAGCGTGTGGCGCACATTCCAGATCTCTTCAGCCCTAGGAACTTCCCGCAAGACACTCCAATCCGTCATGTGCCCTTGCAATCAAGTTAAAGTTGCAAAACCCCCTCTTGTTATCTGTGAGTGAAAAATAATATGAAAACTGAAATGTGTAGGCGGGGAGGCGGGGGGAGGATTGTTATTCCTGAGTAATTAAGCCCTGGAAAATGGGCAGAATGACCTCTGTGCATTAAAAAGCATTGTTCCTGGGGGGGCCGGGGAGACCAAAAATTGCCAGAAGCCAATTCAGAATGCAGCCTGGTTGCCATGACTTCTGCCCCCCCCTCCGAGCCTCCCCCTTTTCTAGCATGCAGCACTGGGTGGACAAAAGGCCCAGAGCGCGTTGCTAACCTGTTGTGACAGGGGATTCTCGGCCTATTGAGGGTGATGTCATTCTTTCATCAGGCCTCACCCCATTGCCTGCCCGGGCCTTGTGCCTCTCCGCCACCCCTGGCGTGACCTTCCCACCTGACCGGCCTCTGTTGTTAAGCAAGGAAAGGGAGGAAAAAAATCCAGCTTGCCCAACGCAGACCCCTCGCAACAGCCCCTGCCCCGCTAGCTCTGCTGAAGCCCTGCAGACCCCTCCCCAAATCCAAGCACTGGCGCCTACCCACAAGATATTAGCTTTGCACCCCATGCTCATTTAGGTGGGGGAATTTGGGGGGGGCAGGGATCCTGGACTAACTGCTGTGTGGCAGGTGGAAAATCAAGAGACAAATGTTATCCCACATCTGTATAAATGATACCTGTCTTATTTCTGCCTGTCACACACAGGAGCCCCACTGGAAATTCAAAAGAAATATTTCAACAGCTGTTTGGTTCTTTTTTAAGGGGTGCCCTCAAGTCATAGCTGACTTGTGGCAACCCCAGGTAGGGTTATCATGGCAAGAGACTAACAGAGGTGGTTTGCCATTACCTGCCTCTGCAACCTCGGTCTTCATTGGAGGTCTCCCATCCAATTACTAACCAAGGCCAACCCTGCTTAGCTTCTGAGATCCGACAAGATCAGGCTCAGCTGGGCTAGCCAGATCAGGGCACATCTGGTTCTTTACTAAGGTCCAGTTGACACATGAGGGACCTGGTTGCTAAAACACCCCGGCTATGCCCACAGCGCTACAGACCATCCGCCTGTCTGTGGTTTGACCAATTCCACCCACGCCATCGCAGACTCTTAAGAGGAGATCTGGGAAGGTAGCAATCATAAAAACATTGCCTGTTGAAGTTCCACCTGTCATGCAGCTGGTAAGAGCGTAGGAGCCCAGTGATACGACTATTTTGTTACATTTTTTGCAGTGAGTAGATCCCAGACCCTTCTAAAAGACCGTGTAATGTAATGGATGATCTCAAAATAAGCTATAATACTGGTTTCCGTTGCTCGGTGCCCAACCCATAAGATAAACTAGAAAGCGTTATTTTCATTTGCATGGGTTTTGCCAATAAGAGAAGTGTATACGAACACCTCAAAATAAAGAACAATCTCGCAACCCCTAATTTCCAGATGTCAGCAAATAAAATCAAGGGGTGGCAGTCACTTAATGATCTACTCTCTGTTTCATTGAACAATCTTTCAATCCTCCGTGACGGAACCTTTCCAACGCTTAGATAAGAGAGCAGTTATATGATACTTTAAAAGGACTCCTGATCTCTCCTTAGGAGGAGCGTAGAAAGGGTAGGGTGGAGGAGAAATTCCGCTGTGCTTGTCCCAAAAACTCAACCCCTCCAACGTCTCTTCGCTGTGATCCTAAGCATATGTATGCAGGAGTAAACTGGGGCCCAATGAGTTCAGTTCGGCATTTCTACACGGAGTTATGATGTCCCTTCTGACCCCAAACGGCTTCAGTTTATGCCCTGGTTTCTGCACATTCTCTTGAGCCATTCGTTTTTGCCTCGTATTTCCCCTGGGTTTTGTTCTGGTTCTCTTGGGACCACTTTTACCCCAATCCTTTTCTAGTAACTGAATTTGAGCTGTGTTTGTTTACGTGTGTGATATTTCCGGTGATTTTGGTGGTTTCTCCCACTTCCTGCCGACTTTCCGCAGACTGGATCGTGACTGCGGGACAACCCTACCTCGCATCAGCAGATTTTCAAGTATTATTTTTTTTAAATACTCACCCAATAGAGTAGGTGCAGGAGAGATCATTACTTTTCCTGTGTAATTGGTACCTTTTCCTCCCCTGCCCCATGCTAAGTATGTGCCCCTATGTACTACCTGTAACTTTAAGTATGATCCTGGTGGTTAGTTCTATGTTGTCTAGTGCAGGGCCTTTTTTCTGGGAAAAGAGATGGTGGAACTCAGTGGTGGAACTCAAGACTGCACAATGACGTCACTTTGGGTCAGCTGGAACAAGGGGGGAGTTTTTTAAAGTTTAAATCGCCCTTGGTGAAAATGGTCACATGGCTGGTGGCCCCACCCCCTGATCTCCAGACAGAGGGGAGTTTAGATTGCCCTCCACGGAGGGCAATCTAAACTCCCCTCTGGCTGGAGATCAGGGGGCGGGGTCACCGGCCATGTGACCATTTTTAAGAGGTGCCTGAACTCTGTTCCATCGCGTTCCTGTTGAAAAAAATGCCCTGATCTAATGTCAGTCGTGGAATTGCTTATGTTCTGTTTCAGCATTTCTTCAACTCTGTATTGGATTCTTGCTAATGCTATGTCTTGTAAACTTGCATTTATTTACCCTATGGCATCGTTTATGGAAATGTCCTTGATACTGACTGTGCTAATCTCACACTATGTAATCCACCTTGAGTCTCAGTGAGAAAGGCAGACTAGAAATGACATAAATAAATAAATAAATAAATAAATATCCATTTGCTTCCTTGGGCTTTCAGAAGCATAGGAGCACTCACTGCACTTTCTGGCCGCTCATCAGCCATCACTTTTTGCTTTCGTGCCTGGCTCTCCTGATATCCCTTTCCCCCATGGAGAGAAAGATTTTTCCCCCTTTGCATAGGCAAAGCTTTGATTTTTTTTAATTTAGAAAAACACACTTCCTGATAGAGACATATCACTATAAGATCTGCCTTGATTTCCAACACACGCAACCTTTACTATCTTTATTTTTCCTGGGATTTTGAAATTTTATAATTTGGCGGGGGGGGGGGACTCTTAGCAGCCTGCTAGACCATTGTTCTTGGCCTGCTAGAGAAATTTACAGGACTAGACATTAAGTACCTTTCCCCTGAAAGCAATTGACTAAATGGGCGAGCAATTGACTTCTCTCTCTTTGCCTGCCTTTTGTGGAAAGAAAAACGTTTAAAAAATGTTTTCAGCCCCAAATGTCCAAATATTGGGGTGAACCTTAGAGTGGAGGGCTTTTCTCTATATGGACAATATGGTGATTCTCACACATGCGTATGCCTAGCCTCTCTTCTAGCGGTAGGCTGATAGAGTGCAGGCACATTAAAAGAGAGAGAGAGAAAAAATGGCTTTGTCTTCACTAGAGAGAGAGAGAAAATGGCTTTGTCTCCACTGGTGATGACAGCAGCTAAAGACAGCACCCTTGCACAGAAAACCTTATCAAACTGAGAGTCTCTCTACACAAAACATCCGGCACGTGTTCTTCATATGTCCAGAGACACAATGTTAGCTGGGAAGCATAGTTTCAAAAGAGAGAGCCAGTGGAGATCGCTCCGGAGGGGACGGATTCTCTCACAGCCCTCCGCTGCCTCTGGCATCTCCCCTTCTGGAGCCTTTGCCTTTCCGAGGGTTGGTTAATTCAACGTTTTAAGCAGCGAGGGCAGCAGGGTAAAAGCTTCGGAAGGGGCAGAGACGGCAGAGGGCTGTGAGAGAATCTGCCCTCTCTGGAGCAATCTCCGCCACCTCTGTCATTTAAAACTACACTTCCTGGTGAACATTGTGTCTCCTGATACTTGATGAACACACGCCCAGGTGGCTCATGTAGAGAGACTCTGAGGCAAGTCTGTAAGAATATAAACCAATGTGGAGGCTGGAGACCTGCAGAGAGGAGAATGACGTGCGGAAGCCCAGCGTTCAGTGTGATTCTGTTGCTGTCAAATCAACAGCTAAGGAAAAGCCCTTGAATGCGAGTCCCTAGCAAGGGCGTTCAGGTAGGACTGTAATCTGAGGGTCAAAGTTTCTCCAGTAGCAATTTGCTGGGGTGACTCAGGCAGCCTTCAGCCTCACCCAGGGGTGAAAGTATCGAAGCAGCTCTGCAGTGGGGCTTTGGGAAAGGGTTCTCGAGCAGTCCTCTCTCACAGCCGGGCTCCGTTTTCCTTACAGCGGAAAACCTGAACTCTGAACCCCTTCAGCTGTGCGGCTTCCTCCCCACAGGAAGCCTCAAGAGGTATCACTCTCCTAACTTTCTCTCTGACATATATTAAATTTGTGTATACGACACCGTCAATGAGCCAGGCCTTTTACAAAAGAGGAGAAACAGGCCCCTGCCCCAAGGCATGTACAATATAAAGTTTAACGTAAGGTAGACTACAAAGAAGAGAGGGTAGGGAGGTAGAGATAGGGAT
Source organism: Eublepharis macularius (assembly GCF_028583425.1). Classification (NCBI taxonomy): domain Eukaryota; kingdom Metazoa; phylum Chordata; class Lepidosauria; order Squamata; family Eublepharidae; genus Eublepharis; species Eublepharis macularius. Next base: position 77,296,686 of record NC_072801.1, read on the forward strand.
GAATAGGGGGGAAATCTGCATATGTTCCAATTAAATGTGTTTAGGACACCCTGACCTGGATAGCCGAGGCAAACCTGACCTTGTCAGATCTCAGAAGCTAAGCAGGGTCAGCCTTGGTTAGTAATTGGATGGGAGACTGCCAATGAAGACTCAGGGTTGCAGAGCCAGGCAATGGCAAGCCACCTCTGTTAGTCTCGTGCCATGAAAACCCCACCAGGGGTTGCCATAAGTCACCTATGACTTGAGGGAAGAGTTTCATTTTCAGGATGTAGGGGTCTAAAGGGTTGTGCCAAAGCTGGACCCAAGGAGGAAATAACAACAACAACAACAGCAACATTCAATTTATATACCACTCTTCAGGGCAACTTAACACCCGCTCAGAGCGGTTTACAAAGTATGCTATTATTATCCCCACAACAATCACCCTGTGGGTGGGTGTGAGAGAGATCTAGAAGAGCTGTGACTTGACCCAAAGTCACCAGATGGCTTCGGGGGGAGGAGTGATCAAACCTGGCTCTCCAGATCAGAGTCCTGCCACTCTTAACCACTACACCAAACTGGCACCAGACAGGCGCTCCTTCCAGGCATACGGCAAGCAAAGAGAGTGTCATTCAAAGGACGAAGTGACCTTTGGGCCCACGGTGGAGCAGATGGAATGAAGAGCAGGAGCTGCAGGGACATTAAAACGGCCCTGGAACAATCTGGGCCAAGTGCCGCCCCGGCAGCGCTGGGGGAGCTGCATGGGTTGTTCGGCAAGGACCCAGGCCATGGCGATGGCGGCAGTGGGTAGTGAGCCTGCATCCTTTGCTGTCATCAGCACTTGTCCCCGTGTCCCGAGTCCAAGCTGAATGGCCCTCAATCTGATGTGAATGCTCGCTAGATGAAAAAAGCACTCTGTACATGCTCAAGAGCATGCTGTTTCCTCAGAGGTTCCAAGGGGGACCTCAGCTAAACAGATTCCCTCTTTTTTTTGCAAAGTAGGCGCTCAGATTCTGAGCAGGATTGTCAACAGATGTGGAGACAAACATCCTGCCCTTTTAATAGAAGCGTAATGTGGGGAAATGGGCTGCTGAAGCTTTTCGTAGTATGGTGGTAAAGACCGCTATTATTAATGGGACGTGTTTTCTCCCCAGGTTATTGGCAACCTTAATTCTGACCTCAGAGGTGGGTGCGAAACTCTTGAGGCTCCCCTTCTTTGGAGTTCTGCAACTTCTCTTTTGGTGCTTTGTGCACAACGTCTGACGGAGACGAGGGGGGAAGAACCATGGCGGAGGAAAACTGGTTGCAGCTGGACTAGGAGTGACTCAGCACCGCGCTGCTGGGCCACCCTGACTCAGCGAAAAGCTCCCTCTCCCAAGATCTCATCGGGCTCATTCATCTTTAATATCGATCTAACATTTGTATCCGGCCTATCTCTCGAGAAGTTCGAGGGGCATACCTCTCCCTTTTCCATTCCATCCTCTCAACAATTCTGGGGGGGCAGGCCGAGAGACTGCGAATGTCCCAAAGTCTCCCAGTGAGCTTAGTAGCATTTGGTGGATTTGGGAGACTCCTGGTTTCACCATTAAGCCACAGGGACTCTGCGCTGACTTCAGGTGCAAACGGGGTTGCCAAATGATCAGAAAAAAAGAGCCTGATCCTGTTCTTATAATAGTAGCTTAGGGAGGGGGTGGCACAATCATCTTCTAATGGCGACAAATTAAGCTGCGCTTAAAAACACAAAAGCGTGAGAGCCGGTAGAAGACATCGACAGCCGTAAGGCCGAACGAGGCATGTTTGTTCAAAAGGCCTGGCTTTCCTGCAATAAAGAATGAAACTGCAATAGGAATGGCTGACCAAGATGCTGGTGCAGATGGCAAAGCTTACTTCATTGATTTGAAAAAAGTCAGTCAGTATGTTTGTTGATGAATGGAAACCCTTCATAGATTATTTACATGCAGGGCTTTTTTTCAGCTGGAACGCGGTGGAACGGAGTTCCGGCACCTCTTGAAAATGGTCACATGGCTGGTGGCCCCGCCCCCTGATCTCCAGACAGAGGGGAGTTGAGATTGCCCTCCGTGCCGCTTGGTGGCACGGAGGGCAATCTCAACTCCCCTCTGCCTGGAGATCAGGGGGCGGGGCCACCAGCCATGTGACCATTTTCTCCAAGGGCAACCCACTGAGTTTCACCACCTCTTTTCCCAGAAAAAAAGCCCAGTTTACATGAAATAGATAATAACAACTTGATAATGGTTGTTGGGGGTTTTCCGGGCTGTATTGCCGTGGTCTTGGCATTGTAGTTCCTGACGTTTCGCCAGCAGCTGTGGCTGGCATCTTCAGAGGTGTAGCACCAAAAGACAGAGATCTCTCAGTGTCACAGTGTGGAAAAGATGTAGGTCATTTGTATCTACTCAGGAGGGGTGGGGTTGAGCTGAGTCATTCTGTAAGAGTTTCCCAGGGTGTGGAATGCTAATGGCGGGAGGCTTCACTGTAACCTGAGGAGGTTCTTTTGCATATGGATTGGTGCTTGATGTGCTAATCTTCTCTACAGGGCTATTGTCGGGTGTGGAGTGTTTTGTTGGCCTGGTGTTTTTCAGAACTGGAGCCCATGCTCTGTTCATTCTTAAGGTTTCTTCTTTCCTGTTGAAGTTTTGCTTATGCTTGTGAATTTCAATGGCTTCCCTGTGCAGTCTGACAAAGTAGTTGGAAGTGTTGTCCAGTATTTTGGTGTCCTGGAATAAGATACTGTGCCCTGTTTGAGTTAGGCTATGTTCAGCCACTGCTGATTTTTCAGGCTGTCCAAGTCTGCAGTGTCTTTCATGTTCTTTTATTCTTGTCTGGATGCTACGCTTTGTGGTCCCGATGTAAACTTGTCCACAGCTGCAGGGTATACGGTATACTCCTGCAGAGGTGAGGGGGTCTCTGCTGTCTTTTGCTGATCGTAGCATCTGTTGTATTTTTCGGGTGGGTCTGAATACTGCTTGAAGGTTATGCTTTTCCATAAGCTTTCCCATCTGATCAGTAATTCCTTTGATATATGGCAAAAACACTTTTCCTGTAGGTGACTGTTTTTCCTTGGTTGTTTGATTCATCCTGGGTTTGATTGCTCTTCGGATTTCATTTCTGGAGTAGCCATTTGCCTGAAGTGCGTGGTTTAGATGATTAATTTCCTCATTGAGAAAGCGCGGCTCACATATCCGTCTTGCACGATCCACTAATGTTTTCATTATGCCTCTTTTCTGTCGGGGGTGGTGATTGGAGTTTTTGTGTAAGTACCGATCAGTGTGAGTTGGTTTCCTGTAGACCTTGTGACCTAACTGAAAGTTTGCTTTGCGGATGACCAAGGTATCCAGGAATGAGAGTTTTCCCTCACTTTCTTTCTCCATTGTGAATTGTATGTTCAGGTGGATGTTGTTGAGATGATTCAAAAACTCCCTCAATTCTTCCTCCCCATGGCTCCAAATGATGAATGTATCATCCACAACTTGATAATTTATGGATTTATGGACTAAGGGATTTTGACCTTATAAAAAAGAGAGCTTCTAATTGTTATCTAGAGAATGTGTAAATCTGACATGATACGTATATTTGTTTTGGAGAATATTGGAAACTTTTTAGTTTAGATAGTTTGTTTTCCTTTTATTGTTGTGGTTTTTTTCTGTATTATGTATGTTTTCCTAGCCTTGTTTGTTGTTTAGTTGTTTTTGTTTGTTTTATTAGCATGTGTGTAATTGTAATCTTCTTAGGTTGGTTCTTTAACAATATAAAACTCTCAATTAAAAAAAGAAGAGGAAAACTGCAATGCAAGAAGGATCTCTTAGGGAAATGTGGTATATTGCTGTGTGAGTGTACACAAAGTTCTGGATGGGACACTACCCTCGCACCCTGTGTCCTCCACAAGTGGCTCTAACAGAGATCCCGTTCTTATATGAGGTATTGGGACTTATCTGGTTGGAAATGGGTACTTGTGGGTTTGAGGAATGCACTTAACTCATGCTCAGAGGCACTCTACATTATTTTATTTTAAAAGCTTCTAACATACCTAATTGGTAAGCTTCTTCTTTTATTCAAATCCAATAATTAGTGACACAAAGCAAAAGGTGAAGACCCAGGCAAAAAAAACTAAAAGCCCGTGCCATAAAAAAAAGATCAGCATACCAATTTATTTATTTATTTATTTACTTAGATTTATAGTCTGTCCACCCCAACCAAGTGGGCTCAAGGCGGATTACAACAATTTAAAACACAGTACACAATACACCAGCAATAGCCATTTAAAATATAAATAATACAAATCATTCATTTAAAACATTGGCACCATATAAATACAGCTATCAAAATTGCAATGTTAGGTTGTCTCAGGACAGAGAAAAGAAAGTCTTTCTTCACTCAAAGAAAAGAGCAAGAGTCCAGTAGCACCTATAACAAAATTTGTGGAGGGTGTGAGCTTTCATGAGTCATAGCTCACTTCTTCAGATACCTTCAGATTCCTGAAGAAGTGAGCTGTGACTCACGAAAGCTCATACCCTACCACAAATTTTATCTGAAGAAGTGAGCTGTGACTCACAAAAGCTCATACTCTTCCACAGATGTTGTTAGTCTTATAGGTGCTACTGGACACTTGCTCTTTTTTACTGCTACAGACAAACTAACATGGTTACCCATCTATCTTCACTCAAAGAGTAATTAACTTGTGGAATTCACTGCTGCAGGATGCTGTGGTGGCCCCTAGTTTAGTTGGCTTCATGAGGGGATTAGACAGACTTGTGGAGGAGGGCGCTGTGAATGGCTATTAGCCTGGATGACTAGACGGAACCTCCATGTTCCGACGCAGTCAACCTCTGAATAAAAGTGCTGAGGGGGCAACAACTGCGGGAATTCATGGCCTCCATGCCCAGTTTATAAGCCTCTTGTGGGCACCTGGTTGGTCACTATGTCAAGCGGGATGCTGGACTAGATGCACCACTGGTTTGATCCAGTATGGGGGCTCTGATGGTCTTGTTATAAGTAAAAGACTAGCAGATGAAAGAGACGTTAAAATCTATCACCAAGACGAAGCTACAAAGCCAACAGAGAGTCACAGAGCCTGGAAAACTGATGAAGGTAGAGAGTACCGCGTTCCTGGCATCACCACAGAGAAGGCCTTGGGCTCAGCTGGCTTGTTTCGGCATTTGGGGCCTCCTTGGCAGAGATTAGCGGAGGGGCTGGCTTGCATGGGAGACGGGAGTCCTTTGAAAGCCCTCACCCCAGGCCCTTTTGAGCTTTGTGGGAAGAATCAGCCCAACGAACTGTGCCTGAAAGCAAATCCCATATGAATTGCACTGTATATGTCAGTGGCCAGCCTGGGAAAAAGATCACCAGGATGAGACCTAAGCGTTCTCCTCTAATACGAGAAGTGAAGCTGGAAGAAAAATGTTGGAAAACAACAGAGTGAAGCAAGGGAAGGGATCGTGGCTCAGAGGTAAAGCATATACTTCTCTTCTCTTCTCTGCCTTTCTCACTGGGACTCAAGGTGGGTTAAACAGAGTAAGTCAACATTAACAAGAGGATGGAACAACCAGGGCTTTTTTTCAGCAGGAACGCGGTGGAATGGAGTTCCAGAACCTCTTGAAAAGGCGGGGCCACCAGCCATGTGACCATTTTCTCCGAGGGCAACCCACTAAGTTCCACCACCTCTTTTCCTAGAAAAAAAAGCCCTGTGAACAACCAATGGACAATACCATAGAATCTGGATTGTAAGAACCTGGAACCGAGCAGAAATATAAACAGAAGGGAAGCAAAACATATGCATTAATATGACATGTTAAACGATGTAAAAATTACATGGTAGGATACAACAACAGAAAGTACAAATTATACATTATAGTATAGATCACAGTCCCTAACACTTTACCCAAGTATCTTTTGGAACTGCTTTGTTACAGTACAGCCTTATGTGTGTAGGAAAGCCCTTTTAAATAATTCAGGTTTGCATAGGTGGTGGTTGTGGGTTTTCCGGGCTGTATTGCCGTGGTCTTGGCATTGTAGTTCCTGACGTTTCGCCAGCAGCTGTGGCTGGCATCTTCAGAGGTGTAGCACCAAAAGACAGAGATCTCTCAGTGTCACAGTGTGGAAAAGATGTTGGCAGGTCATTTGTATCTACTCAGGAGGGGTGGGGTTGAGCTGAGTCATCCTGTAAGAGTTTCCCAGGGTGTGGAATGCTAATGGCGGGAGGCTTCACTGTATCCTGAGGAGGTTCTTTTGCATATGGATTGGTGCTTGATGTGCTAATCTTCTCTGCAGGGCTATTGTTGGGTATAGAGTGTTTTGTTAGCCTGGTGTTTTTCAGAACTGGAAACAACTTTTCCACACTGTGACACTGAGAGATCTCTGTCTTTTGGTGCTACACCTCTGAAGATGCCAGCCACAGCTGCTGGCGAAACGTCAGGAACTACAATGCCAAGACCACGGCAATACAGCCTGGAAAACCCACAACAACCATCGTTCTCCGGCCGTGAAAGCCTTCGACAATACATCAGGTTTGCATAGTTTGCAGAAAGCAAGGAGAGCTTTCCTGACCTCCTCAGGCAGGCCATTCTATAAGGTGGAGACCACAACACATGTATATGAGTGGTTGTCGATTTTGCCTATTTGCAGGTTGGTACCTGCAGAAGTCCCTGCTCAGATGAGTGAAGCTGTCTTGGTGGAGCATGGGGGAGAGGTGGTCCCACAGATATGATGAGCCAAAGCCATGTCGGGCTTTATATGTAAAGCCAATACCTTGAATTGAGCCTGATAACTGATGGGCAGCCAAAGGAGTGATTGCAGAATGGTGGTAATATGCATGCTCCATTTAGCTCTGGGCAATAGCCAAGCTGCAACGTTTTGCACCAAATGAAGTCCCTGCATTGATTTTGAGGGGAGACCGACACAAAGTGCATTACTGTAGTCCAGCCATGATATTTCTGTGGCGTGGAACCAAGTGGCCAGATCGGCTTGGCATGCAAAGTCCCCAGGTTCAAACTTGGACATCTTCAGTTAAAAAGATCTGGCAATAGATGATCGTTTCAGATGGATAGCAGTGTGGGTCCGCAGTAGAAGAGCAAGACTGAAGTCCAGCCGCACTTTAAAGAACGACGAGATTTCCAGAAAAGAGCAAGAGTCCAGTAGCACCTATAAGACTAACAAAATTTGTGGTAGGGGAGGAGCTTTTGTGAGTCACAGCTCATTTCTTCAGAAGATTTCCAGAGTCTAAGCTTTCAAGAGTCAAGCTTCCTTTGGATCTGACTCACCAACTCACTGACGTGGCTACCACCTACTGCCGGATCTTGTTGGTCTTTATGATGCTACTGGGCTTGAATTTGGTGATAGGTGATGGTTCTGAAAGACCTCTGCCTGTGATCCTGGAAAACTGCTGCCAGTCTGAATAGACGATGCCGACTTTGATGTACCAAGAGTCTGATTTAGTATAAAGCAGCTTCAACATAAGGAGGTTGGGTGGGGGTAAGCAGGCTTATACCCCCCTATATTATTTAATAATAAAGAGTCCAGTAGCACCTTTAAGACTAACCAACTTTATTGTAGCATAAGCTTTCGAGAACCACAGCTCTCTTCGTCAGATGCAACTTTATTGTAGCAACCACAGCTCTCTTTGTCAGTTGCAACTTTATTGTAGCATAAGCTTTCGAGAACCACAGCTTTCTTCGTCAGATGCAACTTTATTGTAGCATAAGCTTTTGAGAACCACAGCTTTCTTCGTCAGATGCAACTTTATTGTAGCATAAGCTTTCAAGAACCACAGCTCTCTTTATCAGATGCAACTTTATTGTAGCAACCACAGCTCTCTTCGTCAGATGCAACTTTATTGTAGCATAAGCTTTCGAGAACCACAGCTCTCTTTGTCAGATGCAACTTTATTGTAGCAACCACAGCTCTCTTCGTCAGATGCAACTTTATTGTAGCATAAGCTTTCGAGAACCACAGCTTTCTTCGTCAGATGCAACTTTATTGTAGCATAAGCTTTCGAGAACCACAGCTCTCTTCGTCAGATGCAACTTTATTGTAGCATAAGCTTTCGAGAACCACAGCTCTCTTCGTCAGATGCAACTTTATTGTAGCATAAGCTTTCGAGAACCACAGCTCTCTTTGTCAGATGCATCGATGCATCTGACGAAGAGAGCTGTGGTTCTCAAAAGCTTATGCTACAATAAAGTTGGTTAGTCTTAAAGGTGCTACTGGACTCTTTACTATTTTGCAACTACAGACTAACACGGTTAATTCCTCTGGATCTATATTATTTAAAGTGAACAGACTCCTTTTGCCCCTTGCTTTCTATAATATCTGGTGGGTTTGTGAATAAATGTGTGAAGATCTGCCCCTCCTGACCCTCCCCCCCACCACGTAAGCCCCCATTCTCCAGAAATTTCTGGGCAAAAGTACTGGTGGGATGTTCAGAGGCAGCCAGAATTTTTTTTTCCCTGCCAGAGACAGGAGCACAGCTGCTGCCCCCCCTCCCATTGTGCCGCTTGCACCAAAGAGGTTCATCCTCTGGCTGGAACTGGGAGGTGTCTATTTTAAACCCAGAGTTGGGGGGTGACTTGCACTGTCCAGTCAGCTCAGCTGAACCGCTCGTGATCTCTCCTCCGGGGACCGGAGTGACCTCAGTGGAGAAGAGGCGAGAGAGTTTCTTGCACGAGTCAGCAGACACAAATGAGGAACTTGCGGAGAGAAAAGGAGGCAGGCAGCAAGAAAAGTGGAAAGTGGGGCTGGGAGGGGGGGCTGGGGAGAGAATCTGGGATGCCAGGGCCGCTGGTTGGGGAGGAAGTGAAAAAGCAAAAAACAAAGTTGTTTTCTCGTTCTCTGCACTAAAGTAACGCTCTAACTCCAGATCTGATGCCAGAAAAGAGCAAATTCCCTGCTGGAAATTTAGACATCCAAAGAGCAGAAGAGGAGAAAAAAAATGCTGTCCTCAAATGCATTAAGCAAAAGAGTTGTACATATAATAGGCTAAACCCCAGCATTTGCCTGCTTATTACATACCTGCTATTTCAGAGCATTGCTGATGGTTTGATTTATTTTACTTCTTTTGTCCTCCGCCTTTCTCCCCTTTGGGATCTCTAAGCAACGTGCCCCATTCTCCTCTCCTCCATTTTATCCCCAAGACAACCATCTGAGATAGTTTAGGCTGAGAAAATATGACTGGCCCAAGGTCACCCATTGTGGGGATTTGAACTTGGCTATCAATGATGTCCCGGGGGTCATTTTGTAGAAAAAGAGCTGGAGGAACTCATTAGCATAACTATTAGCATAACTCATTAGCATATGTCACACCCCTTGCCATCACTGGAAGTGTGTCATTAGCATAACTGATTTGCATATGCCACACCCCCTGACATCACCTATCCTGGCTGTTTTGGACCCAATCCTGGCCATTCAGGGCCAAAAGTGGGCCCAAAATGGCAAAAGGGGGCTGAAAATGGCCGAAAAGGGGACCAAAATGGTCAGGATCGGACTGCTGCTGAGTGGGAGAGTGATCCACAACCTGTCAGAGACCTGATCCGGGCCATTTCGGCCCCAATTCAGGCTGAAATGGGCCCAAAATGGCCGAGGGTCAGGTGGGCGGGGCCACCTGACATGTGACCTCTTTGGGGAAATGCTGGAACTGCATTCCTGCACGTTACCCTTTGAAATGAGCCCTGATGATGTCACTGAATATGCACAAACATCTTAACTGCTCTGGTTGAGTGTTGACAAACAAACGTACATTTAATGACACAATGAGTGATCCATTTGGCTAAGGTGAGGGGAGGCTCTTTGGGAGGGACCACCACCTTGATGCTTTGCCTGTAAACTTCCTGGCAGGCTTTTGTTAGAAACTGGATGCTAGAAGAGATGGTTATTGAAGATGGATATAGAAGAGCTTGGGGAAATGCAGAAAACAGCAACCAGAATTATCCTGTGGTTGGTATACCTACCTAATGAAGTAGGGCTAAAGGATTTCAGACTTTTTAGTGTGGGGCTGGGCAGGGAGGCAAATGAGAGGTGACATTACAGGGGTCTGCAAAATCATGCACGGTTTGGAGAAAGGGAATGGAGAGAAACATTTCTTCCTCTTCTAAAAATTGGAGTTACCCTATGAAACTTATTGGCAACAGATTCATAAGGAAGTTGACTTGAGGAGTTCACTTCCACGAAACATGGTGATCATTGCAGACTTAGATGAATAGGTCTTTAGTTGCAGTTTGTCTGACCCTTGCAGACTCTGTTAGGAGCCTAGGGATTATACTGGATCCAGTGCGGTTACTAGAAAAACAAGTTAAGGCAGCCGCAAAAAATGCTTTCTACAACCTCTCCTTAGCCTGGAAAATGGCTTCTTACCTTGTCATGGCCAACCTGGCCACCTGGATCTATGCTACGGTAACATCAGGACTTGACTATTGTAATGCACTATACGCAGGTCTCCCATCTAAACTAACTAGGAGACTCCAGTTGGTGCAAAAGGCTGCGGCTCAATTGTTATCAGGAGCGAGCTGGAGCATGAACATCACTCCCATCCTGCAGTCACTCCATTGCCTAACTATCAGTTACTGTTAGGGGTGCCAGGCCCCCAGTGGGGGCAGGGAATCGCCCGCCCTCGCCCCCACACCCCGCCCCCACTTACCTGGCCAGTGGGGGGGGTGCACACCCTCTGTGCATGCTCCTCTGCGGAGCTGCGCGCTCCTGCGGACCACGCGCGTTTTGAGCCGCTGTGGAGGGCTCCTGCGCTCCGCAGCGCCTCAAAATGGGCCCGTTTTGGCCTGGATTGGGCCCATTTTGAACCACTGTGGAGCACAGGAGCACTCCTGCGTGCTGCAGCACCCAAAAATGGGCCCGATCCGCACCAAAACAGCTGCGGATCGGGCCTGCTTTGATGCGGATCGGGCCCATTTTGGGACGCTGCAGCACACAGGAGTGCTCCCGCGCTCCACAGTGGCTCAAAATGGGCCCAATCCAGGCCAAAACGGGCCCATTTTGAGGCGCTGTGGAGCGCAGGAGCGCTCCTGCGCTCTGCAGCGCCTCAAAATGGGCCCGATCCATGGGTGCATTTTGGACCGCTGTGGAGTGCCGGAGCGTTCCGGCACTCCACAGCAGCCCCCAACGCGAGCCCCTGCAGCGCGTGATTGCACGGGGGGGGGGGTTACGTGCAAAGCGTGATGATGTCACTTCCCGCACGCACCCCCCCTCGCGCACTCTCCCCAGATCCCGCCTGCCTCTCAGCTCTCCCCAGACCCCCCTTGCCCCCTAACTGCCAACCATGCCCAGACCCCTCCTCCCTCTCAGCTCTCTCCAGACCCCCCTTGCCCCCTACCTGCCAACCATGCCCAGACCCCTCCTCCCTCTCAGCTCTCTCCAGACCCCCCTTGCCCCCTATCTGCCAACCATGCCCAGACCCCTCCTGCCTCTCAGCTCTCCCCAGACCCCCCTTGCCCCCTACCTGCCAACCATGCCCAGACCCCTCCTGCCTCTCAGCTCTCCCCAGACCCCCTTGCCCCCTATCTGCCAACCATGCCCAGACCCCGCCTGCCTCTCAGCTCTCCCCAGACCCCCCCTTGCCCCCTATCTGCCAACCATGCCCAGACCCCTCCTGCCTCTCAGCTCTCCCCAGACCCCCCTTGCCCCCTACCTGCCAACCATGCCCAGACCCCGCCTGCCTCTCAGCTCTCCCCAGACCCCCCTTGCCCCCTATCTGCCAACCATGCCCAGACCCCTCCTGCCTCTCAGCTCTCCCCAGACCCCCCTTGCCCCCTATCTGCCAACCATGCCCAGACCCCTCCTCCCTCTCAGCTCTCTCCAGACCCCCCTTGCCCCCTATCTGCCAACCATGCCCAGACCCCTCCTGCCTCTCAGCTCTCCCCAGACCCCCCTTGCCCCCTACCTGCCAACCATGCCCAGACCCCTCCTGCCTCTCAGCTCTCCCCAGACCCCCCTTGCCCCCTACCTGCCAACCATGCCCAGACCCCGCCTGCCTCTCAGCTCTCTCCAGACCCCTCTTGCCCCCTATCTGCCAACCATGCCCAGACCCCTCCTGCCTCTCAGCTCTCCCCAGACCCCCCTTGCCTCCTATCTGCCAACCATGCCCAGACCCCGCCTGCCTCTCAGCTCTCCCCAGACCCCCCTTGCCCCCTAACTGCCAACCATGCCCAGACCCCTCCTGCCTCTCAGCTCTCCCCAGACCCCCCTTGCCCCCTATCTGCCAACCATGCCCAGACCCCTCCTGCCTCTCAGCTCTCCCCAGACCCCCCTTGCCCCCTATCTGCCAACCATGCCCAGACCCCTCCTGCCTCTCAGCTCTCCCCAGACCCCCCTTGCCCCCTACCTGCCAACCATGCCCAGACCCCTCCTGCCTCTCAGCTCTCCCCAGACCCCCCTTGCCCCCTATCTGCCAACCATGCCCAGACCCCGCCTGCCTCTCAGCTCTCTCCAGACCCCCCTTGCCTCCTATCTGCCAACCATGCCCAGACCCTTGCCTGCCTGCCTGCCATTCCCAGACCCCCCCACTGCCAGCCCTCCCCAGCCCCGGCTTTCTAGAGCCCGTTGTATTTATTTGCACAACCAGCTTTGTTTCTAGTCTCAGATGATCCGCTAATGAATTAGGAACCATAGACCTCACCACTATGTTGTATTGGATTCCCGCTAATGTCTTTGTGAACTTGTGTCTGTTTGCCCTATGGCATTGTTTATGGAAATGTTCCTGATATTGACTGAACTAATCTCACACTATGTATTCTGCCTTGCGTCTCAGTGAGAAAGGCAGACTATAAATGACATAAATAAAATAAGATAAAATAAAATATATAAATACTAGCCATTTGGGTTAGAAGGCAGAATGGCGTTAATCAGTTCCGGGGGGGGGGGGAAAGCCTGCCAGCAAAGACTCTTGCCAGTAGGCCTTGCTTGTGGCCTTTTGACTGGACAGTGTTGGAAATTGAATGCTGGCGAGACGGCACAGTAGTCCAATCCAGCACTTTAATGTTCTGACTAGCAATAAAGCCTGTTGCGGCAAAAAATACAATGGGCTCTAGAAAGAGCAGGGGCTGGGCCAGCCATTGCCCCCTCCCCAACACCCCAATATGGGGCAGGGGGGAGGAGATCAGGGTGGTCTGGCTGGGCACTGCCCTCTCCCCAGCGCCCCAATCTGGGTTGGGGGGATGAAGGCAGGGCAGAGGGAGGAGGGCAGGGCAGCGAGGCCAAGCATTGCCCCCTCCCCACTGCCCCGATCTGGGGTGGGGGAAGGAGGGCAGGGCAGGGGGAGGAAGGCATGCTCAGGGGCTGGAGGCTTGGCAGGTGGGCGGGTGCACCTCCCAGCCCTTCACGGCTACCATCGTGGCTGCAAAGGGCTGTAGGCATGCCTGCCCATCTCCAGGCTCCGGGGCTGGAGGCTTGGGGGAGGGACACGCCAGGCACCTGGCTCCTGCACCCAGCAGCAGTCTGTTCAGGCCCCACTGGGGTCAGAGTGCGCCGCTGCCTGGGCCGCTGCAGGTGGTGAGGGCCGAGGGAGAAGCCCTCATGGGCTTCTGTGCCTGGCAGCAGCCTGTTCCGCCCCACTGGCAGCCCATTCCGGCCCATCGGCGTGGGATTGGGCCGCTGCAGGAGGGGAGCAACTCTCCTCTTATCCCACTAGGGGTGCACTACTGCGCCTGCGCAGGGGAATCGAGATGAGTCGTCGGAAATATGCTTACTCAGTTATGTTATAGGATGACCCCCCCCCCCAAAAAGTCTGCCATTAGGCATGGTCCCATTTCATCTCTGTGTTTCTTAGAGTCTCTTCCAGAGATTGTATTTTCTCCATCATGTAAGTCTTGCATTTCAGGATGGTAGATGGAAGTGCTGTCTTGATATAAAGACAGCTCTATAAAGCCCTATGCAGACTGGAACCGGCGTATCTACGGGACTCTCTCCCCCCGTATGAACCCCGGAGGACGCTTCGATCCAATGATAAACAGCTGCTACTGGCCCCTGGCCCCAGGGAGGCCTGTTTAGCGTCGACCAGAGCCAGGGCCTTTTCGGTCCTGGCTCCAACCTGGTGGAACGCTCTGTCTAAAGAGATCAGGGCCTGGCCAGTTTTGCTATCCTTCCACCGGGCCTGTAAGACAGAGCTCTTCCACCAGGCATATGGTTGACGCTCTGGTCTTCCCTGCTGGCCACCTAGAGAAAGCCGTGCCCCTACAAAGGGTATCTACCACCTAGCCTTTGCCGTATGTTTCTGGAGGTGGTTGGGTGGTGGTTGCTGGGGAAATCTGCTGCCCTGTGTTTTTCAAAACCTGCTGCTGTATTGCTTGTTGTGTGTGTTCTTTTTAAAGATGTTTCATTGGTTTTAAAGGTATTTGTATTTTATATTATTGTATTAATTGGAATCCGCCCTGAGCCTGCTGGTGTAGGGAGGGCGGAATACAAATTGAATTAAATAAATAAATAAAATAAATTGAAGAAAGACACCTCTCAGCCTCTAACCAGCAACAGTGTATGTATCCATACAAGACTCTCCAAACCCCAGTAGGATGGAAGACATTCAGTGGGTGGGAGCCTGGAAGGATAATTTGATAGGCAACACCACCTTGTGGCCAGAGGCTGCAGTCTGCAGAAAAAGTAGCTTGGGCTACACTCTAATAATATTTTTTTATTTTTTAAAAAACAGAATAACAACAACAGCGGATACAGAAAGGAAGGGATCATGTAGCATAGTTTATATGAATCAGAAATAATTATATATAACAGAATAAGTAAAACACAAAGTATTTCTCCCTGATGTCCCTGTCATTAAATTTTTAAAGACTCTATTTTTAATATATGCTCTGGACTGAATATTCAAGGGCAGCTTGCTCTCGTCAGATCTCAGAAGCTAAGCAGGGTCGGACTTGGTTAGTAATTGGATGGGAGACCTCCAGCGAAGACTAGAGTTGCTGAGGCAGGCAATGGCTTGTTAGTCTCTTGCAATACAGTGGTTGCAATAGGGCGACTATGACCTGAGGGCAGGATTTCATTTTCATTTAGATATAATGATACTTATATTAAATTAAATTTATAGTCAACGTTAAAAGTTACAGATTTCTTAACTAAGCTCGAAAAGAGTCCAGTAGCACCTTTAAGACTAACCAACTTTACTGTAGCATAAGCTTTCGAGAATCACAGTTCTCTTCGTCAGATGCATTGAGGGTAAGAAGAAACTGGTCAGATATATAGGTGGAGAGGGGAGGGGGGAGTAGATGCAATCAGTAGCTTCTGATAATGGGATCAGTTACTTCTGATAATGAGATAACCATTCATAGTCTCTATTCAATCCAAGCCTGACTGAATCAAATTTGCATATGAATTCCAACGCAGCAGCTTCCCCTTGGATTCTGTTTTTGGAAGGTTTCTGTTGAACTACAGCAACCTTTAAGTCCTTGGTGGAAGGTCCTGGTAGACTGAAGTGTTCTCCCACGTAGGGAGAACTCTTCAGTTGGTTAGTCTTAAAGGTGCTACTGGACTCTTTTCAATTTTGCTACTACAGACTAACACGGCTAACTCCTCTGGATCTTAACTAAGCTGTTTCTCAACTACTTTATTAGCTTCATCATTGCACCATATTCAATGTTAAATGTTTCTGCCACTTCTACATAGCCAACATAACTCTTAACAAATGGATAATATATCAAAGTACATAAGGGAAGTCTCTACTTCAGATTCGATGTCACAAAATAAAAAAACAAACAAATAAAATATAGGAAAAGGAGGAACTTCAGGGCAAGATGTAAAATCCTGGTGTAGTCTGTGTTGCACTAGAGATACTAGAGCAGATGCCAGAATCCAATCTTAAGTTCTTAACACTTCTTAAAGTCATTTACTAAGTCAATAGAATGACAGGAATTAAGCATGAGACTGTCTGTGGGATTATAATATGAGGTAGAACTACATAATTTGGATTTAACTGACTTTATATCTCATGCAACATCTTACATTACATTTTCATATAGCTCACCTTTTGCTTACATTTATCACCAAGAGAGTTTAGTTCTTACTAGGCAGAGAGAAAAAAGGCCATTTGCTGTCTTTGTGTTTACCGTGAAATGTAATTGTTTTATGGCCTCCTGCTCATAAAGACGGTGGGTGCCATAGAACTACTTGCCTTGACCTGGGCAGCCCAGGCAAACCTGATCTCATCAGATCTTAGAAGCTAAGCAAGATCGGCCTTGGTTAGTAATTGACTGGGAGACCTCCAAGGAAGACCAAAGTTGCAGAGGCAGGCAATGGCAAACCATCTCTGTTAAGAGTATCTCTACATGAGACGCCTCGACGCATGTTTGTCAAGTGTAGGAAGGCGCAACGTTAGCTGGGAAGTGTACTTTAAAAAAACAGAGCGGGCGGAGATCGCTCCTCAGAGGGTTTGTTAATTTCATCTTCACCTCCCCAAAGGCTCTGTCAGTTTCACCTCTCCAGTCTAAAACTGTGTGTGATGGCAACCAGAGGACAGCAGAGAATGAAAATGGGGTGGAGCTGCCTTCCAGAGCCGGGCTTGGACCTGAGGAAGTTATAATGGGCTGAAGTTTCCCTTCTGACATTTCACAGCCCCTTCACACAGTTCCAGTGTATCGCAAAGCCTTTGCCCTGCTGCTGGCTCTGTCTTTTTAAACCGCCCTTCCCGGCTAACATTGCCTTTCCCGACACGTGTTCTTCAAGTGTCAGATGTCTTGTGTAGAGAGACTCCATGTCTCTTGCCTTGAAAACCCACCAGGGGTCGCCATAAGTCAGCTATGACTTGACGGTACTCTCTATCACCACCATGGAACCAGCACCAACTCAGCATCTAACATCTACAGTATAACACAGACTAGCCAGGGGTTTGCATCATGTCCTGAAGATGCCTTTTCTATTTTCCCCTCAACATCCAGCATGACAAAATGTTCTGGAGAATGTGAAAGCTTGCACACTATTTTGTGTCATTTGATTGGTCCTAATAAAAGGTATCATGCAGATTGTGTTCTAAAGTTTTGGATCTTGCTTCCTTCCTTCTGCTGGTGATGGTTTTTTAGGAGCAAGAGGGCATAAAATAATGACATTCTCCCAGAATCACAAAGAACAGCAAATGGCCCTTGTCTCTTTACTCCAGCAGTTCTTAACCTTTTTTGGGTCACAGACCCCTCGAGAATCCGATGAAAACTATGGACTCACTACCCAGAAAAACATAACATGGCAAAACTGATGATTGTACATTACCTGACCACATACAGTAGAATCCCATCTCAACCTACACTTGTTTAGAGTGAAACAATATAGATCTCAGAAGCTAAGCAGGGTTGGCTTTGGTTAGTAATTGGATGGGAGACCTCCAACAAAGACCAGGGTTGCAGAGCCAGGCAATGGCAAACCACCTCTGTTCGTCTCTTGCCAGGAAAACCCCGCCAGGAGTTGCCATAAGTCAGCTATGACTTGAGGGCACTCTCCAACATACGTGCCCTCGCCTAGATTGCCCAGGTAAGCCTGATTTTGTCAGATCTCAGAAGCTAAGCAGGGTTGGCTTTGGTTAGTAATTGGATGGGAGACCTCCAACAAAGACCAGGGTTGCAGAGCCAGGCAATGGCAAACCACCTCTGTTCGTCTCTTGCCAGGAAAACCCTGCCAGGAGTTGCCATAAGTCAGCTATGACTTGAGGGCACTCTCCAACATACGTGCCCTCGCCTAGATTGCCCAGGTAAGCCTGATTTTGTCAGATCGCAGAAGCTAAGCAGGGTTGGCTTTGGTTAGTAATTGGATGGGAGACCTCCAACTCAGACGAAGATTGCAGAGGCAGGCAGTGGCAAACCACCTCTGTTAGTTTGTTGCCATGAAAACCCCACCAGGGGTCACCATAAGTCAGCTATGACTTGAGGGCACTCTCCATTATCAATACCGTAATAACGTAATCTGACATTTTTTTCCCCACAAAGACAAATTTCAAAGTTCCAGGAAATTGAAGGAAAAATAAAACATTTTCTGTTCCTGGTTCACAGACTCCATGAAGACCCTAGATTAGGAATTCCCGATTTAGACTCTATAAAACAAATCAATCTCTTTTATTAGGACCAACTACAATGACACAAAACAGTGCACAACCTTTTGAGTTCACGAGAACTTATCCTCAGACTGAAAGTTTCAAAATAAAAGCTAACAAAGAAGGAGGCCAGAGGAGGGAGAGAAAAAGATATTCCACACCGTGACTTTAAAGGCCTTCTCTCACCAACATTTCCGGGCAAATACAGTGGTGCCTTTGATATAAGGCTATTCTGTAGTTTCTCTGAACAAGAGAGAGAGAGAGAGAGAGAGAGAGAAAGAAATCTGGTGTTTCTCCATTTGAATTACAAAGGCCAGCTACAGTGACACAAAACAGTGGGCAAGCTTTTGAGTTCTCTGTGGTGGCTCCTACATTGTGGAAAGGTTTTCCTGAGGCTGTTAGGAAGGCTCACCTATATTTCTATCATTTTGCAAAATGTGCACAACAGACTTGTTCAGAACGGCATTCTTGCAGAGGGAGCTCAGCTGCAATGTGATGGATCAGCTCAGGAGGGGACTTTTATTCGTTTATTTTATCATCTTTATTATTTCTTAGATAGGTTTGCGAAAGTTGTTCTGCCCCCCCCCTCCCACTGCACCAGCATCACAACCCAACTGCATTATTTTGTCTTCCTAAGAATCCTCGCTGTTAGATTCAAATGTTTCTATATCTTGTAATCCACACACTGATTACTTGATCTTATCCTGTTTTGTAATCATCTGCTTACTGATTGACGGTGAATTGTACTTCTAATCTGCCATGGGCCCCAGTGAGAATGGCAGAAAATTACTAAATAAAGAAATCCTTATGTTGGATGTTAGTTATCTATATATTTATAAAGCTGTTCCTCTATAATCCTCTGTAAACTCGTTCACCCCTTGCTCTTCCGTCATGGGCCCATTGTCTCGCTGGTCCGTTTTCTGCTTCTGATGTATTTAAATAAAGTGTTATAATTTCTCTCAATGTTTTCAGCAATCTGCTCCTTGTATTTTGTTTCTACCCACCGTATCATCCCTGTACATGTGATTTGCCAGACATTCACGTGTACATTCACATGTGCTTCAGTTTGTAAGAAAGAGCTGACACACGTTCACTTTATGAATGCAACCGGGAACCAGTCCCAGGATAAATGTGGCATCTAAACGGCACATTCGGCTGTACATAGGTTGACTGCAATTGAGAATTACTCAATGCAAACACACACAAAAATTAAGCGTAATCTGTACACAGATTGCATAATAGTAAAGAGTCCAGTAGCACCTTTAAGACTAACCAACTTTATTGTAGCATAAGCTTTCGAGAACCACAGCTCTCTTCGTCAGATGCAATAAAGTTGGTTAGCCTTAAAGGTGCAACTGGACTATTTACTATTTTGCAACTACAGACTAAAGTGGCTAACTCCTCTGGATCTACGACAGATTGTATAGGCGCTCATTGCAACTTGTGAACTGGGCTAGAGTCTGTACTTCTTCATGGCCACCTCATTTGTCTTTGATGGCTTTCTTTATTTTGCTCTGGAACCACCAGGTCTTAGATAGCAACTCTATGAGAGCAGTTCGTAAGGACTTATTTAAACCAATTCAGAACACATCCCCTGATGCCTACGTCTGCATGCTAGAGGAATTAAGCCTACTGGCATTGTCTCAGTCCAACAACCCAGCCTGAAACCACACTGAAAAGGGACCAGTGCAGATGAATTATCCAAAGAGTTGGTCCACCACTGCTCTCTCAAACATTGGCTTCCCAGTTGCCTGCCAATAGTGGGCAATCTCCCAGGGGTTTGCCCCATTACCTGCTGGTGGCCACTGGCAGGCAACCCAGGCAAGGGCGCACCGGGCATGCTCCCGGTGGGGTGTGACTGAAGTGGCGTCGCACAGCCGTGGTGTACTCTTGCAGTGCACTGAAGCTGATTTGGGCCCCAAATGGGCCAGAATTAGCACCGCATGAAAGGCAGGAGCACACCCATGGCTGGCGTGATGACATCACTTCCCGGAAGTGATGCCATCACACAAGCACCAGGAGCACACATGCACTTTGCGCGTGTGCAAAAAAGAACACAAACAAGGCACAAGCTAAGTGCCAGGTCCCCTGCTCCCACCAGGAGGGTATACAGACCTGGCAACCCTAAATACCTTGCCCAGGAATGCAAATTAGAGACAAAATTGGGCGCACAATTTTTCTGTAGTGATTTTTTTTTAAGTAGCAGGTTGATCATCACCTGTTTGAGTTGGCAATGGGAGATACGATGAGTCAGTGAGTGAGTTATGATGGGCTCCAAGGGCTCACCAATGTACTCATTACATGATTTCAACAGCCAGGGAGGGCAGGGATCCAAGGCTCAAGCGGTGGTTGCATAAATCCCAAGATGCTGTCAACATCCATCATGCTTATTGGGTTGAAATGGTCCATAAACAGACCAGACAATGCATTAGACGTATCTCCGGCCTGATCTATGATACGACCAGCATCCAAGTCAGAACGCACTGGAGAGATTTTATCGGGGTGGACTTTGCAAAAGCGTCACAACTGATTTCCTGCTCCTGAGACAATAGAGGCGTAGATTAGGAGTCAGCAGATGCCGAGAGATCTCAAACAGCTGGGACGGTTGTGAACTAAATGATGCAATCGTGGCCAAAAAAATAAAACACCTCTTTGTTGTGGTAACATTCAAGGTACATAAATGCTGAACTTCAAAGCAGGGAGTGCAACCAGTGCAACAAGCGTGGCGTAGTGGTTAGCGGGTCGGATTAGGATCTGGGAGGGCCGAGTTCGAATCCCCGCTCTGCCATGGAAGCTCGCTGGGTGACCTGGGCTAGCCAGGGGCGGGCCTCTCAGTCTAATCGACCTCAGAGGGTTGCTGTGAAAATAAAATGGAGGAGAGTGATGCAAACCACTGAAGGGTCCCCCCACTAGGGAAAAAGGTGAGATTAGGGATTTTAGGTGCCCGCTGGTGGAGGGCAGTCTCTGGGCAGTTCACCTTCTTGCCTGACCGGTGGAAGGTTTTGGGCAGCCAGAGATCGCCCGCCACTGGCAGTCACCCCGGGAACATGTGAAGCACTCACGCTCCCCAGGGGGGCATGACATCACTTCCTGAAGTGACATCATCACGCTGGCCACAGGCCTGCTCCTGCACTTCATTGGAGCCAATTTTGGCCCCAAACAGGCCAGAATTAGCCCCACGCAAAGCACGGGAGAGACCTCAGCAGGGTATAATGCCACAGAACCCACCCTTCCAAGCAGCCATCTTCTCCAGGGGAACTGATCTGAGTGGCCTGGAGATCAGCTGCAGTTCCGGGAGATCTCCAGACACCACCTGGAGGTTGGCAACCCTACGTCAGAGCAGACTGTTCCATTACATACATACAGTTAAAAGACCACATTCTGTGCATGCTCAGAGTCAATGCTTTGTATAACTCCAGAGCTGCCCCTGTGAGGGACGTGGCCACGGGTGAAGAGCCGCCCAATGGGCGTGGCTGGGGGACAAGGGGCGGGGCTACGAGGCCCCAGGTCCTCCCCCCGCTTGCGCCCTGAGCCGGCAGCCTTCCCCTCCCCTGTCACAAGGCGCTTTGCACATGCTCAGAGGCCCCGCGCTCCTCCTGATTGCGGGGCAAGCCACTTGCGGAGCCTTGCCCGCTTGGCGGCGCGCCCTGCAGCCGAGGCGCCCGGCCGCCGCCGCCTCCCTCCGGCCCCGGCAAGAGCAGGCGGCTCTTACATCATGCCTGCAACGCGGGGCGGGGACCGGCGGCCGGAGGAGGCGGCCAGGGGCGGGCCAGGGGCCTGCCGGCAGCAGCCTATGCGCGGCCCGAGCCGCCGCTCCCTCCGCCCCGGGGGCCGCGCAGGGCTGCGCGCCGCCCCTCCCGGCCTCTTAAAGGCCGCTCCCGGACGCCGGGGTCCATCCTGAGCGGGGGACAGGATGCCGGCGCCCTACACGCGGATCCTGGGGTGAGCAGCGCCGCCCTGCCCCTGCGCCCGCTTCTGCCCTCCTTTGCGCCGCGCATCCCGCAGGTGCACCGTCCGCCCCTTAAACGAATGGCGATACGAACGGCTTAACGAATGGCTAGCCGTTGGCTCCCCCTCCTCGCCTTCGAATCAGGGCGCTTGGAGGAGGAGGAGGAGGAGGAGGAGGAGGAGGAGTGGCACGAGGGGCTCTGCCTGGGGGGAAGGGGCTTCCCTGCCCTCTAAGCCGCCCCCGCTACTTTCCCTTAATCGTTTTCGGAACTTGCTTAAAACGAGCCCTCCTCGTTGCAATCCGGGGGGAGGTGGGGGGCTTCCTGCCCCATGCGAAGCAGCCCCTCCGATGCCTCCCCCAAAGCCCTTCCCGAGCCCTTGCGCCCCGCCCCCCCGCCCCGAGAGTTCCTTGGTGATCAATATTTGGCTCCAGCCCTGTTGTGCCTTAAAGACCAGCTCGCTTTCCAGGCTTCGAGGGTCAAAGCTCCCTTCTGGCCATCCTCCGGGCATGGATTAGGGGGCGCCGGGGGTGGGGGCGGGAGGTCGTTGTGAATGTCCTGCATCGTGCAGGGGCTTGGACTGGATGGGCCTGGAGGTCGCTTCCAACCCCACGATTTTATGATTCCCCAGCAGACTAACACTCAAAATATCAGCCTGCCGTCGCTGTTCCTTTCCTCTGCCTTCTCAGCTGCCCCTCTCCTACCCTCTGCACTTCTCCCAACTGCCTTCATTCATTCATTTTCTCTTTCCCTCCTTCCTCTGTCTTCAGTGTTGCTTTACCAGAATTTGCTCTGCTGTGCGGCTGTGTGAATGCCCTGGGGAGGGCCAGAAAGTGGAGCAGGGAGTGCTTTGGGCTGGGATCAAAGGGGCCTTTGGGGGAACACCCGGGCGGGTGCGAGTCTCCCAGGGCCTGCTTCCTCCTCCTGCTCTCCCTCCACGTCACCTGCACCCTCCTCCCTGGGGACTAACCCCCCCTCCTCTGCAACCTTTCACCCGCAAGAGGAAACGGCAGCCCTCAGCCGGTTCACGGCTCTGCCTTGTTTACCCTCGACTTTATTTCCTTGGCAGTTTCCCCAGGACAGATAAACAGGATCACGGATAATCGAGGTCCCAAAGAGGAAGTAGAAAGGCAGAGGAGTTAGCTGTGTTAGTCTGCAGTAGCAAAACAGTGAAGAGTCCAGTAGCACCTTTAAGACGAACCAACTTTATTGTGGCATAAGCTTTCGAGAGCCACAGCTCTCTTTGTCAGATGCATGGTCAGCTTTTGAGAGCCACAGCTCTCTTCGTCAGATGCATGACGTTGGAATAGTTATTTTTGAACACGGGAGTCTACAGCTCACTTCTGCTGCTGACTCACTGTGGCACCCATGCCCACAGATGATTGCTCAACTCGTTTTCCAACTGTAAAACTGGAATAACTGTGGCCTGCCTTCCAGGGTTGTTGTCCTGCATTGGCCTCTGAGCTAGTTTGTGGCATTGGGTGCGAGTTCCCTGTACAATGGAAATTATAGTGATTGATATCTCAGAGTTGTGGAGTAGGCACAATGTTTTTAAAAATGCACTAATGTTATGTTTTTGCAAATTAAAGATGCTAGTGTGATGTAGTGGCTAGAGAGGCAAAATAGGATCTAGGAGGCCCAGGTTTGAATCCCCGCTCTGCTAGGGAAGCTGTCCGGGTGACCTTAGGCCTGTCACTCTCAGCCTAACTTACCTCAGAGGTCCAGAGGAGTTAGCCGTGTTAGTCTGTAGTAGCAAAATAGTAAAGAGTACAGTAGCACCTTTAAGATGAGCCAACTTTATTGCAGCATAAGCTTTTGAGAACCACAGCTCTCTTCGTCAGATGCATCGTCAGCTTTCGAGAACCACAGCTGTCTTCGTCAGATGCATGGATGCATCTGATGAAGTGAGCTGTGGTTCTCAAAAGCTGACGATGCCTCTGATGA
Source organism: Eublepharis macularius (assembly GCF_028583425.1). Taxonomy (NCBI): domain Eukaryota; kingdom Metazoa; phylum Chordata; class Lepidosauria; order Squamata; family Eublepharidae; genus Eublepharis; species Eublepharis macularius. The sequence goes on from NC_072801.1 coordinate 77,320,581, forward strand.
AGAGAGCTGTGGTTTTTGAAAGCTGACAGTGCATCTGACGAAGAGAGCGATTTTGCTACTTCAGAGGTTGTTGTGAGAATTAAAAAGGAGGCAAGGGGAACAATGTTGTAAGTCACTTTGCACACACACACCCCCCGGGGAAGAAAAGGAGTGTAAATTAAATAAAAGAATGATTGGAGTATGAATCTTCCTAAATCATCTGTGAGGCAGATGGTTGATGTGTGTTTGTTCTAAGCATTTACATCCTGCAATTCAAACTGGCTCCCGGGACTCCTACCCACATATTAAAATTGCTATAAAACATAATTCCAAGTGCACATAAACTTTTTATTCCCATTTTAGATGAGGAACTCAGACCGGGAGACAGCTTGCACCCAGAGCAGCTGATTCAGTCAGTGGGAAAGGCAGAATCCTCTACAGCAGGCGAAGTGGGCTCCAGAAAGGGCTTCTAAGAGTTTTTCTACGTGAGATGTCTTTCACAAGGATGCTCAAATGCAATGTTAGCCGGGAAGCGTAGTTTAAAAAGACAGAGCCAAAGAATCTGTCCGTTTCACCTCTCTACATGAAGGTAGTTTTAAAAAGTTAGAGCTGGCAAAGATCACCCCTCAGAGGGTTTGTTAATTTCATCTTCTCCTCTGGTAAGGCTCTGTCAATTTCACCTCCCCTTTGGGGAAGCGAAGATGAAATTAACAAACCCTCTGAGGAGCGATCTCCGCCAGCTCTGTCGTTTGAAACTGTGCTTCCCGGCTAACATTGCATCTCCCTATACTTGAGCGTCCGCGTGTAAGATGTTCTGTGTCGTCACAGAGAATTAGTTGTTTGCAAAGAGGACGCATGGCTGGAGGACAGACCCACTCTCATCTCAGAGGAGGGCAGGCCTGTGAGTTTGGGTAGAAAGAAGGAGCTTCCGCTAAAAGGCTTGACTTTTTTTAAAAAAAATAAGAATTCTCCCTTGGAGCAGCAGGAAAATCCTGAGTGGAAGCCCTGGTGCAGGGCTGCGTGCCTGTCTGGGAACAACACGTTCCCTTATCCCAGCTGTGCCCCCAGGGGTTGACCAGACCTCCCTTCCTCCCTCAACTGGGGTGAAGGTCCGCACAATGTGGCAGTCCCTTGTACTTTACTCTGCTGCCTGAAGCCGGCCTAATGTTGCCTCACTCCGTCCTGGGCAGTCAGCCAATCCCAGGCCGTGAGGGGAGAAGTGAACTCTCACCTTCCCCAAATCTAGTGTGCAAGGGTCAGGGCAGTACATGCACACACAGGCACAAACAGCCAAGGCCTGGACTCGGCAATCCAAGGGCGGTGGTGGGGAGCTGGGGTGGTACAAGAGGTCAGCTTAGAATGCCCCACCAGGGCTTTACTTTGTGGTGTGCTCCTCTCATGCTCAAATTCACAAATGTGCGCTGGAAAGGGATTGTGTGTGTGCATGCACAGCAAAACTGTGGGCCAGAGTCTGCATGTGTCACCAATAGACTTTAAGCACGGGATGGGCATTGGTGTGCAGCATTTGTGAATCTGGGTACGAGAGGAGCACACCAGAAAGTGTGCTTGACTGTGGAAGGACTCGTGCAAGAACTGATGTGCCTAGGCAGGCACCAGCTGGTGCAAGCAGGAGTGCCAAAGCATGCTGCGACATGCTTTAAAATCTATGTGCATGTTTCCCATCACTTGCACAGGCAACTAGCTGAAAAAGGCCCTTTGAGTGGCAGCATCGACACTCTCAAATAAGTATCCCTCCATCAGTGATGTATGCTTTGCACATCAGAGGTATGGGTGCTTTATCTGTATGTGGGTGCTATGCTGTGGGGGCAATGCCAATTAGTTTGTTTAGATGGATGAATTCTAGTGTGTGGTTCATTCATTGTGGAGTTAAGTTCCATCCTCCTCACAGTCTCTGTGGTTTTAGAGGTTCCCATCTCTGTGGTTTAACCTTCATCCAGAACAGATCAAGATGGGTAGCCATGTTAGTCTGTCTGTAGCAGCAGAAAAGAGCAAGAGTCCAGTAGCACCTATAATTTTGTTGGTCTCATAGCTGCTACTGGACTCTTGCTCTTTTCTACTTCGTCTAGAAGGATGTAGTTTATCCAAGCATGTGGCTATGGGTGGAACTGTATGGGAATGAGCCAGTGCAAACACGTAGCTTGGAAAGGGGACACTGATGCTTGTGCCATCCTTAAAAGTGCCCGCAGGTGTCTGCTTTCCTGTACATTCTCGCCTACTCGTGGAATATGTGCATGCTTTTGGATGGGCATGCTTTTGGATGCTCTTTGGACAGAACCACAGAGCTCTACGCAGAGTGCTCAAAATCATGCTCTTATTTTATGCTTACAGAGGCATAAGCAGCCACTCACGCATATTTTTGTAAAGCCTTTTTACATGGTTGTCAAAAGTTTTTCTGCTCCTCTGTGCGCTCAGAGAAGCACATTTATGTATCTAATTGCTTTGTAAGGCTCTCACGCTGACATTCCCAGTCAGGAATATGTAGGTGCCGTGACTTCGATACATTCTGATCAGAGTCCAGTGGCACCTTAGAGACCAGCAAGATTTTCAGAGTGTAAACTTTTGAGACTCAGAGCGCTCTTCTTTAGACTTTGGTACACTCTGCCTCTTGTACATCTTTGCAGCCAGTTTGGTGTAGTGGTTAAGAGTGCGGGACTCTAATCTGGAGAGCCGGGTTTGAGTCCTCCACTTGAAGCCAGCAGGGTGACCTTGGGCTAGTCACAGTTCTCTGGACCTCTCTCAGTCCCACCCACCTCACAGGGTGATTGTTGTGGGGATAATAATGGCATAGTTTGTAAACCGCTCTGAGTGGGCGTTAAGTTGTCCTGAAGGGCGGCATATAAATCGAATGTTGTTGTTGTTATCTTCTGCCATAGGCCCAGATCCTCCTGCAAGTTTGCGTACTCGCTTGTGTGTATTTTGCTTTACTTTGTCAGCTATGGGTGGGCTCCCCTGCTTCTAGACTTGATTTTATGGACTTGTGCAAGATTTACACACTTTAGTGGATGAAAGTAGCAGTATAGAGAAGTGGACGTGGTGTGTGAGGTGTAGCTGATCAGAGGTGACTCGGCTAGTTTCTTTCTGCCCCATCCCTTCCATACTCTTCTGCCTACATGAATGGAATCCCGGTCTCATCCTTTCTCCCTCCTCCTCCCTTGCAGTCTGGGCGCTTCCTCTCTCAAGTGCTGGTCTGCAGCCCCAGTCCGCTGGGCTCATGCTCCACGAGTGATACATGGAGATCTCGGTAAACTTTCGGGGAAAGTACAAGAGTTTGTGGACCATGGGGTACGGCTCTGCCAACCGGAGAACATCCACATCTGTGATGGGACCGAAAAGGAGAATGGCAAAATCTTAAATTATCTGGAGTCAGAAGGCATGATAAAACCCCTGACCAAATACGAGAATTGGTAAGCACCTCCGCAGGCTGAATGAGGGCGGTGTAGCAAGAGCATGCAACATCACTGCTTAGTTCTCATGGCCCCTTCTTACACGCCCAGGGTAATGCTGATCACCGCCTTGGGGGCAGGCAGCAATTTTCCCCAAGCCAGTTTGGCTAGGGATCCTGAGGGGGTTTTGCCATCTTCTGGGCATGGAGTAGGGGGTCACTGGGGGTGTGTGGGGAGGAGGTAGTTGTGAATTTCCTGCATTTTGCAGAGGGTTTGACTAGATGACCTAGGAGGTCCCTTCCAACCCTATGATTCTAACAGAGAACATAACCTGCAGTGCCTCTCGGGAGTGCTGTAGGGAGGCATCTGCTGGTGTACATTTGCATTGCACCCTGTACCATAGTGCACTCAGCCTGGGGAACGTCACCCCCAAACACATAGGCATAACAAGAATCCCACACTTGCTTTTCCTTCCCGTAGCTGGCTGGCCAAGACCGATCCGAAGGATGTGGCCCGTGTGGAGAGTCGGACGGTCATTGTGACCGAGAACCAGAGGGATACAATACCCATCCCTGCGCCCGGAGTCAAAGGGCAACTGGGCAATTGGATGAACCCCAAAGCGTTTCAGGAGGCAATAGATGACCGGTTCCCCAGCTGTATGAAAGGTAAAAAGGAGACCGCTCAGGGAGGCAGAGAACATAATATGAGTCCTCGTACATCTAGGGTGCATTCCAATCAGGAGCCCGGTTTGGGGGGATTAGGCAAAAGCCATGGGGAATAAAATGGTGGTGGAGAGTGCCCTCAAGTCATGGCTGACTTATGGCGACCCCTGGTGAGATTTTCATGCCAAGAGACTAAAATAGGTGGTTTGCCATTGCCTGCCTCCGCAACCCTGGTCTTTGCTGGGGGTCTCCCATTCAATTATTAACCAAAGCTGCCCCTGCTTAGCTTCTGAGATCTGATGAGATCAGGCTCACCTGGGCTATCCAGGTCAGGGAAGGGAATGAGAAAATGAGCCTAATTCTTGAGAGCTGCTGTAGCACAGTGGTTAAGTGGTTCAGTTGTGAATCGGTACTCTGCTGTTTCGAATCCCACTACTTCCATAAGTTTAGTAGGTGGCCTTGGGTAAGCCACTCCTCTCAGCCCCTGCTCCCCAGCTGTATTGTGGGGATAATAATAACACTAACTTGTTCACTGCTGTGGGTGAGACACTAATCTGTCTAGAAGAGCGGTATATAAGGGCAGTTGTTATTGTTATTATGTGACTTGTAGTCATCTGTCCTTCTATTTCTTTACACCCTTCCCTGTTTATATCCCTGTATCAGCTCATCGATTCAAATTATCCCTCCCTCCCTAATAATTAACCCATCTTTGTCCATTTTTGAAACCGTCCATCCATGCCCATTTGTACTCCTGCCTGCATTTTCCCCTCCATCGTGGCCCGTTATCTGTTCCATATTCTCTCGTAGGCCGTACCATGTACGTCATCCCTTACAGCATGGGGCCCATCGGCTCGCCCCTGTCCAAGATCGGGATCCAGCTCACAGACTCGGCCTATGTGGTTGCCAGCATGCGCATCATGACCCGCATGGGTGCCGCCGTCCTCCGCAATCTGGGCGATGGGGAGTTTGTCAAGTGCTTGCATTCCGTGGGGCGGCCTCTTCCTCTGGAAGGTAAGTGGCACCCTGTGCCTTGAGTGCGTCTCCTTATTGGGAACAAAGATCTGGCCGCTGGTTACATCTAGATTAGATTACTGCAATGTGCTGTATGTGGGGCTGCTGTGGTTGGAAGCTTCCGTTGGTGCAGAATCCTACAGCAAAGATGTTGACTGGGATGGGTGGTAGGGGCCGTACTGTGCCAGTCTTGACTCATCCACTGGCTCCCGATCGGTTTCTGGGCACAGTTTGCGTACTGGTGTTGATCTTTAAAGCCCTACATGGCTTGGGACCAGTATATCTGAAGGACTGCCTACTCCCTTACAAACCGACCCAATTGCTATGGTCATCTTCCAAGGCGTTGCTTTGGGTGTCTCTTCCCTCTGAGATTAAGTGGGTGGCAATCTGGCAGAGGGCCTTCTTGGTTGTGGCACCAAAACTCCGGAGCTCTCTTCCCAGAGAGACTCACCGGTCCCCTTCTGTTGCTGTCTTTTGACAGTGGTTAAAGACTTGGGATCCAGAGGAGTTAGCCATGTTAGTCTGTAGTTGCAAAATAGTAAAGAGTTCAGTAGCACTTTTAAGACTAACCAACTTTATTGTAGCCTAAGTTTTCAAGATGCATCTGACGAAGAGAGCTGTGGTTCTCAAAAGCTGACAATGTATCTGATGAAGAGAGCTGTGGTTCTCAAAAGCTGATGATGCATCTGACGAAGAGAACTGTGGTGCTCAAAAGCTGACAATGTATCTGACGAAGAGAGCTGTGGTTCTCAAAAGCTGATGATGCATCTGACGAAGAGAACTGTGGTTCTCGAAAGCTTATGCTACAATAAAGTTGGTTAGTCTTAAAGGTGCGACTGGACTCTTATTATTTTGTCTGGCATTCCTTCAGTGATTCCTCCTTCCAACCTATGTGTGTAATTGTTTTTATGTTTATGTATGTGTTAGCTTGGATTCAGTTGTTCAAAGGGTTTGTGTAGTTTGGTTTTAAGATTTTTAAAGATGTGTTATTATGTCTGTTGTTAATTCGTTAGCCACCTTGGTGGCCCCAATCAGAGCAGAAAGGCGTCGTATAAATTTTGTTAATAAATAAGCCTAATGTTTCAGCTGCTGGTTGCTTCTCCAAGTTTTGTGATTTGCCAGCCATGGTGAATAATAACTTTAAGTGACAAGGCCTGGATTGATCATCTTGCTGGCAGAGGAGTGGGCCTCAATATCCTGGAAATTATCTGAGAGTTGCTCAGTGCAAGAAAAGAAGATGTGATATGATTGTGGACTTCCATGTGCATAAACCAATAGCTAATTGCATGGAGATCTGAGGCTATCGTACTTTGGTCACATCATGAGAAGACAAGGTTCTCTGGAAAAGTCAATAATGCTAGGAAACGTGAGAGGCAGTAGGAAAAGAGGAAGAACTAAAATGAGATGGCTTGACTCAGTCAAAGAAGTCAATTTTCAGGATCTGAGCAAGTCTTTTAATGTTTTGGAGGTCTTTCCTTCATAGGGTCTGCATAGATCGAAGGTGGCTTGATGGCACACACAATTGCATGGAGAAGCATACCAGTCTCTCTCTATATATTTAATTCCTTAATTTCCTAAAATAGGAGTCAGGGCACTTCTCATTGTAAATTCCATTTGCTTAGCGGTTTTTGTGAGCTCTCCGGATGATGTATTGTGTTGATGGCTATTTCCCTTTCCCTTTGCCTCTTCCATCTAAGAAGGAGAGCTGGTGAATAACTGGCCTTGTAACCCGGAGAAGACCTTAATCGGACATGTCCCGGAACGGCGTGAGATTGTCTCCTTCGGCAGCGGCTACGGAGGCAACTCCCTCCTGGGCAAAAAATGCTTCGCTCTCCGTATTGCCTCTTGCATTGCCAAAGACGAGGGCTGGCTTGCTGAACACATGCTGGTAAGAGGAGCTCAAGGGGAGGGTATCGAAGTGGGAAAGAGCAGGAGTGAACGTTCCTGGTGCTGTGGAGAGTGGCTGGCAGCTTGGAACCAGCGGTGCTCAGCAGCCACTGTGATGGTTGCCCGTTTGCTCCTGCCGCGGGGCTGCTGGCCAGAATCGAGCAGCTTGAACTGGACTGTCAGCAGAGTGTGTAGAAGTGATGTCTGAGCACATCGGCGTCATGGCTGGAGGCCACATCAGAGGCAAGCTGCCTTAGAGTTGCTGCCAGAAGCACAGGCTGTTGGGACATCTTTAATGTCCCAGGCTGTCCCTGGAGAGAAGGGGTGGGATAAGGGGGAGGGTGAGCATTGGATCCCATCCAGCGGCCAGTTTCTAACCACAGCTTCAGGTGTAACAGGAGCTGCTTGCTCGTATCTTCACCACCACCTCTTTGGAGAGCAGGCTATCTGCAGGCTCTGAGGACAGATCCTGTGGCTGATCTTAAGCTCAGCCCTGCTAGGGAGACGGAAGGGAGTCTAGCGCTCTGCAGCGAGGGGTTCGGGGAGAAAGAATGACGGTGAGAGGAAGAGAAGTTGATAGCTGGAATGGCCGGTGGGAGGCCAAAGGACAGTGAGTGTTTACACTGCCTCTCCAGGGATATTTAGCGAGCAAATATTAATTGGTTAATGAGTGACTGAGGGCTGCTGAAATCCTAAATGGCGAGGATGAGTCTGACGCACAAAGTGGGACGGGGAGGAGTGGATGAACGTGCAAGATCTCCCGTCGGGACCCAGAGGCCGTTGGCCCCTGCGGAGGGACATGCAGAGAGCAAAGGGCTGCGGTTGAAATCCTGAGGCCGTGGGCTTGTCTGCAAAGCGTTGTGGGGTAGCTTGCACAGGCTATGGTGGTTTTCGAGCACAGAAGTGTTAACAGTGGGGTGGGGTGGGCTTGAAAGCCCTGTGGGCAGTTTTGGCCAGTCGCTGTTTATATATACAGAGAGGGGCTGATGGGCAATTTGGAACTGCTGCATTGAAAACAATGATGAGTCGATTGTTTTCTCCCCCAGTAAAATTCTCAAAAGATGGACCGTTTAGAGTTCTTTTTGTATAACCTCTGTTGCAAGATACAGGCCGTTTCCACACGTCTTAAAAATAACACTACATTCACCGAACGCCGGCGGCTTCTTCGTGCAATTTCGGACATCACTGTTTCCAAAACGGATTCAGGCAGTTATGATTCGTTTTTCACAGAGGTCATTTCGTAGAAAAAGAGCTGGAGGAACTTATTAGCATAACTCATTAGCATATGTCACACCCCTTGACATCACCGGAAGTGTGTAGTTAGCATAACTGATTTGTATATGCCACACCCCCTGACATCACCTATCCTGGCTGTTTTGGACCCAATCCTGGCCATTCAGGGCCGAAATTGAGCCCAAAATGGCAAAAAGGGGCTGAAAATGGCTGAAAAGTGGTCCAAAATGGTCAGGATCAGGCCACTGCTGAGTGGGAGAGTGATCCACCACCCATCAGGGGCCTGATCCAGGCTGTTTCGGCCCCAATCCAGGCTGAAACAGGCCCAAAATGGCTGAGAGTCAAGTGGGCGGGGCCACCTGACATGTGACCTCTTTGGGGAACTACTAGAACTGCGTTCCCCCTCAAAATTAGCTCTGTTTTTTTGTGGCACCATTCAGTGAGTGTGGCGTTATTTTTAAGACGTGTGGAAACGGCCACAGCCATGTTATGTTAGAATAATAGGTGTGGCAAAAGGACTTCGTGCGGTGTGGTAATTTCAGATTTCATTGTGAAGCCACGATTTCTGCCTTTCTTAGCAGGATCCCTGTCTGGTTAAACAGCTTCCCTGTTTTCAGAAATGCAGCAGTTGAAGGGTTAACTCTCGTGGCCTCTCCCTGGTGGACCCAAGTGGCGTGGAGAATTTCTGGCTGTCCCGCAGTTGTTGAAGGCAGAGAGACAAAAGGGTCAGGGCAGAAAAAATGTGGAAAAGCACCTCTTAAGAATTTCCCATAGGTTTTACGCCCCAAATATTTTTCATTGCAAAGAGCCAACTGCCCACCCGCTTTCTAGAATACACTCGGCGTTCTTAAAAGAAGGCAATAATTGAAATGCTTGTCGTGCATCTATTGGTCGTTTATTCCTGTGGAGAGTATGATTTTAAATATTTAATTATTTCTTAAAAAAAAAAAGTATGAGCGGAGTTAATTTCTAGGACTGTAGCCCAGCCAAACCAATCTTGATTACTAAATAATTAGAAGAAGTATATGCCGCCTCTTCCCAAAGCTATTCATGGCGTCTCGCAAAACAAAAGAATCCAAAATCGTAAAAACACAAAATCATTAAAAGGATAAAGACCGAATCTGCTGTGGGAAGCTTGGAATGTTGAGAGTTAATTTTATAGTAAGAAGGTGGGAGGGGGGAAATGGAGCTTGTAGAATCGTGGAGCCACTTATTTAATCAACTGAAAGATTTCCAATAGATTAATCTGATTGTTAACTGACTAAACACTGCCGCCCTAATCATTTCATTTTTGGAAAGGCAAACAGATACTGTTTGGAATGCAAAACGCTGCTCTGTGTGCTTGGGAAGAATTTTGGCTGGCTTCGGTTTGCAAAGGACTGTGTGGTGTGATAGGCCAAAGTTTGCCTGCGAAGCGTTGTGGGATGTTTTCCTGGTTTCATGCATCTGACGAAGAGAGCTGTGTCTCTCAAAAGCTGACCATGCATCTGACGAAGAGAGCTGTGGCTCTCAAAAGCTGACCATGCATCTGACGAAGAGAGCTGTGGCTCTCGAAAGCTTATGCTACAATAAAGTTGGTTAGTCTTAAAGGTGCTACTGGACTCTTTTCGATTTTGCTACTACAGACTAACACGGCTACCTCCTCTGGATTCCTGGTATAAATCTGTTTTTGACGGTGAATTTAGTATTGGTTGCGAAGCGTTATCGGTCCCTGGAAGAAGCGGGCTGCATTTGCCTAACTTTTTGAAAATGAAATTTTAGCCATATGGGCTCATTTGGGTCAGGGCCATGTGAGGAGCAGAGACGGGGTTTTATCTGTCCATCCATTTATGGTTTTGCCTATCAAAACTGCCCTGTCTGACATGTTCCTATTAGCCTTGAACAGGGCTTTTTTTCTGGGGAAAGAGGTGGTGGAACTCAGGACTGCACAATGACGTCACTTTGGGTCAGCTGGAACAAGGGGGGAGTTTTTTAAAGTTTAAATCGCTCTCGGTGAAAATGGTCACATGGCTGGTGGCCCCGCCCCCTGATCTCCAGACAGAGGGGAGTTTAGATGTTCTCATGTTCTTTTTCAGATCTTGGGGATCACAAACCCAGAGGGGAAGAAGAAGTACGTGGCCGCAGCCTTCCCCAGCGCTTGTGGAAAGACCAACATGGCTATGATGAATCCCACGCTGCCTGGCTGGAGAGTGGAGTGTGTGGGAGATGACATTGCCTGGATGAAGTTTGACAGTGAAGGTGAACTTGTGGGGTTAGTTTTGGGTGGGGGAAAAAAGAGCTGGCAGGTGTAGCACGGCCTCCCCGGGACGTTCCTCTGTGTGTCATGTTTTTATCTCGCCCGTCCTCCAAAGGGCTCACAATGGCCTTTGTGATTCTCCCCTCACAACAACCCTGCGAGGTTAGGGTGGCTGAGTGAGGCCACTTCATGGCAGAGGGGAGGTCTGACCCCTGGTCCTAATCTGATGATCTAATCGCCATGCCACACTCGCTATGTTCCTGTGACAGCAACCTGCCATGCAGAAATTCACCAGGTGAAGCTTTTTCCCTTGCTTGATCTGTACCAAGAAAAGCTTACCTTCCTTGTTTCTGGAAATGCTCCTCCTGGAAAAAAGAAGATGGCAAGAGGGGGAGGAAGCTACAATATTGACAGTTTTAAAACATATAATAACAACAACAGCAACAACAACAACATTCGATTTATATACCTCCCTTCAGGACAATTTAATGCCCACTCAGAGCGGTTTACAAAGTATGTCATTATTATCCCCACAACAAAACACCCTGTGAGGTGGGTGGGGCTGAGAGAGCTCTGAGAGAGCTGTGACTACCCCAAGGTCACCCAGCTGGCTTCAAGTGGAGGAGTGGGGAATCGAACCCGGCTCTCCAGATTAGAGTCCCGTGCTCTTAACCACTACACCAAACTGGCTGTCCAGTTATATACAGTTGTGCTGTTTTCTCTGTCCCCAGAGACTTCGTTTGGGGAGGGGAGCCAGCCTAGTGTAATGGCTAGAGAGATGGACTAGAATAAGAGACGAGTTCAAAACCCTGCTCATTGGGTGACCTTGGGCCAGTCACACACTTTATCTCAGTGAGGATAAAATGGAGGAGGGGGAGAATGATATAAACCGCTTTGGGTCCCCCATTGGGGAGAAAGGCGTAGTGCTATAGCATGGTGGTGAAGTGGTTGGGCTGCGAATCAGCCCTCTGCTGGTTCGAATCCCACTACAGCCATGAGCCACACTTCTCAGCTCCAGCTGTATTGTGGGGATAATAATACACTGACTTTGTTCACTGCTCTAAGTAGGGCACTAATCTGTCTAGAAGAGCAGAATATAAGTGCTGCTGTTGTTGTTCTTTATTATAAATAATAATAATAATAATATAATAACATTCGATTTATATACCGCCCTTCAGGACAACTTAATGCCCACTCAGAGCGGTTTACAAAGTGTTATTATTATGTTGAAAATGAAATCTTGCCCTCAAGTCATAATTGACTTATGGCAATTCTTGGTGAGGTTTTCATGGCAAGAGATAGCAGAGGTGGTTTGCTGTTGTCTGGTTCTGCAACCCTGGTCTTTTTGGGAGGTCTCCCATCCACGTACTAACCACGGCTGACTGCTTAGCTTCTGAAATCTGATGAGATCAGGCTCACCTGGGCTATCCAGGTCAGAGTACAAATGAAGTTAACATAAAACATTTTCTGATGTCATCCACCTTTGGGACAGGGTGGCTCCTCCAGTTCCAAAAAAGGGAAATAAAGGGTTTGGTTGGAGTCTTGTCCAAGGAGTAGGAGATAAGGGCAGCAGAACCCTTTCTGGGGGAATGAAGGATCTGGCAGTTGAGCGGGAGCTGCTCACAAGAGAGCCTGCTCACAAATCTCCTCCCCCTCCTATATCCTGCAGGGCGTTTGCGGGCCATCAATCCCGAAAACGGCTTTTTTGGAGTGGCCCCAGGAACATCCACCAAAACTAACCCCAACGCCATGCACACGATCCAACGGAACACCATTTTCACCAATGTTGCCGAGACCAGCGAGGGGGGAGTTTACTGGGAAGGCATTGACCAAATGATCCCGGCGGGGGTGACCATCAGCACCTGGCAGGGGAAGCCCTGGAAACCCGGTAAGTATTTGGACCTGGTTGCAAAGCACTCTGGGTAACTATGCAGAGCATTGTGGGATATTGGAGGAGACTGCGGACACTGTTGAACTCTTGTACAGGTGAAACTAACGCTTGTTGTGGGGAGAGGAGGGAGTGCTTTTATATTTGGCTGAAGAAGGATGATTATTTACTCCACCTATTCAAAATGTTTAATAAAATCCTCTTTTCTGGATGCTGTTGGAACATGCATGGAGCATTTAATTTGGAATAATAACTCCTAAGACAACAGTGTTCCATGTTATCAGCAAGATGCTAAGGACTCTGGAGTTGGCCTTGGTATATGGCAGAGTTTTAATTTTGAGGCTTTCACATGCTTTGAATCTTTGCCTATTCTCCCCCCCCCCCACACACCCCACATCCTTTACTGGGTACTTGGGCATCCATAGGAGCTGGGGCTTAGCCCCGATCTGGATTTTAATAGCAAGACTAGGCCCGGGGCAGATGAGAAGTTTTACAAAGGTAGGGGCAGAGTTTTTTTCCAGCGGGAACGTGGTGGAACAAAGTTCCAGCACCTCTTGAAAATACTTGGCAATAGTGCATGAAAATAATATGATTTCAAAGAATCCTGTGTGTTTCTTCCTCATTTCCCTCTTGAGAGTTCCGCCACCTCTTTTCCCAGGAAAAAAAACCCTGGGTAGGGGTATCTCTGATCATGTGCAGAGTGCTTTTCTGTTGCCATTGAGTGATTACTGTGAGCTTCCACTTGCTAACTATTTGTACAAAGGGATTCTGTAGCAGAAGACGCGTCTTCTGGGAGATGTTTGACTTCATCATCCACCATTCCCAGAAATTAGAGACTGTAGAGCTCCTGTGGAAGTTCTTCTTCGGAGCGTGGTGACCTGAACTCTCCCTTCTCTCTCTCTCCAGGTGACAAAGAAGCTGCTGCCCACCCCAATTCCCGTTTTTGTGCTCCAGCCCGCCAGTGCCCAATCATGGACCCGGACTGGGAATCTCCGCAGGGTGTCCCTATTGATGCCCTTATCTTTGGGGGCAGGAGACCTGTGGGTAAGCCCCCGGCCTTGTGTCTCTCCTCCTAGATTCTGGTGGTCATAGCACATCCACGGGGTTACCTTCTTGAATGTCCCCCACAGGAGTGCCCTTGGTGTACGAGGCCTTCAACTGGCGCCATGGAGTCTTCGTGGGCAGTGCTATGAGATCCGAGTCCACTGCAGCCGCTGAACACAAAGGTGGGTTTTCTTGCGGGGTTTCTCTCTTACATCGGGAGATTGCTTCTCTTCTGTGCGGCTGAGCTTGGGGAAGAGCCACCGACTAGAGTTGGCAGTAGGGTGGGGGAGACCTTCATGTCTGGCCATAGATGGCTTCAGAGGCAGATAGGTGGCCATGAGGGGCACATGATACAAGCAGGGAATAGCAACAACAACATTCGATTTATTTACCACCCTTCAGGACAACTTAACACCCACTCAGAGTGGTTTACAAATCTATTATTATCCCCACAACAATCACCCTGTGAGGTGAGTTGGGGCTGAGAGAGCTCCGGAGAGCTGTGACGGACCCAAGGTCACCTAGTTGGCTTCAAGAGGAGGAATGGGGAATCGAACCCGGTTCTCCAGATTAGAGTCCCATCACTCTTAACCATCACACCAAACTGGCTCTCTAACTGGAATCTAACAGGAGAGGCAAGACTCTGGGGAAAGCACACAGAGGCTAACGGCAAGGCTAAGGCCGGTCAAGTTAGCCTCTCCCAGTGCTGCAAGACCATATTTATTCAGGAAATTTCAGTGCTGCCCCTCCTGAGACCTGGTCAAGGGATCTCACAAAGTTAAATGTCATAAAATCATGAAAGCAATCAACGAGCATAAAAACCGCATAAAACATTTAGCAGCCTAAAAATGGTATCTGTAAAATGTGCTGGAAGCAAACTGTAAAAACAATTCAGAAGGCAAAAGCCCTCAGTTAAAATAAATGTTTTAGTATGGTGGCCTGAGGTGATGAGACATTTATTTATAGTCCACCTCTCTCACAAGGTGGATTACACAGTATGAGATTAGTAGAGTCAGCATCAAGGACATTTCCATAAACAATGCCATAGGGTAAATAAATGCAAGTTTACAAAGACGTAGCATTAGCAAGAATCTGATACAGAGTTGAAGAAATGCTGAAACAGCATAAGCAATTCTAGGGCTGACATTAAACAACACGAAGCACAGGTAGCTCATAGAAGCACATATTTAAAGCAACAGATAGTATGTAAGGCAACATAGTGGTGAAGTCTTAGCAAAGCATCTGAGACCCCCTCCCTATAATGCAGCCCCCCTATCTTGATGGATAGAGCATTCCAGAGGCAAGACGCTGTGATTAAAAAGGTCCTGTCTCTGGTTATGACCTGCCTCGCCCTCTGAACAGACAGCAGGACTTGTGAAGAGGGTGGCTAACAGTGGGTTCAGGGCTGGCGCCAGAGTTTCTGGCGCCTGCGGCCACTCGTGCGCTCGCGTGCAGAGCGCATGTGCACGCCACTGACTGCGTGATGACGTCATCGTGCCCTTCGGATTGTGTTTACAAACTGATGGGTAAACAGTGTAGATTATTTTTCCCCCAACAGGGATGGAACAGTCCCACAGTAGCCTGACTGCTGCATTTTGGACCAACTGAAGCCTGTCAGGCTGTGGATGACAGGATATGGCAGATAGATCCCTGGACCATTGCAGCAGACACAGGTTCTTGGTCAAATGGCTTTTATTCAGAAATCAGATCATTTCCATATATATGTCCATAGGACTACTTAGAAGCAAGGTAGGCATCTAGGCAGCAAGAGTGAAAGTTGATAGGAATTACATCATGTGAGAGAGACTTCTCTTTTAACATTTAAGTCTGTTCTTTTCCCCCCTCCCAATCCTAAACAAGGTTTTGGCGCTCTCCTGGTGTGAGAATGTTCCACATATTTGCGATATCAAAGTGGGTCACTAAGAAGCAAGACATAGCAAAGGCTGAGAGTACAAGGTCATAAACACTGGAAGCTGTTACAGTCCATCAGATAAACGCCTGTGGAAGCCTGTAAGAGAAATAGTTATAACCAAGGCTTTTTTTCAGGGGGCAGGGGAACGGAGTTCTGGAACCTCTTGAAAATGGTCACATGGCCGGTGGCCCCACCCCCTGATCTCCAGACAGAGGGGAGTTGAGATCGCCCTCAGCGGCACGGAGGGCAATCTCAACTCCCCTCTGTCTGGAGATCAGGGGTGGGGCCACCAGCCATGTGATCATTTTCGCCAAGGGCAACCCACTGAGTTCCACCACCTCTTTTCCCAGAAAAAAAGCCCTGGTTATAACACTGGTAAAATGACATTGAGTTACAGCAGGATACAGTGGTTCAGCACAGAAGGATCGTTCACATTGGCACGGATGGGGCTCAGACATGACAAAGCCTGATGCTTGTGCACTCATGTTTAACACGTACTCATCTCTCTCCCTTCTGTTTCCTCCTCCCCCCATGTCCAGGCAAGGTCATCATGCACGATCCCTTTGCCATGCGCCCTTTCTTCGGTTACAACTTCGGCCGCTACCTGACACACTGGTTGAGCATGGAAGGGAGAAAGGGTGTCCGACTTCCCAAGATCTTCCACGTCAATTGGTTCCGGAAGGATGCTGAGGGGAACTTCTTATGGCCAGGCTTTGGGGAGAACTCTCGGGTCCTAGACTGGATCTGTCGGCGTGTCGATGGAGAGGATAGCGCCCAGGAAACGCCCATCGGGTATGTCCCCAAAGATGGCGCCCTAGACCTGACAGGCCTCAAGAAAGTGGACTATCAGGAGCTATTCTCATTGCCTAAAGAGTTCTGGCAACAAGAAGCGCGTGAAGTGAGGCAATACCTGACAGAGCAAGTCAACGAGGATCTTCCCAAGGAAGTGATGAAGGAACTGGAGGGCTTGGAAGACCGTGTAAAGAAGATGTGAGGGACCTAGAAAAAAAAGAAGAAATTTGACCAAAGACACGTCTCCTGCATCTCCAGAAGGGAAAGGGAGGAGATGTCAGGGAGTTTGTTTACAGAATTCCCTTCCCCACCTCTTGCCAGCAATGCCTCTGTGACCATCAGGATTCGGCCATCTTGTTTCTATGGTTGTGAGGCAGCCCTCTTTCTACCTAGGCACCATGAGCCAGACATACTGTTTCCTAGCTTTATCTAGGGTTACCGACCTCAGGGCGGGGTCTGGAGTTCTTCCAGAATTACAGCTGAACTCCAGAGTACAGAGATCAGTCCTTTTCAAGGAAATGGCAGCTTTGCAGGACAGCCTCTGTCGCATCACATCCCCGCTAAGCTCTCTTCCCTCCCCAAACTCTGCCCCCAAATCTTCAGGAATTTCCCAAGCCGGCGTTGACAACACTAGCTACGTCAGGTTTATTCCCTTCATCTTGATCTGTCCCTTGTGTGTTGGTTCTCTTTCATTCGTTTCATGTCTGCTTTAGGGGCCTTTCTATTTGAGTGTGTGTTTTTAAGGCTTTCCCAGACTGTCTTTTCCCCTCTAGAGAAAGTCTTTGCTTTCTAAATCACTTGCGGAGAGCAAGGCTATTCTCCTGGATGCTCTCAACCTATCACAATTTTAGCATATAGAAATATAGAGTCAGTTAGCTGTGATGCGGATAATTAACGACGATCAGTTAAGGTCTTCAAAATAGGCAGAATTGGCATAACCAAATCCCAGTACCAGCTTTCCCTTTTTGTATTGTAATTCAACTGAATTGCTGGTGGTAGTCTCTAACTTCTAGTCCTGTTGCTAACTCCACCTCGCCCTTATATTTGCATAGCCCCTTCCTCTATTTTTTCTTAACCAGAAATTGAATGTAATAATTGTGTACCGTATGGAGAAGGCTTCCCTCAGCAACCATTCTAAAATATTTATCAACCTACAAGTGCCGGCAAAAAATTCCAGTGCTTGTCCCTGGCTCTTAAGTCTTCATTTTTTGGAATCCAGGGCCGTGCCCGTTTCCACACGTCTTACCTGCCTGTGGAACATCGTGCGAAAGACCCAGAAAACAGCATCTTCCTGGTGCGACTTCGCGCGAGAAGACACTGTCTTCCGGGTCTTTTGCTCGACGTTCCGCAGGCAGGTAAGACGTGTGGAAACGGCCCTTGTTACATCTCTTTTATGCTTCTTTGAACTCACCATTACCCGAAACCAGCATTTAAGTTCTAAAGTAGTTTTTAACGTCATTCATTCTTTTCCAGACCAATCAGGTACATCGCATCCCTTGATCGATTTTATGATTCATAAATTCAGTAAAACCGGAGGAAGCTAGTGATCCTCTTCTATGTCTGGTGATAAATTTGCTCGGCAGAAACCCACCAGAAGCATAGCCAATTGCAGTTTTGAGTCTGTGTTTGCGGAATTTGTGCCTCATACAGTCAGCTGATCAGTCGAAGTTGTGATGGAGAAGACCTTGTCCCGCTAAGGACAATTCTATTGCCTTCCCCTAAAATATCTGAAGTGTAATGCTTGAAATTCACTACTCAACTAGAACTTGAATCCTCTCCGTGTTCTATTGCTTACCTCTGCCTGTTCTTCCATGACATCATGGCAGTTCATCCCAGTTCTGATTATTAGGTCCAATAAGACAACGTCTAGCTTTGTCTTCAGAATAACATTCACTCTATAGACAAAAATCTTGCTTCGCGTTTATCTGTTCCAGTCTGCTTGTCAAATCTGCCAAGCAGATGCGAGGCATTAAAGATTCTTTGCAAAGAAGTCAGCTGACTATCAAATCATTTTGAGAAAACTAATTGCGCTGTTAAAATGAATGGCATTATAAACCTACTTGTTAGTTCTAACAATAGAGTAAGGCAGGGCTAGAGGGACGGATCTGGATTGAGAAGACTTTGAAATCATTCTCTGCATGGCTTTACATAATCCACTCTTACGCTCCCCTGTGTCAAAGGATAAATGAGATAACAGCATATATCCTTGATATACCAAAATACACTGTGGGGATAATAATTATTCCATGTCCTTGGTTCTGTGTTTGAACACATTGTTCTATAATTCAGTCATCAAGCTTTATCAGACCTTCCTTTCTCAACATTTAAAATAGCCATGAACATGTCATGACATCACAGCAGCTCAACCAATGGCTTGAAAACTCTCACAAGATACAGGAAAGCGACAGGCTGTTTTTAGCCTACTACACAAAACAAAGCTTCAAGCTACTGGAGGAATTAGTTACATGGTGCGCTCCCCCTGCAAAAAACCACCAAATTATCCACATGGTTCTGTTACGGGTTGCCCTACTCATATGCCTAAGCCCTAATTTTCATGGTGAAGACAACTGGCAGTTGGTTTTCTACCTTTCCAACATTCTTTATTGGGGTGGCTGCTCAACATTGTATCCTAATTTTTCCAACTTTCCCAGTCCCTGCATCTTTGGATTCCAACCAACAGATTTTTTTTTCTTCCTCTATTTTCTAACAAAGTTTGTGCTCGGGTATGAGCTTTTGTGAGTCTTTTTGTTAGTCTTATAAGTGTTACTGGACTCTTGCTCTTCTCTGCTGCTACAGAGAGACTAACATGGCTACCCATCTTGATTTGTTTTCTAAGCTCCTCTAATTTGCATAAATGTCAAAAAGTTAGCATATGCAAACAATCAATGGTTTTATACTTTTCTTCCACCCTTCCCTCCGCCAACAAGCGTGGCAGTTTTTCAGGGTTGGATGGAACGTGAGCAAACGTAGGCTTAGTGGGAAGCAGAGAAGGGGAATAAAGGGGCAATACGAGGAAAGCTTTTACTTACATTTTTAAAGGTGGGATTCAATTAGGACCAAGAGAGCAGGTAGAAAGAAACCCAGACTGAGAACTAAACATTTGGCTGCAATTTAATTCAGGTTGTCTCGTTTTTAAACAGAACATGTATTTTTTATTAATGACCAACATTAATGACAATAAAACTATAAAGCAATAAAAGCTCTGAACTTTATGAAGTTGTGGCATGTAGAGGTTTGTTCCTTGGTAAGAACAACCGGGTACATTCACGCTGGATTTGGAAATTTTTGCGGGCTTCCCCACAACATTGCCTTTCAGCTGTTTTGAAAAACGGCTGTCAGATTTCTCCCATGGATCGCTGGGTTTGTAGTTGGGTGTGGAGCCTTCTCAAAGTACATGACATGAGGAACATGAGGAAAAAACCTGTGAGTATGAAATCACTTTGAGATGGTTGTGTAAATACATCTTAAGAGTGTTCACATGGGGAGTAGCAGAGATTCTTTGTGATCTTGAAAAGGGGGATATATGGAAGGAAGCTCACTAGATCCTTATATTATTTCCATGCCCAATTGACTTTCTGATCATCGGCCACACTGGCTCTCCAAGGGGTACCTGGAGGAGTGAATAGGTTTGGGTGCAGACAGTAATCGAAGAAGAAGTAGTGGGGGGCACCAAGGCAAAATAAAGGGGGGGGGGAAGGGCAATTGGTGCAAAGGGAAGATTTTAAAGAATTGTATACCCCTACGTGTTTCGCATACAGCGTTGGGGCTCTACCAATTAAAACAAAATATAAAATAATAATTCGTACATCATCTCAGAAGTTAATAAAACATATGAATAACATACAGGAGACAGAGCATGTACAGAGTGCAATTCATGATAAATACTTGGTATCTACATAATTGGACTAACCTTAACATACACTACATATTTCATGCTCACAAACATTTTCCGTTTAAATAGTATATGAATAAACATTTCAAAACCTTACGGACCTTTTTTAGTGTATTTTAATAACAACAACAACAACAATAACTGCGCTTATATACCACACCTAGACAGATTAGTGTGTCACCTGGAGTGGTGAACAAGTTAGTGTTATTATTAACTAGTTTCATGTAGTGGTTAAGAGCACAGGAGTCTAATCTGGAGAACTGGATTTGATTCTCCACTGCTCCGCTTGAAGCCAGCTGGGTGACCTTGGGTCAGTCGCAGCTCTCTCAGAGCTCTCTCAGCCCCACCCATCTCACAGGGTGTTTATTTATTTACGTCATTTATAGTCTGCCTTTCTCACTGAGACTCAAGACAGATTACACAGTATGAGGTTAATACAATCAGTATCAAGTAAGTACATTTCAATACAATACCATAAGGTAAACATATACAAGTTTAAAGACATAGCATTAGCAAGGATCCAAGACATAGTAGAGATAGGGTGTTTGTTGTGGGGATAATAAGAACATACTTTGTAAACCACTCTGAGTGGGCATTAAGTTGTCCTGAAGGGTGGTATATAAATTGAATGTTGTTAATCCCACTGGGGAGCTGGGGCTGAGAGGTTTACCCAAGTCCGCCTACTGAGCTCATGGCAGTAATGGGATTCAAACCAGTAGAGTGCTGATTTTCCATAAATTCAATTCAGCAAAGTGATTTGCCTGCGCCAATTCTTATCTACAGGAGCGCTTGCCAGGAAATGCTGTCATTTAACCCATTAGGGTGCAGAGTTTGCAGTTTCAAAATCCATTCTGCTTCCTTTTCTATTTTATTTTATTTTATTTTATTTTATTTATGTCATTTATAGTCTGCATTTCTCAGAGACTCAAGGTGGATCACACAGTGTGAGGTTAGTACAACCAATTTCAAAGGCATTTCCATAAACAATGCCATAGGATAAAGAAATGCAAGTTTACAAAATAGTAAAGAGTCCAGTAGCACCTTTAAGACTAACTAACTTTATTGTAGCATAAGCTTTCAAGAACTACAGCTCTCTTCGTCAGATGCATCTGTGGCACACAGCCCTGACCTCCCCTAAATTCTGAGTAGTAAGCAGGGGCCCTCAGAGTCCCTGAGTGATATCTTATGCAACTCTAGATATAGCACAAACATGTATCAGAAAGATGACTATATGTAGATGTAATCATGTTTTATGATTTTTGTCTACACAGCTACACTAAGAGAAGCCCCTTACCCATCTTTCTCTTGTTCTTGCAAGCTAACAAAAGTGCTGACAGTAGAAAATGAAACTGCATTTCTAGAATCTGTGAGAACAAAACAATTAAGATCCAGGCCTGTAGAATCTCAGTTCCCTCATTGGCAACATTGCAAGAGATAGATGGCCATCATCCTGCCATAGATTGGGGCACATTTATCAAAGCCTTTGTTTCAGGAATGTTGGGAAATGTTCTTTGCCCAGCACCTATACCATGTAATGGAATAAATTAACAATGGGTAGTTGTCCTGCTAGTTACATCAAGGATGAGAACAGATCCGGTCTAGTCGTGAAAATGACACACATCTGCCCAATGGATACTTGAACTGGTATCAGAGTTGCCAAAGAAAGAGTGTTTGTTCTTTAAGATGATAAACAACTTTTACAAGTTTTAATTGAGTAAGAGGACAACCCCTAATTATGCTAAACCAATGGAATGATACTAAGTCATATGTACATGTAACTAACTCAACCAATAACTCGCTGAATGTATAATGAACCCAAAGTGATAAAAGTTGATGTAATGTTTCTCAGACCTCTGAAGAACGGTTGGTTTTACTGGGCTTTTATTGCCCTTGTATCCATGGTCTTCCCTCTATTCGAATAAAGTAACTCAGTTTCCTCTCCTCATCGGACTCTATCTGTCTGCTTCTTCTGAATTGGGCCTGAGGCAGAACAGGCCACGAATTTGCGTGGTTCACATCTGACAAAGAGAGCTGTGGTTCTCGAAAGCTTATGCTACAATAAAGTTGGTTAGTCTTAAAGGTGCTACTGGACTCTTTACTATTTCGCAACTACAGACTAACATGGCTAACTCCTCTGGATCTATGACCAAGTTTACAAAGACATAGCATTAGCAAGAATCCAATACAAAGTTGAAGAAATGCTGAAACAGAGCATAAGCAATTCTAGGACTGACATTAGACAACATGAAGCACAGGTAGCTCATAGGTGCATATATTTAAAGCAACGGATAGGATGTAAGGCAACATAGTGGTGAAGTCTATGGTCCTTAATTCTTTAGTGAAGCATCTGAAACTACCTCCCTACAATATAAAACCATTTTGAATAATTTGGCTTTGCAACAGAACTCTATCACCCTGTCTCTTACATTTAAATATAACCCAAAACAAAAAGTCTGTGGGCTAGTGTTTGTACTCTAAGAAATGTTCTACCAAAGAACCTTTTCCCTTTGCACCAGTTTCCCTTTTTTGGGTGCAGGCAGCACAAAAGCTATACATTAGACTGCTTAGGTAAGCTGCTGTTATTGGAGATGAAAATGCACCTTGAAGGCACAAAACCAACACAGCTCTCTCAGGTAGTCTCAGATGTTTCTACAAGTGTTTCTATTCAAGTCATGAGAATAATCCCACTTTACATGGGTCACACCTCATCAGAGGAGAGTAATGAAGATGAATGGAGGCCTTGGGAAGACGTCCTATATGGAAAAGTGGAAAGAAGCAAGTGTGTTTAGCTGGAGAAGATAAGACCGAAGACTGACATTATCGAGCTCTTCAAGTACTTAAAGAGCTGGTTCATGGAAGAGGGCAGAGCCAAGGCTCAATTAACAGGCTTAAGTTTTACAGGATTTTGACTGAACATTGGGAGATGTTTCCTAACCTTGAGGGCACTTTGCCAATGAAATCAGTGACCTAAAATGGTGCTTGGCGCTTCCTTGCTGGAGGCCTTTAGGCAGAGGGTGGCATGGATGTTATAGTTTGGGATATTCTGTATTGAGCAGGGGGCTGAACTAGCTGGTCTCTAAGAGCCAATTCACCAGTCTGCAAGTGACTGAGCAAAGATGTTGAAAAAAATTTAAAAGCTCAGTGGCACCTTGAAGAGTATTTATTCCAGCATGAGCTCGCTTCTTTCAGGGGCAGGGCTCATTTTGAGGGGGAACGTGCAGGAACGCAGTTCCGGTAGTTCTCTAAAGAGGTCACATGTCAGGTGGCCCCGCCCACCTGATTTTGGGCCATTTTGGGCCCGTTTTGGCCTAGATTGGGCCCAAAATGGTCAGGATTGGGCCTAAAACAGCCAGGATTGGTTCCCAAACAGCCAGGATCGGGCCTCTAACGGGTGGTGGATCACTCTCCCGCTCAGCAGTAGCCCAATTCTGACCATTTTGGGCCAATTTTCAGCCCTTTTCTGCCCCTTCTTGCCATTTTGGGCCCAATTTCAGCCCTGAATGGCCAGGATTGGGTCCAAAACAGCCAGGATAGGTGAGGTCAGGGGTGTGTGGCATATGCAAATAAGTTATGCCAATGACATGTGTCTGGTGATGGCAAAGGGCGTGGCACATGCTAATGAGCTATGCTAATGAGTTCCTGCAGCTCTTTTTCTAGGAAATGACCCCTGTTCAGGGGCATCTGACTCACGCAAGCTCATGCTGGAATAAATGTTTTATTGGTTTTAAATTGCTGCAATAGACTAACATGGCTATCCCTCTGGGACAAAAGTGCTTTTAAAGGGAGTGGCCAGCTTGCTTTCCAAGGTTCCAAGCTGGCCAAGTCTCTGGAGGGGGCCTCTGGGCTGTAACACGCCCCCCCCCCCAAGTTAAATCCTCGAAGATGTTTGCTATGCCCTCCCCTACCACCAAATTTGGATTGATCAGAATTACATTTTAACCCAGCCTTATTGTGAAACGCCACATGTACATAACATTGCGCATGCAAACCAAGACAAGAGGGGTGTGTGCAAGCATGCAAGATTCTCGGACAGATAGAGGAGGAATCTGGCTGGAAAACAGCGTTTAATCTGTGGGACAGAGGGGTTTTAAAAAATCATTCTTAGACTTAGCCCTGCTACAGTTTCCAAGAAGTGTGATAGGCAGAGAAGTTGGAAGTCAGTTAATGTGTCCCTCCTGGGTCTGTGTTCGTGCAACAACAGAACTGGTCGAAGTCCAAAGGGTTACTGCTTATCAGAGAATCCACACTGAAGAACAGAGGAAGGCTGCAGACCTGTGCATTTCCTTGGGAAGAGGAACCTCGTTGGGACGTTTCCAAGTAAGCATGCAAAATCTTGCGTTGGAAAAACCCACATTGATTCGGGAATATGTCCTACGGAGTATCATGGGCTTATTTCCTAGTAAAGATAATCGCCTCGGCTGCACTCTTGTAACGTGTGAATGTGTGTTTGGGTGGATACTTGTTCCCAGCGTCCTGAAACCCCGCCTTAGCTACGTCGGTTACTTTGCCGGTATCCAATCAGAAACTTGAAAGCAATTAGTGCCCCTTTCCCCTCTCTGCTTCCTGAAATGTCAATCATTCTTCTCGGAGAGTCCATTTAACTGAGGTTACGCAACTATGTAGGCGTGCACCAAGATAGCTGGAGCCAATCAGAGAGCACCCTTTAGTCAACGGTCCGCCAGTTTGTCCAATCGGTGAGCCGTTAGCCTATTCTCTGACGTGTCGCTGAGCTTGGTAGGTGCAGCCCTGACCGCGCCTCTTGCGAGCGAGGCCAATCCAAAAGTAGAGCCTTTTAAAGCCCCACGTGGGGGGCAGATATGAGTAGCCAATCAAGCAGCAGCCGGCTTGCCCCGCCCTCTTCGCACTCCGGTTAGAAGCGGCTGCGTCCTTTAAGATGTAAACAAGGCCTCGCGCGGGGACCGTTAGAGGGTGAGGAGGGTCTCGCGCTCGGGGAGGAGGGGAGGGAGTAAGAGGAGCGGCTTTTCATTGGCTGGGAGGATGCAACGGGAGGGGGCGAACGAGAGGGGGCTGCTCGGAGAGTGCGTGACGAGCGTTCCGATTGGTGGGCGGAGCGGGCCACTAGGAGAGAACACTGAGGGGGTAGCCAGAGTGTACCTCCAATATGGTGCCTTCTGATTGGCCGAGTCTTGAGCATGGGCCCTTCCCATTGGCTGATAACTAAGAAAGGACTCTAAACTGGTTTAAGAGGATGCTGGGCTCTGGTGGGTAGTCCAGGATGGCGGTGGGAGAGCAGGTTGGCCGTCTGCACCACTGGTGTGTGTGTGTGGGGACATCGAGAAGAGTCCTTCAGTGTTGAATGCTGTGGTGGATGGAGTTGGCTGCATGAAGAAAGTGTATAATGCCTAGCGTTGCCAACTCCTGGTTGGGAAATAACTGGACATGTTGAGGGTGGAGCCTGGGAGGGCAGGGTTTCAGGAGGGGCAAGAGCTCAGCAGTGTATAATGCTAGAGAATCCACACCCATCGAAGCAGCCATTTTCTCCAGGCGAACTGATATCCATCATCTGGAGATCTGTTGTAATTCTGGGAGATCTCCAGGCTCCAGCTGGACTTTGACAACCCTAATAATGCCCCAAGCAGGGTTGTTCTCCGACTTCTGGAAGGCCAAGAGGTTGAGGGCTGTGCTGGGTAGGTGGCTGTGGCTGCTTAAACAATAAGAATAAGAAGAGCTTTGACTGATGCCATAGGGTAGGGAAATATATGGAGATTGTGGGAGTGGAGCTTGGGGGGTGGGGTTTGGGGAGGAGCTAGAGCTCAACAGGTTATAATCCTATAGAGTCCACTGTCCAGAGCTGCCATTTTCTCCAGGGGGACTGACCTGGAGGTTGGCAAGCCTACTAGTAGATCAGTTGGGGTACAAGAAAGAAAAGCATCTTCTCACTTCCTTTGGTTCCTATGCTAAAAGAGATACTGGCTTTGGTTCTACTTCTGGTAAGTAGCTGCGGCTGTGCAAGAAGGGGGCAAGGCTACCACCGCTCACCTTGCCTGATTCAAATTGCTCTGATTAGTGGCTCAGGATTTTCCTTTCAGGAGGGACTTGTTCCCCCAATTGGATTACTGGACAACAGGAGAGAGAGCATCAGGAGCACGGGTACCTAGACCAGGTGGTGGAGAATGCCGTAAGAAATGGGCTCCCGCAGTAGCAGTAACGCTGGCTCAGGCGGTCGGGATCGCCAGGGCAGCTGGTCACAGAGGGACTCGGGGATCCTACGCAGTGAGGAAGAGGACGACGAAGACGAGGATGTGGATCTGGCCCAGGTATTGGCATATCTACTGCGCAGGTAACTCACCCCCCACTTACCCCTTTTCAGTCATTGTGGCTATGGGGATAGTCTCAGGTGGGTAGCTGTGTTGGTCTGCAGTAGAAGCGCAAGATTCCGGTCCAGTAGCACCTTGGTGGCTGGCACATTGCCATTTCAGTGTTGCTAAGGAGCAAGAGTTCTCCCTTGGTGAGACTGCTGGGTGGGAGAACCAGAAGGAAGTTATGTGCGGAACCGCAAAATGGGACATGGAGGGGAATTGGTCACGCCTGTCTGATCCATTAATCTGCATGGAAAGAATTCAGTCCTCCTGGTAACTAGAACCTGATTGTGGTGGTTGGCATGCAGTCTTGTGAGACCCTACTGGAAAATCCAGTCTTGGCTGATTTCCTGCAGTGTTCTTGTCTGATGGAACCAGAATTTTAGAGGTGGGTGGGAGAAGGAGTGAGAGGAGACAGCCCCATATTTCATTGCAATGTGATATATTTAATGACGTGGAGGGCATAATGGAATGTCAATGGCACCATCTGATTAGAAACACAGACTGTTGTAGTATATTCATGCTACAGTCCTCTCTGGGGTGCTGCCTCAGAAACTGATGAAGTTGTTACCAGCTCTTGAGGTCCATGAAGGCTATTTACTTAAAAGTGGAGGAGTGCATGTGTGTGGTTTTTTTTCTGCAGAAGACATGTGATGGCATGCTTTAGGACTACAAAAAAGATATGTTGGGTCATTATTCCAACTGATATTGTACGATTTCTTGATTTAATAAACGAGCTTATTCATATACCAGAATTATAGGACATTACCCATCACAAAGGAAAAAAAGGAACAAGCAGGTGTGAAGGGCAAAGGCAGTGTGTTAATATGTTCTCGGCAGGGTCCAGAAATGGCTGTGTTTAGATGGGCCAGACTACATATTATGATTTAATTTTTTAAGCATTGCATTCTGTTTTGATGTCCTGATTTAACCCATCTCCCTCTACCTTTCCAAAATCTAATATAATATCATAGATAGAAATTGATCCCTGGAACAGCTGTAATCGTGGTAGGGAAAAGGTACTTGATTGGGAACAACTATTGTCAAGGGTGGGGGTGGAGTGTTGCTCGCTTTCTCTTTGGGTCTTACCTTTGATTCTAATCAAGAGTCCCTTGGAGCTGGTTTGGAAAGTTAAAGAAAACCTTTGGAGAACCCATCAATGATTAGTCCTGAAAGACCTCCTGTGCCTCTAACAGTTGTGTAGGAGGGTGAATTGCCTCCTGTGTGGCATTTCCCGTCACTGCGCCCATGTTTCTGATGTCACCTTGGTGTACTGCAGAGCATTCTTGGATGCTGTCTTTTAAAAAAAAACATTTCGCCTACCCTCCTAACTAGGATTTGGGTCATCGCACTTAGACAAAATAGATCTCTGATCATTTGGTCTTTTGACAGAGATGAATAGCCTTAGGGTGCTCCCAGTTCCTATCACTGTATGTAAAAGTAACACGGGAGAGAGTGGATTAAAGGACGCTCTCAAAATTTCTACCAAGGTTGCGTCTTTGTTCTGCGCAAGCCCTTTATGCAGGTACGCACCTACTCTCGTCTGTGCCTGTGCAGGCTCCAATTTAAATTATTCTGTGTCTAATAAAATTCGGGATCAAAGGCTAGCTTAAGGGAAAAGTGAACGGGGCAAAATGGGTCAGTAATCTCTCTAATAGCCTTCTGCTCCCTGCTCCCTCCAGAGGACAGTTTCATCTGATGCAGGGCGGGGGAGCAGCCAGCGTCCAGGTGGTCCATGCGCTCTCCGACTCGGACGACGACAGTGACAATGCATGGGAAGGTCGGCTGGGAGACCAGTACAAACCTGCAGGTACTGGCCAGGACTACTTGTAAGAGAGTGTAAGAGGTTCGGAGTGTTCAGTAGACTGCCGAATGCTTCAGCATCATTAAAATTGTTCCATAAGTAGTCACGGTAAACTGAGGCCAGCAGGGCTTCCTAGGAAGGCGGATGGTTAGAATGGGCTTGTGTGGCCAGCATACAGGCCTGGTTTGTAGAGGGGCATGACTGGAGTGGCTAAGCCTTGTCTTAGCTCAGGGTTATGCAAAGAAAAGAGAGAAAACCTCACGGGAGCACAAGTAAATAGTTATATATAATTGTATATAATTTTCAATTGCAAATTTCTACTAATCTATAATATACTCAAATAGCAAACATTTGTACAGAAGGAAAATTATATACAATTATATATAACTATTTATTTACTTGTGATCCTGTGAGGTTCTCTCTCTTTTCTTTGCATTGCTTGGTACGGGAGCAGCCTTTCCTTGTCTTAGCCCAGGGTTATGCATAATGGCTAGAGCAGAGTCAGCAGGACGGTTGTTCTCCTCTATTCTATCTGCGGTCTTCTCTCTCTTGCAGTGGATTTGACACCAGACACCCGTGGTCTGGAGACCAACGAGATCAAAACCCGCATCCAGTTGGCAACAGGCAGGCTGTGCCCCGGGCGAGCCGACTGCAGTATCCCCAGGCTGCTTTGCCAGGTGCCCTCTTGGCTGCTTTGGGATGGCAACATAAGTCTAGGAGGGAATGGTCTTGCGGTGGCTACGGCCGGTGGGGAAGGCCAGCTTTGGGAGTATGAAGGTGCCAGGCTCTTTTGCGAGGTGGGGGGAACTCTTCTCGAATTCTTGCCTCTCATTTGGAGGTGTCACCTCCTCTCCCCTAGTTCCAAACTGTTCTTTCATGGTCAGTAGAGGCACTAGTTCCCTTGCTGGGTTCCCAAGCTGAGCCCCAGGCTCATGCGCAAGATCATCTGGGCGAGAACTTTCTCCCGTTGACTACGTCGCAGGCTCTCACAGCTGGTATTTTCAAGCTGTTGTCTTGGATATTTTAGGAAATCTTGTATATAGAGGGTTGTTTTAAATGTCCTCTGTTAGTAAGCTGCTGTGGGATAAAAAAATGAGTATCCTGGGCTATCAGATTACAATTCCTTAGTGTATAAAAACAAGCAATTTCTATTCTATGTACACACCCTGTCTTTATGTTAAATTGATTCCTAAGGCAGCTATTTAAAAGGGCTGTTTAACTTGCCAAGTACGTTGCCGTCTTTATGTTCACCTGCGTAACAGCCTGGTGAGGGAGGTCACACATAGGGACCTAAGGCTGAGAATGAGGGATGATGAGACGGTGGCAGAGGAGGGACTTGGAAAGCCATGTCTCCCAGTCCAAGGACAAGTTTCCGTCACCTGCTGGGCCTCTGGGCTACCCTTTTTCTGCTTTATATTTTCCCGACAGCCTTGTGCGGTAGGTTGCATAAATGAAGCTGCCTTATTGAATTCGGTCTCTTCAGTTTAGCTGTGTCTTGCTCTGTCTAGCAGCAGTTCTTTAGGCCTCAGCCCTGACATCCTGGAGACAAGAGGGGCTGCTGTGCTCTACCACTGAGCCAAACCCCCTTCCCCAGCGCGGTGGCGAGAGAATGATGGGGCACTAGGCCAGTGGGTGAGCACCTTAAGACCCAGAGAGCCCTGCCTGTCCCTTAAGAAGAGCCAAGGCAGCAATGAAGCTCTCTCACCTACTGGGGCAAAATGGGAATCATCTTTGTTAAACTGGGCAAATGGGTGGGTGTAACATGAAGTTCAAGAACTGCACCCTTGCCTGCTACTTTTGTATTTTAAAGGAACAGATCTGAGGGTTGCCATTTGGCTACAGGGGTTCTTTCCTTCTCGCTCTTCCAAGGCTCGGTAGCTGGGCCTTGGTTTATTCGAGGTGGTCTTCCAGCATTTTTAGTCAAGGGGTTCAGAATGGATTGTGAGGAGACCGAGATTCAGGAGCCCTGATTAACTTGCTACCTCTTTTGCTCTGTACAGAGGGAGCGTGGCCTTTGCCACAACGGCAGCTTTTCCCCTGGCGAGTGCTCGCGGGTGGTGTCGCAGTGAGTATCTGGCCCTGGAGTGGGAGGGGGTGGGTGGGACTAAAGGGCGTGTGATTGTGGGAAAGGCCTCTCCTACAACTCCCATCTTTGCTCTGCTTCCAGCTTTCTCCCCAACTACTTGACCTTCACAGACTCCTACTCCCAGAAGGCTTTCTGTGGAATCTATTCCCTTGATGGACAGCTGTTTATGTCAGCTTGTCAAGGTGCGTTGGAAATAACTTAAGAGCTCCTAGCTGACATTGGCTTCTGTTTGGTGTTATTGGGGCTATCTCAGTATTCACTTTTCTTGCCACTGTTACTGTAGCTTGGCTTTCTGGCTAGCAGGTGTTCTGGAATGCTATCTACCTGGGCCCCTTTGGACAAGAATACTATCACAAGCTGCACTGTGGGTAGGCCTTGACACAGCTCTCTAAGAGGTGTTGTGCTGATAAATCATTCTTGGACTACTAATAACAATAACAACAATAACATTCGATTTATATACCTCCCTTCAGGGCAACTTAACGCCCACTCAGAGCAGTTTACAAATATGCTGCTATCCCCACAACAATCACCCTGTGAGGCTGTGATTGACCCAAGGTCACCTTTTAAGCAGAGGGGGGAATCAAACCCAGTTTTCCAGATTAGACTCCTGCCACTCTTAACCACTACACCAAACTGGCTCCAAGCAGGATGTGACTTGCTTATCAGAACCAAAATGGTTTTGATTGGGATTGCAGTTCTTGTCCTGGCTTGATTCAGCTGTAGTGGTAGCCATATTTTTCCTGTACACAAATGAGTCTTGGGGATTCTTCAACTCGCCTGCTCCCCCCTTCACTGCAGCCAAGTAATTAGATATTTCTGGGTTTCTGGCAAACCACAGTTTACTGTTGCTTCTGAACTTGCACACTTGTAGTTTGTGCTTCCTTTGCAAATGAGGGATTCTTCCAATATTGGCTTGCAGGCAGAGTACAAACCATAATTCATCAGATCGGCTATGATGGCAAACTGGTTTGCCGTGGAAGCAGAAATCTGTAATGGTGGAAGTTGAGAAATCGTAGGCTCACTAACATAGCAGCAAACTGTGGTTAGCTGTTAATTCTGAACCAAGTCCCTGTCCCCATGGAAAGAACTATACAAAAACTCTTCTTAGTCAGATTATTAAATGAATTTACAAGCATGTTGGCTGTTACAAAACCATTTCTTTCTTATATGCGGTCCCAGTTGCCTTTTGTCTAAGTCAAGACTTCACATTTGGTATATATGCAGACAATCTTTACTGAGTAAGCAGCACCTGGCTTCTGGCTGGACTTTGCAGAATGCTATCTTTGGTTAAGAGTAGACAAACAAACAAGCACCACGTTCACAGAGAGAGACTGTAAAATCGCACAGAGGCAAAGGATTTGGGGAGTTAGGAACCCTACTGTAGGAGAAGGCCGCTGGGATTATTAAGGCGAATGGGCCTGCCTGTTAAAGGATTGTGGTAAGAACTCTCTTTGTTCTTCCTCTTGCTGCCCTCCATCAGACCAGACAATCCGTTTGTACAACTGCTCCTATGGAGCCTTCCGGAAATTCAGGAGCATCAAAGCGCGGGACGTGGGCTGGAGTGTGCTGGATGTCGCCTTTACACCGGACGGGGCTCATTTCCTTTACTCCAGCTGGTCAAACTACAGTGAGTGGGGATGGCATGCAGGAGCGGGGAAAGAGCTGCGGTCTCCTCCCTGGTTAGTCCCTGACCCTGCAGAGGAGCGTTCATTCTCGTTCTCTTTTCTTCTCTCCCCTCTTTAGTTCACATTGGCAACATCTACGGTGAGAGTGACACCCACACAGCACTGGATCTGAGGTAAAGAAACCCACAGATACCAGAGGGGAGAATGAAAGATAATCCCCCGACTGCTTCTCACTCTCTTCTCCTTGCGGTAGGCCTGAAGAACGCCGCTTTGCTGTCTTCTCCCTCACAGTCTCCTCGGATGGACGGGAAGTGCTGGGAGGGTAAGTTGGCCATCTGCCCGGTCACTCCTTCCAACCACCTCTTGACCTGTAGCCTCTGAGCCTCTGTGCTATGACCAAGGAGGTTCCTGTCTTTAAGTTCTTCTGTACTGATTACATAGTGAAGTTTGGTGGTGTTTTCTCACTGAATCTTTGATCAAGGGGATTCCTGATGTATAGCAGGCGTGCCTGCGCTAGCTGAACTGGGTTAGAACAGCTGCCTTGCCTCCCTTGTTTGAGTGGCATTCTCCCTGTGTAGATGTTGCAGTCTGCTTGTTCACCTGCTAATTGCGTTGAACGTGTGACTTTGTTTTCTGGTGTGCCTCACAATGTATTGCCAGTGCTACGTGTGATTGAGTGCTCTTGTACTAGCTGCCTGGGGTAGTTTGGCTAGTTTGGCCTCTTTCCCCGATTCATATCACTTCTTCTACTGAGTCCACTTGGGCTTTTGATCTAGGGCCAATGACGGCTGCGTCTACGTCTTTGATATGGAGCAGAAGAAGCGGACGCTCAAGGTACGTGTGTCTCTATGTCCTGCCCCTTACCCCTCTCTTCTGTTGCCGCTTCCTTTCGGGCTTCTTTAGGCAAGGCACCGCCTCACTCCTGGGCCTCGCTTCTTTCCTGGCCTCTTCTAGAGCTCTGCACCCTTTTCTTGACTGCTACACTTCGCGTGCTCTTTCCCATCTCTGTGAGCACAATTCATTTCTCCAAGTTAGTGCATGTGTGTGCAATTCCACTGTTTCTCTGCATCGTGAGGAACTGAATCATTCAGTTGAACACGATGCTGATTTGCCAGTCAGTTTCTCCCTTCCAGGAGAAGCCAGCTGAAAAAAAAGAAAGGCCAAAGATGTTAACCGGGCATAGATGCAGTAAGATTATCTGCACAGTGGATGGGACTTTGGAGCCCCCAAAAGCCTTCAGTGCCCTTTCTTCTATCCGTTTAGAACATAAATATTCTACTCACCCTACTTCCAAGGATCAGGCTGGGATACATGGTTTCCCCCCCTCCACTTTATCCTCATGACAATCCTCTGAGGTAGTTGGGTGAGAGAGCAGTTAACCCAGAGTCACCCTATGAGCTTTATAGTGTGGTGGTGGTGGGATTCGAACCTGGGTCTTCCAGATCCTACTCGAGTGCTTTAACTACACCACACAGGATCTGTTTGTTCCTCATAACACGTTAAAGGCTCCTGGGCCTGCAGTTCGGGAGTTTTGTGCATGAATGTTTGGCACATAGAGACCATCTGCCAGTCCGCTGGATTAAACGTGCCGTCTCTCCTCCTCCTAAGCCTCCATCTTTCCACAGATTGAGTCCCATGAAGATGATGTGAATGCTGTGGCTTTTGCTGATACCAGTTCCCATATTCTGTTCTCTGGGGGTGATGACGCCATCTGTAAAGTGTGGGACCGGCGCACCATGAGGGAAAGCGAACCCAAGCCCGTGGGGATCCTGGCTGGCCACCGGGATGGCATCACCTTCATAGACAGCAAAGTAAGCTTCTTCCTCGAGGGAGTGGGGTCCAAGGGAAGAAGCCCCTGGGATGCCTCCCTTGGAAGAACCTCCCTGGCAGAAGGTGAAAGAGAGAGCTGCACTGTGCACCTCGAGGCACTGGAGTGCTGTTCAGCAAACTCAAAGGGCACCAGAGGGGCTGCTGGGAGTTACGCTGGTATCTCAGTGGCTCTTTAGGGCCCTGCAAGATACATGGGTGGGGGTCATCACATAGAGGGGGGAAGCATAACGAGCTAAAAATGAAGATTCTTTGAGCTGGAGGGAAACACACGCTCTGGCTTAAATGCCTTGCAAAAGTAAAATGCCTTTGTACTTTAGCTCTGAGACTGTGGAGATGTTGTCTTGGTGTGAGTATCTGCTAAGCAGCCATTTGGCCTCTTCTCCCCTCCCCACCCCCAGGGAGATGCTAGATACCTCATCTCCAACTCCAAGGACCAGACCATTAAGCTTTGGGACATGCGGAAGTTCTCGGGCCGCGAGGGGCTGGAAGCCTCCCGCAAAGCCGTCACCCAGCAAAACTGGGATTACCGCTGGCAGCAGGTGCCCAAGAAAGGTAGGCCCTCTGGAGACATCCCTGAGGAGGAAGGGGCGGAAGGGTGATGCAAGGAGGGGGTTCTTATCATCTTCTCTCCTCCCCTCAGCCCAGCACAAATCAAAGCTTCCGGGTGATAGCTCCCTCATGACGTACCGAGGCCATGGAGTGCTGCACACCCTGATCCGTTGCCGGTTCTCCCCAGCTCACAGCACTGGGCAACAGTACATCTATAGCGGCTGCTCCACTGGCAAGGTGGTGGGTGAGTGTCCTGGGGTGGGAGGCACTGTGGGGTACAGCAGGAGTGGCAGAACCCTGCTAGACCCAACCAATCGTGTGTGTGTGAGTCCTACCATTCTGCGTAAGCTTACAGAACACTTCTTGGGCTGAGTCTTTAGCATCCTGAAAGCTCCCTTGCCCTCTCTTAGCTGCAGAGAGAGCTTTTTAAAATACCCATGTTTTAAAAGAACCCATCCTTTTGCTACAGGGAGCTGTAATGGCTTCTAGAGGAATGTGAGTGAATGGGATTGAGCCATAGAAGTGCACGAGGAGGGGTGGGGAGGTAAATGAGTCAAAGTGGAGAGGGTGGAATTTGTAGGCAGATTCGCACTCGAGGGAAGGACCATTGTTGATTCCTAAGAACTGAGGGGTGGGATTGGGTTTACTTGCTCCGGGAGCCAGAAACGATGGGTAACCATTTGACACGCACCAGCCTCAGGGATGGGTAGAAAGATGAAGCCGCCAAGTTTTGAGCTTGACGGTGGCCGGTAAAGAGGGAGCAGCTTAAAACAGCGGCAGCAGAGTCTGTTGATAAGACCGTCTTCTCTCCCCCCACAAGTATACGACCTCCTGAGCGGCCGTATTGTGACGAGGCTGACCGACCACCGAGCCTGCGTCCGTGACGTCAGCTGGCACCCCTACGAGGAGAAGATTGTCAGCAGCTCGGCAAGTGTTGAGGGGCGGGAGGGAGTGATCAGGGGACCCCCAGCACCAAGGCCTGCGTTGGTGGCAGCGGGGTTCCCCTCCCTTTCTAGGGCTAAGGGCACAGAAACAGCAGTGCCCATCTAGAGCATACAGCCCACTGGGGCCCAAGCGGGTGGGAGTGGGAGCAGCTGCCCCTTGAGCCTTATTTGCCAGAGCCGGGGTAGCAGTTGGGAGTCTGGCTGTCTCTTTGTCTTTCCCCTCTCTCGGGATGAGGCTTGGCTTTAGCAAGCGTAAAAAAAGCCCTCCAGAAATGTTTCACCGTCGCATTCCTTTCTCCCGGCTGCAGTGGGACGGGAACCTCCGGCTGTGGGAATATCGCCAAACAGAATACGACGAAGACGCTCTCAGGGACCCCCAGCGGCTCCCCACCACCAGAGAATTACGCCCCAGATCCTCCTCGAGAGCCTCTAATCAATAGCCCTCCTGTTTTGCTGATCACAGTTCTTCAGTTTTGGACTTGCTGTTTTTTGTGGGGTGGGGGGTGCGGCCAGCAAACTGATCTTGGAGCAGTGAACAAGTGTGCCCCTCTTCGCAGATCACTTGCTGGACAGAGGCAAGCAACCATCAGATAATAGGGAACCTGGTTGGGGGAGGGCAGCAGACGGAGCAGGGCAAATTTAGTTGAGAAGGGGTTTGAACAAAATTGGACGATCAGGTTGTGGAGGGGTGCGCCAGAGTGTGGAAATTACCCCCTCCCCCCAGTCTGATGTTGTTGTAATAGGATAGGGTGGGAAATCATGAGCAGACATGAAATAAGCTGCCCTGCCAGCAGTGGGCTTTCTCTCGGGGCCTCCCTTGCCCTGCATAAAGCCGGGTTGTGCCGGGCTGGAGCCTGGATATCTTTCCATTCCTTGGTGGGTGCCATGTCACGTGTGCGGGAAAGGGACCGTAAGACTGGGAGTTACCCAGGTGGGACAGAGCATTTCAGCAGGGGAGGAGCTTTCCTGTGTTCCCTCTTGTGGTGGCATCTGGTCACAGGTTGAAACGCAACCGTGGGAGCTGGGAATGGTGGGAGTCCTGCTTTTCCCAACAAGGGGATTCTCGTTTTCTCACTTACATACGCAAGAGAAATGGCTTGTGCGGAGTAATTGGATGAATCCCTGAATCGGAGTAAGGGCAGCTTCCTTGGCACATTTCCTCCGATGGGGCTCCCGGCTTGCAGATACTTGACCTTTGGGGGTATTTCTGCCACAGCAGGGACGGCTGAGGACACATGCACACGCTTCTATACAATGGGGTGCAGGAGGGATAAATGCCAGAGTTTCTGGATTGCAGCAAGGGGCCATTTGGGCTGGTGAGTGGCTGTCCTCCCTGAACAGAGCTCACCTGTCTTCCTTTGCACTCCCACCTGTTTCCGTTCTGTCACCCGCCTGTCCTTGCCTTACTTCTGCTCCCAGCACTTCCCCCTACCCTGGTTGCCCTTTTAATTGCCGGCTGGTATCCCTCCCCAAGGAAAATTTTGGTCTTGCACCTTTCTCTTCTTACCTTCTTGCTGTGTGTGGGCTGCAGATACAGCTGGTTTATTTGCAGGTGGAGTGGGGAATTTCTGTCCATTCACCCCCGCTGTGTGTATTAGTTCGGAGGTACATCGGGAAGTTGTCCCCTAATGTCAGTGGCTGGAGTGAAAGCTATTGCCCTACCCCCACTGTGGATATAATGGGGGTGGGATATGGGGAAATCTGAAGGGTACCCCTCTGGTACCCTAAGTTTTTTTTTTAAAAAAAACTTATAGAGATTCTTGTTTTTTAAACTGGGGAAAGACTAGAAAGTCTCTGATTAAGTTCCTGCATCTAAATGGGGAGTTGTTACCTAGGCCCCATGCAAAAGTGGGGCACTCTGGGTGAGAGGTAATGGAGGGGCTGCCCCTCGTCATGGCCCCCTACTTTCCGCCTGAGAGGGTGTCTGTGCAAACTACTGTCTTGTCAATAAAAGTGGTTGAAATTTCTCTTCCAGCTTTGATGTTTTTTGTTTCTGTTGAAGAGTAGAAGGCTAGCTTTTCAACGTGCTCCCCCCCATTTGTTTGCTGCTCCCTCCCTCTCATTTCTCCCTCTCAGCTGTTCATTCCAAACTCAGATATGATCCCGGCAGCTGTTGTTAAGCATCAGCTCTGGGCGACACTTCTCGTTTGATTCCCCCCCCCTTTCCTCCCCAGACTGAGGAGGGGAGGGTCGTCTGGCACCTCTGGACCTGCAGGTGGGCTAATCCGGAGGGCATGGCAGAGGGATCGGGGGTCAGGAAGCCCTCCTCTCTACTGGCCATGGTGGCTGGCTGGGCCCAAGCCCTTTGCCGTGGCTTGGTGTGTTTTTGGAGCAACCAGTATGCCTGGCTGCTGGGGGTGCCGTGCCTTCGTCGGGCTTACCACCTGTGGCTGGCGGCCATTGTCATGTTTGGGCCACTGCTCCAGTTCTACGTGAACCCGCGGGCGATCTTTGCCAACCATCACAACTTCTTTAACATGTGAGTGAGCCAAGCAGGGGCTGCAGGGGTGGGAATAGGGGCCCAGACCCGTCGGAAGGATAGGAGTGCTACAGCCACATGGCCCGATAACGTTCAGGCTCAGCAACTGCTGTTCAGTCTCTGTGATCCAGGCTGGATGAGTACTTGCACAAAAATGGCAGAATATGAATGTGGGGTGTGTGTGTGTGGAGGTTAATTCACTGTCCCTTCCCATCCAGCACCCACCCTCTGCACGTTAAAAACCAATTCTGCAGTCTAGCATGGGATGTCCGTGCAACTGTTTCCATGTGGCTGGAGTTCTGTAAAATGTCCAGTGTTGTGGCGATTTACAGACTGGGGATTTAGTAGTTTAGGGGGAGGGGCTTGTCTCTGAGTAGTAACTTGGGCCTTCCTTCATCATGGGGCTGGGGGAAGGATCCTGTGGGGTTGGGAGGGACCTGCAGTCGATTGCTCGCTGGCCCCATTTTGGGGTTGCCTTGCCCTTCGCTGTTGCCCAGGCTCCCTTTGTTTGAGACGCCTCGGCCTGGTTGCTGCTATAGCATGGACTGTCTTGCATTCTGCTTGCTATGAGTTGGGGCATACTTGGGTGAATAGTACAACAAGGGCTGCTAGTGCCATGGGGCAGGTAAGGGTGTTGTGCTGCTTCTCCGTTGCCCACCTACTGTTCTAACCCCTCTTCCCTTCCTCGCAGCAAGTTTGTCAGGTCTGCCTGGGGCTGGACATGCATTTTCCTGGGGGGCTTCATCCTTCTGGTCGTGTACCTGGCTACCCAGCGGCTCCTGCTCACCCTCCGCCATCTCAGCCGCCTGGCAGTAGGGGCTGGGCTCTGGCTGGGGGCAACAGAGACCTTTCTGCTCATAGAGAACCTCACCGGCTACTGCTTCGACCCTGTGTCTGAGGGCATCTTGGTGAACAACCTTCCGGATAAGTGGACGTGTCTTCACAATGGCCACAAGTGGCATGGATATGATGTGTCAGGCCACACGTTCCTGCTCACTTTCTGTTGCCTCCTCATGGTGGAAGAGACCTCCGTCTTCCGGCGCTATCTGGCCCACGGCCACCCTGCCGGTGTCCCCCTGCGCCTCATCTTTCTCCTCAACGTCCTCCTGCTCGGCCTGTGGAACTTCCTGTTGGCTTGCACTGTTGTGTACCTTTACGAATACAGTCACAAGGTGGTTGGGGCTGCCATCGCGACCCTCTGCTGGTTCCTTACCTACCGGGTCTGGTATCGCTGTGCTTGGTCTCCAGGGAGGCCTGGAGCTGGCCTGTTCCTCAAAGGAGCCCCTGAAGAGGCTAAGAAACGGAACTGAGCACCCTTCGAGAGGGCCGAGGGCTGGAAAAGGGCCTGTAAGAGAATTACCTGTCTTGAGAGAGAAATAAAAACGGGATCTTTGGGGGCTGTGCTGTATCAAGTGTGGTTTATTTGGGTGAGTGGAAACCTTGGGGAGGGGGTATCTAGGAACTGGGGGAGGGATATAGGGTGTGGGGCAGGTTGACCACTGGCCCTTCGCTTGAAACTGCCACAAGGGGGCAAATTTGGATCTGAGTAGCAGGACAGACTGGCTAGGCAGAAGTCCTGCCACTGAAAGCTGCTTCAACCAAAGTCCCTGCACGTAGACACTCCTTGTCGTGCCATGATCTCATGAAAGCTCACACCCTACCACAACTTTTGTTAGTCTTAGAGGCGCTCCTGGACTCTTGCTATCTGAAGAAGAGCTGAGACTCACGAAAGCTGAGACTCACCCTACCACAAATTTTGTTAGTCTTATAGGTGCTACTGTACTCTTGCTCTTTTCTTCTGCTACAGACAGACTAGCACGGCTACCCATCTTGATCTATCTCTTGCCATGCTAGCTTTTTAATCTGGAACCCTTCTCTTGATCTCCGGGTTTCTAGCAGGAGAATTTAGTATAGTTGTGCAGGGAGGAAAATTCAGTTCTCTGCAAAGACACCTTCTTCTTTAGTCTTAAAGGTGCTACTGGACTCTCCTGTTTTTATATAACCTTTGGGCACCCCGCTCATTTTGAGATTATCGCTGGTTCAGGCATATTAAGAACATAAGCAAAGCCATGTTGGATCAGGCCAGTGGCCCATCCAGTCCAACATTCTGTCACACACAG
Source organism: Eublepharis macularius (assembly GCF_028583425.1). Classification (NCBI taxonomy): domain Eukaryota; kingdom Metazoa; phylum Chordata; class Lepidosauria; order Squamata; family Eublepharidae; genus Eublepharis; species Eublepharis macularius. The sequence goes on from NC_072801.1 coordinate 77,360,281, forward strand.
TGGCTAGAAATCCAGTGCCATCTAAAGGATTTCCTCCTGTCCTTAACTTCTGCTCATCCAGGGCGCTTCAGACGTTTGGTAATTTGTTTCCGGACAACCTATTCTGTCTGATTTAAAAGGCAAGAGGGTTTAGTTTTACTTGCTTTAAAAAATTGTCCTCTACAGGGTGTTCCTGCCACTTCAAAGCAGCTGAAATGTGTCTAGCCTCCCTGGCACGGAGATTAACCAACCAGAATGGCAGGAAGGGGCAGCACTGCTTGCATAGCTCATGTTAACACAATTTTAAGAGACTGATCCCAATATACAAAGCGTTACGTGGATTTTGTCCCTGAGTTTGGATCCCCCAAAGGCAGAAGAAGTTGGATCAGCGACTCAGCAAGGGGCAGAAGCCAAGGAACGGGCTTTGTGCCTGAGGAGAGGGGGCTACCGGGATTGCTGCCCGTGTTGCCCGTTCCTTTCCCCAGCACACCCGGTGGGTCATGTGAAGTGGTTTCACAAGGGTGACTCTGAGCTTACACAGAGTGCATGCTTTTGAGCATGAGTCGTCACAGCCAGCCCTCCTGTGTGGCTTTCAATGAGGGACCAGCTTGTTTGCTTGGAAAGGGAAGGGCAAGCCTGGCAAACAGGCTGACCTGCTTCGCTTTATGAGAGCGGTGTCACCTCTTCAGTTATGCTTCAGTTAATGATGCTTTTCATCATTAAAACTCTGGAGTGCATTGTACCGGGATCTGGTGAGGTGTTAGCATATATATCTTTTGGAAGCCCTATTTAGGCTAATAACCTCGAGCAATTCCCCGCAAGCCAACCCTTCCCGTGCAGCAGGGGTGTTCTCTCTTGGCAATCACAGCCTCCATTTCCTGGCACAGCAGAGGCTGTTTGCCACAATATGGCTGCCTGGCCCAAGTTCACTCAGACGTGTGCCCCCTCTGCCCTTGCAACAGGGGACAGCTGGGTTCGAAACCCCTCTCTGGAAGCTCATCGGGTCATGTGGGCTCACCCTTTATTCAGGTGGGCTTGCAGGGGTGTTGTGAGGAAGAAGTAGGACCAAATGGGTGTATTTCATGCTCCAAGGAGGAAGGGCACGGTTTAAAAAGAACCCTGTGCTTATAACGCCCCCCTCCATACCCTGTTCAGGACATAAATTAAAGTTTTTAAAGACACTTTCTTCTATGCTGCACCATGCAGGCCTGCAGCAGCTGTAAAAGTGCCTAAAGTTGTATTTGGGGGAAAGGGAGGGGGGGAGAGGTTGGGGTGTATTAGGTTGCCAATCTCTAAGTGGCGGCTGGAGATCTCCCGGAATTGCAACAGATCTCCAGATTACAGAGGTCAGCTCCCCTGCAGAAGATGTCAGAAGGTGGAGCGTATTGCATTATAACCTTTTGCGGTCCCTCTCCTCCCACAAACTTTGCAAGATGCACCTCCGAAATCTCCAGGAACCTCCCCCCTGGAGCTGGCAAGCGTGGCTTTATGTGCCGCCCCGGGAAGTCCCGCCGGGCTCCCCTCCTCCTCCTCCTCCTCCCCCGCTTCCTTTCGTTTTCGCTTTGATGCGTGACTGGCGAGCCTCTCCCAGCTTCCCAAGCCGCTTTGCAACCCGCCGCCGGGCTTTCGGGGTTCGGCCCGCCGCGCACCAGCCGGGATCATGGCAGCCGCCTTGCAAGTCTCCCCCGAGCGCCAAGCGCAAGTAAGGAGCCTGGGGGGCGTTGGGGGGCTCCGGAGGCTGCACAGAGCGGCGTGGCAAGCAGCCACTCCACGGGGGAAGTTCCCTGGGCCGGGGGAGGCTTCACCGGTGGGATTGCTGCCAATGAGGCCGCTGGGAAAGGCACAGGAGCAGACGAACTCCCCCCCCTTGAGACGGAGGATTGGGTGCGTGGGAGGCAGGGACGGGTTGCCATCCTCCAGGTGGGGCCAGGAGGTCTCCCGGAATTAGAACTGGTCTCCAGGCTACGGAGATCAATTCTCCTGGAGGAAATGGCAGATGGAGATTGCTAGTCTGGAGTTGGCAACCCTACGAGGCACATAAGGGAGGCAGAAAAGGGGCAGGGAGAAGTTTGGGGGCTCTGAATTGGCTCCTGATGGGCCAAGGGGAGTTGATTTCCTTACTCTCTTCCTCCCCCAAAGTTGGGGGGAGGCACAGACATGGAGAAGGCAGGCGGGGCGCCCACAAATTGGCACTCTGCTTTGTGGCTTGTCAAATCACAGACCAAGCGTTGCAGGGGAACAGGTGTGTGGAGGGATCGGGTGACACCGGGGCCTGGTGCGGGGGGGGGGCGCTGGCGGACTGCCCAGGCTCACAATTGTTTAGTATAGCACAACTTTCATATTTCAGGAGTTTCGTATTTCTCTCTCTCTCTCTCTCTCTCTCTCTCTCTCTCTCTCTCTCTCTGTCTCTGGTTTCTTCCCCTTGCAGGTGGAATCTTTCAGGAAGAACCTCTGTGCTCAGGTGAGATGCAGGCAGCCTTTCCCTGACCACCCCCCCCCCCCCCGCCCCTGGATCTAACTGGGGAGCTTTGCATTTGGGGTACCTCCAAAGTGGAAGACTGGGGGAGGGAGCAGGGCTTGTCTCGCCGGTCCAGAGCTTGGGATCTCAACCTGTTTCCCGTGCTCCATTTCGAGCCTGAATCGTGTGAGTAAAGTACAACAGGAGATTCTCTGAGCATATGCTGAGCGTATTTCTTGGTTTCTGTGATCCCAAACTTTTCTTGGCAAGATTTCAGGCCTCGCAGGATTGAAACCTTTCTGGAGACTTTGCAATTCAGTTTGGTGCAAATTTGCATCAGTTTTTTTTTTTAAAGTTTGGTAGAGTTTTTGTTTCTCCGTTGTTCTCATCTGGATGAGCTTTCCTCAATTCTCCTCCTCCCTATTCTCTCCTCAATCCTCAAGGCTGAAGAACTGGTTGCCCAGCGTTTCCCAGAAAAGATTGTGGAGCTAAATAATTTTCTGAAGGTGAGTCTCATAGCGTGGGTGTTGGATCGGATATCTTGGAGAAGAACTTTTTTAAGGAAGGCTGTTGGGGGGAGGATAAGACCAAGGGCCTGGGAAGGGAGGAATTCAAGCTAATTCACGTGTCTGTAAATGCCAGGGGCAGGACTGGGATGCAGTGGGTACATGGAAGGGGAATTTGGAGGTGGGATTGCAGTTGGAGCCAAGTCTTGGGATAAAGGATCCCAGTCCCCGTCAAGAGAGAAAAGTGTGAGGACTGGAAGAGGAGGACGGAAGCTTTTAGCATCTCCCCAACTTTGCCTGAATCAGTAAGCAAGACCGATCTGAGAACAGAAAAAACTTCTAGATGGCCGAAATTCATCAGGTCAAGCTTTTCCTGTTACTCTGTTCCTATGTTGATCTCCAGGTAGATCACTTGCTAAAGTTTATGGAACGACATTCCCAGGAAGCTGGAGTTGGCCCCCCTCACCTTTGATCTTTAGAAAGCAGTTGATAGTTTTATTTAGGACGGCATTTGACCAATTTAGTTTTTCTGTTTATCAGCAGTCCTGAATTGTGATTTTAAATTGTGATCTTTTATGTATTTTTATTGTAACTGTTTTATATTGTAAATGGCCTTGAGCAACATAAGGGGAAAAGGACCCAGAGGAGGTAGCCGTGTTAGTCTGTAGTTGCAAGATAGTAAAGAGTCCAGTAGCACCTTTAAGACTAACCAACTTTATTGTAGCATAAGCTTTCGAGAACCACAGCTCTCTTCGTCAGATGCATCTGACGAAGAGAGCTGTGGTTCTCGAAAGCTTATGCTACAATAAAGTTGGTTAGTCTTAAAGGTGCTACTGGACTTTTTACTCTAAGGTAAAAAGGCAGCTGTTAGTAAGCAAAACTGAAGACCGTTTTGGAGAACGCCACGCCACCTCTTAATAAATGCAGGTTCAGGGGCGCAACACAAACTTTTTCAAAAGAGAGGAACATGAACGGGACTCCCACGGGCTGAAGTTTGCCCCTCATAAGTAGCCATGGTGGCAAACCCCAAACTTCAGGCATCAGTGCAACATAGTGCCTCCCAGCTCCCCCACCTCACCCCACTGCACGCAACATTTGAGGAAGTTCATCTTAGGGCTACATAGAGGGAAGGGGGAAAGGGTGGGTTCTGGGAAGGCTGGCAGGATGTACAATAGAGGAGTTGGAAAATTGTTGTGAAATTGCAAGCTGTAGCCTTCAGTGTAAGCATGATTTTATTCAGGGGTCATTTCGTAGAAAAAGAGCGGGAGGAACTAATTAGCATAACTTATTAGCATATGCCATGCCCCTTGACAGCACTGGAAATGTGTCATTAGCATAACTGATTTGCATATGCCACACCCCCTGACAGCACCTATCCTGGCTGTTTTGGACCCAATCCTGGCCATTCAGGGCTGAAATTGGGCCCAAAATGGCAAAAAAGGGCTGAAAATGGCCGAAAAGGGGCCCAAAATGGTCAGGATTGGTCCACTGCTGAGCAGGAGAGTGATCCACCACCTGTCAGAGGCCCGATCCGGGCTGTTTCGGCCCCAATCCAGGCTGAAACGGGCCCAAAATGTCCGAGAGACAGGTGGGTGGGGCCACCTGACATGTGACCTCTTTGGGGAACTGCTGGAACTGCGTTCCTGCGCATTCCCCCTTGAAATGAGCCCTGATTTTATTTATTTTATTATTTTATTATTTATTTATTAATTTAATTTATAGCCCACTTTCCCCGCACGCAGGCACAAAGCAGATTTACAACATAATACATAAACAATTAAAATAGTTAAAAACATTGATAGCAGTCATAAAATACAATATTGGACATAACAGGTAGCACATTTTGCTTCTACCACACATTTTGTTAGTGGCCGCTAGCCCTGTTCAGTGGAAAGGGCAGAGTGCCTTTCCCAAACAGCTTACAGGTGACCAAAAAGGGAAAGGAGCAGGAATAGGGCAGAGGACAACGGGGCTTGTTCTTTCTTTTCCTCCCAGGCCCCCGAACTGAATGTCTCGGACCTCATTTCGCTGCGTGCTGAGCTAGACATCCCTATTCCGGACCCCAAGAAGGACGAGGAACGCCGGAAGAAAAAGGAAGTGAGTGGAGCCCGTGGGGGGATTGGGGCATGCACACCTGAACCCCAATACCAGGAGAAAAAATGTTGATTCTTAAGCTGTGCTCATATTTGGGACTTGAGGAAGGGCAGCTTAATTCACGGGAGTCCCTCGGACCAGCTGGGGGCTAATCCTTCCCGCCCCCTCCTGTCTTTTCTCAGCCCATCTTCCTGGGAGATCTCCAGGGACTTCACAGGATTTTTGCCCTGTTGAAGAAATGATGGCTGGTTGTTGTGTTTTGTTGTGATGCCTTTGGGAAGTGGGGGCTGTTTTCACGTGCTGGGTCAGTTGCTGCTTTTTGTACAGTGACTTGTTATGACCTTTGCTGTTGGCTTCTGGAGACGCTTCTGGATTTTCTACTACAGTTTGCAGAGAACGGCTGTTGTGTTGTTTAATTTTTGTACAGTTTTTGCTTGTTGGAAACTGCTTGGGGAATTTTACTATTTCTTACTACTATTACTAAGAGCCCCGTGGCGCAGAGTGGTAAGTGGCAGCACTGCAGCCCAAGCTCTGCTCACGACCTGAGCTCCATCCTGGCGGAAGCCGGGTTCTGGGAGCCAGCTCAAGGTCGACTCAGCCTTCCATCCTTCCGAGGTCGGTAAAATGAGTACCCAGTTTCCTGGGGGTAAAGTGTAGATGACTGGGGAAGGCAAGGGCAAACCACCCCGTAAAAAGTCTGCCAAGAAAACATCGTGACGCAACGTCCCCCCCATGGGTTAGTAATGACTCGGTGCTTGCAAAGGGGACTACCTTTACCTTTATTACTATTACTATTACTATTTCTTATGAGACCCTTTCTTATTATGAGACCATGGTGTATGCTTTAAATACATGGGGTTAGAATCCATGGATTCGTTCTGTTAACAGCAGTGCTTTCCCCTGGTGCAAGGAGCCATCCCTGAATGTGGCAGGGAGAAAGAAGGTTCAATTCCTTCAGAGAAGCTGGCATCCACAGGTAGGTCGCTGTGTACCAGCTACTCCTGTGCACACACACCGTGCAGCATTCAGGCACCTGTCGCCTGCACATGTGACCGTCTCCTTGTGGGTTGCATGAGAAGTGGTCCTTGGGGTGGAAATATTGCATGTGAAAGTTTGCATTCCCTTCATCCTTTGCATTTACACATTTTTAAAACACCATTTACTTATTAGCAAGACTGATGGACAATAGTAACGATAGCAGCAAGGACACGTTGTAAAAAACAAGAGTGAAACAGATAATTAACAATGCAGGAAGGGCTAATGACAGTAATCTGAGAGCTGGTGTGGTATTGTGGCTAGAAATCTGGACTAGGGTTTGGGAGACTGAGGTTCTAGAATCTCTACTGTGGTCAGAGATCCAGAGGAATTAGCCGTGTTAGTCTGTAGTTGCAAAATAGTAAAGAGTCCAGTAGCACCTTTAAGACTCACCAACTTTATTGTAGCATAAGCTTTCGAGAACCACAGCTCTCTTCATCAGATGCATCTGACGAAGAGAGCTGTGGTTCTCGAAAGCTGACAGAGAGCTGTGGTTAGAATCATAGAATCATAGAATCATAGAGTTGGAAGGGGCCATACAGACCATCTAGTCCAACCCCCTGCCCAGGGCAGGATCAGCCTAAAGCATCTCTGACAAGTATTCATCCAGCCTCTTCTTGAAAACTGCCAGTGAGGGGGAGCTCACCACCTCCCTAGGCAGCTGATTCCACCTTTGAACTACTCTGACCGTGAAAAAGTTCTTCCTAATATCCAGCCGGTACCTTTGTGCATGTAATTTAAGCCCATTGTTTCGGGTCCTACCCTCTGCTACCAACTAGAACAGCTCCCTGCCTTTCAAATATTTAAAGGGAGCAAGCATGTCCCCCCTCAACCTCCTCTTCTCCAAACTAAACATTCCCAAGGCCCTCAGCCTTTCCCCGTAGGGCTCAGTTTCCAGACCCCTGATGGTCCTACATGAAAGTTCTCGAAAGCTTAGGCTACAATAAAGTTGGATAATCTGAAAGGTACTACTAGACTCTTTACTATTTTATTCTACTGTGGAAACTCGCTGGGTAGCCTTGGATCAGTCCCATGCTCTCAACCTAAACTACCTTGTTGTGTGGATAAAACAAAAGAGAAGACACTGTTACTGTCACCAGCTTTGCTGAGGGGAATAAATAGTTTAAAAAGCGAACCAATATATAACCACTACACCAGTTTGGTGTAGTGGTTAAGAGCACGGGACTCTAATCTGGAGAGCCGGGTTTGATTCCCCACTCCTCCACAAAGCCAGCTGGGTGACCTTGGGCGAGTCACAGTTCTCTTGAGCTCTCTTAGCCCCACCCACCTCACAGGGTGATTGTTGTGGGGTAATAATAACACTTTGTAAACCGCTCTGAGTGGGCATTAAGTTGTCCTGAAGGGCGGTATATAAATCGAATGTTATTATTATTATTATTAAATACTGGGCTTTCTTTTTGGCCCTCCCAGCATCCTGCAGGAAAGATCAATGTGATTCCCATTTTGAGCTGTGAAACTGGAGGCTTGCTCAAGGCCAAACCATGAGGCTATAGCAGAGGTGGAACCGGTCTCTCTTTCCCCAGATCCAAGCTGTGACACAACCGCATTACTCCAGCCGAGTTGTGTGTGTGTGATCTCATTAGTCCGCCTCCTCCTTCTAATTGATGCCGCCTTCTCTGCCTGGGGAGATTACGAGGAGATG